>NC_048303.1:93601672-94339902 GCF_013100865.1 Trachemys scripta elegans | reverse complement strand
CCTCCGGACCCTGCGCCGGCGGAGCCCGGGAGGGGAAGTGCCCGCCGGCGGCTGGGGTCCGGAGGCAAGGGGGCTGCCCGAAGCCGGTAGCGCTCGGGCAGCTCGGCTCTTAAACAGAGCCGAAGAGTCAGGGGAGGAGCAGAGCCGCCATTTTCCCGGACATGTTCAGCTTTTTGGCAATTCCCCCCCGGATGGGAGTTTGAGTGCCGAAAAGCCGGACATGTCCGGGGAAAAAGAGGACGTATGGTAACCCTAAGTTCACTGGTGTGTCTTTCTTAAAAGATCAGCAAACATGTATTTCTTGAATGGTTCTTATTCCCAAACTGGGTCTCTTTTACAGCCTGCTTCCATTATAGGTTTTCCCTTCTAATAAGAGACTGGTATGGTAGATCTCAAATCAATGAAGGCTACACTCAAAAAGACCTCAAGACCAGGTCTTAGGCGAAACTTCTACCCTGTGCCCCCCCCCCCCCCCCGCCAACCCCCCCCCCCCCCGCCACCGCCCCCCCCCCCCCCCCCCCGTGGCAGCTAACCCCGCCCGGGGAGCCCGCCTTAGCTCAGCCTCCTCCGCTGAGCACACCGTCACCGCTCTAATTCTCCTCCCCTCCCAGGCTTGCGGCGCCGATTGGAGGAGACTTAGAGCAGGGGCTGTGTGCTCAGCAGAGGAGGCAGAGTGGAGGTGATCTGGGGCGGGGAGCGGTTCCCCTGTGTGCCCTCTCCCCCCCGCTCACCTCCACTCCACCTCCTTGCCTGAGCGGGCTTTTAGGCGCCCCCAACCACTAGGCGCCCTAGGCACCCGCCTAGTTTGCCTAAATGGTTGCACCGGCCCTGCTCAAGACTTCTGGAATATGCTGCTCAAACAGTTTCACTTTTGTTTCTACTGCCTGTCCCTCCCTTCTCACATTTATCTCCAGACTACTTCTCCTTGTCCAGATCTATTCCGCCCCCAACAATCTTCTATTCATTGAACTTTTTGAACCTTTGCACTTTTAGAGAGAGGTAAGGGATTGACTCTGTGTACACAAATTTGCAGAGGGACAACAGGGTTGAGGTCTGTTATTTCTCACCTCTATTTATTTAAAAATATGTTTGCTGTTATCTCTGGAGACACAAATCCACAGTTTTAGAACTGCAAAACTAAACATCTCTGATGGTATCTTCTAGACTGAGCACTGAGTCCCACTGTGTAGATGGAAAGATTAACCCAAGTAATCTATACAGAAGCCCCTGGAACCCCATAAAATTGGGTCCCTAATTCATGAACTATTGGAACTCATTTACAAAACTTTTCTTAAACATTACATGAATATATTGTCTGATCCTATAGAATTAGAATTTATAATTCTTATTCCATGATGAGATATCTTTGAGTTTTAATTAAGATCGGATTTTTTTTGATAAAATTATTTTTGAGGGGAAAAAACCTATGCAAGTAAAAAAAATCTGATTTTTTTTTTTAAATCATTGATTATTATCCACCCTGCTGCAGACACCCTGTTAATATTCCCACTTTGTGCAATCTGAACTCATAAATCTCTCAGGTCCAGAACTAGTATAGCAGAGATGTTGCAAATCAGAATTAAGATGCAGTGGTAAGGCCATTTGGAGAATTTTACACAGAACCTGCTTGTTCTATATCCAGTGATCTTGGGTATCACTTGTCTCATTTTTATCACCACCAGACTCATGCAAAATAGTTCTTCTTCTTTGTGGATTTTAAAGGTTCAGTATTAAGAACTGACAAAAATCAACTGCTTGAAATTTTTCATTGGAATTACTTTAGGGAAATTAATTTGTTAGCCCTAGCAAAGCTACCAAGGTCTATCATAGGTATTTCTAATGCATCCATCACAGTATTTAATGCAGGATATTTAATATCCTGATGCTGCAAAGACTTACGAATGCAAGAAGTCCCACTGAATGCATAAGTCTGGATGAGTATTCTGTTGAAGAGATTGATTAAATGTAGATAAACTTGCAAAATGGAAGGCCATGCATATCTGTTTGCTAATGGTGGCCTACATAGAGCAACTTAGCTACAGTTATGCATCCGAAGAAGTGGGCTGTAGTCCACGAAAGCTTATGCTCTAATAAATTTGTTAGTCTCTAAGGTGCCACAAGTACTCCTGTTCTTCTTTTAGCTACAGTAATACTGTATCAATCAGCACCTCAAATATTGTAGGTGCCAGAAGTGTTTAACGGTTTTTTAAAAACAAACCGTATTGGGATAACTTCAAGGGAAAAGTATGAAAAGTTATTTAACATAAGATTTATTTGCAAATAACTTTACAAGTGAAATTCAGGTGTCCCACTGTTTAATATTGGAAACTTCATTTATTCACAGAGGTCTTGATCTTACAATCTGTGGTATGGAATCAGATTACTGCACTTACATAGAGCTAGGCTCTGCACAGGCACGGCAGTCCACCCAAGTGCAATGACTGCCCAGAGTGGGGCCGGAAATATCAGTTCGTATTTCCTATGTAAGCTGCTCAATATAATAAAGGTGGTGGTGGTGGCGGTGTGTTCAAACAAACAAACAAAAACCCAACAACCCAGCAATACAGTGCTCCTTAAATTCACTTTCTTAGTCATGTCTGGCTAGCAGAAAGTTTTCTTTGGCTAGCAAGGGGCCCTAAACTATCAGTGAATCCAGAATGTAAGCATTTGTTTAAAAAACAAAAACAACAAAATTCCTCTGGTTCCAAAGACTTCCCAAGTATGAATGAATGCAGTGTTCCCTTCTGGGGAATGAGATTGATCCAGTGCCTCTTCTTCAGCTTTTCTTAGCTCAACCATGAAATTAACAAGAATCTTATCAGTTTCAGTACTGATATTTTACAATCCTGTTTGCAACTGTGAAGACCTATTAGTGGCTGCATTTATCTGCATTAAAAAAACTAACACTTATAAAAGTTGTTAAAAATAGGAACTAACCGTATGCATACGTTACACCACAAATGACCGAATAACCTTACTCTGTATACCTCAGTTTTCCTCTTGCCATCCCTCTTCCCTATCCAATATCTCATTTTAAACAGTAAGGTTCTTGGGGGCAGGGCCTCTTCTCTTGTCTGTGAAGTGCTCTGTATACCTATGTAACTATGTAATTAAACAACAGAAGTAATTTAATCTGGAGGATGTAGAAGTAATGGATTTTTAGCTGTTAACAGCACACATAGTCTGCCACAGATCTATGTATAGGCAGTCCTTGGACTTACGACACAATTGGTTCCTGAAAATTGCATCGTAAGTCGGAACTCGGAAATGCAATACACTCCATTGCAGGACAGAGTGTCGTAAAGTCGAAACCAATTATCATAAGTCGAATCAGGGGGTCAATTCAGAAACGTCATAAGTGCCATTTGTCATAAATTGAACGTCAAAGTCAAGGACTGCCTGTATTGTTCTCATTCAGAAATACCACTGGACATAGCGTATAGTCCAAGAGCACAGCTTGCAATGGCAATTCAATTTGTCAGGTTTGCAATTTTGGTAAATAGGATTAACATCCTCAACACAAAAAATTAAATGTTAAACTCTGAAAAGGGCAATGTGTTTTGAGAATAGAATGGAGCAGCTGAAAGAAAGGAGGAGGATCCAATACTTGCATAGTGTTGACTATCTAATAGAACTGAAATTTTCATCTTACTCCCATTCACCTCATTTGAATGGCCAAGAACAGACATATCTGGAATAGGGCACATTGTACTATTCTTGCTTCCTAGCATATACAGGGTAGAGATAGCAAAGTTTTCACAGGGGATAAAAGAAAATAAATACAGCAGTCCCTTTTTCACTGACCCAAGAACCAGGTTCTCTGCTTAACCAGCTGAGAAACATATTATTTGATTTCCCAAAGACCATAAATGCCCAAACATGAAGTCGGAGGTGATTGGGCGGAGGGAGGCAGCATCAGATTTTATATGCCAAATGAAGTTATAATAGATTACTTAACATACACAGCTGTTATCCAATACTAAACTTTCAGATGTTAAGCAAAGATTATATATATTTGTCTACGATTCTTTTTTTAAAGTAACCTTTATTTGCCCCCCTCTCCCGGAGTTCTCAAACTTTTTTCCTAATTCTTAATAGATTATTTTATGGTTCAGCCCTTGGTCAATTTGCAATCATATAACATCCCTGTGGCAACTACAGTTGTTGCATATATGCAACACAGATATTAGGAGAGTGCTTACGTATTTTTAGATATCTTCATTGTGATTTTTCTCTTTCTTTCTTAAAAAAAGGTCAACTATTTCTTCCTCCCATCGGTGCAATTTCTGTCATCTACTAGAAATGCTTCTCTGCCACCTGGTCTGTCTCTTCTTTCTGCTCTGCTTTTCTGGACATTCCACATGGTGATGGCTGCAATACCTGAAGACAGCTCCTGTTTTCTTTTCTATTTCATTTATGTAGTAGCAGCCCATAGTAGAGGCTTGCTATTCCTTATGCCTGCCTGGCTTTACAAACTGAACACCTAGCAGCTCTGAACAAGAAAAACCCAGCACAGTGTGACCAACCACCATCAGGAGGTGTTCCACAGGGAGAACAATTGCTACAGAATATCCCATTGCCAAGTAAATTATACTTCTGGGTGTGGTCCTCATAGCTTTATATGTCTACTTCTTCTTTGTAAGAGTGGGTTACCTTTTGGAACACTTAGAACCACAAGATTCCTAGGACTATGATAGTATTATAGGCTAATACAAGTAGCCTTATCGAGATGAAAAACACAATATAGCCTTCATATAAAAATGGCTTCTCAATACATTTAAAAAAAGACTGACAGCCTCTCCCTGAAATGGCCTGCCAAGTTATTGCTGTGAAAACTGTCTGCACAAGGCATTCTCTCAAGAATTAAGAAGTTTAGAAATGTTCAATCAATTTAAAAAATTTCTCTGAGTATCCCTTTAGAAAGTATCAGAGTTTATAATTTCTTATCTGTACAAGTAGGTCTACAGATTAAAAACTCATTGAAAAACCTTTTTTAAAAACCAAATTCTAACTAACCTGTCTGGTAAGTTAGAAGATTAATATAATTAATTAAGACAAAAAGATTATCCATACACACTTGGGTCTTAAAACTGGGTCAACTCTACTGGGAAGCCTCTGAATTTTACTCAGCTATAATCTTTTACAGGAAGACAAACAGTGACAGTTCTATCAGCATTTTCTTTAAGCCTCATTTTCAAAGGGGCTTAGCATTCAGCAAGGAAGGGCAACATCAGTCACAGGCTGAAACTTGGCATTTAAATGCCCAGCTGATTTTTTATTTTCTATTCTTTACTGTGCTCATCACCACATCATCTGACTGCCTTCCATAGTGCAGTAAGCAATGTGAGTATATATCTGTCACATTTGTTCTCTCCTCCTCTCCCGAAAGAGAGAAGTGTGTGGCGTGTCTTGTTTTGGTAGGGCTTTTTGTGCTGTTCTTGCTTGGGTTTTTTTTATTATTATTATTATTATTTATTTTTTCTTTAAATATAGCTGTTGCTATGTGTTTGTTAGAGAAGACAAGGTCAAAGAAATGGGTCTTACACTTGGAATGGAAACAAGTGAGGTCTGTAATGGCCCTTAGTTCCTGGGGGCGTTTTGTTCCTTGATTTTTGGACAAGTCCTAGAGAAAGTTCTGTCTCCCACCCAGACAAGCTTTATTCTTATCATTGAGTTCCACTGTGCCAGATGTGCGAAGCTGTTGACCATGGGTGGCGAGTATCATAGGCTAGGGGAGGCTGTGCCTCCCCAAGCAGCTGTTGTGGCCCTGGCCGTGCTCTGCCCCCAGACCCTCTCCTGCCATTCCCGGCGTTGTACCCTGACCCAGGCTGGCTGGAGCTGGCCAGCATGCCCAGGTATATTTGTATTGGTACAGTCCAGCCAAGAGGTGATAATTATTATTCATGCCTTCATATACCTAATGGGTGGTGTGTGTTCATTGTGGGGACAATAGTTTGATAGGGGAATGTCCATTTTCAGGTCCTACAAGGGGTTTTGCTTGTGTGACTTTAAACAGTCAAATGCAAAGAAGTTACTTTTAAAAATTGGCTATTTAGTCAACAATATCAACTAAGTACTTTAAGTATTTCAAGAAATATAGTAAGTGGCCAAGATATTGAAGATGAAAAATATTTTAGAGACCACGTGGTAATTTGATTAGAGGCACCAGTCACAGCTCCACAATTACTTTAGAGTTGAGTTCTGCACTTAAATTAGGGATTCAACCTTTTATCTGTTAAAAGTACAGTATATTCTCCCCCAAATTACAGCACTTAATATGGAATTTTCTGGTCATTTTAAAAATCTGTTAGTTAATTTTTCCAAACAAACTTTGTAACATCTAAATAAGGATGTGTTACATATTCCAACTACATTAAAGGCTAGATCCTCCAAATTATTCAGGAAATTGGTCCTTACTCGGGAGTTTAGTTAGATTAAATTTGTGTAAGGGTTAAGGATCATCTCCTGCCCAGAGGCCCTTCCTTCTTCCATTCAGATAAACAGGAGAAGCTTCTGTTCTCCCGGTCTCCAAACACAAAAACAAGGGGATATTCAATGAAACTGAGAAGTGGCAAAGTCAAAACTGATAAAAGAAATACTTTTTCAAACAAAGCTGTTAGACTAGAACTCACTGCCACAGGATATCATTGAGACCAATAATTTCACAAAAAATCAAAGGGGGATTGGACATTTGTATAGATAGCAATATCTCAAGTTTTGACAGTTAATGCTAAAAAGATTATTGGGAGGGATAGAAAACCTCATGTTTGAGGGCTTATCCTACACTTTAATAGGTGGAGGGTGGTTGAGGCATTCATGGGGGCAGATTATCCCACCTCAGTTTTCTGTGGGATTTCATGCACCTTCCTGAAAATTGACAGGACACTGGACTAGATACACTGTAGGTCTGATTCAATATGGCGATTTCTAAGTTCAATGGCAATTTTGTTATTAATTTTAGCAGAACCAAAACTGATGGTGGCTCATTAGCCATGATTCCGTTGGTAAATATACATTCCCTCACAAAATGTGTAAGTTTATAATTAAACTCCACTTCCTTGAGTAAACCAAGCATGTATTATAGGTTTCAATTTCTCTTTTTAAAAGAGATGCTAGCAAGAAGTTTAAGTCACCAGATAACTTTCCTTTGCATAAGCATCCAGACTGGTGTAGTTAATTTCTTCCTCTTTTAAAAAGAAAATTACATGACTGAATTAAAAATGGTATTTTATCTAAGTCTAAAAAGGAGAAAGAGCTGTAGCATATATAAAACCCTCAATTACTTCATACACTTCTTTTAGAAAATACAAGAACTAGTAAAGAGTTAGCATTTTTAAAAATAGAAATAGACCATTCCCTACTTAACAGCAAACTAGATTTAGAATCTAATCAATGCTTAATTTGTGCCAGAGCTGAGCCCGGGCACTTCTAGGCTTGACAGTTCAAAGCCCTGACACTTCTGGGTTTACTATGTCAGTTATGAAAGTAACAAAACTGCTCAGGCCTCCGCACCTCTTTCATTACAAATTAAGCACTGAATCATCTTGATAGCATCTTTTCCTAAACGGAAATTTAAGCAACAGGATATTGTCACATATTTGCAAATGACCAAAAATTCACTAGTTTAAGGGTGACAACTCTAAGCACTTTAAAAGTTATTTGATCCCAATAGATCATACTTCGTATGGAGCTCTGGATCCTTATCTAGGGCTCCAGTCAACAAAGGACAAACTGTGTTTTCAGGCTTTGGAAGAAAATAGTCTTCTGTGCTTTGGCAATTTCAACACACTTTTACCAATCAAACCTTGAGAGTTCACAAATCATTTTCTGACCTTTCATCAGTTACTGTCACAATTGTAATGCATTTTTTTGTAATGATGACTGAAAAAAATCTTGTCTTTTTAGGAGCAAGTCTCAGATTTATACCAAGTATTAAATCACAGAATGCTATCGCAAGTAAGGAAAACTGCTCCCAAGGAGGGTGCTTGTTAGGACACCTCTTCCCACGTGGAGGCACCCCAGTGACAATCAACTTCAACTTTCTAGCTTGACACGCCTTAATTGCAGACTAATTCTCGGTGCATATGTTGCAGATTCTTCAGCAAGCAGAAGAGCATTTTAACCGAGGCTTGTTTCCGTCCTTCCGCAACTGTAATGCATGCAGCACCGAGGTCGCTAAAAAGGGTTGTAAAATGATTCCCCAGAGCACTAGTAATTGCATTTGCTTCTGCCTCTTCCTCTCCCCAGAGCCTCACTAGGGACTAGCTCCGCTCACTTCCTACTTCTCCTCGGCCGCTAGCAAGTGCGCTCTGACAGTGACAGTCCGAGCCACGTCCCTGATAAAAAGGAAGCCCCTCGCCCTGGCGCTCTGCCAGCCCGAGCAGCCTCCCCATCCCACCCCCTCTTCAGCACATCGCAAAGGGGGCCCCAAACCGGACAAATAAAAAGGGAACAAGAAAAACATCGCCCACGTGTCAGAGCCCAGCTCTGTGTCTAGCAGCGAGCACGAACTCCGAGCTCTGAGTGCGGGCCCGTGTAATGCAAGTGCAGGCGGGGTGCAAGGCGGCTGCTGTTTCTGTGTAGGAGGAGCGCGGCGACGGGCCGCTCCCTTACCTGGTTTGGCTGGTTTAGGTGGCGGCTTGGACATCGCGGCGGCTTGGCTTAGCACAGAGCCGGGAAACCTCTTTCGCCGCCTCCCCGCAAACTGCCCTTGGCCGGTCCCTTCTCCTGCCCGGCGGCGGCGCCCCTCCTCTGCAGCGGGCGCGGGGCTCAAGGCGGAGCGGCGGCGGCTGTCCCAGCAGCGAGTCCCCGGGGCTCGATGAGGAAGTGAGAGGAGCCGGAGCAGCAGCGAGCGCGGCCGCTGGGCGCTGCTCCCTCTAGAGGCGGCTGCGGGACCAGGCGCAAAGCGGGGCTGCAGGGGTGAACCCGGGAGCGCGAGGCAACCAATCTCCGCGCGCGTGGCGCCAGGCGGGCGGCTCCCCCTCCCCTCTCCGACCCTGGCGTGGGCCGGGCGCTTCCTGAGCGCTGGAGCTGGAGCCGGCCAATCCCGACGGTCAATGGGACAGGACGGGGCGGGCCGAGCAGGCTGCTGCCTGTCTCCGCGCGCAAGGGCTCCTGAGCGCTCGTCCTCCGGCCTACGATGTAGCCTCTGTGCGGGAGGTGCGTACCCGCTGATGGGGCAGGGCTCCGCTGTGCGTCGGTCCGTGGCCGGGGGAGCGAGTGACCTGGCTTGATAATCGGTGCTTTCGCTGCGTAGGCTTGCAGTGCAGTCCACCGGCCTGGGCAAGCGACGACAGAGGCCTCGGCAGCTCAGGTAACGTGGGTCGCCTTGGACCTGTTCATAGCGCCGCGGTGCCACCGATACACCCTAACATCGCATGAAATCCGAGCCACGGCTCCAGCAGCGCCGTTCACTTAGTTCAAATGCACTTCTTACGTATTTTGTAGGGCATATTTGCGAATACTGTCCTTATGCCAGTTAATGGAATCACGCACCGGCTAGTGACTGCTGCCAAGTTGGCAGATAAAGTTGAAAATTCTCTCGGAACCTTATTTTTCTGTGCATTTCCTTACACGTGTGTGTGTGTGTGTGTGTGTGTGATTTGCCACTTCAAGTCATTTGTGCAAATACTTTACATATACCAGTAGTTTGAAGTGACATAATTAAAAATTGCAGCTGAAAAATTAAGAAATGCAAAATTAAAGTACTAATTCTGTACATCTGTGTTGGGAGGATTGGTGCCTCAATGTTTGGCATTGTAGGCTGCTCATGATAAGCTTGATGATAACTTTACTATCTGCAATAAGATGGTATATTTGTAAATTTTTTATTTGTCCAACTTCTGTTGGCGAAAGAGACAAGCGTTGAAGTTTACACAACGAAAATGTGTGTTTACCTCGAAAATGTGTGTCTCACGAACAAAAGTTGGTCCAATAGAAGATATTACCTCACCAACCTTGTGTCTCTGTTATCCTGTGACCAACATGGCTACAATTACACTGCAAACAAAATATTTTACTACCAACTGGTTTCCACTTTTCTTTATTTTTCACACATTCACAAATAAAGGTGCCTGCTTTATTTACTCTGGAATCCTTCCCTTAAATTGTGACTATATTTGATACAGACAGTGACATAAGTTAATGAGTTCAAAGTTCTTCAGCTGTGTAGATGGTATTTGACTTGTCAGCTAGTGTTTCTTTTTGAGTCAGAGCTTAGCTGCACTGAAAAACCTTTATTGATCTTCATTATAAAATATTTGTCATTTGCTAAGGGCTTGTCTACAGTTAAAATGCTACAGTGCATGGCTGCATTACTGCAGTGCTTCTGTGTAGATAGGACCTCCTCCCCTTGGCATAAGTAATCCACCTTCCCAAGAAATGGTAGCTAGGTTGATGGAAGAATTCGGTCTGAGTAAACCCCCAAAGTGTCACAGTGCCCAAGGAACACTTCTCAGTGTCCAAAACAATCCTCCAAAAATTAGAAAGACAAAATCTGAGATTCATGATACTGTAATGTTAAAAATAAAAAATAAAAGCAGAAAAGGAAGTTCCTAGAAGAAACCTTGAAACAAAACAAGACACACACTCATTTCTCCCCTTTTTCCTAGGTTACTTTCAAGGGCTGAATCTGCAAACACTTTACTATTGCACTAAGTAGTCCTGTTTTCTGCAATGGGACTGCTCATGATAGTAAGAACTATGCTTGGTAATAAGCAATTGCAGGGTTGGATCTTAAAGGAACCCTCATGGTAAGACTGTGAAGACAGTTGAATAAAAGTGGTAAAGGTTGAAAACCTTTAAAAGGCCTTTTGTGGTAATTGGTATTTTCCTGTGTAGCAGCTGATTTTGTCATTGTCCAAACAGGTTTGTTCATTGTTCTTATTTTAAACAGTGGAAAGAAGGGAACTGGATAGAACACAAATTATGAAGGTGTTAGTCATTGGACTTGGAGGGTAAGTGCAAACAAGTTCAGTCTCTGTTAAAACGAAAATGTAAGATTGCCTCAAACTCCATATTGTGATCTAACAATCCCTGAGTGTGAATATAGCTGTCTTTTTTTTTTTTAAGTAATTAAAAACTTAAGTTTAATATTGTATTGTCAATTGTATTTAATTCAGGGGCGTAGCCACAGATGGACTTGGATGGGCCGTAAGCATCCAGGCCCACCCAAATCTGAGCAGGGGTATAGTGCTGCCACAGTACCCCGGAGCATCACTCTGGCACCTGAAATCCAGGACGGAGCTATGCACCCACCCTTCAGAGCTCCCAGAGCTCTGCCTTGCCATTTTCTGAGCTGCCCCATGCGTGTGCCCAGCTTGGCAGGTGAAGTATTGTGTCTGGGGGTACCAGGGCTAGGAAGAGGGTGTGGCATTGGAGGAGAAGCTGAGCTAGTACAGTCTGTCATTGCCCATCCACCTGAAAGTCAGGGCCCACACAAATTTCCACTCCTAGCTATGCCACTGGTTTAATTTTTTGATAACTTTTTCCACCCTCCACCATAGATTGACCCTTTCAGACATCAACTCTAGTCTTCCTCTTTTCCATTGTCATATAAGCTGACTAAAATGAGTTAAAAGATAGTATCATAGGACTGGAAGGGACCTCGAGGGCATCTAGTTCAGTCCCCTGTACTCATGGCAGGACTAAGTATTTTCCAAACAAATGTTAGGAAACTGCAAACAGTACTTAATATTCTGAATAAAATTAACTTTTTGTAATTGCCTTTTTGCTAACGCAAATTGCACTCCTATGTTGTTCATTATTTTTGACCTGACACATTGTTTATTCCATTTTCAAAGTCAGTGTGACAAATGGGGGGAAAACAACACTGGCAAAACGACTTAGGAAACAGCTTCCAAACTGCAGTATACTCTCTCAAGATGACTTCTTTAAGGTAACTGAGTTGATGGAACGACTTCATACATAAAAGTAGACTTTAAATGTAGTTCCTGCAAGACTATATTATTTTTTCTTGATCTACCAGTATGTGACAATTTAAAATGAATCCTGTTCATAGAGTCAATATAAACTGTTATCTGGAAGAGAGGGAAATACAATTAAGAATGCTATAATAATGTTAAAGCTTTCAGTTGCCAAAAAAGATTAGGAACATGAACAACAGAATAATCATCGCACTGCATCCTCTGATATTATATTTAAAGGTTAGTAGAGAAACGGATGCATTTCAGGGAATGCTTCATGCTACTGCAATTCATATTATTTTTGCAGTTTATTTTTAAATCTAGATAGAAAACAACAAATAGAAACAAAATAGCAACAAAAAATTAAATAGTGTTGCTTTTTTTTCCTATCTTAAAAAAATGCAAAAGCATAACTGTTTCTGTATCTATGAGAGTGAGAAGGGCCTGTTCTTGTTCCTGATGTGGTTATTGTTCTCGAGTGAACCTGTAGTTTATTCAGAAGTTAATATTAAAATCCAGAGATGCTTGTGTTTATATAATATGTAATATATTATCAATATCAATTTCAGTAGATTAGTAAATAATTTTACCTGGATGGTACTATTTCGGGGGGATGAGGGGAAAAAATATATTTTATTTGAAAAGTAATTTGGGGGGACCGTAGTGATACATCAAGATTAAATTGGGGCGGGCGGGGGCAACACTCCTGCTATGTTGCAATCCACTGTTTATGAAAAACACTGTGGATATTCTACCACTGTCTTCCCCTACTCTACATGCTTCTTTGGCTTCCTGTTTCTCCCCCTGCCCATGTTACATTTTCTGCTTCATATCCTGGCAACCTAAACCTTCCCCCTACGCCATTCACACTGGCCTTCCAACCTTCTACCTATCCCCACCATGAATACTACACAAGTGAATTCAGAGTAATAGGGTTACTATTGCCATTTGACCTGATAACTGCCTATTTTTTTTTCTCTCTAGCCAGAATGTGAAGTAGAGATAGATGAACATGGATTTAAGCAATATGATGGTTAGTAAATTGGGAATATTGCTTGTGAACATTATATATTGAAATGTCAGCTGTAATTTATTAACTTTAGCTTCTGTTTCTTTTGGATCAATGCAGTCATCAATGGGGACAGTGTTTTGCTTTGTTTTTTTTTTTTTTTTTAAATGGTTAGTGGGGTGTGTCTGGCAAAAAAAATAAAGCAAACGTAATTCGATAGAGGATTTTTTCAGGATGTTGGTTTAACAGAAAGTCAGTTTTTTTAAAAGTTCATCATCATTATACTGGACAGTTTAATATAACATACCTTTATTTGACTATTACACAATACCATTACTATGGAATAGCAATAATATTTTAACTTCCTGCATTTATCACTGACTTTTTATATCTGTCTGTTTTGCAAATTAGCTAGCCCTTTCTGTTTCTCCAGAAACAGCTCTCACTTAGCAGAGGATATTATGAACATTTCTTCTGGTGACAGCATGTATCTAAAGTTCTGAGGAGGTTGGTCTCCAGACTGCTTCATCCAGTGCTTTCCTTTTCTAGAGTCTAGTTAAACAAACTGTCTGCAACAGACTTTATTCTCTCTATTCTTGGTCTTCTAAATTATGGGGCATGACGCAGCCAACTGTCTGTTGCTTATAGTGAAACCTTGTCAATTTATTAACCTGTCAATATTAAGACTTTTCTGAACAGCGTTAGTAATTGTGATTTCAAACCTAATGCCAATTATACCATTTTACAGTGTTAAATGTTTATTTTTGTTTGGTCATTTAGGGCCATATTCTGGCACTCTTACTCATTTTGGGTAGCCTCTTGCTTCACAAATAGCCCCACTAACTTAATAGGGCTACTTGTGGAGTATGTTGTCAACATGAGTATCAGAATCTGGCCCATAACGAGCAATATTCACCTTAAAACCAAATAATTAAACTATAGATATTAATATCTTATTCTTGTTTGACAGTAACTTAGAGAAAACTGCATTCCAGAGGTGAAATTCTGACCCCCTTGAAGTGATTGGTAGTTATATTTCGATTCCAGGCCAGTAAAATGAAATCAGATGTAATACAGAAAGTTATCTATTAGCAAATAGTGAAATTTAATTTAAATAGTTGTCCCTTTTTCTCCCTTTGTAGAGTTGCACCTCATGACATGTCCTGGGAGGTTCTGAGCACTTCCTGTAACATCCTCAACTCCTGATGTGAAGTCACTGAGAATCAAGGCTGCTTAGCACCTCCCAGAATCAGATCCTAAATCAAGCAAGATCAGATCCAAGTTTCAACCTTTTTCCTCATGCAAGAAGTCTCATTGAGTTCAGGACTGTACTACAGACCAAATGTGTTGCAAATTATAACTAAAAATGAGTCCAAATTGCAATTTGAGATCTGGATCTAAACTTTAAATTCTAGGCTAGCCATCAGGCCATCTCTAATTATAAACCTCCAGTTTAAATCCTGCAGCTGATCTAAGATTTCCTTTAATACCTGGCTATTTATAACATTAGCCACACATTAATTTTGTGTTTACTACCAACATTCATCAGCTATGTAACTTTCAGTTCAACTTTTGAACTTCACTCAGTTTGGACAATGAAACTAGATGAATCAGCTGGACATTCTGGTTCACATGCCCAAATTCAGTGTTGTTGTTTTAGGTTCCAGCAGTAAATGGGAATGTTAACATTTAAATTTCCATTTCTTTTAAATTAACCCTGCTTCTTTTACTTAACACCTACATTTAGATCTTAAACTATTTGACAGGGTTTCTACTTAACTCAGAAATAATGCAAAAATTAAAAGCCAAAACAAAAACATGTTAACTTAACCTTTTATGTCTTTTCTAGTACCTGATGCCCTTTATATGGAGGAAATGGTGACAAGCATACACTCATGGATGAAAAACCCAACAGGCTCTTCTGTCTCAACAGCAGAATCAAAGAGTACACCTGTCAATCTGAAAAGTACAGAAGAAGTTCACATTTTAATAGCTGAAGGTTTTCTTCTGTATAACTATGAGTAAGCAACACTACCTTACAAATAACTTTAAAATGTCACGTTAATATAAACTGTGAATGGGGGCGTGAATAAGGAAACAAAATGACTAAACATGCTGTCATCTTAGGCCTCTTAATGAAGTATGGGATAGAAGATATTTTCTGACCATTCCATATGAAGAATGCAAGAGGAGACGGAGGTAATGTTTTAAAATTATTGCTCACTGCAGATTACCATGCCCTAGTACCCGTACGACAGAAAGGTTCCTGTATGTCAATGTGTTCTCACACATCTACCAACTGTAACAACTCAGAGCAGAGTCTGCTGACTCTCCTCAGTCCCTTCTTGTGATCTTGCTATTGCTGAGGTAGTGAGCTTCGCCTTGTTACTATTCCATCCCTGAGGGTAGAGCCTTTGTGGTTCCCAGGGATGTTCAAACAGCATCTGTAACCCTCAAATGTATAGATCCATCCCTTGTTTATTATTCATATTGTAGTTGTGCATGGGGACACCAATCACTGTTCAGACTGCCAATGTACAGACACAAAGAAAAAAGCTCCTTGTCCAAGGAACTTAAAATATAGGTTAATTACAGTACAGTTGCACTTAAGCATTGTTTAAGAGGGGACAGAAACAGTGTTTACTCTTGCAGCTACAAGAAGCTGTGCCACCACAATGCTGTTCAGTGGCAGAGTTGACATGCATTTACATTGCGTATTATTTGAGTTAGATATTGGCCCCTTTCTGCCTTCAGTTACTGTTGCAAATCTGGTGTTGATGACTTTATTCTAGAATGACACAAATGTAGCTAAGGTCAGAATCTGGTTCACTGATTGCAGAATTCCCATATTCATAATGGCCTATGTTTTGAAAAGTGACTAGTAGATTTTTGGTGCCTTTCTTTCTAGGAGCCCAGTTTAAGAGACCTTAAAGGAGTTAAATCATCAAAAGGTGGATACTCAGCGCTTCTGAAAATCAGACCCTCTAAGGCAGTTGTTCTCAATCAGGGGTACGCAGAGGTCTTCCAGGAGGTACATCACCTCATCTAGAGATTTGCCTAGTTGTATAACAGACTACATAAAAAACACTAGCAAAGTCAGTACAAACTAAAATTTCATACAGACAATGACTTGTTTATACCGCTCTGTATACTATACACTGAAATGTAAGTACAATATTTATATTCCAATTGATGAATTTTATAACAGTTAAAAAGAGAAAGTAAGCAATTTTTCAGTCATAGTGTGCTGTGACACTTTTTTTTATTGTTTTATGTCTGATTTTGTAAGCAAGTCCAAGTTGTCTTTAAGTGAGGTGAAATTTGGGGTACGCAAGACAAATCAGATTCCTGAGAGGGGCATAGTAGTCTGGAAAGGTTGAGAGCCAGTGCTCTAAGGTATTGCAAGTTGAGCAACCAAAATCGCTAGTCACTTCTCAGAATTTAGACCAATGTGAAAAATATCTGTGATAGCAATGTATTTTGGCTATTCTTATGTAACTTACTTATGCAATGAATTTTAATTATGATGCAACATCGTTTCAATAAGAATCTGCTCTTATCCAGTTTGTAGTTGAAATGATAGGCAGAAATAGGTGATTTGATGGAGGTCACTTGGGCAATATGCTATATCCTGTTATAACTAAGGAGTCTCCTGTGCTGTGACCAGCAGATGGCCTCCCTCTCTTGCTATTTTGGATAGATATTCTTACTAAATAAACAATGAAGAGTATATGAGTGCACACCAGGAAAAAAAATGTAAAACTTGCACAGGAAAGCAAATCTGTTTTTCTGTAGTACCAGAGTTTATCAACCGGCAGATCCACCAGGATACTTCGATGGACACGTATGGCCTATGTATCTGAAACATAAAAGGGAAATGGAAGAAAATAAAAATAATATCGGTATGGTATACATAATCTTTAAATATATAAAAATTATTAAAAGTAGTGATTTTTGCAAATCACTCTATTTTTCCAGAATTTTTTTGGCATTTATGCAGCGGTGTTAAATGCATTTATTGTCTGCTCATAGATAAGTGATCTTCATGCAAGAAAATCTTGTAGAGATTACCCACCTTTGTGAGTTATAGGAATAAACAAAAATGTATTAGTCACCTTCACTAGTGATTCCTAAACTCCATGTGACAAACCAGTGTGTGTGTGTGTGTGTGTGTGTGTGTGTGTGTGTGTGTGGTTAACTAGAAAAATTCTGGGGAGTTATATGGCTCATTGGGTTGATGCATTAGAATGTGGCTTACAATCCTGATTTAGATCTTAGATGGAATAAGTTTAATAGATTCCTCCAAGTTGTACACATTGCTAAGGCACTACACAGTCTGACATGAGACATGTCAGGATTTTGGGTGCTTTGGTGGAGCTATGTAGGGAAGTTTGCATAATGCCAAACTAATAATGCTGTTAGAGCCTGATCCTGCAACATGAAGAGCACTTCCTGCAAGGCGATGGGCATTGAGCACCTTCAGCTTGTTTTGAATGGCAGTTAGACATGCTCAATACTGTTCATGATCAGGTGTTAAATTCTTTTCTTTTATTGATCAATATCATACTAAAGATTTATATTTATCGAAAAGGTTAATGGTGAAATTTACCCCCGTGGCAAGAGAGAGTGCAAGGCCCTGTGTATCGGGTGTATATAGAGCCTCTTACAGGCTCTCTACTATGATGAACTGTGCCAAAATCAATGTGTGAATTAGCTGAAGCACATGTTTCAAAATCAGTGAGCGTGTGAGAGATGGGATGGGGGAGGGAATAGAAACTGCCTTTAAAAAAAAAAAAAAAAGCCTTGAAGGATCATCTCAGAAATAGTTAAAAGCAACAGAGGGTCCTGTGGCACCTTTAAGACTCTGTTAGTCTTAAAGGTGCCACAGGACCCTCTGTTGCTTTTTTCAGATTCAGACTAACACGGCTACCCCTCTGATATTCAGAAATAGTTGTTCCTTTGGGTCACTTTCAAATGGATTATACTGGAATTATGGGACTCATAGTCATACATAATCTTTAGTTGGGGCCCTGTTAGAAGTAACCCCTCCTGATGATTTACAGATAAAATCATAGAACTGGAAGGGACCTCGACAGGTAATCTAATCCAGTCCCCTGCACTTGTGGCAGGACTAAGTATTATCTAGACCATTCCTGACAGGTGTTTGTCTAATCTGCTCTTAAAAATCTCCAATGATGGAGACTTCACAACCTCCCTAGGCAATTTATTCCGGTGCTTAACCACCCTGACAGTTAGGAAGTTTTTCCTAATGGCCAACCTAAACCTCCCTTGCTGCAATTTAAGCCCATTGCTTCTTGTCTGATCTTCAGAGGTTAACAACAACAATTTTTCTTCCTCCTCCTTGTAACATCCTTTTACATACTTGAAAACTGTTATGTCCCCTCTGTCTTTTTTCCAGACTAAACAAACCCAAATTTTTTCAGTCTTCTCTCATAGGTCATGTTTTCTAGACCTTTAATCATTTTTGTTGCTCTTCTGTAGATCTCTCCAATTTGTCCTCATCCTTCCTGAAATGTGGTGCCCAGAACTGGACACAGTACTCCAGTTCAGACCTAATCAGCACAGAGTAGAGTGGAAAAATTACTTCTTGTGTCTTGCTTACAATACTCTTGCTAATACATCCCAGAATAATGTTCGCTTTTTTTTGCAACAGCGTTACATTGTTGACTCATATTTAGCTTGTGGTCCACGATGACCCCCAGATCCCTTTCCACAGTACTCCTTCCTAAGCAGTCATCTCCCATTTTGTATGTGTGTAACTGATTGTTCCTTCCTAAATGGAGTACTTTGCATTTGTCCTTAAATTGGATGAAATTCAATACTTCAGACCATTTCTCCAGTTTGTTCAGATCATTTTGAATTTTAATCCTATCCTCCAAAGCACTTGCAACCCCTCCCAGCTTGGTATCGTCCGCAGATTTTATAAGTGTACTCTCTACGCAATTATCTAAATTATGATGAAGATATTGAACAGAACCGGACCCAGAACTGATCCTTGAGGGACCCCACTTGTTATGCCCTTCCGGCATGACTGTGTACCATTGGTAACTACTCTCTGGGAATGGTTTATTCCATTTTTATTGCCTCAAAGAATCTTTGCTTTTTTATTTAAAAAAGACAACAAAACTGGGCTAGCTGTTGTATTTAAAGCTTGTTGTTTAAAAGTGAAAAAAAACCTTTTACTCTGTCTGTAGTATCGTTTTTTTAACCCTTGGAGAATCTGCTTTCTTGTGTTCCTTTTTGGGAGTGCTGCTCTTTTCTCTTGAATGAGAGGCTGAATTATGGGACTTCGTTTTTTTTGGTTTAACTATGAAACTGAGTAGAAACCTGTATCTTGTGCCCAGGGAGACTGACATCCCCACTCTGTAGTTAGGGGATGCTGGACTATTTCCAGAAATCTGGATCTTTTATGGAAAACAGAAGAGGAGAATGAATGTAGGGTTCCAGATGAATGGAAGAATTTATTAAATAACTACCTACAACATGTGTTCTTACTCAGCAATCTGAGAAAATGAGGTTCAATTGTTTGAAATTAAGCTAGTGGTGCCCAAAGCCCTGATAATTTAGGAACCCTGTGTGTACGATATTGTCCGCAGCAATCCCAGCCTTTCGTTGTTGATCCTCTTGCCCTCTTAACGCTATGCTGAAGAATTGCCTAGTATTGTATTGGCTGAAGTGGGAGTGTTTCTTGTTCCTCAGAGGGTTCTCATCCATATACTGTCCAGAACAAACCCTGTTTAGAGTGAAATTTGACATGTTCAGATAACAGAGGGCTGCAGAGGATGCTGAGAGACTCAAATCAGCATTCTCAAAATCTCTCAAATACTCTGTCTGGTGAGGATTTTATTATTATTTTTTTTTTTAATGACAGAATAAATGTCAGTCCTGCAAAAAGGAACAATGAAGGAGCCATATCCAACTTTTCCTCAAGTCAGATCTACATTAGAATTTTTTTTGCTGGGATAGCAATGTCAGTTGGGGGTGTGACTTGATTTTTCTTTTTGCAGTGTTTCTATACACTGGGGCTTTTGCAGGTAGACCATTATATTGACATAAGTGTTTTTGCTGGGATAAGCACTTTTTTGCCAGTTTAATAGGGTGCGTCCACACTAGGGGGATCTGCCAATATATCTATACTTTTCTAATATAGACCTGGACTTCAACAACCAATCCATATTTATAGTTAGGTAGGGAAAACAGTTTTGTCGTGTTTGTCATTATTTCCTTTAGGGATGGGGAAAGTAATAAAAGAGCATGCATAGCACAAAGAATCTGTCTTTGCCCCGCTCAAATAATTAAATAAAGTAAATATATATTTTTAACCTAAACAACCAGGAGTATTAGAGATTACAGCACATTCATCATCGTATCCTCTTCCCATTAGGAGAGTTATTACAACCTAGCTGGAGGTCCTAAAGATTACATACATAGTGGGCCACAGAAGAATATTAATTTGCATTAACTCTCCACTTTCTGGTTGGCTGTACAAATTCTGGCAGTAATGGTTTCCAACCTCCTTCACCGAGGGGCTTTCCCTTACAGGGGAAAATTTCTGCTGAATTTCTCAGCTTATCATAGAACTAGGATTTCTGTCCTTTTGGGACATCTATGGACTATGTATTTTTTTAAAAAGAATCTGGTATTTTTGGGTGGATCGATCCCTTATTTATAGACTTCTATTTAAGCGATATTGGGAGAGGAAAGGAAGTATTCTTGATTTCTATTGTGATAGCACCTACAGACGCCATTTGGGATTTTGCTGGGTCCTATACAAATTTATAGGAAGTTATAGTTTAATTAGTAATATTGTGACCACTTTTCTCTCCCCTTCTTTCTCAGTTTATTTGGATGGAACAAAATCTGAGGAAGACCTCTTTTCATATGTTTATAATGATATAGTACGGGAGCTAGAAACATGGAAAAAGTAAGTCATCTTATGGGAAATTGGAACAGGATAAGGGAACTCATTAACAAAAATCTATGCCAATATTAAAGGATAATGTAAATACCTAGCATTTGACGTCCTGTGTTACAAACTCTTATATTTTGTCTAAATAGGAAGCAAAAAGCTAAAAAAATAGAAGGGTAGCTGTGGTCTGAACCTTAGATCTAAAATACTTGGACTTTCTGGAACCATAGATTACAAGTACACCAGTATTTGCTTAGCCCTTCCTGCTCTATTGGTATACCACAGAAGGATGGGTGGGCAAACTTTTTGGCCTGAGGGCCACATCAGGGAATAGAAATTGTATGGTGGGCCATGAATGCTCACAAAATTGGGATTGAGATGTGGGAGGGGGTGTAGGCTCTGGGGTGGGGGCTGAGGAATTTGGGGTGTAGGAGGGTGCTCTGGGCTTGGACCGAGGGGTTTGGAGAGCAGGAGGAGGATCAGGGCTAGGAAAGGGGTTTGGGGCATGAGGAGAGGCTCAGGGGTGCAGGCTCCGAGCGGCGCTTACCTCAAGTGGCTCCCAGAAGCAGTGGCATGTCCCTTTTCTGGCTCCTATGCAGAGGCGCAGCCAGGAGGCTCTGCACGCTACCCTATCCAGAGGTACTGCCCCTGCAGCTCCAATTGGAGTGCCGGAGGGGGCCATTGGAGCACATAAGAGCCAGAGTGGGGCCATGCCATGGCTTTTGGCAGCCAGCGCCCCGGACGGAGTGCCAGAACAGGGCCGAGCCGTGTGCTGTGGCCCCCGACCCAGCACGCCAGAGCAGGGCTGAGTGGTGTGCTGCGGCCCTGACATGGGGCTGAGCCGTGTGCTGCGGCCTGAGTCCCAGCGCCCCAGACCCCATTCCCCAGCGGGAACTTGTGGGCAATCTGGCCTAAGGGCCGTAGTTTGCCTACCCCTGCAATAGAATATACTAATCACTTACTATGGGTGAGCTTTAAAGTAAAACTTTAAAAACTGAGCTCATGTTGGCGCTGCTTGGTCAGCGGAGACCTTATGGCACTCTGTTTAAGCTGGATTTTGACCAGGTTCTCTGACCGCACTGAAAGGCTGAGTTATTTTATCATTTTAGATCACCTCTCTGCTCTCTCTTGTTGGTGCTTGCATGTTGGGAATAACCTTTTTACAATGTTCCCCCAGATTCTCAAACATCTGCTTTTCCTAAGTGGAGCAATTAGGCCTGTGCAGGAAGGCTCTCAAATAATGATTTAAATATTGAAGAACCAGAACATTTAATAAATCTGGTTTTCCTAATCCCCTATTCCACACTATTTGGTTTGCAGTTTGGGGTGATTTTCTTCTCTCTACTGAATTTTCACAATCATTAGAGGGAATTTTAGTTAACCCACCTTTTGTTTATTTAGATTAGGAAGCATACACACAGCTCTTTTTTTTTTTTTTTCTTCTTCTTTTAAATTAAGCAGTAGTTAAATGAGTTGCAGCAGTAAGCTAACTGGAGTCTGTCAAAGAATATGTCCACTGGTTCTTAAAAAGAACTCTAGTGAAGAATCAGTGCATATTTATCTGAAAGAAAAAGCAAAGCTTGTGTCTTAATAGTTGATCCCATAAGTCTGGTCTTCCTACTGTGTATAACAGTGGCTCTCAAACTTTTTTACTGGTGACCCCTTTCACATAACAAACCTCTGAGTGCAACCCCCCCCTTATAAATTTAAAACACTTTTTTATATATTTAATACCATTATAAATGCTGGAGGCAAAGCGGGGTTTGGGGTGGAGGTTGACACCTCGCAACCCCCCATGTAATAACCTCATGACCCCCTGAGGGGTCCCGACCCCCAGTTTGAGAACCCCTGGTGTATAACATGTGCCATGCTTTTACTACCTCTTTGATACTGATGCAGTGTAGTGAATGTATAGATCTCGCTGGTCTGTCTATACGTTTATTTTGTAACTCAAAATCCATTACAATTTGAATTTTAAATTAAATTTTGAAATACATCACTACATGATATAGATAACTGGGTACAGAGTTGTGGCTGATCTTTACTATTAAAAATATATATAAAACAAGAGAGGGGGGAGAATGAGGTAGCAAAAGCCCAGCCAAACAAAACTCCTGGTTATGGTTTGTGCCAATACATAGAATTCATAAAAGGCATGCAGAGAAGGTCATCGTAAATACCAGCTATTCACAGTGAAGCAGGTTAACATTAATTGAAAAATAAAAATTAAATGGAAAAATAATTAAAAATACAGTCAATGATATTGTGTATATGTGCCATATCCTCATGAATGAGAGACGTTTAGTATCTTAATGTAGATTATATACAAACTAAATGTAAACACTTGTTTTACAACTGCTTCATATCTGGAACAGATAGATCAATTGCTGGATAACTTTGCAGAGTTAAGAAATATATTTGAAAGTTTTTGAGAGAAAGTGGTAACATTACTTTGAGCAAAAAAATTGAGGTTTGACAAGATTTGAGCATAGAGGGAAAGAATAACATATTTTGAGATTCAGGTAGGTGACAAGAATTGTGATTAGACATATAGTAGATGCCATCTAATATCTGTGAACTGATATCATTACTTTTATTTTTTTAAGGTGAGCAGGTCACAGCAAAACCATGTGAGAAGTGGGAATTCTTTCCAGTATGGATTCAGGGTCAATTTTATGGTTTCTGGCAAAGTGATCCACCCAATCTATTGTATGTACATCCGAAACACCAGTTTATACAAATCCATATTGTACTGTAGTGACTGCTATTTCTGTTAGACTTATAAATATTGATGAACAGTATAGGTCATCCAGTAGACTAGTGCAGTATTTTTAAAGTGATAGCCTTGCTCAGAGTGGCATCTGTAACCCTGTGACAAACTTTAAGCCTGATTTAATATTTAATCATGTAATATAAGGAATTTGAAAATTACTTTAATGTATGGAAATATAGCCTTGGATATTTCATAAATATACTTTCATAGGTATACACTATGTGCACAATTTTATATGCAAGTAAAATATTTTTGGAATTGAAAATCACAAATGCAAAGTGATTGCACGTTAGTAATATAGGGAAAAATAGAAGTAATAGCTCATAAGATATTAAATATGAGTATTAAATGACATGATGTGGTTAAAGAGGCAAAAGCCATTTTGGGAGTATGTAAATAGAGGTATTGCACTTGAGAACAGAAACAGAATTCTTCCTTTTTCACATGGTGCTTGTTAGAATGCAGCTGGAGTATTGTGTATTGTTTGGGGCACTATGGAAAGGATATAGATAGAAGAGCAACTACTAGGCTATTAGAAAGAGTTGTAGGATAAGAAGAGAGGTTGATAGTGGTTCAGATGTGTTAACAGTAACAGGATGAAAAACGTGCAGCCTGGAAAATAAGGTTTTGAGTTGTAAAAGATTCTGGCTGACATGCACAAAAGATGGTACAAAAGAGAAGAAGGAAAGAATAAGATTCTCATTAATCATAAATAAATTAAAAAAAGAAATGTGATTAGAGAACAGAAAAATTATATGGTTTAGATCAGCTAAGGAATAGTACCAGCTTCTCAGTCATATAAAAATATATAAATACACACAGGGAGGACTTAAAACTATTTGAAAACAAACTATCTTTTGAGGATTGTCTAGATATCTTAATTCTACTCAAACCAAAGGTGCAAACCATGTAACCTACTACAGGGTCCTTCCAGCCCTAAAAGTTCTAGTATTGTTCACTTTCAGGCATTTTGGTAGCACAGAAATGTGTTTTTGTTTGGATATTTTTAGCCTGACAACTATAATATGGTAGCCATCTTGACTGTCTGATCATGAATGCAATATTATTACTGTTAATAGTAAGCAGAAAATATATTCGTGGTGATCTACTAAAACAGAAGCAGTGTAAGTGTATGTAGAAATATGTTTAAGATGAAATACTTTTTAATGTGAATTTCTGTATCTCAATTTTATACAACAAATAAAATATACTCTAATTGTGTTTTCTCAAATGGCTTGGAGGAACAATAAATGGCTTTAAATATATATATAAAATATGTTTATTTTGCAGGGAGGTGTGCAGTAACATGATAGCAAAGCAAGTATGTATTAAACTAGCTGATACTTGCCAGAAACTTCTTATTTTTGATGCACAGAAATCCTAGATTCTATCTCTGGCTCTGGGGTATAAGTACTGTACTATAATGTAACAATCCCAATTTTATCTGTCTTAGAGATTTGGGTTCTATTCCTAACAGTGGTTGGAGAAGGTAATATAGAAATAGTTATAACCTGTTAGTTAACTTTAAATCCTTAATAGCAATGATCCTTGATACATCTATAGATTTGAGCTGTATTTTAAAGATATCTTTACAATACAATGTATTCTACTATAGATCAGTGGTTCTTAACCGGGGTTTGCGTATTCCTGGGGGTACGCAGAGATCTTTCAGGGGGTACACCAAATCACCTAGATATTTATCTAGTTTTACAACAGGCTACATAAAAAGAACTAGCGAAGTCAGTACAGACAACTAGTGAAACTTCATACAGACAATGACTTGTTTATACTGCTCTGTATACTGTAAACTGAAATGTAAGAATATTTATATTCCAATTGCTTTGATAATTATATGGTAAAAATGAGAATAAGCAATTTTTCAGTAATAGTGTTCTGTGACACTTTAGTGTTTGTGTCTGATTGTGTAAACAAGTAGTTAAGTGAAGTGAAACTTGGGATACATAAGACATTGCAGACTCCTGCAAGTGGTACAGTAGTGTGGAAAGGTTGAGGGCCACTAGTTTAGGAAAAAAAAGTATCTATCGCAGATACCCTTATAACTCCAACCTCAGTTAGTTATCTGCCTTCTATTCTCAGATTTTCTCTGTCTGAGGGATCTTATTTAGACACCTCTGTACTCCTGCATATTCTTATATATTTTTAAAATATATCTATGCTATAGTAATATCCCAAAAGATATCATTTGTGTATCATTTACTATCATTTGTGTAACATGTAGTGTTTTGCTGTATTATTGCAGGAGCTCAAGTCCTATGGTGCTAAAAAAATAGTTAATATAAAATAGAACAAGTGGCCAGAAGCATCCTTCATTTTCATCTAAACGAGATGCTGGACTTTAGTGTGGCTGCCCCTCACCATCGTCATTACCACCTATTATAATCATGACTCTCCTTCACACACTGTCTGCTCTTACTTTTTTGTGTTATGGCCCATCTTTAGCACTCACCAGCTCCAGGACAGGACTCCCTCCAGTGCAATTAACAGCACCTTTGCCCTGGAGTTAAAAAGGAGCAGAGTCCAATAGTGTTATAGTACCTATCACAATGTATGTGTTACTGAAATACAGATTTAAATGTTTTATTAGAGCTAATGTTTAAAAATTATAGAGTATCCAGGTTAAGAAAAGAGTGGCTGTAGCTCTGGGTCTAGGGCTTAGATTATCCAACCAAGCTCTTTCCCAGGGCTTGGCCACTCCTGCTGAGAGGGGGAAATTGCCCCTGGTGCCCTATTCCTTTACATAGCGGTATGGCATCTCTTCAAACATATTTTTCAATGGAAAAATAGCCACCCTTGACTCATCTTCTCCCCCCACCCCGTTACAAACTACTGCCCCTCTCCCTGCTGTCGCCTACCTCCCCCTGCCTGGGGGCGGGCCGTGCTACGCTCTGGCCAGTGAGAACGTTACTGCTGCAGCCAGGCTCCACTCACGGCCAGGGCTGCACGGGACCCTCCCCCCCGGTATCTATGCCACACGGTGAAGAAGCAGATTTGGATCCTGCCAGGGGAGGGGAGACACCTCCCACTCCCCCCCCCTCCCCCGACAGTTCGTGGTTAGGCCGTTGACTCTTCTCTTCCCGCATTTTCTCACGATCATTCACTGGCTGGTAGGAGGGGTCGGACGGGCTCTTCTGCGGCTGCGCGGGCCGTGCCCGTTGTATATCGCCGTTGGAGGGCGGTGTCCTCGCGTCATATGAAGCAAGTACTCGGGGGGCGCGTGCGCCTCTCTCTCGTGCCGGAAGCGGGCGGGGAAAGCGTTGGAGTTGTCGGCCGCGTGCGGCCTGTCCTGGAAGGCGCAGCTCTCGCTGCAGCCGCGGCCCGGAGGCGAGGAGGACACAGCTCGGTCACGGCGATGCTCCGGGGGCGCCGGCAGGGGGACTGGGAGGGGGATGGAGGGGAACAGCGGCCGTGGCGAGACCGGGGTGGCTGCGACGACGGGGAGGTGCCGTTCAGCAGCGAGCGGCTCAGGCGAAAGCAGCCGGAGCAGGGGACGGTGAGCAGGATGGAGGAGGAGGAGGAAGAGCGACTGGAGGGGGAGCATTTCCGGAGAATCATCAACGCCTTCCGATACTATGGGTAACCGACACCCTGCTCCGCGGAAGACTAGAGACCCCTCCCCCCAGGTTTCCTGAACCCGAGAGACCCCGACCCTGGCTGGCTCCCCCTGAGGCTGAGAGACGAGACCCCCTTACCCAATTCCCAGGCCGGGTCTACCCCTGCCCTGCCCCCAAGAAACCAGCCAGGTGGAGCCAGGAAATCACTGCCTATGTAACCTTTCTGCCCATTTCCTCCCATGCACCCCCGCCACCGGTGTGTGTGTGCGCGCTCCCCATCTCTCCTCCCTCCCCCCCCCATGACAGTTTTCTAGTTTTTCTCTTATAACTGTGGAAATACAAAATTATTTAGAAGTGGAACTGAGTGCATGTACAGAAGTGATAGCAGGGCATGTTGGTCAAGCTGGTTCTTTGTTAGCTGGAGAAATACTTGAAGTGGTGTTGAAGGGTCTTCATATCTTCCTCTTAAGGCAAAGTTGCTTAATTAGGGGAGATGAAGTAAGCAGTACGTTTTTCTGTTTTTAAAATGAACCTGATTGAGTTTTGGATAATAAATGTAAAAGTACATAATTATTAATGAACATTTATTTTAGACTGTTGAGATTGAACTTTACAGACTATGCAAACGCTGCAAAAACAAGGCCGGTTAACAGCATTGTATTCAATACTGACATTGAAGGATATAACTAACTTTGAGCTTGTTTTCCTACCAGAAAAGTGCTTTATGGCCCTTCAAAAAATAATAAGCTGGAGTAGAAAGCCTCAAAAATAATGTTCTACCGAATGTGTAGAACAGAGGAGAACATCATTTATTTTTGGTTAAAACTAATTGATCTAGAGAAAGCAACTGTTTATAGCCATGCTTGTGACATTATCTTGGAAATCATATGTGTTCTGTCACTTTAGAACCTTTTAGGAAGTTTAAATACATGAAACAGAGTTGGGATGTTATGCTCCACATTATATTTTTTATATTTCAATTGTAAACAGCTGGGGCCATTATAGTGCAATTGTCTCATTTGGACAATGCTAGGTGCCATACATGATCTTTAAATTATAGGACCACCTCCTTTGCAATTCCTTTCAAAGAGCTTTAACCAGATTGAGTTGAAATGCACCCCATATTTAATAACTAGTGTCAATAAAACATGTTTCAAATAGCTTTATTTTTATAAACCTTACGAGGTTATTGAAATTAAAGGGTGTCTCTTTAACAATCTAAATGCTTGAATATAGAAATATTAAATGAGCGGTTTTAGATACCCATGTAAACTGTGAATGAAGTGAGTTCTAATTCAGAGGACTGAATGTCTATATGACTGTCTTAGCAACCATTAAGAAAGGGATAAATGACAAGACAGAAAATATCCATATGTGTGTGTATATATATGCACATATACAAATAAAAACATAATCTGTGGTATGCCTTGAATACTGCATGCAGTTCTCGTCACCCCATCTCAAAAAAGATGTATTAGAAGTGGAAGAAGTATAGAGAAGGGCAACAAAATCATTAGGGGAATAGAACAGCTTCCCTGTGAGGAGAGATTAAAAAAAACTGGGGCTGTTCTGTTTAGAAGAGAGATACGATAGAGGTATCTAAAATCATGAATGGTGTAGAGAAAGAGAATAAGGATGTGTTGTTTATCCCTTCATGTAACACAAGAAATAGGGGGCACCCAGTGAAATTAATAGCTGCAGATTTGTACAACACACAGTCAACCTGTGTAGCTTGTTGCCAGGAGATGTTGTGAAGGCCAAAAGTATAAGTGGGTTCAAAAATAATTAGATAAGTTCATGGAGGATAGGTGCATCAAGGGCTTTTAGACAAGATGGTCAGGGATGCAACCACATGGTCCGGGTGTCCCTGAACCTCTGGCTGCCAGAAGCTGGGGCTGGACGATGGGATGGATCACTCGATAAATTGCCCTCTTAAATTCATTCCCTCTGAAGCATCTGGCATCTGAAGCTGTTAGAAAACAGGATACTGGGCTAGGTGGACCATTAGTTTGACCCAGTATGTGCATTCTTATGTTCTTAAACTTGCTATAGAATATCCTTAAATTACATTGATTTAAAAATTGTGTACAGATTAGAATTTAAAATGAAAACAGCAACATTATCCTATGTAGTTACAATGAAATTTGTGTTCATCCTTAACTTTTCTGCTCAAGGTAAAGAACTAAGGCCTCAATTGTGTAGTGATTTATCCACATACTTAATTTTCCATATTGTGAGTAGTTCTGTTGATTTCATTGGACTGTTCAGTGTGAAAAGGTAAGCATGTGGAGAAGTCTTTACAGAATCCGTACAGTGATATTAAAAGTGAAGTGAGTTCCTTGTGTCTTATGCAGCATAGTGTATACTCTTTTAATATTATTTTCTTTACTGTTTCAATGCACAGTTAAAAGCGTGATATTTTCAAACCGTTTGTCCAGTCAGTCTATTTCCATGAATTTCTAATAGTATTCAAACCAATGTAGACTTCGGTTTGTGAACCATGCCATTGATGGTGATGCTAACATGCACAGATCTGGGAATAGATAACCGCTTCATAATTTGCAGTCTAAAATAACCACATTCTCTATAAAATTCTTAGGAATTGAGGTTTTTTGGCTTGGTTAGAGGATTATTGTGTAATGAGATCTAAGGTTTTTTGAGTAAAGATGGAGACGTTATAATAGCGGTAATCTGGAGTATCTTCAAATGTGGGTTCTTTGCATTTATAGTTGACGCTAAATACTGACAGACCTTAACTTTTTTATTTTCTAGAACTAATATGCATGAGCAAGTGAACAGAACAGAGAGACAGTTTAGATCCCTCCCGGCTAACCAACAAAACCTACTTCCTCAATTTCTTCTTCATCTGGACAAGATTCGGAAATGCATTGATCATAATCAAGAGATCCTACAGACCATTGTGAACGAGTGCAAACATATGTTTGAAAATAAAGAATATGGAGAAGATGTATGTAAAAATTGGACTCTTTTCATATTTCAGAAGTAAAAATTTCTGTACATTTGTTAGTTATATTTCTTTTTCTCACTTCAGATTTCCATTTCTTTTGTCCCTCCCCACTTCCCTTATGAGTTCATATTTGCTTAATTACCTTGCCCCCAACCTTTGCATGTCTTATAGGCCTGATGAATTATATTGTATAGTTTTTCAATAAAGGCATCTCTGGCTATTTTTTCTATATAGAGGTACAGTTAATCACTCAGGAGAACAGTACTTGTCTGCTATGGCAGGTGTCAGTAAGTACTCTTAGTAACAGATCAGTATGATAGAACTCCAATGGAGTTCTAACTCTACCCAAGTTATTTTTCTAAGGTTGACTTTTCACTTGGCTGCATTGATTATAAATAGTGTTTTTGTAGTACATTAGTTTACAACATTCTTAATCACCTATGTGTTTTAGGTAAATTAACTATTTGTGGTATTATAGTTCTGTACAATTTTATCATAATTTCCCCCCTACTTGATCTACCTTTTTTTAGTATGCCATATCTATTTTTTTTAATGAAGTTTTACACTTATGAAGCTTAAGGGACTGGCAGTGACGGAAACTGAAGTCTTCTTTTTTTTTTTTTTGTATCCATAGGCTGGGTACAGTTCTGGGCAGCTCCAGTGTGAGCTTCTCCATGCTGCCTCATCAATGACCTGGAGGGACCTCCCTCTCAGAGTGAGAGGTTGTTCGGTCTCCATACTAGCTCACCCCTTGTCCTTTCCTGAATAAGGACTACCAGTTGTGCTGAATTATGCTATATTATATATTGGTTTTGTGATGTGGACCCTGGTCTATTGAGGGCTGAGCTGATACCACCAAACTCATTTCATATATGACTGTAAGCTGGATTTGAGCCCTGGTCCCAGAGGTGAGAGGCGAGTGCTTTATCAACTAAACCACCCATATAGCTGCTACAGCATGTCTGTTTCAGTATTCAAAGCTAAGGTTGTTTGACGTCTTAAATTTCTGGATTTATATTTTGTCTAACTTTTATTTGCCCTTTAATCAGGAAAATGGGAAGATTGTGCCAGCCTCAACGTTTGACATGGATAAATTAAAGTCCACTTTGAAACAGTTTGTAAGAGACTGGAGTGAAACGGGGAAACCTGAGAGAGATTCCTGCTACCAGCCAATCATTAATGAAATTGTAAAGAACTTTCCAAAAGAGAGATGGTAAATAGTGCTTTGTTTTTAAGATTTATTATAAGAGAAAATATATAGGTCTTCCACATTGCACGCCACTTGTAAAAAGTTTGTAGAGAGTGGTTGGGGGGGAAAAAAAGCTTGAATTTAAAAATATTTTAAAATAAGTGCAAATAGCATTGGGTTAATTGCATAAACAAAAAATGCTTGTATGGTAGGGAAGTACAGTAGAATACAAAACGTTAAACCTAGAAATAATAAAACAGAATTAAGTATTCTCTCTCTGTGGGCCAATATTGATAGGTCTAAATATATTTTTGTTATGTGAGTTCAAAAAGTTGTAATATGGTTAAGCCTAGTGATCCTACAGCAGCACGATACAAGGAATCAACAAGTTTGGCAGCTGCTATGAGTGCTGTGGTAGGATCCATGTCCACCTTGCCTCAGCTCAAGAGGAGGCCATAGTATATGATCCCTTGAAGGGAAGGGGAATTAAAATGTGGTTATCCTTGGTAAGAGAGGAAAGAAGTAAAAGGTTCCTATCACCCCTATTATAGCTTTATTACATTTGCAATCCTGTTTACAAATGTTTAGGCCCAATATTGATTTCAGACACAAGATACAATGCATCTTGTAACACTTTCATCTGTTTGTGTGTATATCTTGATAAGTCACTTGACAAAAAGTAAGGCATGTCTGTGTGTCTAAAGGTAGGATAAATGCTGATATGGTAACAACCTAAAAAGAGCAAATTTATTTATCAAAAGTAATATAGTAGTAAAAATGAGAAACAACAACAAAAAATACTCATTAGTGAAATCCATGTGCTAAGAATATAAATATAAATGATTGTTACTTATTAAATCAGTGCAATTGTCCTAAATATACATCATTTCACTTTTAAACTTAGAGGCTCTTTTAATGAGGAAAAACAGTGGCCAGCACTGACACTTATGTTTTAATTTCATTTGTGAGTGAACTTGGTGTTTATAAAAGTGAGGACTGATAGCTCTGGCTAGAGCCTAAGCTTGCTACAGCCAATAGCTTCCTCATACAGTACAAACAATTCACCTCCAGCCTGGCCTATAAATATTCCTTGCTACCTGTCATTTGGTTTTCCGCAGTAGATACTGCCGACCATTACAGACAGCAAAGTGTTTTTGATGCGGTCAAACGTCCAAGCTACAGAGATCAGCAAATCTTTTTGGTTTGACTTGTCTTGAGGTGAAATGTTACTGCAGCACTTAGCCCAGTGGTTCTCAACCAGGAGTACACATATTCAACTCATCTAGATCAGTGTTTCTCAACCTGGAGGTTGCAGCCCCTAGGGGAATCACAGGATGGGTTTAAAGGTATCGCAAGTGCAGGGCCAGCATTAGGGGGTGGCAAGCAGGGAAGTTGCCTGGGGCCTCATGCCACAGAGGGCCCCAGGAAACTAAGTTACATGCTGCAACTCCTGCTGCCTGTGGCTCAGGCTTCAGACAAGGCTCAGACGTGAAAAACAGGCTCAAGTATCACACTGAAATGTAGGTACAATGTTTATATTCCAATTGCTTTATTTTATAATTATATGGTAAAAATGAGAAAGTAAGAAATGTTTCAATAATAGTGTGCTGTGACACTTTTTAGTAGTTTTATGTCTGATTTTGTAAGCAAGTAGTTTAAGTGAGGTGAAACTTGGGATACACAAGACAAATCAGATTCCTGAAAGGGTACAGTAGTCTGGAAAGTTTGAGAACCACTGACTTAGCCCACTAAGATTTCATTGGAGGATGAGATTTGTATAGCACTTTCAAAAATATAACTTGAATACTCTTCCCTTGTTAGATACAAGGCATTCAGGAATGTCTTCTCTTATAGAAAAGGTACAGTAAGTTTAGTTTTTATACATTTAAGTAAAGTTATCTTCTGTTTAGATATTTTCATGAGTGATAAAAATAGAAAGTCGCCCTTTGTTGCGAATATTTATGTATTATTATATCGTTTTACATTACATAGGTATGTTAGTGCAGTTCAAGCATCAATATTGTCAGTGGCTTTTTCTTGTGAAATGTGAGCCTCTGTGTAAGACAAATCTTTGCTTTAAAGGCTGACAAGTTTTTCATATTTGGCTTTATGGAATCCCTCTTTTAGTTTTGCTTTGTAGGCAGGCTACGCTGGTGTGTCACTCCCAAAACGACTTGCAGTTCCTGTAACTGAATTTGCAATGGCAACTCTGAAGCAGTTTTCTATATGAAAGCCAAATTGGATGAAAGGTGGAGAATATTTATTAAGCTTTTCACTTCAGATATCTTAAGTGCACTGTGCCTACCAGGAAAAATGATGTAAAAGAAAATTTAAATCTTTTTTGACTTGTAACCCACAGGTGAAAGCAGTTACTTATGAATCCATGTATGTTAAATTTGGTAAATAGTGAAAAACATTTGCTTAAAAAATATTTTAAAACTTTTTATTCATTCTGTACTTCGAGAAAGAGCTTTAATTTTGGGGAAGATACAATGTGTTCTTCATTCATAATGTAACTTAAGTCTCTGTTTCAAATGCAGTACTCCCCCAAACCTTAACTGTGGAGCCATGACTAATGTTTTTATGTCAAATGGCTTTGATAGAGAGGAAAATATGTAACTGTGAAGAAACCATATTCAGAATAAACTACTTAGTAGTATAAAATAACTGTAGCTGACCATAGTTTTGAAATACAATAAAGATATGGACTTGAGCCCAAAAACTGAGGTAGGAGAATTTTTTTTACTTTAGAATTCTGAATCCTAATTTTTTCCTTTATGTGGCTCTTTGCCTCTACCTCTTCAGGTTATGGGAGCAAGTTAGTATCTTCTTGCTTTCCCACCTATGTTTGGCTAGCAAATCATGACTTCTTTTTAGATGTGGACCTTGCATAGTTATAATAGCTTTGTCTCATTAGATTACAGTAATGTGCTCTACAAAAAGCTGCACCTGGAGACCACTCAGACTCTAGATAATGCAGAATAGCAATGCCTATCTGACCAGGCTTTTTGCCTGAGGGCATATTTAGAGGACAGTGAAGTTAAAGAAAGATGGAAAACATCTTTTATTGGCATTGAGCCAGGTAGTAAAATTGTTCCTAACGATTTTAAAGTGGTATATGTGTAAAAGCAGTTCTGAGTAAATTTTTCAAGTCTAGATTTTTTCCTCATTTCTTACGAGACTAGCTGGATATAAGTATTTATAAAATGTTTATGGTGCAAGTATATTATTTGTTCACCGTGCTTAGAAACAGATATGTAGACTTTTCAGACTAAAGCCTATCTTGAACTATGAGTTAGAAAAAGCTGTTACTCCTAGATAACTTTTTCTAACAAGACATGTTGGATAAGACTCTCCAAAGTGCTGAATGCCCTTAGCACTCTTCAAAATTCAATCCATTGTATACTTTTAGCACAGTATGTGAAACAATAAGCTTCAGTTTTCTCCAAGTATCTTAATTTTGTTTGGCTTTTCCTAAGGCAGAAGTGCTCTGTGAATTGGATTAATCATGTTGTGTTTGAACTGTAAGTGATTCAGGTTTTACACATATTCTGAGTGAGTGTGAACAGATGCACTAAATAAATTCACAAATAAATAAATTGGATCAGCCACTGCAAGTTAATTGAAATTTCTGTACAGATGTGTCTTCAATGCAGAGCTAAAGGAGGGATCGTATTCAAATAATTTTAAGAGTAATGGTCTTAATGTTAAAAATTAACCCTCAGAACTCAGGTTAAAATTTTCAAAAATTTTAATCTGGCCATGGAAAAGCTAGCTGTATTTCAAGGTCTTAACACTGTATGACTGAAGTGGTAAAAGTCAAAACCTTTGATTTGTGATCAACAAACTCGAGTCAAACTTTACACTTGCATGAAGGAAGCAATATCCTGGCATAGATTGACTTCAGTTGACAACTATACATGCTTGTTTTAAGGGTTATTTCTTTTAACTTACCAGACAAAATATTTGATATCACTTCCATCCCAGTATCTATATTACCAAGATATTTGTTCTAAAATACTGTTTGGATGTCTGGCATTTGTTTTTAGTCCCTTTTGTTGTCACTATAAATAATCTAACCATTGGTTCAGTTTAGGCCACACAGTCATATCTCAGTTACACTTCAGCTGAGTTTCTGTGAAATAAAAGCACAAACATCTTTTCTATGTTTTAATACTATACGTGGGATTTCTTTAATGCATACTATAGTAATTTAAAAGAATTTGCTATGTTTAAATGCTCAATGATGGAAATGTGAGTGGTGCTTACATAATACATTTATTTCTCTCTTTAGTATATCATGTCTATGCTCAGATCCAGGTTGATTTATTTGCTAGAATCTAGAAGCCCTCTGGCTTCAAAATATCATGCCTCTTTGGGGCAACAGATGCAGTACAGAGTAGTACCCATTTTGTACGTTCATCTATTTTTGGAGTTTACTAGTAGTGTTCTCTTCCCAACATCCTTGCCCACTCTGTAGAAAAAGAAACTTGTATGGCAAAAAAGGATATTACTAACCTGGTTTCTCTTTTTGGATGTTGGTGGGGAACAGCTGATTCCCTTCACAGGAGGCATCAAGTTGTTAAGATATGGAAAGGAATGCAAGGTGCCCCATCTGAGCAGAGTGCAGTGTTTAAGGTACTCTTGCTGTTTAATATGGGGCAGATGGTGTTTCCCCTTCCTCCCATCAGAGTTGGTTATAGAAGGTTGGGGAGTGGAAATCTTAGAGATGTTGGAAGCTGAAAATTAAAATTAGTTTATCTTTGCTTCTAATGGGAAAAGCAGCCACGGGATCTTGTGATCATACCAATGGGCAAAACTTCTGGCTAGACTTAGAAAATGGGACTGTTATCTAACTATATAAAGAGTTAATAACTCTTAAACTTTCAAGCATGGCCATGTGTCGTCCTGGAATTCTCTTTTATGGTGGTCTACTCTAAGTGCACTTTGAGGATGAAACTCTCCGGTATGAACGTGACCTCTCACCTAGAAAATTACATTTAAGGAATGGTTTCAGAGTGGTAGCCTTGCTAGTCTATATCAGCAAAAACAACGAGGAGTCCTTGTGGCAGTTTATGCCCAAATAAATGTAGTCTCTAAGGTGGCGCAAGGACTCCTTGGTATTGTCAACAGATTCACCTAGATGTCAGATGTGGTTATGGGGAATATATACACAAAGTTGAACGGTTGTCAATATGAGAACTGTCAGGATACAATGAGTCACCGTTTAGTTTCTTTTAAAATTTGTTTTGCTAGAATTATACATGCAGTACCTAGTTAGAATAATTTGTATTGGTTCACACACTTCAGTGTTAAGAATAAAATGGATGGGAGTTCTATAAGGTAGCACAGTTGTCTAGACAACCAACAGGAGGATCTGACATAGCTGGTTTCATATTTTATCTCTTAAAGAAATGCCCAAGCCACATTGACAGCTCGTTTATAACTCCATGCACTCAATGTTTTCTGGTCTCATATTGGGCCAGATTCCAGCCCTCACTTGTGGCCCATACGTAATTCCTTTAGCGCAGTGCAAACCTACGTGGCCCTCTATTGCCATTCTAAATGGTCCCCATTATAGGATCATGCTGTGTGGCAGAGTGGTGATGCAAAGAGCAGGAGAGTGATTGATGACACACTATACCTGTAATTCTGGGATGCAGAACAGCTCCATTGGCAGGACATATTCTTATTCTGGGAGTCACTCCAGTATCCTGAGCAGCCCAAAATCCAGGAGATGAAAGGATGTAATAAAAGCACCTCTGCCCCTCCAGTCCTCTTGAGCTGTAGCTTGCATTCTGTGTTTCCTCTGAAAGGATCAGCGTAGAATCTGGCACATTGTCTATAAAATAGCCAACACATCTTGAAAACATAGAAGTTGCATAAAATAAAGTCCTCCTGGACATGTAATGCATTTTTTTATTTATATTTGCCTATATACATTCCTAATTCCAGAACCTTGAAAAATCTCCACTTCATTGGTCCAGACCTCTGATCATAGCTTCCATCACATAGCTACTAGTGATAACAAATAATACAAATATATGTTTCTGTGTCTCAGTAAGTTGTAACTCACAATAATTTTTATGCAAAAGCATGATGAAGATTGAAAACAAATGCACTGAGACAGTTCACTTTATCCTGTGTATTGTCCACAAACTAGATTTGTGCTTTCTTATGTTATCCTCTCTCTCATTTTATGACATTTCTCTCCACCTTTATAGAGATCAATTTCTCACAATCCAAGGACTGAAGAAATGCTTAATCCTTAAAAGTTAGCTAACATCAGTCCAGTCATTGGCTAGAGCTCATTCACTTAGGTGCAAGGAATTTCCTCAAAATCTCTATCACCACCACTCTAGTTCTTGGATGGAGTACATCATCTCTGCCTTAGTCCCAGTCTTTGTTACTGGCACTGATAGGTTAGTAGTTAATAGTGTTAGTTAGTGATAGTTAAATTTTCTTTTTAGTGTTTATCTTTTTAAACACGTCAGTTCCTGTTCGGAGTACTGTTACCATTGCCAAGGCATGCCTCAGTCACAAGGATACAAGCCCTGCTGCTCCTGCAAGAAACCAGTGCTAGTGAGAGACACCCTTCCCCCCCTCCAAGTTTCCTGAAGCGTGATGGGGAGTTGCATGTCAGGGATTGGTGTCAAATTTGCAGGGACTTTAAACTAGAACCAAGAAACATGGGGAGGCCAGACTTTAATTTCTCCTGATAGTCAGCTCTGCTCCCACCATCTCAGAGACTTCCTGCTTTGAATGGGTGCCAAAGCACTTTGGCTTCAGTGAGGAGTGCTCCACCTGTATTGGCTGAGTCCCAGCACTGATTGTCTTTCTCATCTCTGAGGAAGACAAACATTGTAAGTTGGCCTCCAAGGACTCAACGTCAGTGAAAGGAAGATCCCCTGTACTGAAGGCTGGCAGGCATGCAGACAATGGAAATAGTCAATTTGAAGCTGAGACCATCGACTCCTGCACAGGCATTATCGACCTAATCAGTGCAGTCTGCTTCAACCCACCAACTGGAGGCTATACCTGTACCATCAACTCAGGAGGCATTTGCTGCGACAAGGGACCTGTTCAGCCTCTAGGTACCGGTGTTGCTCATGGTACAGATGTCTTTTAAGATGGTACCGACAACTGCCGGTCACACTTTGCCAGCTACTACAATATTGTGTTCAATACTGTGGGCATCTCTGGATATCCGAATGTCTGATCATGCAGTGCTGTGAGGAGGAAAGCCAGCGATGATTTCTCCAGTACTGTCGTCCGCAGGCTCCTAACGCTGATCACAGGCACCAACAGGATCAGCTCCCCAGCCTTCGTTGGTCAGAAGAGGCTGATTTATCTTCAGACTAAAAGGTCTGCTCATACGTCTCACAGTCATGTCGTGTACCTTGCCGTTTCCCTCTGAGGGCTTACCACTCCTTGTTGTAATTGGAGTTCCTGGGCTTTACCAGTGGCCATCCTGGAACGCTTTGGGATTCCTACTGATGTCTGGGTATTCTCCATGCCCACCCCCTTCTGTGACATCAAGTAGGTGTTAAGAACCATCCCACTAAATACACCAGGAGTCCGTGCCCAGTATGATGCTCAGTACCATGCAGGAAGACATTGCTCAGGTGACTCTCCTTTTGAAAGGCCAGAGGAGGCTCCACCTCAGCCAATTATGGCTTTGGCCTCTTCATTACCTGATGAGGCAGTGGTTTTGGATGACTGTAGGGCCCACCAGGACCTTTTAAAAAGGGTGGTTTCTGCCTTGGATATCCAGGTGGAAGAGGATTGCATGATATCCCACAAGCTGATTGACATTTTAGCAACTGCTAGACCTTCTTGGGTGGCACTCTGATTAATGTAGCTATCTTGGAGCCCACCAAGGTTCTGTGGCAGACTCTATCTTTCCTTCCCCCACATCAAAGTAAATGGAGGGAAAGCTCAGTGGTTTGAGCATTGGCCTGCTAAACCCAGGGTTGTGAGTTCAATCCTTGAGTGGGGCCACTTAGGGGTCTGGGGCAAAATCAGTACTTGGTCCTGCTAATGAAGGCAGGGGGCTGGACTCGATGAACTTTCAGGGTCCCTTCCAGTTCAATGAGATAGATGTCTCTCTCTCTAGGGGTGTGTGTGTGTATATGTGTGTATATATATGTGTGTGTCTGTGTTTATATGTATATAGCTGAGCGCAGATATCATGTACCCTCATAGAAGATTAGGGTTGAAAGAGACCTCAGGAGGTTATCTAGTCCTCAAAACAGGACCAATCCCAACTAAATGATCCCAGCCAGACCTTTGTCAAGCCCTCTCCAAGGTTTGAGCACCTCTACACCCACCTCTCTCAGGAGTTGCTGGTGGTCTCAGCCACCAATGAGAAAGCACCAAGGGCAACAGCTGTCTACCTTGCAGTCAAAGGCTGCTACAAATCTTGACCTGTTGCAGAAAGCTTTATTCGATGGTTGGCCCGCGTTTCAGGATTGCTAACTGCAGGGATTGTTAGGGTGCTAGGACTTCAACTTCTGGGGTATGGTATATTAAAAAGAGACAGATGGCCAGAGAATGTGAGACAGGAATTTCTTGCCTTGTTGAAGAGTGTAAATTAGTGGCTAGAACCTCACTTCAGGTGGGGGTGGACACTGCCAACTCTGCTGCTAGGGTCACGGCATCAGCCATTATGATTCACAGAGGTTCATGTCTCCAGTCACCAGGTTTCCCTCGAGATCCAACAGACCATACAAAACCTTCCTTTTGAAGGGTTGTTGCTCTTCTCTGAGCAGACTGACAGGCTGCATAGCCTGATATTCGGGCATTTAAAAGCAGTTTTGTCCTCAGGAACCACTTCACTAGTTGCTTTCACTCCTCACCACCATGATCCAACGAGGAAAAAGAATAGAGATTATTGGAGACTTCCTCCTTCTTCTGCAGCAGCTTCTAGCTCATCCAGACAGACTAGGAGTTCTAAGCAAATATTTTGATGTTTATGTCAAGGACAGCATAGCACCTTCCATCATGCCAACCTGTCCTACCCCTCTGTTTACCAGCCTGCTATGTACCTGCTCAAATGCTTGGTCTCAAATCATTGCAGACCAGTGGGTCTTAAGTACAGTGGAATTGAAATACACCCTTTAGTTCATTTCTGTCCCCCCTTTTCCAAGCCCAGGGTGACCAGATGTCCTGATATTTGGGGTTTTGTCTTAGCTAGGCACCTATATACCACCCGCCCCATTCTGATTTTTCACACTTGCTATCTGGTCACCCTACCCAAGCCCCTTTCCAGTCTCTCTTCAGGGACCACTCTCATGAGGAAGTTCTGCTTTGGGAGGTGCAATCTCTCCTCCATTTGACAGCCATAGAGGAGGTTCCGCAGTTTCTCATAGAAAAAGGATTTTATTCCTGCTATTTCCTGATCCCAAAAGCAAAAGGATACCTCAGACCCATACTAGACCTGCAATAGCTCAACAGACCTCTCTGGAAAAAGAAAGTTTTACATTGAAACTGCTGAACTTGAATTAATATGCAAATTAGATACAATTAACTTAGGTTTGAGCAGAGACTGGGAATGGTTGGGTCATTACACTAATTGAATCTATTTCCCCATGTTAAGTATCCTCACACCTTCTATGGGTCATCTCGATTATCACTTCAAAAGTTGTTTTTTTCTCCTGCTGATGATAGCTCATCTCAATTGATTGGCCTTTTACAGTTGGTATGGCTACTTCCACCTTTTCATGTTCTCTGTATGTATAAATATCTTCTTTCTGTGTGTTCCATTCTATTCATCCGATGAAGTGGGCTGTAGCCCACGAAAGCTTATGCTCAAATAAATTTTTTAGTCTCTAAGGTGCCACAAGTACTCCTGTTCTTTTTGCAAATACAGACTAACATGGCTGCTACTCTGAAACTTACATTGTCATGTTGTCTTCCATTATCTCTTCCCTGGAGATGGGTATGCTGCCGTCAATTTGAAAGACTCATGTTTTCATGTGGCAATACATCAGAGCCCCAGGAAATTCCTGAGATTTGTGGTCAACCAAAGCCATTACCAATTTGCATGCCTACCGTTTGGCCTGTTCAGCTCCCTAGGTGTGTTCACAAACTGTGTGGCAGTGATGGTGGCATTCCGCAGAAAATCAAGATTTCAAGTTTTTTACCTACCTGGACAATTGGTTGGGAGAGGCCAGTCCAAGACTCAGCTGCTGTCCAGCGTGACTGTCATCCAGTCTATCTTTGATACACTAGGGTTGCTTATCAGCACAGAGAAGTCAGTCCTGTCTCCAGTGCAAAAAATAAAGTTCATAGGAGTAGTCTTGGACTCTGCAGAAGCCAAGACATTTGTCCCTCAATTACAATTCCAGATGATGCTGGCCATCCTTTATACCTGAAGAGTCATCCCACCATGACAATATGAAATTGCCTCAGGCTTCTGGCCTCATGCATTTATGTAGTCCAGCATGCCAGGCTCCATCTCAGGAAATGGCAAGGATGGATGGCTTCAGTTTACTTGCCAATTCATCTCCCTCTACACGTGGTAGTGCAAATGCCCACTCAAATTCTGGCCAGGCTGGGCTGGGGGACAGACCCCTTTAGTGTGTGTCTGGGGTACCATTTGCTTCTCCTAGTTACAGATGCTTCTGCCCTCAGGCAGGTCTCACTTGGGTTTTCTGCAGACAGAAATTTTATGATCTACACAGGATTTAACTCTGCAAATAAACATCGGAGAATTGAGGGCCATTCAACTAGTTTGTCAAGTCTTCCTTCCTCATATCAAGAGAAGTCTACATGTACTTACAGACAAGGAGGACCTTGTTCACTCTGCTATGCCAAGAGTCATTCAGGCTGTGGGACTTGTGCATCGCCAATTTTTATCAACCTCAGATCCTTTCACATTTCAAGTGAAGAATGGTCTGGCAGACTGGTTAAGCAGATCATTTACCAGTCATGATGAGTGGTCTGTCCATCAGGACATTGCCACATCCATTTTGTGGTGGTGGGGGACTCCCTATGTAGACTTCTTTGCAACATAAGTCAGCAGGAAGTATAATTGGTTTTGTTCTCAACAAGGTCACAGTCCAGGGTCCCTCACGGACACTTTCCTGATGCCTTGGGCAAGTGTGCTCCTGTATGCATTTGCTCCACTCCCACTCATACCAAGAATATTGTTGAAAATGAGGCAGGCTCATGCCCAAGTCAAAGTCACAGCTCCAGCGTGATATCAGCAATGCTGGTTTTCCACTCTGCTGTCCCTCTCAGTCAAAGATCCGCTGACTCTACCACCGGATCAAGACCTGGTTTCCCAGGACCACAGTCACCGCCTCCTCCCCAACCTTCAGGTCCTCCACCTGACAGCCTGGATGCTCTGTGGATAATGCCCCAGGAAGAGGTTTGTTCAAAGGAAATTCAAAATCCACTTTTAAAGAATAGGAAACCATACACTAAGTATACTTATCTAATGAAATGGAAGCGATTCTCCATCTTGTCCCACTAGAAAGGGGTTTCCCAAGTCCAGTTACCACTACATCATATTCTGGGCTATCTGTTGTTACTGAAACAATGTCTGGCTGTTAGTTTCATTAAGGTTCATTTAGCAGCTATTTTAGCTTTCCACACTCCAGTTGATGATTCTGTTTTTTCCCCCAACCCTATGTCAATAAGGTTTTTGAAGGGTTTGGAAAGGTTGTACTCTCAGATAGAGGATCCTGTTCCCCCTTAGGACCTGAGCTTGGTGGTGTCAAAACTTATGTGTGCTCCCTTTGAATTGTTAGCTATATGTTCCTTATTGTGTGTCTCAGGGTACTCTTTTTGGTGCTACTCACTTCTGCCAGGAGAGTAGGTGAATTGTATGCTCTGTCGTCTCCTCCGTACGCTGTCTTCTACAAAGACAAGGTTTATTTAGGTCCACATCCAAAATTTCTTATTAAGGTGTGTCTCATTTTCATATCAGTCAAGCAATGTACTTACCTTCTTTCTTCCCGAAGCCTCGTGCTCATAAGGATGAAGAGAGACTCCACGCTTTGGATATCAAGAGAGTGTTAGTGTTCTACTTGGACAGGACTAAACAGTTTAGATCATTCTCACAGTTATTTGTGGCAGTTGCAGACAGGAGGAAAGGTCTCCCAGTCTCTTCTCAAAGGAACTTGAATATCCTCCTGTATACGCTTGTGTTATGACTTGGCCAGTGTAGCTTCACTAAGCAGAATACAAGCACATTCATCTACATCACATGCAGCCCCTGCGGCTTTCCTAGCTCATGTGCCTGTCCTAGACATTTGTAAAGCAGCAACTTGGACTTCAGTGCATACCTTTACCTCACGTTGTTGAGACTCAGCAATCTAGAGATGATGCCATATTTGGGTGTGTGGTCATCCAGTCCTTATTCAGGTAGGCTCCAAGCTGAAGCGAACTGCTTGTGAGTCACCTAAAGTAGAATGGATATGTGCAATCACCTGAAGAAGAAACAGTTACTAACCTGTTTTGTAACTGTTGTTCTTGGACATATGTTGCATGTGTCCATTCTACCATGTGTTACCCTCCATATCATTCTCTCCAGTAAAAAGGAACTGAGTGGATTTGGGGTGGCTCCACCCTGTATACCACCATGCATTAGCGCAGAGCAGCAGATGGGTACTTCTGAGGGGAAACTCTCCAACAATGCACTGGGCGCACACACCTGAAGTGGAACAAATGTTACAGAATGGGTTTGTAATTTTTTTTTTTAAGGTGGGTGATGTAATATCTTTTATTGAACCAACTTCTGTAGATGAGAGACAGAAGTTGGTCCAATAAAAGATATTACCTGACTGACATGGCTATCATTACACTGCATACATGATCTTTTTTAAAGAAGACAATCTTTAAAGCTGGTCAGCACTTTCTTCGCTGCCTTCTGGATTTTTCTCTTGAAAGCCAGTCTTTCCAAAGTTAGCTGACTTTCCCCAATCCTCTTTGTTTTGGAAACATGGTAATGCCAACTCTTTGTGCCCATTCTGGCCACCTGGTTCTCAATATTCTGAAGACTGCATTTCATTTTCTCCCACCTCCACATCTTGAAAATTGTGCTGTCCTGCATACTAGTCGGATGCTGTTTTTAAGTGTCTTAGTTACATCTGTGTAATGACTTCTTGACTTAAAGGTGACTTGCAAAGGGGGAGGAAGAAATTGAGTGCACACTATTCTTTGCTTTATAACATATAAAAGAGGCCTGAAATTTTCTCCCCCTTCCTTCCTCCTTCAATTTTTGTCTGCTTGTTCTTTTCTAGAAACATCAGGAATATCAAAGCTTAACTTTTCTGTTTTTATTGGTAGATTCCCTGCAGTGACGTAAATAAAGTCTGAAAAAGCTCCCAAATCCATAATCAAAGGGGGTGCTGAATGTAAAAAAAGTGCTTGAGTTAAAGATATTAACAGACAATTTTTAATCATCTGAATACTTCCATGTCAATTCATATGATTTCATTTGTTTTATGTTTCTGATGTCAAACCCTACTAGGTCTTCAATTGTCCATTGTCCTTAAGGAAAAGCACTCTTTTAGGGTAAACAAGACCTGAATTTCTAATATTTAAAAACTTAGTAGGTTGTCACTGTGCATCAAGAGAAGGGGGAGGAGGGGCACGGGGCACAAACCCATTTTTTAATTTTGCATGTCACCTTTACAAACAAATACAGTTGTTTTTTACAGGGATGGTCTAAAAACTTAAGAAAACTATTTGAAGAATAGCTGTCTTTTAATTTTGTATTACACCGCAACTAAATGTGAATTATTTTATCTTTTATTCGGTGTGAATGTTGTTTTTCACAAATCAGGTTTTTGCCTATAAATTTTTTTAATATGCCAAAAAAAAGAAAGAAAAAGAAAAGAATACTCTAAGAGATTCCATAACTTATTCTGTTATAGTATGATGGGATTTTTTCCCCCCTGGGGCACCTGTTCACAACAAGTCTGATTTGTCTACAGAGAAATCCTAACATTTAAATGAAAATTCTTATTGAATTATCTCTGTTTAAATATATGAAAACCACAGTATTTAGCCAGACCCATAGACATTCTATTAAGACATATTGGATAAAGGATTAACTACTATTTTTGTTTTGTTGCAGGGATCTCTCCAAAGTTAATATCCTGGTACCTGGTGCTGGGCTAGGTAGATTGGCCTGGGAAATAGCTATGCTCGGTTATGCTTGCCAAGGAAATGAATGGAGCCTCTTTATGCTCTTTTCTTCTAATTTTGTACTCAACAGGTACTTAGCTTATATTTTACTTGCTGGTTGCAACCTATGTGTACTAGAGAGGCAAAAATCAGTGACCAATCCTTTAACAAAGTAATAATCAATCAAAATAAATTCCAAAATCCCTAATCTAGGTAACCAGATCTTTTAGATCTCTTGCTTTCATGTAAATGTCTGGAAGAGGGTAGGAGGGAGGAATGGGAGATTATTCCAAAATTTGACTTGGAAATTTATTATAGCCATACCTGTATGTCATAAAGATTGTAGAAGCAAGAATTGCCTTGTGGTTAAAGCACTGAACTGGAACTCAGGAGATCTGGGCTCAGCCACAAATTTCTTGTTTGAGCTTGAGTAAGTTATATAATTTCTATGCTTCTGTTTTAAATCTGTAAAATGGACGTACTTCTCGTCTCATAGAGATGTTGAGGATAAATTTGATTCATATGTTCAAGGAGTTCTGATACTATGGTGATAAGCACCAAAGAAAATTTATAAATAAAAATAAAATAGGTTGCATTTATTACTAAAAGTTAAGGCAAATTTCCACAAGTATTTATTTAATTTTATGTATACATTTTTTGCTGTTTGACAGAAAAATTTATTAATAGATGCCTCATTGCTATTAAAATATCAAAACACTTATTAGGCAATCTTTCTCATCCAGCAGCTGCATACACCTTCTAATTACTCATAGGTTCACAGTGGTAGAATCCACTATAAATGTTAAGTTTAAGTGAGGCTATGATCAGAAAAATGATCTTATAAGCATTACACCACACGTATAATTAGAAGCATGACATGTTGATGTCCCATGTTCATTTTCCATTAATGACAGATATTAGTCATGTTGCTGAACGCACTACTGGAAGGCGCTCGGCTTCTATGTTAATGAGCGCAGAATAAGAACCTATATAGAATAGAATGATTTCCATAACTAATCTTCAGTTGACAAGTCAAAACAATACTGAATCAGAACTGCTCCAATCTTTCTTTATCCAAGTGTCAAGCTGCTTTCTGTTTTGTACCTCACCAGCTATCTCCAACAATACATTATCTGAAAAATGATATGAGCAGGAATCTGGTGCCATTTTTAGTCAGTTTCTGGCTAATGCTCTAAATTTCATTTAGAAAGATTTCACTGCAGAAGCTCTAAATTCAGAGTCTGTTCCAGCAAGTTTATAAAAGCTTCACATATGAAGTGAGTTGCTAACCATTTTTTTATCATTCAATATTTTCTCTTTTGGTACTTGCATTTTTATTTACTGACTTTTAAAAAAACAAACAAACCCTAGTGCTTAATTTAGTAAAAAGGACTCTTATGGATTATATCTAGATTTAAAGTGTAGATAGCATTCCTCTCTTTTCCTTTGTCCATGTCTTGTTTATCACATTTTGAAAAGAAAAAATTAAGTTTCAAAAACATGCTGGTAATGTAGGTAGTTTTTAATGGACACTAAAATCCTATCTAATTGTTTGCCTTTAGCATCTACTCAAACCACTTCCATACTTCTAAACTGATATGGACTATTAATGAGTAATTAAAATCACATTCCTCTCAGACATGCTTGCCATCAAACACTTGGTTCAGATTTGTATTTAAGTGAATGAAGTTAACATTTGATTCGAAAGCATTATTGTATGCAAATTTAAGAACCATGGGAATTTGATGGGGAAGCGGAGAGAGAGGAGTGGTTGGCTATTATCACAGTCCCAGCAAGGAAATAGCCAATCCTACTACCAATGAGCTGTTTAGAAGGAGAACAGAAGGTGGATTTGGTGGGTGGGGAGATATCAAGATACAATAGTTGTTCTTATCCTGAGTTGGAATGCTGGCAAGTATATGGAAGGATATCACATTTTTTTTATCTCCCAAGGTTCAAAAGGAACCAGATTGCCAGTAGACTGGCTCATCTGTCTGAAGCGACACATATCTGTGAAAACACTTAATACTTTGAATCTTAGACTTACAATTTTTTTATTTTATTTTATTACTGTAGCACCCAGGAACCTAGTTATGGACCAGGACGCCACTGTGATAGCATTGTACAAACATAGAACAGAAAAATGGCCCTTGCCCCAAAGAGTTTATCGTCTAAGGTTGTGTACACACTGCAATTAAAAACCTTTGACTGGCCTGTGCCAGCTGACTTGGGCTCAGGCTAAGAGGTTGTTCAATTGCGGCATAGACATTGGGGCTTAGGCTGTAGCCTGAGCTCTGGGACCCTGCAAGGTAGGAGGGTCCTAGGAGGGCCCGAGCTACAACGTCTACACTGCAGTTAAACAGCCCCTTAGCCTGAGTGAGTTGGCACAGTCCAGCCATAGGTCTAATTGCAGTGTAGACATACAAGTATAAACAAGAGCCAACAGATGTATACGTACAAACAGGGGAGAGGAGGGAATAAAAGGAAATAATTACTGTGTTGTTCATCATGATAGGGAGTGATATCTGGTGGTTGGGAGACTGCTTATGTTCAGTATTCCCACTTTTATCATTCATAAATGAGTAATCTCTCTTAGATGTGTAGATTTCTTGTGTTGGGTTGAGACCCCTAAATGCAAAGTCCCCTCCCGTATAAAAATCATAAAAAGTTCTGGAAAGGACTTCAAGAGGTCATCTAGTCCATCCCCCAATTAGTTATGTGGTATAATTAACATATTCTGTAACCCACTGGTTCTTCAAGTAACGTCCCTATGGGCGTTCCATTCTAAGTGTGCTTGAGCCTCCTGTGCCTTTGATCAGAGATTTCTCGTAGTAGTGTCCATTCAGCCTGCACATGCATGTTACTTAGTCTCATGCTCTGTGCTGTTATATAGCACTGCGCGGGTGAACCGCCTTCAGTTCCTGCTCAACCTTCTCGGCCTCAGATAGAGCCTTAGCAGTTGTCTGTGTTTTTACCTCCACTGTGTCCCATGAGGTTTTTTTTTTTTTTTTTTTTTTAGTAGTTAGTACTTAGTAGTAATTTTGGCTGTAGCTAGGGAATATATATAGCTATTTTTCTTAGTACCTTTTAGATAGTTTTTCCCCTCCTGTGAGTTTGATTTTTCTCTGAGGGCATGCTGGGATCTCCTGGTCTCAAATGTTGCCTGTCGTGCCAGGAGGCAATCCCAATGAGTGATGGTTAGTCCTGGTGCATCTGTTGTCTCAGAGAATCTCCTATTTCCCAAAAGTGCTGTCTGGCATTAAAATCTAGAGCCAGAAAAACAGAGAGATCAAACTTCGACTCCTCATGATGAAGAGCTCACTGCACCTGGCCTTTGCCCCTCGCCAGGGGACTCCCTGTGTACACCAGTCTGTGAATAAGTCTGCTGCCTTCACTGTTTCTGAACTGCGCTCCTTGAGGGCATCTAAAAGGAAGACCCAAGATTCCTCCCATAATATTCACAAAGACCGTCCCTCGAGATTCTTCATGTAGCAAATCTGTCTCTAAGAAGTTGTGGTCTTGGATGACTCCCCGTACTTCAGCACCCATTGCTTTCTGACCTGGTACCCACAAGGCTGCTGATTCCTCAGGTACTGTCAAACCTGAAGACTGTAGAGAAGAGGTCCCCAAACTGTGGGGCGTGTCTGCTGGGGGCAGGGACATGGAGGAATGTGGGGGGGAGAGGGGAGAGAGTGTGGCTAGGGCCCAGGCCAGCCCCCAAAGGGGGTGGGAAGGGAGAGCCACCTAGCTCCTGGCCTTGTGCCTGGGGCCCTGGCTGCCAGCCCAGCCTCCTTATCGCTGTCTGCACATTCCACCACCCACCCCCAGAGCCACGGCCCCACTTCCAGCCAGGGCGCAGATGGGTAAAGGGGGGGGTGTGATCCTGAAAAGTTTGGGGACCACTGCTGCTGAATCTTAGGCTCCAGGAGGTCGGTGATACTATCAGTGGAGCAAGGCTTCAAGAAGAGCTCTCTCGCTTCTCACCCAGTACTGGAGAAGCGCACTCAGCTCTGTATTGTCCTCGGAGCAGTTGAGATTCATGGTACTGTCAACTCCTTCAGCCACTATTATTTCAGCGCAGACTATGGACATGGTACCAACAACACTTGGTATCACAGGAGTTTTGCTTTCTCTGTGACTTTGCTGTGTCCGAGATGCCCGACTCATCATTACATGGCTCCGATTTACTCCTATTACTGAGGACTTCTAGATCTCCAGATATTCACCCAGTACTGACGGTTTCATCTTTCTTCCAGAACTCCACAGCTACAGAGTGATTTGGAAGAGGATGATTCTGATAAAGATCTTGCCTCAGTCTCCCAAATATCTCTGCAAAGCTTTCCCTCTGCTCCTATGAGGCTCTTTTCCAGAGATGTCTGAGGAGATTGGTGTCACTTGTCAGAAATGGCCCCGACCACTGTTTCGCTGGTATGAACACCCATGGATGCCTCCACCCATGCCATGTGCACCACCTCTTTGGCCATACCGGGACTTTTGGGCAGCCTATCATCAGCAATTTTCTAGGCCTTGAGAACCACTACTCACAAAGATAGTCATCACCCTCCCTCCCTAGGAGACCAGAACTGCAGGAAGAAACCTTTTAAGGAACAGGGAGCTAGGGCTGATGAAAAGGTCTCTCCACCAGCTGACATATCTTCTTCATCCCTGGATGAGGCAGCTATGCCACCTCTTCCCTCCCTGGTGGATGACTTCAATCAGTTTCAGGAACTTGTCAATAGAATTGTGGATTCTTTGCAGATTCCTCCTGAGAGGTTAAAGAGCCACATCATAAGCTGCTTGACATCCTTCATACAGCTCCATCTGTTATCTTGGCTGTTAGAGGCCCTACTGGACTCTGCAAAGGTTATATGGCACACCCTCGCTACCTACATGCAAGGGAGCAGATAAGAAATATTCAATCTAAGGACTCCAAATTTTTATTTTCTCATCCCTTTTCTAACTCCTTGGTGGTTGATGCAGTTAATGAATGTGGGAGGCAGCACCATGCTAAATCTATGACCTACCACAAGGAGCATAAGCACCTTGACCTATTGAATAGAAAATCGTATTCGTCAGTACTTTGCAGTTCAGAATCGCCAACTACCAGCTGTTAATGGCAAAGTACAATCGTACAAATTATGTCAAGCTGAACTCATTTATTGAGCATCTACTAACAGAACATAGAGAGTAATCCAGCCAATTATTGCGGAAGGCCAGCTGCTCAGGCTCTGCAGGCTCCCTCGATGGTGCTGATACTACCGCCTGTTCGACTTGTACAGCAGTAGTTATGAGGCGGGCCTGCTGGCTCCAGCTCTCAGGATTTCTAAAGCAGGTGGAAAATACAGTTGAAGACCTCCCTTTTGATAATACTAAATTATTCACTGACCGCATGGATGAATCTCTGCATACATTAAAGGACTCCAGGGCTACTTTGCATTCTCTCAGGATCCAAAAGAGAGAGCTTAGTAATTTCCTGTTGGTGAAGAGATTTCATCCTGCCCAGTTCTCGAGCTCCCCCAGATACCATATGAACCTCAGTGAAAGAGAGGTTCCAGGGAAGAAAACCACCTACTTCTCAACCTTTACCACTCCTGGCAGGCTTGGGAGTCTATCACTATGGACAAGTGGGTTTTGGAGATCAACTCCATAGGGTACTCCATCCATTTTACTTCTCTTCAGCTTGCCAACACCGTCCCTCTTCAGGGACACCTCTCTCAAGAACCTGCTACAAAACTAAATATGCTCTCTCCTCTTCTTGGGTGCTGTAGAATTGGTTCCTGTGCAGCACAGAGGGAGTGTGTTTTATTCCAGGTATTTCCTGGTATTTGGTATTTCCAAAAAAGAATGGGGGTTAGACCTATCCAAGATATAAGACTACTAACACCTTTGTGAAGGCCCAAAAATTCAAAATGGTGACACTTGCAGCAATAATTCTGTCACTGGACCAAGGGGATTGGTTCTTGGCCCTCAACCTTCACGACACACATTTTTATATTGCGATCCACAAATCTCACAAAAGAGTCCTATATTTTACTGTTGGTCAGGACCATTTATAGTACACAGTGCACGGTTTCAGCCTATTTTCTTCCCCAGCGGCCTTTTCAAAAATTGTCAGTAGTAGGGGCATACCTCTGCAGAAAAGGAAATCTTGTGTTCCCTTATCTAGACAACTTCTGAAAGGTTGCTCCCTAGATGTAACTTCACGGGCATCTTGTGAAGCCACAGACCTCTTCCTCAGTTTGGGCCTATTATTGAACATTCAAAATGTCCACCTTGACCCCTGTGCAAAAGTTGGAATTCATAGGAGCGTGTCATTTTAGTTACTTTTCATAGTTGAAATAGTCTGGAAGGGTTTCGTGTTACTTTGCTATGTATTGGTCCACATTGCAGTGTACAGAAAGAGAAATGGCATGAGCTGTTAAGATTAATTGCAGTACTGTAAATGTATATGCTCAAATGATATTAGTAAAACTGCGCAATGTCAAATTATTTTACTTTGCAGATCTAATGAAATCTAAATACATACTTTTGTTTAAAGGATGACCTTTCAGAAAAATGTTTTTACTTTGCTGTGCCACAAAGTCTCTCTTATTCTGACTCAAGAAAGGCAACTCTCAGCAAGAATCTAGAATGAAAATAGGTATTCTTAGGAAAATATAAAAATAAGAAAGGACTTAAGTCGTCACCCTTCTGTTTATAAAATAAACAAGTACACTCTTCCATGACAAACAAATGGGAATTCTAATGGTTTAGCACAACTGAATATATGTAATGGCAATTTTCACTCATCTTGCAGAAAGAACTGTGCTACTGGTTTTCTTTTAAGCTAGACATAAAACATGATTGAAATATACAAGGCAAAAAAGAAGAAATCCCCCTCTTCAATAAAACTGTATGTTTTATTTGTCTTGAAGAAGTAGGAATAATAACCTAAGTAAAACCTACAGAAATACTTTATAACATCCCGATTAGCAACTAAATTCATCATACATATTGTTGAAAATCAAATCATTTTATACTTACCAATTTTATTGCAAAACACCTACTTTTCTAAGTAATACGTGAGCAGTTAGTTGAAACTGAATCATTCTGACTTTCATATTTTCCAGATGCTCTGAAATTAACTCTCATAAACTTTATCCCTGGATTCATCAGTTTAGCAATAACAGGAGATCTGCTGATCAGATACGACCAGTTTATTTCCCTGATGTTGATCCCCACAGTCTTCCTTCTGGTGCAAACTTTTCTATGACAGCAGGGGATTTTCAAGAAATTTACTCAGAGTGCAGTAAGTAGAGAAATTAGAGGTCAGAATTCATGAACACACTAAATATAAACCCAGTATGGAAGAATAGAATTCTATTTAAAATTAAAATCAAATTATGGCTTGGATCATTAAAGTAGGCACTAAAGTTGTATATTACACCTAGATTCTTCTCAACCAAAATGAGTTGAATTGAAAGAAGCAAAAGTTATACGTGTGCTCTAGCATATTTAAGTGTCTAAATTGTATCCTTGTTGTAGGGTTATATATGCTCTGCTCTTTTAATGAGAATGGTGATATCTTGGACAACTTCCAACACTGTGATCTTTCGTGCCTATTTTCTTTCCTTGAATTAGAAGAGTGATTGATGTTAAAGAAATGCACAATATAAACAGCCTATGCTTTTCATGGATATAAATGAAGTGAAGTCTAATTATTTATTGTTACTTGATTTAAAAATAGACAACATGGCAAATTATTACTAAAACAATTATTTACAAATAAAACAAATAGATATTCATTAACTATCAATGACCAGTATTTCAAGGATGTGCAAAGGGATAATATTTATGAAAGATCACAATGTTCCTGTCAACACAAACATCCTTATTGTCATTTGTGAAATCTGTCTGGATAAATAATTTTTGTTGCAACTGATGAGGTAATTTTTCTCCCCCTAATTCATGTACAGAAGATGACTGTACTTAAATATTTTCCACCTCAGTTCCTAGTACTAGTAAGACTGGAAGTGATGATGGATTTCTTACTTTTATCTGGAGGTTATTTGTCTATACAAGGTACTAAATAACCAGCTGGTGCTATTCCTTCCTTGCAATTGGCATACATGTTTGAACCCGCAATTATTCTCCTTGAGCTAGCAAGTTTTTGGCCTGCTTTTTTTTAGACCTTTGCCCTGCTTAAACACTGGTTTCTTAAGAAGTAGTAATATCTTTTCCCACAGGCATAGTGGCTTGTAGTCAGCCCCCTGCTACTGTTCAGATGTTTGTAGCTCAAACCAGGGAATGAAGGCTGTTGTAAGTCAGAAATAAATCTAAAAATAAATTTTTTAAAAAATATTTATTTGAAGGTAACAGGGCCTAACCTTTCATAACTTCAGAGAATATGGGTAGATGGGAAAAGGAAATCTGCACTTCAAAAGACTTTCCTTGTATCTATGCAAAGCATTAATTTGAAGAAAGGTTAAATACAATAGGAAATACAAAAGTAGAAATGTGTGGTTTTGGATAAAGATATTTCAAAGTGAAATCACCAAATATCTTGATGATGGGCAGCCTTCTGTTCTGGATTTTAAAAGTGCTAAAGAGGCCCAGAGTTCGGGTACATTTTTGTTTTCCTACTTTTGTGTACACAGTTGTGGTATCCATGCTCAAACAATTGAGTGTAAAATCAATTAATTAAATTAAAGTATCAGCTCTTGAGCCTTGCTTAATGGAAATCTGGCCCTAAGGGTATGTGTACACTGTGGTTCTTAAACTTTATTTGATCATGCCCCCCTTCTTTGTATCTGTAGTAGTTTTACATCCCCGTTCCCGTCACACAACTACATATGCCAATGTGTATGGCGGCAGTGCTTCGCTCAAATCCGTTTCAGCTTAGTTTTTTGCATGTCTCTCTCCCCCCACCACCACCACTCCCCACCCCCCTTCATGGCACGAGTGATCCATTGTAATAAGAGCAAAAGCAAAACTGTAGTTGTGGTCCGTGCTTACAATTAAATGCGCACACTGCATCGTAGCAAACAGATTAATGTACAGATGGCAACAACTTTGTATAATACTGTGCACGTTTAATGGAAATCTCAAAATGCACAGCACCATGTAGAGTCAAATGCAGAGGAATCCGCTTTGCTCTAGTTATTCATTGCTGTGGGTAAAATGTCCACAGGAAAGCTTCTCTCACCCCCCCTTCCCTTGGATGTATTTTGCCCCTCAGTTTTTGAGAACCTCTGATCTACACTGCAATTAAAAACCCAGTGCTGGCAGGGCTCAGGGTAAGGGGCTGTTTAAATGTGGTATAGATGTTCAGGCTTGGGCTGGAGCCCATGCTCTAGGACCTACAAGGTTGGACGGTCCCAGAGCTCTGCCTGCAGCCTGACCCTGAATGTCTGCCCCACAATTAAGCAGCCGGAGCCCGTGTCACCTGTTACAGGCCAGCCCAGGATTTTTAGTTGCAGTGTAGGCATACCTTTATTGCCCTGCTTTTACAGTAATACAGTATTATTGGTTTTCTTTCAATAAAATGTTAGGAAATATTTAACTTCTAGCCATTCTCTTTACTGTTAGCTAAAGGTGATCTTAGGTGTGACTAAATATCTATATATTCTGATACTAAATGCTAAATACAAGCCAAGTCTGAAGTCTTATACAGAGGATTGATGTTGCAGCCGATCATGTGCACTCGATAATGTATTTTCTTTGTACAGATATGTGGGACTGCATAGCAACCTGCTTCTTCATAGATACAGCGCATAATGTCATTGATTACATTGATACAATATGGAAAATTCTCAAACCAGGAGGAATATGGATAAATTTAGGTAAATGGTTCATCTTCTTGCTCTCAGTTCTATTGCCTGGCATGACCAATGGCCCCTGGTGAGTGGGAGGAGCAGTTGCAGGGGAAGTCCTGCTCAGCATTCATAGCCATGGAATCTTCAGCATTTTTAACTACCCCATTCTCTCAAGCCTCTGTGCATGTGTCAACAGTGATTTTCAGATTCTTATTATTCAGCCAAATCTGAGTGAATTTTCATAAGGAAACAAAATGCATCTCCCTGGCCTGAGGACTGCACCCTCCAAAGTGTCACATCCATACTCCAAAGCACTGAAGTGCTCAGTTTCTTAAATTCTTTAACCATTTATTTTTAACATTGGCAAAACAATGTACTTTTCTCCCAATCTTGTTCTCTCAGATGGCTGAACCATTTGTTGCTGAAACTTTAGTTTGTTAAAGCTGTAAGCAACTGAAAACGGGCTAATAATGAAAAGCGGTAGACAACCTAATTACAGGCACGGCTGTCAGCTAGCTCTACTTATCAGTTAGTTTTACAGCTCAGGGTGTCATATTTTTTTTATTTGTTGATTTCATACTTATCCCAAATGCTACAGAGTTGACTTCATATAAAAGTTTAGATAAAAGTGTACTTCTGACAATAAAACTGGTATTAGTGTTACTGAATCCCTTTATCTTTGTATTCTAGGTCCTCTCCTTTACCACTTTGAAAACTTGGCAAATGAACTTTCTATAGAATTGAGTTATGAGGATATAAAAAATGTTATATTACAGTATGGATTCCATCTAGAGGTACGGATAGATTGTGAGTAATGCTTATTGGAGTAGATGGGTCAACCAAAACTAGGCATATTAGGGCTTTTCCTTAAATGTCGTTTAATATATATTTTTAACTTTTAAGATGCTTACATGTTTATATTGACAATTGTAGTTATATTTAAGCTGTCTGGTTTTTAATTCATTAAAGGGCAAATAACACTGACTGTAAACACACAACAGTGATGCTTGTTCAGAGGAGAAATACACATTTTGGAGGGAATTGCTTCAGGTGCTATTTCAGAAAATATTCTGAAAACTTTAATTTTTATTTTCAGGTGGAGAAAGAATCTGTATTGTCTACATACACTGTGAATGAACTATCCATGATGAAGTACTACTATGAATGTGTGTTGTTTGTGGTTAGGAAACCAGAGTTGCAGTGTTTCAAATAGATTCTTCAGAAAAAATGCTGGAGATAATGCTAAAATTTACAACACACAATGGACTAGGTAATGACTGGATACAACCTCAAATCAGTGGTGCCTTGTTTATTCTTAACAGGAATTTGAGAGTGTCTATTTTCTTAATACCTGTATTGCTATCCAGATATATACTGTGCCATGCATATTTGTACTGTACTAGTGAAAATGGAAGAAAATGTACACATACACAGCCCTCATTCATCAGAATGCATACAAACATCCCATTTTCACAAGTATAAAACTCCTGTTTTAATGTCTGCCATGAGGTTGTCCTGATAAGACTGGTTTAATAATTATTCAATAGTACCGAAATCCAAAATAATTTCCCTTTTATCTGCAGCTGTCTGTAACATGCACAAGCTACAGCTCTCAGGATCTGTTGGAAAGGATGTACAATTCTATGTTTGATATCAGAACTGGGAATGTTATTTCCACTTTTGATCTGAGGCTTAAAACAAAAAATGTTTGTGTATTCTCCCTCAGTTTTTAAACAAAATTCTAATTGTTTTCATTTTTCCTTGTGACCTTATGAATGTTTAGAGGTATAATACAAGCTCAGCCACGGTTTAGAGAAGGATTTCTTAACATCAATTTAAAAATAGAATATTTACAAAATCTGAAATTATTGAACGGTGCTAAGAAGTTTCTTGAAAGCTGCATTTATTGTGACTTAACGCTCCCAGGACCATTTTCTATAGGACTGAAAATAGAAACAAAAGATAAAATATTTTAGAAACTATAAATTATAATTTTCTGGCCATGCTAAGCTTAGCAATCTATTCTAATAGTTTGTTGGCTTTGGTAATTTGAATATTGATATATGAAATCATAGTATGGAGTGAAGCAAAGCATCATGTCACAAAGGAATGGGAGTAAATTAACCTTGAAACAGAAATAAGACTTAGTCTGCTAATGCAGGAATTGCACTCTCACTTTGCCCATTTGAAGTTTATCAGTGTAACTTATCTGTTGCTTAAATAAAGTGTTTGAAGCATTTATTTTAAGGATTATTAGACAATAGAGAAATCCTGCTACTTTCTTTTCTTTTTAGAAAGCAGTTACACAGTTGGGACAACTGTGCCCAGAGTGTAGGGCTGTGCTGTAATAATGGGGAGTCATTAAGTTTAAAATTAAGCAAATCCTATGTGGTGTTCCTTTGCCTTGCACAGGAGCTGCCCCTGGTCTCTCTTTGCAGAGCTCATCCCTTACGCCCTCCTTATACCTGCTGCTGGAAGCAGCTCCGTCCCTTCCCATGATGGAAAGGCAGCTACTGCCTCCAGGCTGCTGCTGCCCACTGATACAAACCAGCTGCCTCTTGTCCCCCAGGCTGGCTCACAGGGCACATCTAGAACAGCAATCAGCTTGCTGTGCTCCAGCAGTGTCTCAAAGCCCTTTACAAGCCACATTGTGCTGCTGGGAGTGAGGTGGAGATCCCTCATTATACAGAGGGGAAGGACATGTATGTGCAGGGACTGCACCTGCAGCCCTGAGAACTGGGCCCAGCTGCCTTGTCCCAGCTCAAAGTCCATCACCAAGCCAGGAATAGAGTCCAGGGAGCTGGGATCCTGTGGCCAAAGGCCTGGCTGCACTGGGAGTGTCTTGCCAAAGGTGGGGCTGGCCAGAGGGCAGGGAGCTGGTTTTGAGAAGGGAGGTGCTGTGAAGCTGCTCTGCATTGCACTGAAGAAGGCTCAGTAAGTGACTGTGAGGCCACGCTTCAGTCACCAGGCCATATGGCATGCCCTCCCACCCGCACACGTTGCCTCTGCTGCCAGGGTTCACTACAGAACCGTTAATTTGTGCCCCAGCAATATCAACAGTATGATGTGCCTCTACAGTAGCCCTTATATTTCTGAAGTTCTGGTGTGAACCCTGGTAGAAATCTAGGGGGCACATGATTTCTACCCCCGCTCACCTCTGGCTGTTAGCAACAACTTCTATATTTGTTTCAGCATACCTAGGTTAATTGTTGGATATTTGATTGGAACTTTAAGGCAATTTACATGTGGTACTTTAAATCTACCTCTAATAATGTTTCCTTGTTCTAAGTAAGTTGCCTACTAAAGTAAATTAGATGGATATTAATCCACAGCTTGTAATTTCATACAATCATTTTGTATTTTGAAGTTATAAATATTTTCTATGAGAATAATTATTAAATGACTTGTGTTGAGGAAGGATCAAATTAACTGGTTTGTTCTCTTTACATTAATCTAATGGTTAACTTAGCTACACTATCATCCCCTTTGAAAATCCTTTTAAAAGTAAAAAAGGTAGGGTAGGGAATCAAGCCGTTTCCATGGAAATGGCACTGAATAATAGATTTTAAATTTATGGTATTTTAAACTCACACTCATTCATCTAGCTGTGGTATCTTTTTCTGGGCATTGATAAGGTCATTTTTAGCTTTCTGTTTTTAAGGTAGATATTTTATGCTTCCAATTTTGCTTTAATTGAAAGTACAATTTTAAAGTTCACATGGGCAAAAAGGCATTTACTATTTTAAATGCTGTCTAGGAGCATAAAGCCTGCATGTTTTTAAAAACTGTTCTGCTCAGATCCCTATCCAGAAACCATATTGGACTAACAGCAGTTTTCAATAAGGGTTTACTTGTAGGTAGTCTGAACTTTCTAAAAGGAATCTGATTTTTTGCTCTTTTAATAAAAATAAATTAGTCCAATCTCAACTAAAGCCCATTGAAAGCTTAGATGCTGCCATTAAGGGAAATAAAAATAAATAAACTTTCTGCCTTTAGAAGGCAACTGATGGTCTCCTGTGGCTTTTTTCCCCCTGTACAATCTACTCTAATCCTTTATAGATAGATACATTCAAAAAGCTTTTTACATTTTTAAATTTGTTGAAATAAGGCACATTTAGGGTAAATGTTGATTGTACCAGTCCCTTTAAACCTGTATTATTGCCCAATCGCTCTTGACCTTTTAATTCAGTCTGCATACTGTGTGGTACTGATTTTATTTAGATAATCCTTACTAGAAGTGCCAGCTTTCTCCAGCCCAAACCTAAATTGTAAGTAGTCCCAGTCCTAGAGCTAGAAAGCAGTTATGCCAAAGCAACAGTAAACTTTGTAAAGGGATAAAGCTGCAAAAAGGTGAATGTAGATTTGAGCTTCATCCCCAGAGATGCTATGTCCCTAACGAGGGATGTACTAAATCCCTCTTTATGTGACTGGTATGCCCACAGCTGGACGCTGGTGGTGAATTGTAGGTGCCACCCTGGGCCAAGATAAATACAGTGGCTTAAGTGTAGTTCCTCTGTCCTGGGCGGGATTAAAGCAAATCAGCACTTCTCAGCTCTAGTTTATAACATGGGTCCTAAACACCTGGACGCCGGTAAATTACAGGTGGTTAGTGGGGTTGTGTAGCTTCGGGCCCGCGTTACCCCCCGGGGTAGCTACACAACAGGAGGGAGTTCCGAGGCGAGCAGCTAAACCCGAGAAAGGCGCGGGACGGGGTGACAGATTAATGACCAGCCGGGCAAGAGGTTCACGCGGTAATAGCCAAAACGCGTGGCAGTGTCTAGTCTCGCCCTTGCATTGTCGTGGAGTTGTCGGCCATGACGGCTTCCGGCCCACCACCGCGCACCAGCGACCTGGCTGCATGCGCGCTCCCCCTAGAGGGCACTACGAGACGCGAAAGGGGAGGGAAGGACAGAAGCCTCCTTAAGCCGCATGCGCGCCTAGCCCCGTTCCGCCCGCTGGGAGAGAAGGGCTTGCGCCCGCGCGCGCCACGGAGGTACCGCCGCTCCAGTGCTTGAACCGCTCGCGCTCAGCCCCCGATGGCCAAGCGACACGCGGAGCCGCTAGTGTGTCACGTGCCCTGGAAGCGTTTCCTACCCGAACCGCCTCCGCTGCTCCGCGCGCCCGGGAGGCGCCCGCGGGACGGCCCCGAGCTGTGGAGCCCTGTCCGCGCGGTACCTGGGGACCCTGACAAGAAGCGGAAACTGGAGGAGGCCGAGGCGCCTCCGGGGAAGCGGCCTGGACTCAAGGGCAACAGGCGCGGGGGGGAGCCCGGAGACCCCGCCAGCCCGGGAGGGAGGAGGCAGCAGCAGCGCGGGGGAGACGTAGGGCCCCGGGCGGAACAGGCGATGCGGGCAGGCGGTGTCGGCTTGGGGGCGCGAAGCCCGGATCCTCGGGGGGAAGAGCGGGGAACCGAGGAGGTAAATGTGGGAGGGGGTGGTGCTGATCAGGGTGGGCTGGCTGTTAGGGCTTCGGGAGAGTCCCAGCCTGCAGCCCAGGCTCGGTTCCGGCGCGTCAGGGCCCCTGTGCCAGGCGCTGCACGCACTGAGGGGGGGACACCCAGCTCCTCTGTGGGGTGTCTCCCGCATGAGTAACAGCCTGGTAAAATCCGTGCAGAAAGCACAGTGTGTCCTTCTCATCCCCAACTTCTCCCTTCACACCAAACTCTCTTTAGTGGCCACATAAGTCACGTGCCATTACTGGGTGTGGCCAGCAAGTGTTGGGTTTATTTGAAACATCTGGTGGTTGTTCACTGTCCAGGTACAGTTGCTCCTCCCAGCTACTTCTGTGTAAATCATGTTTGAAGGTTGAGCCTTACTATCTCTGCTTTTTAACATAGCATCTTTTGTAGCTGGACCAAGTTAGTGTTTCACTACACAAGTGATTCTTCAGCTGGGCAATATATAAAGGTTATTTGCATCAGTCTCTAACCACAAAGCCATAAGTGCTGGAACTAGGGTATGCTCCAGCATCCCCTGGCTTGCAAGTAGTTTCCATGCATGTGGCATACAGGGTTTACAGTTTGGTTCAGTTGCTCTCAGCACCCCCACTATACAGATTGTTCCACCACTGCTGCACAACATTTACTGGTTTAACACAGTGCACCGACTTCACTCTATTTTTAACTAGATAAGGTACCTTACTCTGTATTTCTAAGATTTCTGTGTAGCTTGTGCCTCCTGTAAATGGAGTCTTCCATGGATTAGTCATGCCTCCTTCAGGGGTCTTTCATCTCACTGGGACACTACAAGGACCTGTATCACCACTCTCCCTCTCTGTACTCATTCTTTAGGCAGAAGGTAAAACCCAACTTTTCTGGAACGCATGACAGTTTAGTTTGACTTCACTTCACCATTGGAATACACACAAGGAGGAGCCCTAAAGATATACCATGTTAATGGCTGACAACATTTCTGGATTACTAAATCCAAAGAGTGGAGGCTCCTTCCTTGGAGGTTTTTAAGGCCCGGCTTGACAAAGCCCTGGCTGGGATGATTTAGCTGGGAATTGGTCTTGCTTTGAGCAGGGGGTTGGACTAGATGACCTCTTGAGGTCCCTTCCAACTCTGATATTCTATGATTCTCAGAGACTAATTTTTCACTGAAATTTTTTCCTGGCACAGCTGTTCTGTGCAGTGCTGCCAGAGTGGCCCGCATGAAGCAACAGGTCCAGTGGGAAGATGTCACAAATAAGTATCAGTTCAATTATTATTATGATAAAAGTGCAATTTGCAGATCTGTGATACTGTCCATTATATGCAATATTATAATGTAGGGGGAAAGTACATACTTCTAACCTGTTGCATATCTTTAAACCTGTGGTGAGGCAGAAAAATAAATGTAGATTTAAAAAAATGAAACTAAATGGCAATGGTAGGCAAGAGTTCCACAACACTTAACTTTTGCTGAAGGAAATTCCTAAATAAAGCAACTGTAAAACCTCCTCCCCAATTATAAATCATAGAAGCTGGGGGTAGAAAAGATCTATTAGTTCATCTCCCTGCCAATTTAGATGTTTTAACTGAAAATAGAAGCCTTGACCAAATTAATAGGGAATTCTTGGAGACTTAGTATTTTTGAAAATCGGGCTAATTATAGACTTAAGGCCCTAGTTTTAGGTACCCATTTTTTAAAATCTGAGTCCTTGAAGACATAACTATGTTCAATTGAGAGCTGTGTTGCACTTTCTGATTTCCACATACAGTGTCATGTTCTCTTCTCCTGCTCCTTTTTCTTTACCTCATGGTAGAAATGTACATATGAAATGTGTAGAATTATCCCACAAATGAAGTGAGGAAGGATTTTTCAATCCAATGGAAAACCTATGCTAGGCCAGGCTTCGTACAAGAACATATCTCTATTTGGAAGGAGAAAAGACAGACTCCTTCCTCCATTGAATATTTTGGTAGCACAAGTTGGTTTAAGGATTTGTATTGGAAATGTTGAGTTCATTATTTATCTCTGTTTTTACCTTAAATCAGGGTAATTGTAATTACTAATTGTAATTATGTAAACCTTTTTTCTTGTATAGAAGGCTGTAAACGTACCTTGTTCTGTCTTACTAAGGAGATAGATATGACTTACTGAAAACAATTCTGCAGAAAGATTTTATAAAGATTTGTAAATTTCTGTTTTTAAAGTACCTTTTGGGCTATATGTTGACAAATAAGTATTGACAAATTTACTGGTTTCTATAAACTTTGCTTAGGGTGCTTCTTTTTTGATATCCTCTAGCTTCAAATTTATCAGACATACACACTCCTGAAGAGGTGGAGTTTTTTGATAACAGAGCTACTTGGTTACTCTACCCATCTAACCTATTTATTTGGGGTCCAGCACACAGCTAACTCAATCATTGATGTTTCTACTGCTCATAGCTCTCCCAAACAGCAGCATAATGAAATTAACATTATTCACAATTTTATTGCTTCCTATAGATGTCATAATAACAGTAGCAAAACAGACTGGAATCTTTTTTAATGTCATGCTGCTGCTTGGCAAAGCTGTTATAACTGCATTTGTCCTAGAGCTGACTTTTTGCAGACTCAAGAAGACAGCATAGTGTGTCACATATCGGAGTTTATCTTTGTACCGGTAGAGTTAGAAAAATCAGTCTTTTAAAACGAAAGATTAAATTCTACAGAAATTGTTTTTTTAAGGTCTTTAGGCTTTTAGGGGGGGAGGGATAGCTCAGTGGTTTGAGCATTGGCCTGCTAAACCCAGGGTTGTGAGTTCAATCCTTGAGGGGGCCACTTGGGAATCTGGGGCAAAATCGGTACTTGGTCCTGCTAGTGAAGGCAGGGGGCTGGACTTGATGACCTTTCAAGGTCCCTTCCAGTTCTAGGAGATGGGATATCTCCATTAATTTAATTTAATTTAATTTGACAAGTGGATTTTCGAAGCCCTGTTTTGAAAATATTCGAAGGTTATACGAAAGATCTGACCCTTTCCCACACATTCTTTTTGCTCGTGTTTGGCACATGCAGTGATCTTTTGTGGTCTGAAGTTATCCTTTCTTTGGCAGTATAGATTATGCTTGATACAAAGAGACTTTCTCTTTGTTACGTTTGTTTTTTCCTTTAGATAAATAAGCTGAGGTCCTGATCCTATAACAACTTACACACATGCTTAAAGTTAAGCACGTGAGTGGTCCCATATCAAATTAAGCATGTGACTTCTTTGCATTGGGGCCCTACATTGTAACCACTTGGGAACAGGGATTGTCTGCTGTATGGTTGTAGGGTTCCTAGCACAATCGGACCCTAACTTGTTTGAAGCCTGTATAAGCTTCAACAATGTAAATCGTTACTTTTTATTTGCATCATTGATACTATGCAATATAAAAATTTTAGTTTGAAAGATTTTGATGCTTGCAATCCTCTATATTATAAATGCAGTTTCGTTTTTATTTCAATTAAAATGTAAATAGCTCTTCCATCTCTATGGCACTACGTTCTCCTACTGCTTGTGGCACGGACATCTAGCTTATGGGTATACTATGCTGTTTTAGTCTGTTTCCAAAGAACTTGTATAAATGAAAAACACAATTTGTGATAGTAAGCAGTACATTGCCTAGCATATTGGTGTTCTGGTCCTTGACTAGAGTTCCTAGGCACTATGGTAATACAAATAATAATGATAAAGTACTGTTAGCTGAAAACATAGTGCATTTGTGCACATGTATGAAAATGTAGGTTTTGCAAAATGCCTAGAGATCTTCATAAAAACCACACGTTGAGTTCAAACACTTAATATTATGACACCAAATGACTGCCTGATAATTCCATGTTATTATTTTATCACATTTTGTTCTCTTCTACTGCAGAGCCAGCAGAGGGTGCAAAATTTTATTATTTCAAAAGCCATGTCTACACTGAATGATGCCAATTCAGTAGTTAGAAATACCATATTAATTTCAAACTCCATTAGAAATGGAAAGAGTTGTTTCAAGATTCTGAGTATTAGAAACAATACAGTAAAACAAAATTATACAGAACTACATGTCCTTTTAAGTTGTGACAGGAGTAATTGTTTTTGCTTAGTCCCTTAGTTTAGGAAGGAATCATTGGTCTGGAGGAACAACTTTTATACATAACAGATATTTTATATATTCCACAATGGATGACTTGGAGGTTTACTTATGTTCCCTTTTTATGGTCTGTGTTTCTTCAACAGAAACAGTCTTTGCATGGAGTGTCTCACTCCATTAACTTTAGTGCTGCTTATTTAAGTAATGATCTCTGGCTAAAAACAGATAGCAGATTTGCCAGCAGAAAGGGAAAAAAACAGTTTTGTAACAAATCTGTCTGTAGAGTAAATCAGTAATGAATTTGTTCCAGTCTTATCAGTTGTCATCTGCACTGCTTATCATATACCCTGGTGAAAATTCATGATTAACATTACTTTGTTTGTATTTGCATATATGTAGATGTAGAAAGAAAAACTGAACAGAAAATATTAGAACTCTTTTCTAATATATTGCTTTCACTGTAGCTACCATTCTTTAAATATATCTACCATAGATGCATTCAGTTCTCTACTGGGGAAATACTTATGATTCTTGTAACTGATAACATTTATGGCAGGGATGGGCAAACTTTTTGGCCCAAAGGCCATATCTGGGTGGGGAAGTTGCATGCAGGGCTATGAATGTAGGGCTGGGGCAGGGGGTTGGGGTGTGGGAGGGAGTGCAGGGTGTGGGAGGGGGTGCGGTGTGCAGGAAGGGGCTCGGCAAGGGGTTGGGGTGGAGGAGGGCTGCGGAGTTTAGGAGGGGGATCAGGGCGGGGGTTGGGGTGCAGATGGGGTGTGGGGTGCGGGCTCCAGCCTGGCCCCGCTTACCTGGAGCAGCTTTGGGGTGGCAGCGGCTGGCACCACGTCCCTGTGGCCCCTGGGGGAGGGCAGAGGGCTCTGTGCTCTGCCCTCACCTGTGGGTTCCACACCCGAAGCTTCCATTGGCCAGGAACAGGGAACCGCGGCCAATGGGAGCTTCAGGTGTGGAACCCACATATGAGGGCAGCGCGCTGAGCCCTCTGCCCCTCCTCCCTTCCCCAAGGGCCACAGGGACATCGTGCTGGCTGGTTCCAGGAGTGGCGCGGGGCACACGGTGCCACGGGGGTGACAATCCTGCAGGCTGGATCCAAAGCCATGAGGGGCTGGATCCAAAGCCATGAGGGGCTGGATCCAGCTCACAGGCCATAGTTTGCCCACCCCTGACTTATGGAAATGTTCTTGAATGTTCCTTAAGCTAAGAAAGGTCTCATGAGTCTCAGACTTTGAAATTGTCCATAGTGTTCGTATATTTTGTGAGAGGCAACAAAGGAGGGTTTGTAATGAACAATATTGATTTGTGTAAAGTTTAAAGAAGTGCAGAAACATTGCCTCTTAAATATATCATTGCATGCATAAACTGTGAGCTGCAGTAGACATGGTTGTACACAAGGTACTCAAAGATAATACAATAGTCCTCAGCAAAAATATTTAAATAATTATGCCAAAAACAGAAGCAAATTATTTGGTTAGGATTGTCCATTATTTTTTAGTGTATTACATTTAAAACATTTAAGAAAGTAAAATATATACCTCTAAAACCATCTGGGAAATATCTCTTGGTTCAATTTCTTTTGCAAATGGGGTTATTCTCTTCTTTCTACTGCAGTGCCATACATTAACACATTGTGTTTTATTTCCAAAGCATGAGGAAGAATTTTGGCAATACAACTCATTCCAGTACTGGAGAGCACCGTTACCTGCTATTGATCTGTCTGTCATTCTGGACTTAGATGGGGAGAATATGACAGATGCCAGAACTACTTCCAGGACTGAAATCATAGAGACTGAAATGGAGACCTGAGTAATTAATTCCTCGTAGCAAATCTATTTTGAGGAGGCTTGTTTCTGTTTGTGTTCAGGCTTTTCCTACTTTGGAACAATAAGTATATTTCTGACATTTTGAAAAAAAGAATTTTATACTTTTGTCAATCTGCACAAGTAAGGATGGGTTTGTCTACATTGATTAAAGGGTCATTGGATACTTGCCAATAAACTGGAAAGGTGAATTTACCTATACAATGAAGAGAAGGCTACTGACACAGGATTGGCAGAAATATTTGAAAACATGGATGTGTAACAATTTGTAGAAAATCAGAATTTATTTCTGGACTTTCATAGCCAGCAAAATGAATAGCTTGGAGCATTACCTGTAGAAGACAAATGCCAAAACATTCCTCCTGCCCTGAACAGAAAGGATGTAGTTAACATACATAAAAGTGAAATTTTTGTACCATGCACTTATTTAAAAAAAACTACACCAAAACAACCACCTTTACAATCTTTTCTGATGTTTTTGCTTTAGATGTTGAACAAAAACAAACAAAAATCAGATTTCTATGCAAACCAGAAATGATTATGGTGGGATATTCTTTTCTGCTCATAGCTACCCTAAGTTACTTCACCTTCTCACTAGTGGTAACTCGAAGCAGTGGGTGGCTTGTGGGTGTTTTGTTTTCTTTTTCACATGCTCAAGTTAGTGCTATTCCCATTCTTTGTGTCATTGGGTTTAGAGCATTTTGTGGAGTTTAACTGCCTGAGATGTACAAAGCTGACAAGAAGAGGAGTGTGAAATGATCAGGCACACTTTTTCAGGGTTGAGTGATTAGGTCCTGGGCCTGCAAAGACTTGAGCACGTACATAACTTTTCATCCCTATGTAGTCCCATTGAATTAATGTGCTGCTGCAGGATTGGGACCTTAGAGCTCTATTTTTTTTTTATTTGATAGACTTTTGTCGGTAATAATTGGCCGAAATTAGATGTCTTATCAGTGAACTTTGATTTCATGTGATTTGTCTCCAAGTAGGTGGAAACGAGATATTTTTGTTGGTATCATATCTGCTTTGAGAAGGTTTTTGGTGAATTTTTTAAAAACTTATTTTGTTAAAAACAGAGTTTTCAATGTATATTTGAGCATTTTTGTACTATATTTAAATTACCCAACTTTTCTTCTGTCTTCAGAATGTTACTGACATAATTATAATTTGTTATTGCTTGGATATGTTTATTTACAGAACTAAGTTGGATGGCCTACTTAGTAAACATTTGGAAAATCCTTTTTAGTGTTTGTACTTTGTCTTCAGTTTTTACACTGTGTGCAGCTTGAATTCATTTTTTGTAGTGCACACAGAGGTGAAGAAAGGGGCTAGACCTGGGCATAGCATGAAGCTTTTGCTGGAAATCTTCCTTACCATGCTGCTTTGGTGTATCCTGGGTCTCTCCTCAATGTTCCCCTTTGCTGTGTTCCCGTAAATAGACTTCTTGAACTCAAGTGGCCAGTATTGCTGGATATTTGTCAGATTGTATTGGTGTTTTTATTTGACTAGATCTCAGTTGCACTATAGCAAAAAAAAAAAATTTTTCATTTTAATTTGTATGTGATCCTACATCTCCAGAGGGGTAGCTAATACTCTAATCATTGCTACTATATCAAGGTCCATTTTTAAAGCTTTTATTGTTTATTTTGACTGTTCAATTTTTATTATTTAAGTTTTACAGCATCTTGGATTTAAAGGGACATAGTCAACTTTTAAAAAAAAAATCACTTTTGTGCATAAAATTTAAAAATTATGTACTTTTCAATAACACCTATGTTTACTATAACTGAAAGAAGTTAGTAGAAAATAAGATTTTTCTTTCTCTTTTTTCTTTGTTTATTTTGTATATTTGACATCTTTGTGTGTGATCAGTCCCCCTATTTCCATAAGTTCTTGTGGTTTATTTATCCAACAACAAAGTAGAAAAATCATTTTTAAAAATAGGAAAATATTTTAAAATCACAAACTATTAAGGGAGTCAGGTGCAAGCGTAGTACCTAAAATTACTTTTAATTTGATATTTTAACCTGACCATATTTTTGGCAGTGTTTTTATAAAACATGAATAACATGCACATTAGCAAAGGTTACAGTCATACTCCACTACCCAGTTGTTTAGCAGCCTATTGAACTAAACACTGACTAGAACCAATTACTGTTTCAAAAGGCGCCACAGTTACCTTCAAAATTCCAGGTAAGAAAATGTGAGGCAGAAGAATAGAGAATTTAAAAAAAAAAAAAAAAGGTGTGTGCATCTTACACTGCATATGCTGAAAAGACAAATTTGGTTACTAGTATATCATTCTTTTCTATATATCATCTGTGCAAGATTCTCACTCCTAGGTCATGTGTTCTTTAGTACAAGACTCAGAACTGTTCTCATTCTCAAGATTAGAACACAAATCACGTCCCTTTATGGCTTTTGGGCACAACACCCCTTTAAATGTCTAGTTGGTGAAGGACGTTTTTTTATGAGAAGGGCATGCGCAACAGTATCAAAGCCTTACTAAAGTAAAGATCTACTACTTCTCCCCTACCCCCAAGGCTTTTTACCCTATTAAAGAAAGCTATTTGGTTGGTTTGACACAATTTGTTCTTGATAAATCCATGCTGACTTGTTACTTATCTTCTAGGTGTTTACAAATTGATTGCTTGATTATTTTCTCCATTATCTTTCCGGGTACTGAAATTAAGCTGACTAGTCTGTAATTCTCTAGGTTGTCTTTATTTCTCTTTTTTTTAATAGATGGGCACTATATTTGCCCTTTTCCAGTTCTCTGGAATCTCTCCCATGTTCCATGACATTTCAAAGATAATCACTAATGTTCAGATAGCTCCTCAGCCAGCTCAAAATGTGCATAGAATTTTTATTTTTTTTGCTGCAGAATTCCCCCAGGAGTAAAGCATGTAGAAAATCCCTGGGGTGAGTTCGTGGGGGGAGAGATTGCAGGAAGACACTTATGCTAGGGGCATGTTAGCCCATAATTCTTGCATGTTTTCTTGAAGCATCTGGTATGACATAGAGCCAATATTAGATTGGATTGACTGCTGGTGTGACAAAGCAATTCTTGTGTTCCTTAGGGGATGCTGGTGTCCCCCAGGGGTCTGTACTGGGCTCAGTCCTATTTAACATATTCATAAATTATCTGGAAAAAGGGGTCAACAGTGAGGTGGCAAAATTTGCAGACGATACAAAACTACTCAAGATAGTGAACCCCCAGGCAGACTTGAAGAGCTACAAAAGGATCTCTCAAAACTGGGTCACTGGGCAACAAAATGGCAGATGAAATTCAATGATTAGGGGTATGGAATGGCTGTAGCATGAGGAGGGATTAATAAGACTGGGATTTTTCAGCTTGGAAAAGAGAGGACTAAGTGGAGGATATGATAGAGGTCTAAAAAATCATTACCGGTGTGGAGAAAGTAAATAAGGAAGTGTTATTTACTCCTTGTCTTAACACATGAAGTAGGGGTCACCAAATGAAATTAATAGGCAGCAGGTTTAAAACAAAAGGAAGTATTTTTTTCACACAACGCATAGTCAACCTATGGAACTCTTTGCCAGAGGATGTTGTGAAGGCCAAGACTATAACAGTTCAAAAGAGAACTAAATACATTCATGGAGGATAGGTCTATCAATGGCTATTTGCCAAGATGGGCAGGGATGGTGTCCCTAGCCTCTGGAATTGGTGATGGGATGGATCACTTGATGATTACCTGTTCTGTTCATTCCTTCTGGGGCACCTGGCATTGGCCACTGAAGACAGGATACTGGGCTACATGGACCTTTGGTCTGACCCAGTATGGCCGTTCTTATAATGTTAAATAACTTTTAGACCAACCTGTACATTTGGCTGGGTTAATTATTTCAGAGCATACAGTTATAACCTTGACACTGTAGGTGGCAGTGTACATACACAATAAACTATTGTAAAACGGAAAAATTTGTTTTCATTGGAATGTTATCCTGAACTGTTGCTGAAAATTCAAGCAAGTGACATCGTGAATGTTAATCATTTCTTTACTGTGATTCACAACTGAAGGCAGATTAAGGCACAAGTTCCTGATTACAAGGTAACACAAGCTCTTCAATTTTATTACAGTAAAAACATTTCACCAGAGTTTTCAGAGTCCATCACCCTGTTTCTCTCTCTGAAAGCTTTTCAATTTAAGCACATGGAAATTTGTAGTAATTGTTTCTTAGCACTGTTTCCATTAGCTGCAGTTGCAAAGCAAGCTTTATCTGATTGTGTGGTGGATGGAAACTTCAGTCTAAAATTCAATGGCTGAAGGCTACGTGAAGTTTATTCATTAGTCATAGGGATGAAGAAGGTAAGTATGTTAACTCATAAGAATGAGAGTTATTGTTGGGGCAATATTTAAGAATTTGTATATAACATGATGAAATTTCCAATGTATTCTTATGTTTTAATGTATGATTCTGCTTTTCAGTAACTAGTGAAAACAAGAATGTTTGCTTCATTAAAATGATCTTGAATTTAAACTGCATATTTTATTATGGGATTTGATTTCAATACAGTAAGCAATGCAGTTTTTAATCATCAGTGTTTCTCTTTAAGGGAACTGTTCTGTTAATATGAAGGTAATTTGAGAACTTTTGTGCAATGAAATGGTATCCAATATCATTGAACAAATGTACTTAAAACCATTCTTCCTATATTAAAACCATGCAAATCATTCCAGAGAGTTATGGACTGTTTCTTGGCTGAAGTAAAAACAGTTTCCTTAATGCTATTTATTGCTAGCATCTGAAAAACTGGAAAATTGTTTTCTGATAATATCATTTCATAGTTGAGACTGTATGGGCAATCGGACGGATTACCTTTGGATTTTCTTGGAATGATTGTGAACTGATGAAAGTGGGAACAGGGGCTTGTGAAGTACTGCACCTCTTTTTTTTCTTTGTTCTATGATGACAGAATTTTTTAGGGATCTGATTTGAATATCATGGAAACAAAACTGCATGAGAAATATGAGGCTGTGAAGAAGAAATTAAAAGAAAAAGCTGTAGTGGCCTCAATGAAAACTTGAAGGAAAGCGTTAGTTATCTCTGTAGGACCATAGACATGAACTTTTACACAATATATGACACCACACACAGCTGAGTTTTGTAATGCCCTTGATTGGAACAATGTATAATATGCTTCTAATTACATTGAAACATATATAATGTAGTCTCATAGGATCAAATCTTAAGCGCCAAACCTTCTGTTTCTTTATAAAGGGAAAGTGGGGAGTGGATTTCCTTTGTGACCTTCTATATTCCAGATTCTGTAATTTTTTTGTTAGTTCCTCTCCCTTTTCTTCTTGGGATCTCAAACAGATAAATTTTGCTTCTGATTATATAAATGCTGTACACATTAATTTGATAAACAACAGATAGACTAAATGCCGCATAGTTTTACAATTGTCGGTTGTCAATCACAGTATATTTTGATCAGACAGTATCATCAAATCTTGCTACTATGCTCATATTAGAGAGTTATTAATGTGCTTTTTAAGTACTTATTTTTATGAGCGATGGAAAACCTTCTATGGTTAAATGGTTGAGTACTATGCTTAAGAGAAAACTTTGTACTTCCTTGTAGATAACATGCAATTTAAGGAGGAATACATGGCATGAAGGAGAAAATGTACAGCTTTTTTCTTATCAGGTGCATCAAAGTCGTTCAATGTTGACAGCCAAATTGTACTCTCAGTTGCACTCTATAGTGACACCCTGAAGCGGGCAGGGGGCAGTGCTAACCCCCCCCCCCCATAAAACCTCTTAAAATGAATAATATCCAAAGTGAAGTGACTTTAAAAAATCAGCTTGAACTGGAACCCAAATACTAAAATGCATTAATCACAAACAATATGATTGCATGGTATAACTACAAGGTAAGGTTAAGATTTCTTTGATGCCTTAACTGTGCATTATCATTCTTTAATATGAGGTGGTGGTGGTTTGGGTGGGTTGGTTGGTTGGGTTTTTTGTTTTTTTGCCCTTCAATTACTGATAACTGCTCTCAATCTTAACTTATTTTATGTAGTAGGATTTGGGGGGGGGTTCCCCTTTTATGTGTGAATATATGCATTGAGATTCCCCATTAATAAAAATAAGAAACATTTTGCCTTTTGAGACCTGATTTTTCAAGGTCTTCGTTTCTTCTGTATTGTTCTACTATAAGATAGAAATAGCATCAGTTTTTGCAGGGGAAATACAGTATTCTAATTTAGAACTCAATCCTGCAGACATTAAAAGAGTAGTACTTTATTGCCATGAGACTTAGACACTAAAATGGTGACTTCAGTAGAGTCATCCACAGTATTAAACACTAAGTTTAGTAGTAAGCATTTGCAGGATTAAGCGCTTAGGACTCAGCAGATAAGTAATCAAGGAGACACATATATTTTTTAAATGATTGGAAATTATTATTTGTACTCTCCACAGCTATACATATTTTGTATTTATTTGGGGATTAAAGTTACTTATTTATAAAAATAGCTTTTCAGTTCACCTTAGAGAATCAAAATATAAATACTATTAGAGGTCAATACCTGTATTCACATATACAACTGATATGCAAGTACGTGACTCCCTTTGACCTGTTCATGGGAGCACAATTTGAACAGCAGAGAGCAGAATTTCACCTGCAGTGTGTTACAAATTCTATTAAAAAACTGGAAAAAAGAAAAGCATCACTCAGCAAAACAGCAATGTTTCAACAGATAATTAAAAAGAGTATACAATGGGTTAAATCCTGGCCTCATATAAATCAGTGGCAAAGCTCCAGTTTATTTTTGTGGGGCCAGGATTTCACTCAAAGGATTTAATATGTTCCTAAGATCAGGAAAACTTAAATAGCATTCTCAAAAACAAAGTAGTTGGATTTCTTTTTTTTTGTCAGTGATTGATCCATCTGTCTGCTAATTTATCTAAGATAAGTTTTTATGAGACAGCCACGACTGTAGTAACTGACACCTCAAAAAAATAAATAAATACATAAGAATATAATAGCTTGCTCACTCAGTATCTCAGGATCAGGCTCTAAATTGCTTGTAAAATACTGATGGGAAGGTTGAATTTTGGGGGTTTGTTTTAGTGTTTTGTCCGGTTTTTGATGCATCTTTTTCTGTTCTAGACAGTTTTAACCAAAATTAAATTATTTCCCATTACCTTGATTCTTTGTATTTTGTATCTATCCTTGATACAACTTAAAGTTCATTTTTCTGGCACAGTTACTAAAACCAAATATTTCTGTGCCACTCAAGAACTAGCAATTAATTGTTACAATATAACCATAGACAACAGGTACAACACAATTAATATGACATCTCATTACTTTAAAAGAGACCACTTTGCTCTCCATTCAGCAGGGACTTGAACTTGCAGACTCTGGAGGGCATGATAAGATTTTCCAATAATAATATATTTATGTCCATACTTTCAGCTCTCTTTGTATATAGTTGCACTTTAACTATTCAAGGAATATGGACTTGATCCTACAAGAAACCTAGGTACTAGAGGAGAACCCTTGAAGCTGTGCACTATCCCATCTCATGAAGTTTGATCTTGCAAACTCTTCCTCCTGTGAGTAAGGACTATTCATTCCCATGAGCATAGGTTTGCAGGATCAGAACCATGGAGAGGTACTAGTACTGTACGTTTATTACAGAAAGGATAGTTGCAGAAAGCAAAGTTCTAAATATTAAACTTCATTTTTTACAGTTTTAAAACATGGATGGATTGCTCATAACAAATGGTGGGACCATTTGTGGCTGTGCTTTTGTGTTCAAGAGTTAAAGGTGCTTCCAAGTTTGTCCTCTTATGTTAGGATTTACCTGGGCAGCTGTGATCATTTTTAGATAACTTTTATTATTTTTGTAAAGAAACCAATGCAGTTATGTTTTTTAAATGTTTAAATGAATTCCAAAACATTAACTTTTACCTCTAATGACAAATATTGAAAGTGCTGCTGATCAGTATCACGGTTTGGATGTCCTTGGTCCATGTAGAGATGTCTGGCAGCAACAACATGTGTTAACTACTGCTGTGTGAAGTGAATTTTCAGCTAATACACTTAGTTATATTTACTCATTCAACAGCTAGGTGAACATTAGAACTAATTAAAATTAACTTTAAAAAAGTTCTAGGTATCACAAGGAAAGACAAAGCAAATTCAGGTTTGTTTGTTTTTTTAAAAAATATATTCCAAATTAGATCTGGGTAAATATTGAAGAAAAATTTACAAATAAAATATTTGCAGAATTCATATACACAAATATTTTTGAATTATTCACCTGGCTCTATGGACCTGATTCATCAAAACTCTTAAGCATGTGCAAAATCTCATTGAAATCAAAACTCAAACATGCGCTTTAATGCTTTACTAAATGAGGGCCTAAACAGTATTTATCAGATAATGTAGGGGGAAAATTACATTTTGATTAACTTTATTTGACCAGTTCTATCCCTGTTCCCAATATAACAACTTTTTGCATTACATTAAGATTGTGTAATGTATTTTAATGATGATAAAATGGTGTGTGTATGAGATATATTGCATTATGAAAAGTTTATGAATATAATTACCATTACATATATAAAGTTAATAGACCACTTTTATAGGAGTAATGGTGTAATCCTGTTTCCTGGACAAATTTCAATCTGAACATTACACTCTACCTTAGAATTCTGCCTGTCGTCTATCCTGAATCAGGGCCTAGAGCAGGATCTTTACTAGGATTAAAGATTTTCAAATGAGGGTTCATAGATGTAGAAATGAAGAAAGGAACCACATAGACAATTGTTACCAATAATTATTTTGTTTCTCATTCTTGTCTTCACCTCAACCCTTATTCTCTGCCCAAGTACGTAGGAAAAGGTGAAAGCTAGAGAGAGAGAGAGAGACTTGTAAAACCCTATTTCCAAAGCTTGTGTTCGGGGAGGAAGAAACAAAGAAACATGTTGGGAGTTCCCTATATAGCAGCTTTGTATGTATGTCAGAGTTGGGTGTTGGCTCTTTCAGCACAAAATTAAATATGGACATTCCTATAATAGATCTTGCCTGGCTAAAGCCAGGCTGGTGAAGTATCCTGGGTTTTATATATTTCCTGAACAATAGGCTTGATCCATCAGATCATAGTGGACATATATATGTTCCAGATATGGCATGGAAACAAGTGGATATTAGTCTCCCTAAAATCATCTTTGTTTTGAAGAGAAGTTCTTATACCCTTAACAAAGCCGGAAAAGAACATCTGCTGTTCTCAGACTTATCTTTTTGGTTCAGTTCTGATTGTATGCTATCTGGATTGTGGTCAAAAGAAGATACTGCACTCAGGTGGAATCTAAGAAGCAGGGAATGTGGCACTCTGAAGACTCGAAGTCCCTGGCTAAGCTCACCTATTGTAGATGTTATTGCTGTTAGTATAGTAATACCTTACAGATAAGAAATTATACATTGAAGACAAAAATGGGTAAATGAGCTCTCTGGTCTAAAGGTGAGTCCCATTGAAATAGGATTGATTGATTTTCTAGGAAAATTGTAATAGGAACATCTCAGTAATTCAGACACAAGGAGATAAAAGGGTAGAATATGCATAGATTCCTGATGGTTAAAATGATAGTTAAGTGGTCTCTGAGGGTATGTCTACACTGCAATAAACACTTGCAGCTGGCCCATGTCAGCTGATTTAGGCCTGGTCCCTACTAAGTCCCCACTTCGGACTAAGGTACGCAAATTCAGCTACGTTAATAGCTGAATTCGAAGTACCTTAGTCTGAACTTACCGCAGGTCCAGACGCGGCAGGGAGGCTCCCCTGTCAATGCCGCATATTCCTCTCGCCGAGCTGTAGTACTGGCGTCGACGGCGAGCACTTCCGGGATCGATTTATCGCGTCTTAACCAGCTGCGATAAATTGATCCCAGAACATTGATTGCCTGCCGCCGGACCCTCCGGTACGTGTAGACGTACTGCTCACAGAGCTCAGGCTGCAGGGCTGTAAAATTGTAGTGTAGATGTTCAGGCATGGGCTGACCCAAAGCCTGGGCTCCAGCCCAGGCCCAAACATTTACACTGCAGTTTTATAGCCTTGCAGCTCAAGCCCCACAAGCCGGAGTTAGCTGATGTGAGGTTAGATATATCCTGAGGTACCAAATATTGGGTCTTTAGAAAATCCTTGTATCCGATATTGGTGAATATGGTGGTAAAGTTTACAACAGAGTTAAGGTGATTGTGTTGGTGGAGTATACAAAAGATTTTTTTTATTTGTATGCGATTAGTACTAGAGAGAACCCACACTGAGCCCTGTCCAATGCCAGGGAAAACATAAAATCTGTCATGTCTGAAAGAATTCATATAGTTTGTAATGAGGTGTGAGAAACATGGAATTGTGAAAATGCCAAATGCCCTCTGTCCTTCACTGAAATGAACACAGGCAGATGTGTGCTCCTGCTTGGACCCACGATGAAGCCTATGGGGATCTATGAGGGTGCTAGGGTATACCTGTGCATAACTCATTGCAGAGCCAGGACCTACATTATAGGCATTGCTAGTAGCATGGTCTGTTACTAAAGTTGTCCAACACTTCCCGTTGTAAGACCCAGTTTATAGGTTTACCAAAATGTAACTGGGCTGAAAATTTCCATGCTAGGTGTGTGCCTCAGGCTGAATTTATGTATTTATGTATTCCTTACTTGCATCTGAAGAAGTGAGGTTCTTACCCAGGAAAGCTTATGTCCCAATACTTCTGTTAGTCTTAAAGGTGCCACAGGACCCTCTGTTGCTTTTTACAGATTCAGACTAACACAGCTACCCCTCTGATACTTTTTCTTTGAGATGCTTTAGCACCACCATGTTTAGGAGTAAAAACTTGAAATTTGGCAGGGGGTTGCCTATGGGTACCTGATATAGAGGGTTACACAATTAAAAAAAAAATCTTTTATGTCATTGCTCTCTTGTACAGCTCTGTGTTACTTAACTACCAGCTCTGGTAGCGCTGGGAAAGTGAGAGGAAAAAGTAGCAAAAATTTTGATTTTTTTTTGTATTTATTTTTCAAAAATTTGAAACTTTGTGGGATTTTTTTGGAACTGCCTCCCACTCAAACCTAGTTTTACACCTACCTCGTTCTTCGTGAAATTTTGATTTTATCCCTAAACTGTAACTGCTTTTTCAAACACTCAACTCCCCCTCTCCCCTAAAAAAAAAAAAAAAAAACCCTCCCCTGCTTATACTTCATAATAGCAACGCGATGCTTCGGGGTGTGGCATGCTGGGATGGTTGTGGCAGGAGGCGCAGCAAAGACACTTCAGTATGGATGCACACCGTGACCTTGCTGTGACTCATTGCTAAACTGCTGTGCAAATGAGCCACAACTTGTTCTGTGAGCGCCCTGCAGAGCCTTCTGATTGAAGATGAGCCATAAAGAGAGATTGAGTCCCTGATAAGGGGAGTGGAACATTAACCACCCCTTCTCCAGCAGTGGTCCAAGGATCAAGTCTTTATGGAGCCCGGCAGGAGGAGATGGAGATGCCCTCTTGGAGGGACCTCCTCTTCTCGCAGCTAGGCTCAGTGTGCAGGAGCAGCAGGCGGGTAGGGGGATGGCGGCACCCTGGTCACGAAGGGCTGTCAGAGGGGGATGAGCACAGAGACCTGCAAACCAGTCCAGATTCCCACCCCCCCGCGAGCAGGAGGAAGCAGGACGAGATGAAAGTCCCGCTGAAGGTAAGGCGAGTCCCGCCGTCCCTTGGGGGCAGAGGGAGGGGGCGTGTTAGGCTGCGATCCTTAATTGTCCTCTTCTTCAGCTTCTCCTCCCTGGTCCTAGGGCTCGCCTGCTTCCTCCAGGTTCTGCTGCTGCCACCTCTGCCCTTAACCCTTTACAAGTTGACCTACGTTCCAAGCGATGTAAAGTTGTTGCAGGCACCCCCCAGCCCAGCTGCTTTAGGCAGCACCAGGGAGGGAACGTGGGTGCGGCTTAATTTGCTTTGATGTGATTTATTGTTTCTTGAAAGCTTTTCTCTCTCTCTCTCCACCCCCCAGTTCATTTTAATATTGGGGGGAGGGGGAGGAAGGTTCTGTTACTGCTCTATGTTTTGCTACAATGAGCCATGCATTGTGGGTGTAAAGTGTATGTTTGGCGTTATCAAAATGGATTTACACAGACTGAACCCTGGGGGTCGCAGAGAAACGATCCCCCAACCATCCCGTGGCAGGGATGGAGAGGAGGACAGATTTGAAGGGATTTTGAAGAAACGCAGCCTTTAATCAGACAAAACTCCCATTGACTTAAATGGGGCTCTCCTCCGAGTAAGGAATGGATATCCGGCTCCCTAGAGCAGTTGACCTAATGGATCTACAATGCCTTTAGATAAGATTTTTTTTTTTTTTTTTTTTTTTTTGCGCTAGTTGGGGATATTACCTGCTGTTTAATGAGTAGCTGTGTTTAATGAGTAACGTTTACATTCATTTAGCCCCAAAGTGAAAAATTACATGGGGGAGAGAATGGGTTCCTTGGGTCTCCATGCTGTGAGAGAAAACATTAAACTCTAGCATATTTAAATGTAAATCACTTTTCATGTTTTTTTTTAAATAGTTTTGTTTTATGTTTTTTGATGCTAATGATTGTAGATGTTTGTAGATATGGACTTGTACCATCAGATCCCCATTTTTTTAATTTAATTTAATATTTGTATTGTGATAGTAGCCAAAGGCCTCAAACAAAATCGATGTTTCATTACACTAGCACTGTACAACAGTATTCCCAAGCCCATGCATTCAAATATCCTGAGTCAGGCACCAAAAAATCTTGTGGTTTTACACTATATAAAAATTGCCTTCTGGTTTTTGAGCTATTAGAATTTCAATTTTCTGTGCAACTGTGATTTCTAGAAATGACTTTAAAAATAAGAGGTGAGTCACATGCTTCCAGGATCTGTGGCTTTAAGAAAAACACATATCATGCAGGTTTCAGAGTGGTAGCTGTGTTAGGCTGTATTGGAAAAACAACGAGGCATCCTTGTGGCACCTTAGAGACTAACAAATTTATTTGGGTATAAGCTTTCGTGGGCTAAAACCCGCTTCATCAGATGCATGGAGTGGAAAATACAGTAGGCAGATATAAATACACAGCACATGAAAAGATGGGAGTTCTCTTACCAAGTGGGAGGTGAGTGCTAATGAGGCAATTCAATTAAGGTGGAAGTGGGCTATTCTCAACAGTTGACAAGAAGAGGTGAATACCAAGGGAGGAAAAATCACTTTTGTAGTGCTAATGAGGCCAATGTAATCAAGGTGGCCCATTTCAAACGGTTGACAAGAAGGTGTGAGTATCAGCAAGGGAAAATTAGTTTTCGTAGTGACCCATCCACTCCCAGTCTTTATTAAGTCCTTATCATGCAGTTTGAGTTGGTGACATGCTATACAGACCCATCTGAAAGGATTGTGCTTGTGATCTATCGTTGAAGGATGCGAAACAGTGTCAGTTCATGAAATTCAGTATTGTTTGTAGCCACTAAGATGAGAGATATATCTGCAGTCAAATATGATGCCTTTGTGCAAACAATCATGTGTGTGAATCAGGAGCGCCACCAGATTTTTTGCTGCCCTAGGTGGCGGAAGGTCCCGCCCCTGAAATGCTGCCCCCAACAGAGGCGGCGGAAGGTCCCGCCCCCAAAATGCTGCCCCCGACAGAAGCAGCAAAAAGTCCTGCCCCCGAAATGCCGCCCCTGACAGAGGCGGCCGAAGATCTGGTCGCCACGGTCGCCGCCCCCCAAATGTTAGTGCCCTAGGTGACCGCCTAGGTCACCTAATGGGTTGCGCTGGCCCTGGTGTGAATATAATTTTAAAAGTATAAAATAAATCTTCTTGAACATCAGTAAAAATGGGGCCAACACTTTTACATCTTAGGTCTCTAAAGTTATTCCACTAAATTCATATCTGGGCACCTAAATAAGGGCTGATTTTCAGTGGTGCAGTGCAATACAGCTCTCATGGAAATCAATGGGAGTTGTAGTTCTCAGCACTTCTACAATCAGCTTACTTTTATTTAGGAGCTTAAATATGGCTTTAGGGGTCTAACTTTTAAGTATCTAAGATTGGAGTTATTGGCTATGGTTTAATTATTTTTAATGGAAAGACATTTGGTGTTTTCAAACCAATTTACTGAATTCCTTTTGAATTGCTTGTGGTATATTATAACAATCTGGGAACCTACTGTGTTTATCTGAAATGATCAGGATCCACATAGTGGCACTTTAGAGCATTTGCTGCTTATCACATTGTTAAACTTCATCATAGATTTCCACCACAACTTCAACCCATCCATTAAACGGTCTCTAGAACACTCCCATGTTAACTCAACTTCCTGGACCACACCACGATCAGCTTCAACAATGGAACCCTACAGGCAACTATCCAACAGAAACCCACAGATCACCACACCTACTTTCATAGATCCAGTAACCAGCCCAAACACACCTAGCAATTTGTTATTACAGCCAGGCACTGGGATACCATAGAATATTTTCCAAAGAGGAAGTCTGGGATACACACCTTAATGCACTTAAAACTGCCTTTACCAAACAAGGACACTCCACCACAGAAGTAGATCACATCTTGGAATGGGCCACCTAATACACCGAGAAAACCTGCCTCAATACAGAAATGAAATCCTCTCCAATGGCCCACCTGTGGTTGTCACCTACCATCCCACCTATATGGGGTATCATTAAACATTCACAAGCTACACTTGATGGGAGCCATATCCTGAAAGAAATCTTTCCTGAGGTTCCCCTTCTGGCCTTCAAACAACCCCGGAAACCTTTCTAACATAGGGCTTCTCAAACTGAGGGGCCTGACCCCTTAGGGGGGTCACAAGCTGTCAGCCTCCACCCTCAAGCTCTGCTTCGCCTCCAGCATTTATAATAGTGTTAAATATAAAAAAGTGTTTTTAATTTATTGGGGGGAGAGGGGAGTCACACTCAAAGGCTTGCTGTGTGAAAGGGGTCACCAATACAAAAGTTTGAGAGCCACTGCTCTAACATCATCATAGAAGCAAGCTCCCCACAAACCAGGACATGCCAACTTAAAGTGGCACCAGATTGTACCAGTACAACAGATAGAAAAACCCGCAGACACATCTCCTCTGCTACAATGATCAACACCCTCCACAACACACCTTACGAGATCCATGGGTCCTACAAATGCCTATCCAACATGTGGTATACCTCATCCAGTGCACTAAATGCTAACAGACCACTTCACCTTGAATGGTTAGTCCCTTGAAATATGTACTAGTCTAATCTGTTCCACCTCCTATTTAGCTGTAACATTCTGAGTACAATTCCCAGACCTGGACAAACTTCTGTTGGTGAAAGAGACAAGTTTTTCAGCTTACACAGAGTAGTCCGTACCAGATGTTAAAGAGGAAGTGTAGGATATCTTGTAGTGAGCAGTTCTGTGAAAAGGAATTTTTTCCCCCTTAACACACTCTCTCCTCAACCAATTTTATAAAATCATAGAAATGTAGGGCTGGAAGGGGCTTTGAGAAGTCATGAAGTCCAGCCCCCTGTGCTGAAACAGGACCAATTATACCTAGGCTAGCCTTGACATGTGCTTGTCCAATGTGTTCTTAAAAATCGGGGATTCCACAATCTCCTTTAGAAGCCAATTCCAGAACTTAACTATGCTTAGAGTTAGTTTTTTTTCCCCCTAGTATCACAGGCGCTGACTCCCTGGGTGCTCTGGAGTTGGAGCATGCACAGGAAAGAAATAGTTGGTGCTTAGCTCCTCTCCCTCCCCTTGAGCACCTCCCACCAGCCGGGATTAGCTATTCAGTGACATGCAGGAGGCACTGAGGGGGAGGGGGCAGAACGGGGCAGGAGTGGGAAGAGGCAGGGCAAGGATGAGGTGGAGGGGGGCCTGGCGTAGAGCAGGGGTCAAGCATCCCCAAGGAAATTAGAAAGTTTGCGCCTATGTGTAGGATTTCTTTTTTATTTTGAGGTCATTAAAGAGCTCCTGATGGCCTCTTATATTCTTCCTATCTTTCCTTTGCAATAGGATAGTTTACAGTTGTGCCTTAATATTGTATCCTTGAGGAAACTGCCAGCTCTCCTGAACTCCTTTTTCCCTTAGATTTCCTTCCCTTGGGACTTTACCTAACAGTTCTCAGAGTCTGTTTAAAGCCTGCTTTTTTGAAGTCCATTGTCCTTACCATAGGTGCCAACTTCCCCTCTTTCTGTGGGTGCTTGACCCACCTCTGCCCTGGGGCCCGCTCCCACTCCACCCCTTCCATGAGGCCCTGCCCCTTCTCTGCTTCTTCCCACCGGTTCCCCGAAGTCCCCCCCAACACTGCCCCCTCCCTGCCAATATTCCAACTCCTTCCCCAAATCTCTGCCCGGGCCCCACCTCTTCCCTGCCTCCTCTCCTGAGTGCGCCATGTTCCCGCTCCTCCCCCTCTCTCCTGGAGTGTGCTAATGCTGCCAAACAGCTGTTTGGGGGTGGCCAGGCAGGAAATGTTGGGAGGTAGGTGGAGGAGCAGGGGGGAAGGAGAAGGTGGGGTGGGGAGGGGGGGGAACTTGCTGCTGGTGGATGCAGAGCACCCACTAATTTTTCCCCATGGGTGCTCCAGCTCCGGAGCATGCACAGAGTTGGTGCCATTGGTCCTTACTTTACTGGTCTCATTCTTTTCTTTCCTTAGAATCTCAAAATCTGTCACTTCATGATCATTAACTTCCACCTTCAGATTTGCTACCAATTTCTCCGTTGGTCAGAATTGAGCCTAAAATGGCTGCCTCCCAGTTTCTTCTTCCGCTTTCTGAAACAAAAAGTTATCCCCAATACATTCTAAGAACTTATCAGAAATTTTGTGTGTTGCCGTATTACTTTTCCAACTGATGTCTGGTAGATAAAATTCCCCATTGCTACCAGTTCATATGGCTTGGATATTTCTGTTATTTGTTCTAGAAATGCCTCATCCGCCTCCTTCCTGATTTGGTAGTCTATAGTAGACCCCTACCATGATGTCATCCCTATTTTTTATCCATTTTATCTTTACTTAGAGTCTTTCAACTGGTCTGCCTTTGACCTCATTCTGGACCGCAGAGCAAGTAATTATATTCTTGATGTATAGTGTAACACCTCCTCCCTTTTTATCCTGCCAGTCCTTCCTGAAAAAGCTACACCCCTCTATACCAATATTTCAGTCATGTGACTTATCCCACTAAGCCTCTGTGATGCCAGTTAAGTCATAATTTAGCTTGTGTGCTAATATTTCCAGTTTTTCTTGTTTATTCTCCATACTCCTTGCATTTGTATATAGACATCTGAGCTGTTGAGCAAATTCCCCCACTGATTTCCCTTTTGTTGCTCCTATTGTAATTTTTCATGTCTCCCCTCTCCCCAGCATTTAGTCCTCTGTTAATGTAGCAAAGAGTCCTGTGGCACCTTTATAGACTAACAGATGTATAGGAGCATGAGCTTTCGTGGGTGAATACCAACTTCTTCAGATGCATGTCAACATGCATCCGAAGAATTGGGTATTCACCCACGAAAGCTCATGCTCCTATACGTCTGTTAGTCTATAAGGTACCACAGGACTCTTTGCTGCTTTTACAGATCCAGACTAACACGGCTACCCCTTTGATCCTCTGTTAATGTCACCTAGGGTAACCAGGCAGCAAGTGTGAAAAATCGGGACGGGGTGGGGGGCAATAGGAGCCTATATAAGAAAAAGACCCAAAAATCAGGACTTGCTGTTTGGTCACCCTAATGTCATCTGTTTTATACTTATGCTTTTGTCACCTGCCCCCTTTCAACCTAGTGTAAAGCTGTCCTCACTAGGTTGGCAAGTCATTGTGTGAAGATGCTCTTCCCCTTCTCTTTAAATGTATCTATGTAGCTGTCAGGGTTAGGGAGAACAAAGGAAGACAATAGGAGTTTAAAATATTTCTTTTCTATGTCTGTGACAATCCAGGTGAAAGTATAAAGGTCTAATAATAGTTTTAGAGATAACCAAAGTGTATGGGTCAATATTCTTTCTGTCCATAAAACAAAGTCTGATCTCACTAAATCTATGTCTGGGTGCACGTGCACACTATTGCAAAGTACATACAGGATTCCACATTTAGCCTTGGGTAAATCTTCTAAAAGCCCCATTTTCAAAAGTGACACTTATGCCCCTAGGAGCCTCAGTCCCATTGAAAATCAATGAAACCTAAGGTCTTAAGTCTTCTTTGAAATTGAGACTAGTCACCTAAGTCACTTAAGCATTCTTGAAATTTTTACCCCTTGTTTCTGTTCAGATGCACCATTTTAATTAACAATGTGTTTTGAAATGACTTAGCTAAACCAGTGCAAAACACAGTGTGAACACTCTTAATTCAATTTAAATTTTATATTGATGTATACTGATTTCGCTTAATTTAATCACTTGTATATAAGATATTATTTACATAATATATTATATACATCAATCAAATTCAGAGTGCCACATTGTATTTTGCACTGGTATAATTAAATCATTGAAAAAACTGTTTTAAAGTTGAACCTGTGCAGCTTTGGAAGATAGACTGCCCTTTCTGGTAATGATTCTCTGTTGCCCTGTATCTTGTTTAATTATTTTACACCAGCACAACATGAGTTCAAGGTAGGTATAAAGCACTACCCTATAGTGTCAGGCTACGTCCTCACTACGGGGGTGTGTGTCGATTTAAGATATGCAAATTCAGCTACGCAAATAGCGTAGCTGAATTCGATGTATCGGAGTCAACTTACCCCGCTGTGAGGACGGCGGCAAATCGACCTCCGTGGCTCCCCCATCGATGGCGCTTACTCCTACTTATGCTGGTGGAGTAGAAGCTTCGATTCGGGGATCGATTGTCGCGTCCCGATGAGACGCGATAATTCGATCCCCGAGAGATCGATTTCTACCCGCTGATTCAGGTGGGTAGTGTAGACCTGCCCTTAGTAACTGAATAAGATGCAAGGCAAAAGAGAGTCTAATGTATTTGTAAAGAACTTTGGGATATCTTAAGTATTAAATGTACTAGGCAACAACAAATTCTATTCTGCTGTCATTCTGTTTTTCTCAGTTGCTTCTGTGTACCACAGTGGCTGGTGTCTTAACAAAACATAATAGATTTTAATAGTCCTAGGCCAGGGCCAGATTCATCCCTGGATAGTGTTGGCTCTTGCTCTGTTAGTGCTCCAACAGGGGAAAGTCTGCCTATGGGAAGTTGCAATGATGAAAAGTGGATTCAATTTCCTTACTGAAGTCAAGTACAGAAGAACCTAAAATATACAAACTCCAGAGTTATGGACTGACTGGTCAACCAGACACAGTGTGAAACTGGAAGTAACCAATAAGGCAGCTATCCTTTTGTTCCAAAATATTGGAATGTAGTAGTGAGGCTGAAATATAACCAGACCTTCTCCATTTTCTAATAAGGAGTACCTGGCCAGGGAAAGCAGTAGGGGATTCCTTCTGGGGAAGAAACAAGATAACAGAAGCTCTGTAGGGGCTGGGAGAAGGGGTCAAGAAGCAGAGGACTTAAGTGTTACCTGAGGGGGCAGAAAAACTATTAGTGTGGGCATTTGATTTGGGCTTTAAGTTGGGCCTTTTTGTTATTGCAGAAGGGGAGTGAACTGTTACATGATTTGGCTGGAGGGCTGAGCCATAGAAAACCCAAAGAGGAGGTTGGGAGATGATGCAAGTTGGGACTTACCATTGCAGACAACAAAGTGACCAGTGGGTGAGATGGAGGGGGATATGAAAGGCAAAGTCTTTGCAATGCTACATGCAGGGATGAGTGGGTGCCCTGGAGATGAGGGTACACCTTTGCATCCTTACTGGGATGGAGAAGGGTGGGCTGGGGCAAATAAGTGTAACTTTTTTTTTTTTACCTCTGTCAGCTTTGGAGAACTGCCCCCACCCCCATCACCCTTCTTCTTTCATCCTTAACCCCGGGTGCTAGGCACTGTACAAACAACATACCAAAAGATAATCTTTTCCTCAAGGAACTTACAGTAAGACAAGGGGCTACAAGGTGGTTACAACAAAGAAGTGGAGGGAGCATAAGAAAACAGGGACAGATATGATCAATGTGACATGATTACTGATATGATAATATTGATACTTAAGTAAACATAACTATACTTTTGTTCCAAAATATTGGAATGTAGTAGTGAGGCTGAAATATAACCAGACCTTCTCCATTTTCTACTATTAGTTGGGGGATAATCGGCTGATTATAAAATAACACAAACCACTGTGACATTTGTATAAATGTCTTTGGCTTTATGTGTAAGGGGTTGGTGTGAGTTACCTTGTAACCCCTGCCTCAGTGAGGGAGGACTTGTTGGAACTAAACTGTACGTCATCTACATGACACTCCAGTCTGTTAGCTGTCCTCCCCCTCCCCCGCATCTCCTCAAAAGCTCTGCCAGCCTCTGTTTTGCCTTGCAGGTTAACCTTAGGTGCACTCTGACCCCAAACCTCATTAAAAAGCGTTCCTCTGAAGTACCCAGCCCCTGTCACTGGACACTCCCAGAAATTACCAAATCTGCTGTCTGCAAAGCGACAGTATAAACACCACCCGGTTAGATCAGCTGGGGATCAGCAATTTAATATATTGCACTGTGATGAACGTATAGTAAAACCAAGAATAAGTTTACTAAAAAAGAACAGAGCTTAAGTGATACTAAGCAAAGGTAATAGAAACTGAAAATAGTTACAAATAAAACAAAAGTATAATACACTTTCTAGAGATTAAAATTTAACAGGCTACAATCCTTGTCTAAGGCAATTTTTCCCATAAAGCCACCTCTCAGCATCACCAACCCACATGACTGGGGATCCACCATTCATGAACACAGAAGATGCTGACTTCTTTGTTCCCTCAGTGATGGATAACCACATGTCTCTCTCCCTCCCCTTACCTTTATAGTTCAGTAAACCTTTGAAAAATATTCTTGCTGTTGGTTTCCACAGTGCTGGTGCCAGTACTCTTTTCTCATCCTCTTGTTATTTTGCTTTTCCTGTTGAGTTTAGATGCAAATGTTAGATCCCATTGGCTTTGGCCTACCCTGCTCCATTTACATTCCAGACTTAGGCAGACAGGCAAATCAAAATTCCTTTGTCTGGACAAACTTGTTTACCAAGCTTGCCTTGTTTCATGCTTTGAGCATATTTTAGTACATACCCACAACTTTTTAATTGTTACCTGTACGTACACCACGCAATGATTAGGATGACCAGTATAAGTTTTCATTTCATCCCTTACACAACATTGTTTATAGATAAATACCAAGACAACAACATCATCCAAAAGAAGGTTGTATCACTTTACTGGTGGACAGGGCCTATGGCCTTACATTCCTAAGTCACTTTGGAAAATGGGACTTAGGCACTTAAATTGCTTAGGTGTTACAGGATGATTGGCCCCTTGAAGAAGGAATGGGTCCTGTTCACTTGTGAGTAATTAGCCACCTCCCAATGGGGCCTGATAGAAAGCACCTGGCATCTCTAAAAACCCAAGAGGCAGTTCAGACAGGGAGGAAGATGATGTAGGAAGGAGCAGCAGCTGCTGGGAACTGTTGAGGGTTCCTTGGAGCAAGCTGCTAGCTCTGACCTTGCTCTTTCCTGCCCCCCCCCCCAAAAAAAAGAGTAGGAGTTGGGAGCTGCTGGGGGGAAGTATTAGTGCACAGAAAGAACAGGAGAGAGTTGACTGGCTGGGGCTGCGGAACCTTACCAAGCAGCAGGGCCGGCTCCAGGGACCAGGTTGGCAAGCAGGTGCTTGGGGCGGCCACTCCGGAGAGGGGCGGCAGGTCCAGCTATTCGGCGGTAATTTGGCGGAAGGTCCTTCGCTCCGAGCGGAAGTGAGAGACCGTCCGCCGAATTGCCGCTGCAGATCGCAATCGTGGCTTTTTTTTTTTTTTTTTTTGGCTACCTGGGGCGGCCAAAACCCTGGAGCCAGGCCTGCCAAGCAGAAGGCTTGTGCAGTGGCCCCCAGGTAAAGGGGAAGATCTGGCTTAGCCAGGGGCAGGCTGAATTCAAGTGAAGAGGGTGATTCTGGAGGAATTCAGCAGGGATGAGACTTGCAGGCGAAGAAAGCCTAGAGAATGGAATGCTGTGGGTAGGGTGACCAAACAGCAAGTGTGAAAAATCGGGACGGGGTGGGGGGTAATAGGAGCCTATATAAAAAAAAGACCCAAAAATCAGGACTGTCCCTATAAATCGGGACATCTGGTCACCCTAGCTGTGGGGAGCCTGCTCACAGAAGCCCTGAGATGAGATTTGTGGCGGGAGAGTTGTAAGAAGCTTGGAGAATGGCCAGCAGGGTGGAGGCCCTGGAATAGGGCACAAGTATCATGGAACAAGGATTGTGACCTCTCAGGTAGATGACCTGAAGAGTTGGGGTCCTGGGAGATGGATGACAGAACTGGTGAACTGTTCTTTCTTAGCTTGTTTTATTTTGGGATTTGTGAACGGTTTCACTTTGAGGGACCTGCAAGTGGATGCACGTATATTAATAAATGATGCCTGGAAGAGGGGTTTTATTAAACTCTTAGAGGGACATCATTCCTTTCCTGGGCTGATGAGATGGCCAATGGTCTGGTCTGTGAAGAAGAGGATGGGCAACTTGTCTGGCTTCAGGAAATGAAGCAAAGGAAACCATTGCAGATTGTGCTTTTTGTGCTGTGGTCAGCCACTTGAGGGTACCCTGTTTGATAAGAATTTTCAAAATTCTACTCGAAGGCCCATATCTTGTAATATGTATTGTGCAGGTGGACTGCTGTGCCCATGTGGAGCACAAGACTCAACAAATGAATGTTACAAACAACTGGAGGAAGGGGTTGGGAGAATGAGTGACAGGAATAAAATCATGGTTACATAGGCTAACAATGTGCACAATTTGATGGCTCCAAATCATTTAAACTTTAATTATAATTAATCTACATTGAATCAGTACCTACTATGCCATTTGACATTGCCCCCAATCAAAGTGACCCTCAGCTTAGTAATTATTTATGCCATTTAATTAGTGTGTATTTTGTTTTCTCCTTTGTCCCTGTCCCCAGCCACCTATCAGTCTTATGAATATTATGAGCTCCTCTTTTTATTTAAAAACAAAAAACCCGAGAAGTTAGACAATTCCCATGACTCCTTATCCAGTCTCCTACTCTGCCTCTCTATAAGCCCCACACCCCAAGGCTGCTTTACCCATCTGGAGATAGGAGGGATTTCCTACCCTCTGCTCCTGTCCAAGAGGACAGAGATGGGACAATGTAGGTGTCAGGTGAAAGAAGGAAGAAAGATCTTTGTTGAAATGTTTTTGTCACTAAGAAATGAAGATTCAGTATGACTCTGAATACACTCAAAGAACAAATCTTTTGAGGAAAAAGATGGTGCCAATTTCCTCATTGTCAATGTTTAGAACACAACAGTATTTTGAACAGCATGGGGGTGTATTATGGACTTCACTGGATACTAAAGCAGTGATTTTTAACCTTTTTTTCATTTGCTGTCCCCTAAAAAATTTCAAATGGAGGTGCAAACCCCTTTGGAAGTCTTTGACATAGTCTGCAGACTCCGAGAGGTCTATGGACCATAGTTTGAAAACCACTGGACTAAAGAAAGTGAAACACACAGAATTTGGCATGAAGATTGCTGACCATGATAATAGAAAGCTGTGACTAGTGAGGAAATGGGGGGGAACCACATAATGTCTATTGGTAAACTTTATTTGAAAAGCATAAACATACAAAACATGTTTTATAACACAGATAATAAAGTGATAGCCATATTTAACATAATCTAATAAAAACAAACCATATAAGACTCACCCAGAAACTATATGTAAATTGCTGAATAAAGATAACTTTGAACTATCTGGTGAAGCCCAGTTCTTCTAGGAACAGTAGAGGGATAGCTCATGTTTAGTCTAAGACATCTAGGTAAAAATCCAGGTTGTTCGATCAGCTCTCCAGGAGTAGCTTCAAAAATAGCGTGTGTTGATTGGAACCTCTTTATATTATTGACTTCACCAAGGAAAGAGCCTTTGGGGCTTTGTGAATAGCCACCCTGAGCAAGATTTGGAATTTAGAAGAAGCAAGCATATTACTGGCTAGCTGAATAGTTGAACTCTATGCCCAAAGCATCAATACCCCAAGCCCTGACTGCATTTTGACTACACAGAAAAGCCACAGAAAACTACACAATCAGTCCAAAGCAGAGTGGATAATTTATACACTATCCAAATTTGCAGAAAACTCATAATCTGGAAATACTGATCTAAATTATAGATGGAGGGCCAAATCCTGCTTCCCTTGTTTTTATAGGAGTAGCCCTATGATTTCAAATGGAATACTCAGGCAGGATTTGATGAGGACATGCAAAATGAAAACTACACTTGCTTTCAAACTACCAATCTGAAAATTAATAAAGCACCACTTTTCATCATAGATTGACATATTTGAAAATATAGTGAATTAGTCAGCATTTCTTGACCTAAATGCAGTGCCTTTGCACCTTGCTAGTAGTATGGGGGCCAGCTGTAAGTGTGTGTTAAATAATTAATTACAATGACTTTGAGAAATAATCTGTTTTTAAATTCTAGCTGCCAAATCCTGCAGTCCTTACTCAATTGTAAAATACATGCAGTATTCTCTAGCTAATCTTTTTTTCTGATCATTCAGTGCAAGTCTAGATGCCTCATCAAAGCATTAACTTAAGAAACAGAGCTCAGTAAACATTATGGGCCAGATCCTTAGCTGGTGTAAATTGGCATAGACTGTTAATGCCAGCTGAGCATCTGGCTGTAAATGAAAATATATCAATATTTTCCATCTCCTTTAGCTCAGAAACTAGGGAGCTCACCTTCATTGAGAAGGATAGTTTCAAACCTATGTTTTATTTTTCCCAGTTTTAGTTTGATTATATTTACTTTTTTGGTTGGTTGTGATTTTTGTTTATATTATTGTCTAAGGAACTAGACAGTGTCTCATGAGCATCAGAACATCACAAAATCTGTACTGCGTGTAGTTTAATTTATCTTATTTCAATGTGAAGACAATAATCTCAGAAGTTCAGATTTATTGCATTTTGTTTTAGCCACACTTCTTAAACCCGAATTCAGATGATCCTGCAACCCAAAGCTTTTAATTGTTGCTTATTATTGCTGTCTCTAACATGGAAATAACACAACCACTATATATATTTAAATTCTGTAGAAAGGCCTGAACATTTCATCACATAAATAAAAATTACATAATGTAGAAACATTTGTAGGGGCAAATTTTCAATTCTTTTCTGCTCCTTTTTGGTGCAGGGGGAAACTTACTTATTCCCTCAATCCAGTTTTGAAATTGTGTAGTATTTGAAATGTATTATTGAGAGGTATAGCGAATGGTTTAGGAGAAGCTATTAAGAGTTCTGAAGTGGAATTTCACAATAGATGTGAATGCTGCTATAGGGGTTGGTGGGGACTCTGGGAATCGTATACCCTCTGACAGTTTCCCCAGCTTTAGAAGGAAATTCATTGATCCTGCACCATTGAGGTAAATGGGAATTGTGCCATTGACCTTAATTGAAGCAGGATTGTGTCTTTATGTCTGATCCAAAGCGCATTAAAGTCAATAGGATTTTTCCTATTGATATCTTCAGGCTTGGCTCATTGTGATTAGAATTAGTGTGGTCAGCTACCTGAGGACTAAGTTTTATGGGGTTGATTATTGCCATTATTGTTTTAATCACTGAAAAAAGTGGCTGTGTATTAAAGGAATGCAAATATGCCATGGGAAGTATCCAGAACATCTGGTCTCTATCTTTACCTTTTTTTTTTTTTTTAAGAGACGTACAAATCTAATGCTAGTTCAGAATGGGTTGGTGGTGTGACGTTGCTCTCCATATGTTTGATGGAAATATGCTAATGAATGTGAATATAATGTAACTGGAATATGCTTCATGCAAAAGGTCTCTTGTAAGGTATCATTACAAAGCTTATAGTCTACTGAGTGTGTTCATCATATTTATATGTATGTATCATTCTTGTATCTAAAACTAGAAATATGAGGTATAACTCTGAAGTCCTATTGTAATTACGCAAAATGTGGGTCACTGATGGTGGTTTAAGACCTTGATGGCTCCCATTGACTAGGACAGTTGGTTGTAAATGACTGTGTTTACTTGCCAGCCTTCCTGCATTCCTGTGAGTCAGGCTGGGAAGAATGAAGGCTTGGGGTTTCACAGGACATGTGACCATGTCACCTGGTACTGGAATCCATCTTAAACCTGGTGCTTTTCCATTTAGAAGGAGGGGTGGGAACTCAAGAAACAAAAGATTCCCGCCTTGTGCCAAAGCTATAAAAGGGGGGTGAAACAGAACAAAGGGGGCTGCCAGTCATGAGAAATCCCTGAATTATCACCTGAGCTGGAACTAACAAGATCTGTACCAGGGGAAAGGATTGGGCCCAGACTAGGAAGGAGTCTAGTCTGTGAAAGAAGATTATTGGAACATCTCTGAGGGTGAGATTTACCTGTATTCAGTTTCTTAATGTATTAGGCTTAGACTTGTGTGTTTTGTTTTATTTTGCTTGGTAACTTACTTTGTTCTGTCTGTTATTACTTGAAACCACTTAAATCCTACTTTTTATACTTAATAAAATCACTTTTGTTTATTAATGAACCCAGAGTAAGTGATTAATAGCTGGGGGAGCAACCAGCTGTGCATATCTCTCTGTCAGTGTTATAGAGGGCAGTCAATTTGTGACTTTACCTTGTATAAGCTTTATACATAGTAAAGTGGATTTATTTAGGGTTTGGATCCCAATGGGAGCTGGGTGTCTGGGTGCTAGAGACAGGAGTACTTGCTGAGCTGTTTTCAGTTAAGTTTGCAGCTTTGGGGGCATGGTTCAGACCCTGGGTCTGTGTTGCAGCAGGCTAGTATGTCTGGCTCAAAAAGACAAGGTTCTGGAGTCCCAAGCTGACAAAGAATACAGGCTTAGAGGTCGTTTCAGCACATCAGGTGACAGTCCCAAGGGGGTCTCTGTGACTGTCACAGGCGGTACTAAAAGCTGATAGTAAGGAATACAGAAAAATAAGGAAAACTACCTATAGTTACCTTGTCTAATGCATTTTCTTTCTATGCTTCCGGATAACATGACACTGAAAATTGTCCTTTGGCTTTGAACACTTCACCAAATGGCTATGATGTGATGTTTGATCCTTTCCTACTCTTTAAAACTTAATAGCATATGTTATCACTTGCATTGTGTAAGGTAATGAAGAAGAATTTAAAGTTAGGCAGGCAAAACTTCTCTTGATACCATTCTCTTTGGGCCCCAGCCTGAATCCAAAGCTTCTGTTTATAAATACTGTGATCTTTAGGGGCAGGGACGTTACTCCTGGGGGGAATTCCGTGCCACTGCGCAATGCAGAATTTTGCAGAAATTAACATTGTGAGCGCAAAATTTCCTTTCCCCCACAGAAATGGGCCGCAGTACTGCTGGCCGCCACTAGGGGCCGCTGGACCAGGCAGAGCCCAGCTCACACATAAAAGACACTGCCAGGGGGAGAGAGCTAGAGGGTTCTTGGCAGTTGCAGTTCCCAGCACACACTGAGGGAAATTAGACGGCAGCGTGCAGGAAACTCCGTACAAGCCTGGGACCAAGCATCAGGCTGTTTCTCCCTCTGGATCCCTGGGCTTTGGAGGGAAAGGGGGTGCAGGTATCAGGGAAATGGGGGGAGGCGGTTAGGCTGTATTGGCTGGGGGGGCACCTTGGCAGGGATCTGGGGGAGAGGGGTTGTGGGTGTCTGGCTCCCCAGCTGGGCTCTGGGGGGAGAGAAGGGTACAGAGAAACAGAAACTTGGTTGTCATAGGGGGTTTCTTTAACTCTCTACTCCTGGGGGAATTTTTGTGTTTGTCCCTATTGTTACAGACATACTTGCTGACGGGTATTTTGAAATAAATTACCAAAATAATTGAAACTGGTGTGATTATGTAGTGTTATTTTCACAAATAGAATTTGCAGAATTTTAAAATATTGTGCACAGAATTTTTAACTTTTTGGTGCAGAATGCCCTCAGGAATAAGACGTCTATGGATGATTTGAGTACACTTGATCTCCACTAGAACTACATGGTATAGAGTTGGATCTGACAACTGGACCATAGTATTCCAACTAAGGGAATGCCTTTGGGAAATCAAAAGAATTGGTCTGGTTATACCTGGAAATAGTGTAGCCTAAGGAAAGTCACCTGACGCCTTGAGTTACTAATCTCTTGATCTTGAAAAGGACAATTATTCTTATGACCTATTAGTGCTGCTCATAGATTGAAATGAAAGCAGATTAGGATCTCACCTGTCTCTCAGGGCTGAGTATAGAAACATAAGGGTAGAAAGGACCTCAATTAGTTATCTGCTCCATCCCCCTGTGTTGAGGCAGGACCATCCCTCTTTGTTGAGGCAGTTTTCATCTAACCTGTCCTCAAAAACCTCCAGTGACGGGGATTCCACAACCTTTATTTAACTATCCTTAAAGTTTTTCCTAATATCTAACCTAAATCTCCCTTGCTGCAGGCTAAGTTGATTATCTTTTATCCTACCTTCAGTGGACACAGAGAATAATTGATCACCATCCTCTTTAATATATTGAAAACTTTTCAGTATCCCTCTCAGTCATCTTTCTTCAAGACTGAACATATCTAGTATTTTTCACCTTTCCTCGTATATCTAAATCCCTGATCATTTTTGTTGCTCTCCTGTGGACTCTCTCCAGTTTGTCCATATCTTTTCTAAAGTGTGTCTTCCAAAACTGGACACAACACTTCAGCTGAGGCTTCACCAGTGCTGAGTAGAGAGAAACAATTAACCATCCTTGTCTTAGACACAACAACCATGATGACACACACCAGAATATTACTCTTTTTTGCAACTGCATCACATTGTTGGCTCATGCTCAATTTGTGATCCACTATAACCCCCAATCCTTTTCTGCAGTACTACTGCCTAGACAGTTATTCCTAATTTTGTATTTGTGTGTTTGATGTTTTTCCTTCCTAAGAGTCGTACTTAGCACTTGTCTTTAGTGAATTTCATTTTGTTGATTTCAGATCAGTTCTCCTTTTGAATTCTAATCCTGACCTCCAAAATGCTTACAACCCCTCACAGCTTATCATAGAATATCAGGGTTGGAAGGGACCTCAGGAGCTCATCTAGTCCAACCCCCTGCTCAAAGCAGGACCAATCCCCAGACAGATTTTTACCCCAGTTCCCTAAATGGCCCCCTCAAGGATTGAACTAGCAACCCTGGGTTTAGCGGGCCAAAGCTCAAACCACTGAGCTATCCCTCCTTGATGTCATCTACCAATTTTATAAGCATATTCTCCACTCCATTATCTAAGTCATTATAAAAAATTCTTGAACACTACTGAACCCATCTTTCTCTTGCTCCTAATGAATTTACAAACCCTCTTCTTATTGCTTTTTGTCCCTTGCTAGATGTAACTCATTTTGTACTTGAACCTTTCTGATTTTGACTGTAGATACTCATGCTATTCTTTTGTATCACCCTTAGCAATGTGTCCATGCTTCCACTTTTTGTAGGATTTCCTTTTTGAGTTTCAGGTCATTAAAGAGCTCCTAATGGAGCCATATTGGCCTCTTACTATTCTTCCTATCTTTCCTTTGCATCGGGATAGCTTGCTGTGGTGCCTTTAATATTGTGTCTTTGAGAAATGGCCAGCTCTCCTGAATTCCTTTTTCTCTTAGATTTTCTTCCCCTGTTGCCTTTGTCAGTGCTTCCAGGTGTTGCCCACCAAGAGAGCAAGAGATTGAGTCCGGATCTCTCATGTTGTACTGTACAGCACTAATCAAGGAGCTATTGGGTCACCCTAACATAGTAATTTTAATTAACAAGTTCAGCAAAATGAATTCTTCCTCAAGGCAGTGAGTAAAATTAATGGACATACTGTTCTCTGCCACTTTTGATAGGCTTAGAATTTTATTTACAGGAAACAGTGGTGGATTTTTGGAATCCCCAAACGCTATAATGGTGTCAATTCAATTTTTTGCTTGACTGCTCAAGAAATAAGGATGGAGTTGTTTGGGAGGCATGAAGGAGTAATGGTTCCTAATAGGAATGTGTCCAAATGGTTTCTGAGAACTGTATATAAAAAACCTGCTATCAAATAATGAAACTACTCCATGCAACTCCTACTCAACATTTCCCGTGAACTGCATTTCCATGCCTTCTTTTTAAAATTTGTAGTCAATGAATTTCTTTCTGAGATTATTAATATTCCCCATTCATCATCTTTCTAAGATGCAACTAAACTAGCCTCAATTAAATGCAGCACTTCCCAGACAAATATCCACACAAATAGATTTCTTATATTGATTTTCTTACGAACTCTAATATTAGTAAGCTCCTGATGTAGCTCCTATTATTCAAAGGAAAGAATCTCATTGCTTTTCAGGGGAGTCAAAAGATATGTTTACACCTCATTTTACACAGCTCTTGATGTTCTGTACATCAGTCAAATCAACAGCCATAGATTTGTGTTTGGAATGATAATATTTAAGGATTTGGAGGTGAATTAAAAAAAAACAACACTTCCCTGATTAGTGGAAATATGACGCTTAATCAAACAAGCTGAAGGGGATTATTCTGGGTTATAACAGAACTCTGCCTACCAGACTCCAAACAGTATACTCTAGTAATTGAATTATTGGCATTCTCATTTGTTATTTACCATTTTACATTGCTTTTAGAGGGTGATAGGCCCTTTACAAATACTGTAAGTATGAAGACACATCATTGTCCTCAACGTTTTATTATCTAGATAGACATTGTGTAGATGGGGCATAGGGAACTAGAAGTACCAAAAGCAAAGTGACAGAAGAGTGAAGTTTAGCATGAGATGATTTTTTTTTTTTTTGGTCTTGAAATAAATCATGTGATTGAAATAAAATCCTGGGGAGATTTCCTGAGAAGTTTACATAGCACAGTGCATATCTAATTCACTCAATTTTATAGCCCTTCTCTAGGAGCCTTATCCAATGGAAAGACTCTGGCTGACTTCAGTAAAAGTTGGATTAACTCCTTGGAGAGGCCTTTTTCAGCATTTTTCTGTAGTTTCATGTCTGTAAATGTTTAACGGGGACAACTGCAATTCTTAACATCCTCTATAAAATGAGAAATTGCAATCCTCTCTTTTAGAAAAGTTTATTGTAATGATAATTCAAAGCCTGCACCTTTCCAGGGTTACTATAGACTTAATAAGATAACTACATACTAGACATTTAACATATATCCTCCAGAAGGAGGAGGATACTGACAGATCAGTATTTATTTCATATCTCACCCCAGTTTTGGATTGTCCTAGATACTTATAGCAGATGAAGTAAGTCTTAAACCTCCCCTGAGTGAGCTTTCACATTTATTAATAAGTTATGGACTCGAACTACCAAGTTCTGGTTCAGATAGAACCCTTCTACGTTTGGGAGTGGGGTATTGGAGTTGTTCTGATTCAGAGTTCTTGTTTGGGCTCCTTGATAATATTAATTGGCATTTGGTTTCCTGACATCATAGTGTAACAGAGAGACAAGGTGGGTGAGATAATAACTTCTATTGGAACAACTTCTGTTGGTCCAATAAAAGATCTTACCTCACCCGCCCAGTCTATCTAATATCCAAGGACCGACGGTGCTATAACTATGCCGCACACACATCATAGTGTAAAGCATTGTGAGATCTTTTACAGGCCCTGCACTGCAGAAATTATGTAGTAATTATTTATTTTGCTTTCTGAGGTACAGGACTGTAATTATGTTTGGTATTATTTTTCAGTCTCAGAAATCTTGGATTGAAGGAGTCTTCAATAAAAGAGAGTGTGTAAAAGTCATACCCAGCTCAAAAGATCCTCACAGGTATAGTTGTGGTTTTGGTTTCATTTTTGTTACGTTGAAAGAGAATTGATAGATGTTATAGGGACACTGTGGATGCTGTTCTTGCAGTTTTGCAGTGCCACAATTACATGAGTGCCATGCAGTTAGAAGCTCACACCAAATGTTTTCTTTAAATATTAAGGAAGGCACAGATACTGTAGAATAGATGCTGTTATATACAGGAGAGGTTTTAGCCACCTGTAGTCATAACCAGGGTAGGGCTGCAGTGTCATTCATTAATTGTTTCATGGACAGTTCAGTCAACACACTTGTAAAGTGATGACAGGCCCATTGTTTGTTGCATACCCAAACTGGAAGCTGTTGAGCATTCTGGTCTTTCAGACATGTAGCTCTAAGTCCGGTAGCTGAAAATGCATCCTAGCCTCCACGTGAGATAGACTGAGAGGGAGAAGTGTGGTGCAGTTCACAGAACCGAATTACTGGTACATGGAAATTCTCCTTCCTACTCCAAAAATGTGACCTTGTGTCAAATAGTAAGGTAGAACTTGCTCTAAATAGAAGAAGAGAGCTACTATTAATCCCAGTATCCCTATCAGCAGGTCTCTGTCTTGAGGAGTGAGATGAATCATGTTGTTCTTCTATAGAACACTGGAAAGAGTCGGAAATTAAAATGCTCCAACCCTCATTTGAGGAATGGACAAAACAAACATTTTTTTCCTAGCAAGCTTTATGACTAATTAAGTGGTAGCTTTGACTAAATAAGGCCTGTAGAACCAGATCCTAAGATTGTAAACTTCTTGGGGATAGTACTATGATCATATAATTCTGAGTGCATTGATGGTACTCAATAAACAATGATAATTCATGGTTTCATAGAGTTTAAGGCCAGAAGGAGCCATTAGATGATGTAGTCTGACCTCCTGTGTGTCACAGGCCATTAAATTTCACCCAGTTATCCCAATAACTTGGGTTAGATTAAAGCATTTCAGTCCTCAAGAGACTAAACTGTTTACTGCCTTGTTAGGATGATGATGACTCCAACTATGAAATACTAATAGTATAACAGTTTAAAATTCCAAATAAAACACTAAGCTTTTAGAATAGATCTTCAGATGATGACTACAGTCTTGTACACAAGTTTCAATGCCATTGCTTAAAATTTTTTCACAAGTCTTTTTATTACCCAGTATTTAATACATTTGATGCATCAAATTACAGATATTTTCTTGTATATAATAATACACTGTTTTACTGATATATATTCCTCCAGATGTCCTGCAGGATGCCAGATATGCCAGAACTTAATCAGGTAAGACCTTATAAATATGAGGCTATGCTTTCTAAAATGGGCTAAAGAAACAATTCGTGTTCTTAATCCAGCAAGCAATAGCAAAACATTGCAGCCACTGAAACGATCAGAACATAATTTCTGGGGTCTGTTTGAAGAATTAATTATAGATTCTGCTAAAGTAAGTTGCATACTAAGACAGAATTCATACACACTAGGAAATGTGCAAAGAAAGACTTCTGTGGCAAATTGTCTTAATCCTGCCCTGATGGGTACCAGACAGAAATAGTACAAAACTCCTTCCTAGGCAGCTAACAATTCCAGCCATATGCTGAATGGCACAGGATGTGGAAGGGATGTGAGAGGCAGTAGGAATCAGATGAGAGAGGAAGTGGTTGGAATGGAATCCTTGGGTGGGGGTGGTGGTGAGGGTGGGGGACAATGCAAGGACCACCACTTTTTTTGTTTTTTCTCAAATTTTTGGGACTTGCATCTGCCATCAGCAGATAACATTGGTAGTTCAGGGCTCCTGCTTTGTAAAAACCAGCTTGAAGGTGTAAAGGATATGAGGCCACTAGGAAAGTTTTTGGTCTGTTTTCTTTTAATTTATTAAGGTGATGTCCCTGTGCCTCAGTGGGTCACAATGGAGAATATCAAATTCAGGACAAGCTGCTGAGAAATAGGGCAACCATACCCCAAAACTGGTGGTTATTCTTCCATAAGATATACCAAACCAGCAACAAAAGTCTCCCCACACTGGCTAACAGGAAGTCAGGAATGCAGCCTTCTTAGGAATTCCAGTCTTGGATTTAACACCCACACACTAGACTTAATGGTGAATGGTTATTTAAAACCAATTTCATCAAACAAAAGGGTTCTTCTGATCCCAAAGGACAAGCCACACACCCAGGACAATATATAACTCAGATCTTCCCCAATAATCACACTGTTGCCAATCCTTTAGTATCTAAAGGTTTATTTATAAAAAGAAAGAAAGGTGAGAGTTAAAGTTGGTTAAAGGAATCAAAAACATACAATAATTGCAAAATTCTTGGTTCAGGCTTGAAGCAGTGATGAAATAAACCGCTGGTTTGTTAAGTTTCTGGTTGCTTCCAAATGATTTGGAAGATCCTCGGTCCCTGGGTTAGAATGCTCCCGTTAGTATAAATCCATAGTCCAGAAATTAGAGAAGGAAAGAGGCAAAATGGAGATGTTTCCAGGGCCTTTTATAGCTTCTGCCATGTGGAGGAAAACCCATTGTTCCAAACAAAGCCCTTAGCACAGTGTGGAAAAATACAAAAATACAAGTAAAAACACAAGAAAAATACAAGTAACAAGATGGAGTTTAGGGTCATATGCCCTTGCATGCTTCGCTGAGTGATAGCAGAGGTCATTACCCATATTCCAGCTAGAATGTCCCCAGGAAGGTCCATCTGGTGGGGATAAGCCTCTTTTATTATGAGTCCATTGTGAGTTAAGTGTTCTTTGATGGGCCATTCAACTTGAACAGTCCTTTCACAATGTGCTGGGCAAACTAGAAATAAACTCCCTTGTGGGTGTGACCACAGGAGCGAACACATTTGAAATACAGGCATACAATCAATATTCATAATAGCTTCAGATAAAAAAATTATTCATGCAAATAGGATAATCATATTCAGCAAACCATAACTTTTCCATAGACACCTTACATGACATACTTCTGCACAACCTTTGTTGCAGTTGTGTAACAGTGGTAGCAACAACGATCTATATGGTTATATATTAACTATATAACATTGCAGATGGGAAAGGGGAATACACTGGCCTTCACATCATTTTGTCTGTTTTAACAGGGCAGTGGTCTTTTTAGGCAGCTGATATTCATACTACTTATGTTCATCATCAGATTTTTGATCCCTCCTTTGAAATTAACATTAGTGCCTGGGCACAGCTCGCATTAGTGTGCATTTAAGAGGCTACTGTAAAGGCTGTTAGATCAGAATGTTGACCTTCCTTGGCACTTGTTCTACACTGAAAGTCTCCTTCCCAGTCCTCCCACTATGATGTTTGCTGAATCTGGAAAATGAAACAAAACAACTGCATGAGTTACTGCATGTTAAACCAATGGCTAACAAAGTGGGAAAAATAAGAACTGGGTCCAATGATTGTGATTTGTTTTTGTTTTTTTTAGTGTGCACTTTTCAGTGTTTATGTTTATAAATATAAAAATTGTATCCAGCTACATTTTTCAAAACAAAGGATTTTGCTTTCTTTGTTGTTGTTTTTAGCTGAAAGATATGCACAAAGCTTCGTTCTGAAAGAATTTTTCTGGCAAAGTTCAATACAGACATAAATGTTACAACTGGTTAAAACCGTATTTATTGGGACAAAAATTCAACAAATTTAGGCCTACTTTGGTCTAGACATTATTCACAAATCATTCCAGATGGCACTGGTTATATTTGATATTTGTAAATATTGGCCTTATAGTTTGGGCAAATTACTTTTCAAATTCGGTTGTTTACGACATGTGGTCTCAAGGTTTGCAATCATTTTAGTGAGTGCCAGTGGTTATACAAATATTTTCAAATAATGAATGGCATGACCCCACAAATAGCTGTTAATCAAATCTGAGTAGTTTAATTGTGAATATATAAGTGACTCTGTCCATTATTCTACCAACTTTACTGAATACATTGGAAAGGCTGACACATGCTTCTGAGCAGCATCGATTTGCAAACACAACTCTATAATGGCTCTGTTACAACCCAGACTGACTTCCCCCTTTGGATGCTCACCAGGCTGCTGTATTGGATCCAAACCTTTGGATCTCATGAGCTTTTAAGTTTACTAATCTGAACAGAATTCAGGAACTGTCTCCAGGTCTGGCTCTTAAATGCGCTCAAGCGATACAAACTGCAACTCCTGGTTTCCCTTCTCAGGGCATGGGACAGTAGCTGTTCTAGACCCCAAGTTTCCCCAGGAGGTTAAGCACACCTGCACAGCTCCACCCTTGTGGGTACTCTGGGTTACTGTCTCACCCTTCAGGGAGTTTGTGACAGTTAAAGGAAGTAACACAGAGACTTTGCAAAGGCACTTTTAAACACAGCTACAGCACAATAGATATAAAGAGCTATCTATATATATAACAGCATTCAAGACCCTGCCTCAGTTTCCCAATCCCTCCCAAGAGCCCTTTTGGTCATAGGCAGTGTCCTTCCAGAGAATCCCGGATTCTTGTGCACCCTCTTTCCACCTACCCAGTCTTGTCTTCTGTCAGCCGATGGGTAGCTGGAGAGCAAGACCCAGCTCAGAGCAGAATTTGTCCTTTTATGATGTTCACGTCCCTTCTATCAGGTGACCCTTCTGAGGGGCTTCAAGTCTCTTTTCAAGTGATTCATTGCTTAGTTCCCACCCACCCGAAGCTCAGACTTGGAAAACTGGTTTCCCTGGGCTACAACCTGTTCCTTGTTCTAGGGAGCTTCCATTTATGGAAAGCCAAGATTGTTCTCTATTGTTAGAAGTCTGCTAGAAGCAAGAATTTCCCCAACACATTGTGGGTGTTTCAGTTCAAGATGGAGGCCGCAGTGCAGAAGTGAAGGCACAGCACAATTTTACAATTAAAATGGTGTTTACAAAACAGAGTGGGGTTTGATTGATATAACAGGCATACAGGCATATTCTAATCTGTCACAGAGTGTCTCTGTCTGTCTAACCTAGGCACTTGCAGCGCTCTCATTATCTGTGGAACATACTTTTTATGTTTATAGTGCATGTGTTATGCAGCCATTTCCTTTTCTGGAAATTGGCTCCCACCCAAGCAACATTTGTGAAGCAATGACCTTACTGACAATGACTCTCACTGTAATTGTCAAAGGGTTGTAGACTGTGTAAACTGCACTTTATATGACAGTGTTTCCTATGCATATCATTAAAAAAGGGCAACGAGAATGAGGAAAGCTCCTTGGTAAGGTCGGTCTGATCTGGCTGCATCTGGTGCCTCACTCATTTACTCTCTTTCTCCAGGGAAGATCTCCAAGTTCAGTGCTGCTGCTGAGACTTTCACGTTTTGCCGGAGGAGTGACTATTTCCCAGCTTTGCAGTGACCTTGTAGAAACAGTCTCCGTCACAACGATACTTGAGGGTTCGCTGCAGTCAGTTTGTGAAACTGAGATTAAGTTATCACAGTGGGGAATGTAATACTAGTTGTCAGTATTACATCATGGCCCCTACTTTGCGAACTCCCTAGCTCTGCTGTGGAGCTCTCAACCTTCCCCAGCTATCACAACTGGGCTTTACTGCCGCATCATTTAAATCTCCTCCTTGACTCCTTTGTTCCTGCAACGGAGGGTTCCCCAAACCGGATCCTTCTATCATTCTGCTCCTTCTGTGTGCTAGCTTGAGCTATCAGCCTAAATAAGACAAAGCAGCTCCTTTGAAATACATTATTATTGTTATAACACTTCCTTTTAAGTGCACGTTTGCATAGGGTAAATAACTGCATAATGGATGTTTGAATATACGGTTAGTCAATTGTTATAGAGTTCAGAGGTTGCGTATAACCATCTATAACATCCATGGAAGTGCATATAACAGTCTGTACCCAATACTAACTTATAACATCTATTAACCATTTTTAAACTGTTTATAAATATACCCTTAATATAAGGTATGATTTTTGTAAACTGCTCAGCTTTCACTGGACCTATGAGCTCCAGCTTCAGGTCCACTGGAATAATTTATAGTGTCAGATGATGAATCACCCTCTCCATAGGGTAGGCTGAGTTTTCTAGCACCTGCAGCTGTAGGAATAGCTGCTGGCATAGTTCTGTAATGCATAAGATGGTCAGTGTATGCTGATATTTTGATAGTGGTTTATTGTGTGTGCTGAAATTGCCTTCATAAAACACAGTCAAGCTTTGGTGAACCGGATCACATCTAAGTGCTATGATTCCATTTCCTGCACATGCCTGCTTAACCATTGTAAGTGCTTTCAATAGCTGGCTCATACAGGCCTTGGCGATTGGATTGGATTGTTTAACTGGGATTGCTGTTTGCTCTGTGTTATTCAGTATGATGCCTGAAGCAGTAATGACATAAGGGTATATTAATGTGAGTCCCACTATACATATACACTGGAGCCCATAAGGGCTTTTCAGGACCATAGGAGAACAGAAGTCTGTCCAGATTCTCCCTTTCTCGTTCTTTCTTTTAAAGATGAGCAACAAAATTTTTGCTAGAACTTAAAAATGTGTCTGCAACTTTTCCAAAGAAGTCAAGAGTATATGATCCAGACTCAGAGAAACTGGAACGGTGTGATTAAGAGCTACCAGGACTGCAGGGGAAATTCACTTCACTGCATGGCAATAATACACCTAATAATAATATCATCACTGCCTCTTCCTTGGGGGAATAATTGTAGTTCCTGCTGGTAGTCCTTAGGAGCCACTGAGAAGTGATGAACCAGCACACACTCTGGCCACATGCTCTTTCCAAATAGGCAGCACGGCTCACTTTTTGGACTGTGTTAGTTTCCAACATCTCCATCCTCACAATAACTGAATTTGTGGCTGGTTTGTGCTGCTACAACTTCATACCCTGGTGGATTATCTGCCTCTGGAAGGGCATAAGCCAACATAAAACCTGGGTGAATCAGATCCAATGATTGTTTAAAAATTTACCTAAACGTATTATAGAAAAATTACTTCCATGAGAGTCTAACGGATTTTGGTTCCAGTGTGACACCACTACTTTAAAAAACTAGAGAAAAGGTATGTGTCAGCTGTGACTGCCACCCTTTTGCTCTTTAGGCTTTCCCCATGGTGTAGCTGACATAAGCCAGGTGTTAGATTTCCATTGCCTATGCCTTTGACTTGAGTGACCCAGGAGGGTATTTCTGTGTACCCATTCTGACATATCTGGATATAGGGGTTTGTTTTCTTTTTCTCTGATTCTAGCTTTTGGAACGTATACCAAAATAAGTTAACAATTCCAAAATTATCTTTAAAAGCAAGATAAATAAGAGAAATACAATCAAAGCTATGTAGGATATATCATAAGTATTCTAAGAATTATGAAAGTCTCCCTTAGGCAGGATAAAATTGTCCCATTACACTACACCTTAGAGTTTGTGTTTATGTATGCGTTCGTCCGCCCGTCTGTCTGCCCCTGGCCTCTTTCTGACAGGTCTGTGTTTTCTGTTGATACGTGAGGGTTTGTCCTGACTCAGAAAAAGGCTACATTTAAACTGAGTTTAGCTAGCACTTGTTAACAAAGCCCAACTGAAACTGAACCACTTTGCCTAATCAAGACAAACCCCTAAGGTCTGTGTGGCACATCCTTGTTCAGAGAAGTTCTCTGTCCCCCACAAACTTCTCCCCACTATTGTATATTGAATCAGACTGTGGAATGCTTGTTTGTCTTGGAGGTGAGCACTTACTAAGCAGTCTCATTATGTTTTGTTCTTCAAGGGTTGAGTCCTCATTACCTTCTGACTTTTAATCAAGCATCATTGTACAAGCAATAGTGAGGCTAGTTACATTTCTACAACTCTTCAATTCTTCATTGTGTGCACCAGTTTACTTTCAGTATCTATGTGAGTTTTCATTCCTCCAAACTCATCCTCCAATCTTCATTTGTAGGACACTGAATAGCTCAAATTTTATTAAGCTTATTTGCTTATATCAAAGAGTTTTGAATGCATGTATAATTAAGCAGTCTCTAGGTGCCAAAAAGTACCTTCATAAACAATTACCTTGCTATGCTGAATACAATATATTAGGGTTCAGATGTGATAGCTTTACATTCTCTCTGTGGCGGCAACTGTTTTCCCTAGCTTAATTATTAGTTTAATCAGAGTATTATGTGAGGAAAGATTAATATCCTGTTACTAATTATGTATTTCAAACATGATTTCCCTCAGATGATACTCCAGTCTGTCACAGTCTAAAAAGAGAGGTTTAAAATGCAATGGTTATTTCAAACCTTACGCTGTCATCATTCTTTGTGGTAGAGAAACAAGGAAGTCTGCATTTCAGATTTCTCAGGATCTGCAGGAGGTGGTGATTGTCCTACATTTTGTATAGAATGACACTGCTATTGTGTAGAACGACACTGCTATTTTAAACATTGTTGATGTAATTTTTCCCCCTCTTTTTGGAATCTTACAGAAGAGAGTTGGTGATCATTTAAAAATATTTTCTTATCTGCTCTTTTTCTTCTTGCTATTTCCTCCTTCACTTGGTTAGACTTATTTTTTATCTTCCACCTTTGTTTAATGTCTTTGCCTCTCTTTTGTAGCTATTTTTCTCTCTGTAGCAAATCATTCCCATTTGTAATAATTTTTAAATTTGCTTTTAACAGTGTTGGACAAACCTTAAAAGATTTGGGTTTTGGCTCAGATAAAATTTGGTAAAGTGGTAAAAATTTGAGATAGTTTTACTTTGTGTAAGTAAAGACAAGTATTTCCCCATGCTCCCCCACCCCCACAGTTCCTCACATCTTCTTGTCAATTGCTGGAAATGGGCCATTTTCATTACCACTACAAACAGTTTTTTTTTTCTCTCCTGCTGATAATAGCTCACCTTAAACTGATCACTCTCCTTATAGTGTGCATGGTAACACCCATTGTTTCATGTTCTCTGCATGCATCCGATGAAGTGGGCTGTAGCCCACGAAAGCTTATGCTCAAATAAATTTGTTAGTTTCTAAGGTGCCACAAGTACTCCTGTTCTTTTTGTCTGAACTATCCATTCCAACCCACCAGTTCTCTTCTCCCATCATTCCCTTTTGGGTTCTACTGAAACTTTCCATGTTCAGCTCCTCAGAAGTAGAGCCCTGCTAATGTTCAGATATCCGCATAACATGTTTGTGGATTGGATGCAGATACAAAATTTGTATCTGCGCAGGGCTCCACTCACAAGATTCCCTGTCTCTCTGGAAGACTTCCATAAACCTCTTAACTTTGATCCCATTGTGGGGTTTTGCAGGTCTGGTCTTTACTGTGGACCTTGGATCAACTATTGATTTAAATTGTACATGGTCTGTTGTTTCAGAGGTGCTCAAGAATTCATTAAGTGCAAATATTTTGTGAGCTGCTGAGGTACTACAGAGAAGGAAAAGTTGGGGGAAGGCTTTTGGGTGGATGGCAAAAATTGAGGGACATGGTGGGAGCTTGCTGGGTGCAGATTTATGAAAGCAATCTGAATCTTTAAAATTTTGTGTTGATTCGGGGAAAGGATTGGAATTCAGAATAGTTTGTCCTCTTAACTGATTGATTTGCTCATCCATGATTTTTAGGACACTAAAAATACTCCTATCTTTTAATGCTGGTAGACTGGCCAGATTTTCCCTATAGAAATAGATGGGATTAGAGGGAGAACATTGCTAAACCTAAGGGCATGGCAGATTTTAGAATATCACAAGAATATTTTAAAACCTGAAATCTTTCCAAAGAAGATGCCAGGTGTATTAATAAACTAAGCTAGAAAGCAAGACTAGGAACTTGTTGAATAGTAGTGTCTTCTGCTGTGGGTTTTCTATGCTAAATGCAATTCTGCTAATGCCTCATTAACATTCTACTTCAGTGGATGTACTTTACTACATTCAGTTAAGTAGTAATCGAGATAAAATAGCATAAAGATTCTTCTTAATCTCTATCCAGTTAAAGGGCAGCCCTGTCCTTGTGATGTCCTACTAGTCCATGACTGGAACTCCTAGGTGCAACCACAATACAAATAAATTCATCATCATCATCATCATCATCATCCATTTTAGAATCCCAGTATTTATCTTAACATAGGCATCCACAAGGCTGCACATGGTTAGCCTGAAATTCAACTTTCAGTTTAATTCATTAATAGCTTATGGATGTGGCAAGCTATACAAGCATTTGCAAAGTGTAAGAAAGAGACAAGACCCAGAGACTACAAATTTTCAGCATAGGAATCAAGGTGTTTTGGTGATTTTTATCCCATGTCTTTTTGTCCTTATTAATTGTTTTGATGGCAGATTGCTATGTAGTGTGATGCCATTTTTGCAAATTTAACAAGTGGTATTTGAGATAAACTATGTAATGCATGATTTTATTTTTAATTTGAGATGTTGCTGTGGACGGCTGATTGGAGACCATCCTGGGATAGATTATAGTTCTCCTGTCTACCAGCCTACCAGAGAGAGGGAGAATGAAGAATGGTCTGTCCAGAAGCATACACATACAAGTCCTACTGACTCATTTGGAACGATCAATTTCCAAGATGGAGATCACACTTACCATGCCAAGGTTTGCCTGTAAACTGCAACTTTATTTGATTTTAACAATGCTGGATTAACATGACTTCTCTTTTTACTATTCTAATGATAAAGAAACTGGACAAGTTAAAATTAGCACTGTGTGAACCTCAAACTGTTTGGTTGAAACAAGAAAACAGACCAAGTTGAAAGTGGCCCAGTAAAAGCATCCATATAATGTTACACTATTAGTCTGGGAACAGAATGTAGTAAAATCTCATTCTGTGGACAAGTTAATGATAGAGAGATAAGGGAGCTGTCATTTGATTTGTAAAAAGCCACAGAATTATCATTTTAATGGTGTCACCATCTGCGGCATGGCATGGGAAACTCGTTGACGTCCAGGCTCTCAGCCCTGGGTCCTCTGGCTGGAGGAAATTTTGATAATACAATGTCATCTGACATGGGTCAAGTTGGGTATCATTCAAAAGTCCTTTTTCCCATGAACACGATACCAAACACGACAAACCTAGGACAAATATGTATTTGAGAAGTTTAAAAATCAATGTTTTTTAAATTATATCATAACACAGGGATGCAGTGATTACGCAGAAAAAGACATTGATCTTTGGTAATCCTAGGGAAGTTAGCCTTGAGAAGTAGGATTCAAAACATTTATTCATCAAAGTCATATCTTCTCCGTCTAGGGCACCACTCCTAGCCACATTGTCACACTGATCCTTGTCTGGGCCACATTCACACACTTCCCTACAGGGCAGGCTGTTGGTCAAATGTTTTCAGGGAAATGAGCATCTGAGCTTTGCACATAAGCATTTCATTTGCTGAAGAATTGATTTGGGAGAACATGGTATTTCACACAAGACAGAGGGGATCAGTCCATCCTCCAAGACATACCCATGCCCTATAGGGGAGGATAGTTTTAGATGCATTCAGTCATCCTGGAGCCATTCCACTTCTTGATAATTTGTCTTCTTGATAGCAGGTAGAAATGTATCCCATTTGTCTGCTTCTTGGAAAACAACCACTAATGTAACTTTGCAAGTGTTGTAATGTTGGTCTTCAAATGGTAAACTTGACATATGAATGATTCCAGTGCATTTATGACCTCATCAGTGACTGTCTCAGCCATTCCAAGCACTTTCAGAGCAAGGAGAGTGTCTTTGGAGGTTGAATCAAATGCCTTCTGATAAAATTTATGCAATTTATGAATTTGGCTGAGCCACCCAGTTTTCATTGGTAAAATCAATATTTGTTTCTGTTGCTTTTACCTTTTGATGCAACATGTTACGTACATTCTTAGTGTAGCACTCGAGGTGATACACAATGTCATTTGCATGGATGTCTTTTACAAATATTTTCTGGACTATATATCTACATAATTGTTCTAGGTTTGTCATGGTTGGTACCATGGTGATCGTGGGAGAAAGGGCTTTCAAAACACCCAACTTGACTCATTTCCAAGGACATTGTGCTATAAATTTTCCACCAATTGTAGGACCTGGAGCTGGGAGGACAGCAAATCCTCCCCCTGCCATGCCACCGAGAGTGACAGCATTGAAATTATGACTGTAGATTTTTACTAACCAAATGACACCTACCTTACCCTTCTATCATTAACTTGCCAATAGAATTACACATGTGCCCAGACTGTACACTGTGATCAAAACAGGCTGGTTCTTATTCACAGTGGGGTCCACAGATTCATGACTGTTTCTCTGCTCTACATAGGCAGATCAAACCTGTCAATCAGAGGCAGGGGAGGGTAGTTCCACCTCTGAGAAACTGCTAGATTTCATCTTCCTCTCCAGTTGCAGGCAGGCAGACCAGCTCTTCTCCTACTGCAGAGCAAATTTAAAGAAAAAAAAATGCTTTAAAATCTCCAGACCATCAGGATCTGCCTTTATCAGTGGGACCCAAGCGGGATGCGGGGGCTGGGGCCTGCTGCCCCCACTCCGGGGCCGCCTGCAGGACTGTACCAGCTGGGTAGCCAGCCCAGACGTGACTGGCCAGGGGCTGGGCGCAGCATGTGCGCTGGGTCCCCGCAACAGGCCCGGGCTCGGGGGGTTCGGGCCCTGGCGCCAGAGCCACAGCCGCCGAGCTTGGCCAGCGGCCGCTTCCTCTCCCCGTGGCAATGGGAGCTGCAGCAGTGGCTGCTCCCAAGTCCCGCTGCCCAGGTGGGGAGGACAGCCGCCGCCTGGCCCGCGGGCCACCCCTCTACTCTTCCTCCAGATACCGCCCGCCTGAGTCCTGCCTGCGCTCGGGGCCAGGCCGGACTCTCACTCACCTGGCCCCATGCTCCCCCTATGTCTCCGGGGACTCCCTCCAGTGCTTGCGGAGGGAGGAGGAAGGGGGGGGGTGATTTTTTTTTTTTTTTTTTTCTCTTCCGCTGTTTTTTTCTCCTCCCCCCCCCCCCCCCGTCCCGCGTCCCGATATTTGACCTGGGTGATCTGGTCACCCTAAATGCACCTCCCTGCTGATTAAGTGCCTGCATGGAGATCTGTGCCTCTTTCGTGGAGGCCCAGGCCTCTCTCAAGTGCTCAGGTTGTGGCAGGGTTTTGGCAGGGTTTCCTGCAACCTCTGTCTCCAAGCAGGAGTACTCCCAAGAAGCAGTGGCAGCACCTCAGCAGCAAAATCCGCTGGGTCTGGCACAGACAGGGACACCAGCCCTCCATCCAGCACAATCAGCAACTCTTCCTCTTACCCCATCCCTCCATCCCTGAGGAGTGAAGATTGAAGTACTGTACCAAAGGGCCAGGGAAGCTTCCTGCTGAGCTGCTGGAGCCCATGCTAGCCACAACTGTTGGCTGTGGAACAGCTGCCCAGCCCCTCACTCACACCACTGCAGTGGCAGGGGGCTACCAATAGTGTTCCAGAGCAGACAGAGCAAGGAGAGCCTGGTAAGGGGCCCTCACCCCAACCCCTCCCTCCATTCTACAGCTTGGCCAGCCCTGCAGCAGCCCAGAACTACTCCTGGCCAACAGCGTCAGCCCAGCTCTGTCTCCTAGTGTAGCAAGTGGCCCAAGGACTCACTTTGAACCTCCAGGACTGAGGCCTAGTGTGCTCCTGAGGTGGGGTCAGCTCATCTCAAGGCCACATCTAAGAATTTCCCTTGAACAAAGCATGGGACCCAGAGAAGCCCCCTCTGGACCCAGTCCAGCACAAATCTTGCACCTGAACCCCCTCTATCTCAAGGTAAGAAAGCTCTTCAAAAAATAACCACACAGTCCCTTTTCACAGGACTGTCAATCTGAAATATCACTCTGCATTTGAGAGTCACCCCAACATAAAGCACACACACAAAAATAGCCCCTCGATCCCCTTCATCTTCTGAAGATCCTGACTTGGGGATTTCTGTAGGCTGTGCTCTGAGAAGCACAAAGTGACAGTGAAATGTGTTTCCTTAAGCTGCCTAAATCTGCAGAGTACAACAGGTAGACATTTCTCAGCACTTCGTTCCTCCGCTCACCTTCATGGAGTGCAGCACATGGGATATTCATCAACACCTAGTCCCTCTGTTCACCCTCAGACGGGATAATCATCAGTGCTGAGTTCCCCGGCTCACCCTCACAAACTGCAGCCTGGCAAATCACAGATGTGTTGTTTCCTCTAGGTGGGCCATACATACAACCCCACAAAGGGAATTTTCCCTGTTTAGGGCAGGAAGACCATCACTCCAACTCAGAGCTAGAAACTCAAATAGTAAAATATTTTTGTAAAAAAACAAGAAGCGACAAAGACCTTGCAAACTCGGGAGATTTACATGGCTATATGTATGTCTCAATGACGTGGACGCTTTTATACTATTCCCAGGAGGTCTCATTTTTTAAAGTCCCTTTGTTTGTGAAACATTAGAACTTTCACAACACGGTCTTGAAGACTTTAGAACTGAGAACTTTCTAAGGTGCCACCATGTCTAGTTTTGGTTATTTAAGAAACATGCAATATACATGTGTATTTCTTCCAGTATATTAGAACCTCTTATGACACCAAACTGGACCAGCTATTACATCTGATGGTGAAAGAATGGCAGATGGAGCTGCCAAAGCTAGTAATCTCTGTTCATGGAGGCATCCAAAACTTCAAGCTTCCATCTAAGGTCAAACAGGTTTTCAGCAAAGGGTTGGTCAAAGCTGCTGAGACCACAGGAGCATGGATAATAACAGAAGGCATCAACAGTGGTAATTCTTTTTATCTATCTGCCTCTTCATCTAATACTTGCTCTTTGTTTTTCTCATATGTACAGACTTGAGGAATGATACAATGTATTGATGTAATGCAGTAATTTGGGGGTACTTATAACACAAAATAAGAAACTATAATTTGGAAATAAAAATAAAAGAAAACAGATATTTTGAGGGCATGATAGACATGGGTGTGTCATCAGGCTGCTCCAGTTTTGACCAGTATTCTTAATACTTTCCTGTGAAAAAAGACCTGATCATGTTATGCATGAAATAAGAAGCAAACTGCAGACCAGTTGGAGCTGGCTGGAGTGCTTGCCTTAGAATAGATTTTGATCTACTTTAGTAAAATGGTTAGAGCCCTAATACTGTATCGACTGCTAGCTATTTTGGTCAAGTGTTTGTTTTAAACAAAATTTCATTTATTTAGATTTCATTCAGTTTTATAATTATGAGCATTTTAAATGATGGTGCTCTGTTAACTAACCTGTGAATGCACTGAAACTCCCTGAAGAGTCACTCTTTACATTCCTCTTTAGTTGTAGTCATCTCACATAGGGAACGTGCTGATTTTGATGCATCAAGGAAGATTTGGATCTAAGGGAAGCGCACAAATGACCTATACTACTCTGCTATTGTGCAATATCCTGTAATGGAAATGGCAATAACAATTAGTTTATAAAATCTATGGGAGGGACTTTTCCATATCACTGAATCCTTGGTCTTGAGACCTTTAATGGGAGTATGGTAGAGCAACTGTTCATAACCTATACATTATTAGATGAATTTAATCATTTTTCTGTTATCTGTAAATGCTCTGCAAACAGACTTTTTTTTAAACAGATTAGCTTGTTCAAAATTGTTGAAACACTTTGTCTGAAATCTGTGTGCTTACAATCAGTTGTTTGCAAACTATTCACAATGGGCCAGATCTTCAGCTAGGGTAAATCAGTATAGCTCCCTGAAAATCAGTGTAGCAGTGCTGATTTACACCAGTTGAGGGTCATGCCTTTTGCGTAAGGGCTTGTCTGCACAGGGACATTCAGGCAAATTTAATCCAGATTAACTAAAGATGTACATTTGAAGTGGATTACTTAAACCACATTAAATCCCTGTTTGGAATAAACCAAAGGCGGGTCGGGAATACTAACAAAGTAAATTGGTGATGTTTTTATACTCATACCTTTTTTTATAGCAATTTTCCAGTTCTAAGTGTGAGTGCTCACCATTGATCAGGCCTTGAATCACTGGCTGGCATTCATCATACTTTGGCCTGAGTTTTGAAATTGCTGTTTCAGTGTGTATTAGAAGAGGCTGGAAGGGGATAATAGACAAGAGAAAGAAAGATGCATTAGTTCTATTAGTTATTCTATAATTCAAAAATCAGAAAAGGTCACAGTCCAGGTATTTTTTTATAATAATAAAATCATTTTTAATTGCTGTTAGTTGTAATAACCACTTGGTAACCACTTGGTAATTTGAAAGTGAAATGTTTCCTTGAGAATTTTTTTTTGTTTTTTACTCAAGTTATTTTGTTAAGTGTAGATCTTCTCCTGAGCATGAGGCTGCTGATTTATTATGTAGGACTTTTATAAAATAACAAGTTTCTTCTGGGTGAAAATTATCCAAAAATAATAAGTTAATTTTGAAAAAAAGATTCTCAAAATTGGGGCACATCAACTTTGATATCCATTTAAAGTCATTTAAATGGTTAAAAATAAAAATTAGATTCAATACTTTTAAAAGTAAATCCTAAAGAAGATCTCCATTTTGGCCTTATTTCTGAAAACACTTGTGCTTAACATTATGAATGGGAATAGTCCCATTGGTTGCACACACGTAATGTTAAGCATGAACAAGTTTGGAAGAATGGGGCACTATATTATTGTCTCAATCAATTAAACCTCACTATTCCTATAATCCATATGAAGTGTATCAATAGAGTGTATAATTATACTTGCATTTAAATAACTACAGAGTAAAATAGATGATGGTAACAACTTTGGAAGTGTTGATCACAATTGTGTAGCAGGAATCTAAATGTAGAAGAATGATGATGATTATCTGTTTAGGAGTGTCCAGGCATGTGGGGGACGCATTGAAAGCGCATGCCTCTCAATATTTGAGAAAGATTTGTGCCATTGGAATCCCGCCTTGGGGTATCATTGAGAATCAGAGGGACCTGATTGGAAAAGATGTGAGTTAATTAACTTTTCGTTCAGTCAATTGTACAAGAGTCTGTCAGCTTTCTTATCCACTTGTTGGTTTCCACTGTAATGTATCTTAATTTTTGGTGGCCAGATGGGAAACTGCCATGCATTGGAAGATGTAGTCCAGCCCATGGGGGGAATAAAGGCATAAAGCACAACATTACAAGTGCTGATAAGGCACTACAGTAGTTCAGTCATGTGTAGACCTGAAATGAAATGTTTGTTTCAATTTTTTCAAATGTCAAAATTGAAATCAGATAGGGGACAGCAGGGTTTGAACCCGTGTCCCTCAGTTTAAATCTCTATCACTTGATGTACAACAGTAATTGCTAGTGTCTACTTAAGGCTCAGCTGCTAGAGGCGGATTTGGCATGAACTTTTTCTGTGGGTTACACAACTGTTTGTTAGATAGCTGGATATCAGGAATGCTGTGCTATAGTTCTGGCTAAGAGTATGATTTAGTGGTTAGATAGGATAACCAAAGCACATTCATTGTGAAAGGCAGTGAGGCTGACTAGCTAAGATATGCGCTGACATGTTAGAACCCTGGGTTCTGTGCCCACAGTGTCGTCTTTGTATAACTTCTCTATTAACTTATTTGTAAAATGAGGTCGCAGCTCATATTGGGTTGCCTTCTAGGATGGGGTTCATAACTGATATTTTATAAATCAGCAGATGAAGAACAATATGTGGTGCAAAGCACGGAGTGCTATAGATTTTTTTGCAAAGGGATCCCAAAAAAGTTAGATAATCCTGTAAAATACTTTAAGAAAGGAACTACTTTGGAATTATTATTTTTTCTGAAGGAAGCCAATTTTCATCAAAACACCATGGAAAATTTAAATAGTGTTCAAAGTTTACATTTGTAAGTTTTGTGTTTACCATTTTATTAAGATTTTTACAAAATAAGCTGAAATTTCTGACCCCTTTAACTAGGGGGTGACTCCATAATAATATCTTCCATTCACTATGTATTGCACAGACTTGAAGATTTACTATTTTTTAAAGATTTCCATTCATCTAGAATTCAGAATGTAAAAATGGTCATGAATGAATGAATAAATAATCTGTGATCATGTATGTATTCTCCAAAGCAATACTAAGATGGCAGAGTTGTCTTTCACAATATAGGGCCAGACGCTAATACTTTTATGCACATTTGGTAGTTTCTTAATCCTCAAATTGATTTCAACCGGGACTTGACATGGAGCAAGGTACTATTCAGTGTGAGTAAGCGTACCACAATCTGGTCCACAGTGAGGCCAAGCAGCAGTACACAGAAAAAATAATTTTGTACATTATCTTCCAGATCTTGATTCCAGTGTAGTTCCATGAGTGGTGAGAGGATAGACTAGTTGTAGTCTCCCATAGAATGATGTGGAGAATTTTCCCCTAGGTGTGGTAGAAACTTTTAGAAGTTTACCAAGTAACAATGAAGTATATAAAAGTCAGGTCACATGCCAGGTGACATTACTTCAGCCTCCTTTTGATTTTTTTCAGGTAGTTTGCCTATATCAGACTCTCAGCAATCCTCTTAGCAAGCTGAGCACCCTCAATAGCATGCACTCCCATTTCATCCTGGCAGATGATGGGACAGTGGGCAAATATGGCAATGAGATGAAGCTCAGAAGGAATCTCGAGAAATACTTAAACCTTCAGAAAATACACACCAGTGAGTATTGTGATGTCTAATTTATCACAGGTTGAAAGGTTATTAAGATGCTGAGGACTTCCTGTGATATGCTGGGTGTCTTCAACTTCCATGGATGTCAGTGGGAGTGAGAATGGCTCAGCATCTTGAAGGATCAAGCCATAAATACTCAAAAAGGAAAGGAACAATTTTTTTTCCCCAAAAATCACTAATGACTTTGGGTGCCTCCATTTTTGAATTCCCAGTTTGGGACATCTATGATGAGTCCGATATCACACACTGAAAATCAGACCCATTTATAGTCTGTCAAATTGGGCACCCAAAAATTGAAAATGTTGATCTGGAGTTTTAGAATGCCTGAGTAGAGCATGGCTTCTGTTTCACTCTTTATGACAGCACTGGTAACTTTCGCAAATATTTGCCAGATTTTTACAAAGAGAGAAAAAATGTCAGATACAGTGAAATTCAAAGAAATGTGTTCATGTTTTGCAGTGTCACTGTGCAATTCTTTTGTATTGCACAACTGTCACTTTTGCTGTTGGCAAACAGTGCAATAACTGGTTGCAAAAGAGGAATTGTCAAAATGTCCAATCAATCTTTTGTGTCTGTGAAATAAGCAAAAGGCAAGTTTCACAACTTTCATTTTCATTGTGGAATTGTCTGCACGTGTAATACCTCATTTATGTCTGAGTTAAAGAAACCATAAAATATGTATTTATAGCCTGTGTAAAGTACTTATTTTCATGTAATAAGACCATCATCAGTGATTTATGGAAAGCTTGATACTGGTCTAATGATCAAATCACAAGGTATGTTAGAAAGAAACACCATTAGGTCAATTGTAATATTTAAGTCCTTGGTTCCTTTTACCTACTCACCTCTTATAAGCACAGAAACGTATCCAAGAATCTCTTGAATCCATTCATGTTTTTTGTTCCCTGTTCAGTTTTAGATATAAAAAAAGAAAATTTGTAACTATTGTATATTAGGTTTTCATTTGCTATGTCCATTTTTGTTTACTGTAATATTACCCAACTACCAGCTATTTCAAATTATTAAAATCACCTCTCCCTAGAATACATAGCATATAGACAATTTCTCTTAAAAAGCACCCAGTTACTCCTGAGTGTGTGCAAATATTTATATGCACAGTCACTTTTTCTATGCATGCACAGATTTTGCAAGCAGAACTCACAGGAACTGCTATTGCAGGCCATGCAAGAGAAGGGAAGGCTTCTTGTGCCCCATTTCCTTCCTCATGAGTCCATGCCCAGGCCTGCTTATAATCTTGCCCACAGTTTCTCAATAATCTTTTGTTTTAATGGCAGAGTTCATTTGAGTCAGCCTTGAATTGCCTGACGCAAGGTGGGAGAAATAAAGGCATTGTTTTGTTTTGATCAATTAAGACATATCTCTCATGGTTTCTAAGAGATATTTTTGTAGGTACAAGTTGACACACCTATGTTTATGATGTGTGCTGTGCGAGTGATAACTTTGCTGTTAGTAACTGGTTGTGTGTGGTTGGTTTGAAACAGGAATGGGCCAAGGTGTACCGGTGGTTGGGCTAGTGGTAGAAGGAGGCCCAAACGTGATCCTAATGGTTTGGGAATATGTGAGGGATACTCCTGCTGTCCCTGTGGTGGTCTGCGAGGGCACTGGCCGAGCTGCAGATCTTCTGGCTTTTATTCATAAACACACAGCAGATACAGGGTGAGTAGCTGCAGGCTGCACCACTTTTTTTTTTTTTTAATTATTGTGTGGTGGTAGTGAAAATGCCTATCTCAAAATCAAAGACGATTGTGAGAAATGTAGTGAAGTAGTCTTTGCCAGGAACTCCAGATTTCTGATACCACCCCGATGACAACCCCTCCAGCCCCTGTGACCTTTCCCTAGACTTACCCTTTCGTATGGAATTTCCCTTGTGATTAAAAATAACAAGATTTGCACAAAAATAATGAGATGATTGTTAAATGGTTAATATATAAAATGTATTTTTTTGGTGATCCATTTTTTAATTTTTGGAATCCCCTTGCACATCATCAGTGTGTGTTTTATTTATAGTGTGAGACATTTAGCGTTGCCCACCATCCTAAATATATTGGGCAAAGTGATTTTTGGCTGCTACTGAAAGAGCTCTCATTCACATATCTGCTTGTCCTATGTCCAGCAATTAATTCTGTCCCCCCACAATCCCCACCCCCATTAGGTCAGCCCATAAGTTCATTCCCCATCCCCTAGCCTCTCAGTTCACCCCACGTCAGTTCAGCTCCCCCAGCCTCACATCTGCTCCTCCTGGGGTTCTTCACATTCCTATGTGTAGCCCTTGCTGGGCCAGGGTTAGAGTTGAAGGTCTCCTTATTCTGGAGTTAGTGTTTGAATGTATAGATCTCCATGTGCTATGGATAGGGTTTGGGCCCATACTCTTCCCTGGCCCAGGTTTAGGTTGGAGACCTGACTTCAATGGTCTAGGGCTAGGGTTGGAGGCCAGAGGTTTTCCAAGGTTAGGGTTGGGGCTTGTAGGCCTCTCACTGAGAGATAGAGTTGGAGACCATAGAGGTCCGTGGGCTAGGGTTAGTGTTGGGACGCCTAGGCATCTGTGGGCCAGTATTAATTCTTGTGCCCATAGCTCTGTCCAGTCTATATAGTTAGAGTTTGTGATCCTAGGTGTCACTCTATCCTGAAGTCATCAACTCATTTCAACGCCGACATCCCAGGGATGCCTGCAGGCTTCAGCCCCAATCTTATCCCCATGGACCTGTGGGCTCCATTCAAGGCATAACCCTATGAAAACCTGCAGGCCTTAAACCTGACCTTATCCCTGGTGAGCCCCACAGGTCCTGCTCTGATCCTAATCTGCAGCCACTGACCAGCCTTTGCCTTAACCCTGTTGTGACCTTCAGCCATGGCCACCAACTGACCCCAGCCCCAACTGTAGGCCAGGGCCATAGACCAGCTTGATCCTTAACAGAAACTTACTCTCTAGAATACAGTGTCCAGTACTGACCTTGACACTGATTGTGGGTGCTGGACGCCCAGCCAGTCCCAACCATAACGCTTGGCAGTGGCTAGCACTTGACTCCGAGTCCAAACCTAGCCCAGGATTACCATTGGCCCTATCCCTAACCCACCCCCAGGGCCAACAATTGGTCCCAATCTTTGCCCAAGGCTAATAACCAGCACCAACTCTAACTCCAGCCCTGCATCACCAGCTGATTTTCCGTAGCCCAGGGCCCTATCTGGTCCCATACTTACCCTACCATGGGGACTTCATCCTGTCCCAGTCATTTTCCTGCGTTGAGGCTCCCATCTGACCTCCCTCCCATCCCTAAACCTAATTTGTGGCCCCCATCCAGATCAAAACTGAACCCTAGGTCTGAGTTTCCAAGCATAATCCTGTCCCCTCTCCACACTTTTCAGTTCTAACAACCTGGGGTCCACATCTTTCTGGGGCTGCCATCTGGCCATATTGTATCCCTGTCCCTCATCTGCAATCTGTCCCCAATTCTGAATCAAGTTTGGGGTCCCCTTTTGGCTCCAATATTAAACCTAGTATGTTGCCCCAACGTGCCAGGAGCCTCCAATTAAAGCCCACATCTATGCCCATCCCCAACCTTAGCTCAGGGCCAGCAATGCACCTCAAATCTAAACAGAATTTTTTTTCACAAGAAAATGGGCTTTTTTATAAATCAAAAATGTTAATGAAAAATTGTCCATATTTGAAAATTTTCATGGACTTATTCACAATGTTGTCATTATTTAAATATTTGTAATATATATTTTGTTCTATACCTCTCTTTGATGTTGTTTGTTAGCTTTTTAGAGTATAATTTTTGGTAACTTACTTTTATATATTTTTTGCTTGTTCTTTTTATTTTCTTTCCCTCTTCTCTTTCTTTTTTTTCCATTATTTTTCTTGTCATTAAAAAGAAATTCATTTTCCAGTAAGTTTTTTTTAATTAAAGGAGAAATGAGAAGAAAGAGAACAAGAAAAAAAGCCAGAAAACAATAAATGGAAAGTACGATACCAAGCAACTTTAATTAAATTTTGTGAACCTAATTTAAAAGGTAGAAAAAAATTGCAAAAGCAAGTTTGAAATCTGTTTTTCATGAAATTGTTTTAATTTTTTACCATTAGTATTCATAATACTTTTCAAACTAATTAGCTTTGCCATTGATTGCGTTTACATTGGTTCATAACATTTAAATACAGTATTAAACAAATATTGTATATCGGTCTATGCCCTGCCTTTGTTATGCATGAGTGATGCGGTGGAAGGTGAAGGCAATATCGTACTGAAGACAAAGTATGCATTGCTGTATCCACTAGCCTACTCTGTTCTCACAAGTTTCTTCTGTCAGAGTAACATCTGAGAAAGATCAGTGAGATGAGGCATCCTACAGTACAATTTATTCTTGTCTGTGTACTTATCTGTTCCTCAGAGATTTGCCCCCTCAGCTGAAGGAGGAGATCTCAGTAATGATTCAGAACACCTTTAATTTTGGGCAGAAACAGTCCGTTCATCTATTTCAAATGCTGATGGAGTGTATGGAGCACAGAGAATCTGTGAGTATGATGGGTTGTTGATTTGTATTATGATCTCTTTCATTTGCTATAAAACTATGATCTTTTTGTTGACTATGAAATATATTGGCCTGGGCACAGAGGCTATTGTAATAATATTATCTCTGATATAAATATAGGAGGCCAAAGTTTGTCCTCAGTTACTTCTGTACAGTCTGATTGGTGTTAATGGAAGTTTCATAAGTGTTTCGTCTCCCAAATTGACTTTTCCCATCCCTTTTATGAGACCCAGGTGTTTCAGCACAATTAGTCCAGTGCCCTTAGGCTGGGAAGCAGCTAATTCTGGTATAGGCAGGCTGATTGAACAGAGACCAGGCTAGCAAGCCCCAGGTCTCCTGGCCCTTAAAGGGGCAGGCCACCCTGCTACACAACTCCTTCCCTCCTTAAAGCTTTGCTTGGCTGCAGGGCACGTTCTACCATTTACAGCCATATGTCAAGCTTGGACAGGCTGTTTTCCTGGCTGCCATCCCTCTCGCACTTTTCTTAGCTGGCTAACTTCCAAGATCAATTGGTCTTTTTCCCAGGATGCTTTCTCCATGTTGGAAATCTGGAGACAAAATCTTCCATGTCACGTTCCAGCATCATTACTTGTAATTCCAAGCACTGTTTCCCCTCAGCTAGCTCCTTCTTCTCTTTCAGAGCCTGCTGTGTGGCTTTCTCCAAGGCAGCCGATTCCACACAGTGGTTTTCCTTCCCCAGATCAGCTCCTGCTTTATGGCTTGTGCCACAACACTTGCATAGGAAGAGTGTATCTCTGATCATCCTAGCCCCGCCCCATGCCTGAGGCCCCACCCCCCACTCACTACATTCTCCTTCCCTCAGTGGCTCATTCTCCCCTACCATTACTCACTTTCACTGGGCTCGGGCAGGGGGTTGAGGTGTTGGAGGGGGTGAGTACTCCAACTGGGGGGTGCAGGCTCCAGGGTGGGGCCAGAAATTAGGGATTCAGGGTGTGGGAGAGGGTTCCAGGTTGGGGCAGGGAGTTGGGCTGTGGGAGGGGCTCTGGGCTTTGGGGTGGAGCTGGGGATGAGCGATTTGGGGTGCAGGAGGGGGCTGGGGCTGAGGATTTGAAATGTGGGAGGGGGCTGTGGGTAGGCATGTCGGAGGGGGTGAGGGCTCTGGGATGGGGGTGTGGGTTCTGGGTTGAGGCTGGGGATGAGGGGTTTCAGGTGCAGGAGAGGGATTTGGGTTGGGGGGGGCAAGGCTGGAGTAGGGGGTTGGGTTGGGGTTGGGGCGTGGGCTTACCTCGGGTGGCTCCTGGTCAGTGGCGCAGTGAGGCTAAGACAGGCTCCTTGCCTGTCCTGACTCCAGCACTGCACCCCGGAAGCGGTCAGCAGGTCCATGGCTTCCCCCGTCTAGGAGCTGGACCTGCTGGCCGCTTCCGGGGCACAGTGCGGTGCCAGGACAGGTGGGGACTAGCCTGCCTTAGCCATGCAGCATCGCCGAACGGACTTTTAACTGCCTGGTTAAAGCCACCAGAGTCCCTTTTTGATCGGGTGTTCCGGTCGAAAACCGGACACCTGGTCACCCTAGCCCAAACATCTGCACCATAAATAAACAGCTCCGCAAGCTTGAGTCAGCTGGCACAGGCCAACCGCAGATTTTTAATTACAGTGTAGACCAGGGGTCAGCAACCTTTCAGAAGTGGGGTGCCGAGTCTTCATTTATTCACTCTGATTTAAGGTTTCGTGTGCCAGTCATACATTTTAACGTTTTTTGAAGGTCTCTTTCTATATGTCCATAATATATAACTAAACTATTGTTGTATGTAAAGTAAATAAGATTTTAAAAATGTTTAAGAAGCTTCATTTAAAATTAAATTAAAATGCAGAGCCCCCCCAGACTGGTGGCCAGGACCCAGGCAGTGTGAGTGCCACTGAAAATCAGCTCATGTGCCGCCTTTGGCACGCGTGCCATAGGTTGCCTAACCCAATGTAGACATCTCCTAAATGGTACATTTTCTTTGTGGTGTACAAGGAGATACATTCATTTATAGATCCCTTTGTGAATGTTGCTGAGAGCTGTGCAACTTATTTCACTGCACACTAGGTCAAGAATGAACACCCATATGTTTCTCTGGAAGAGTTTTTCCACCTTCCCCCCAATAACATGCTTTTGCAACACTGACAGATAACCATATTTGATGCAGAGTCAGAGGAGCAGCAGGACATTGATTTGGCAATTCTGACAGCACTCCTGAAAGGTATTTATCTAACAACACTTCTGTTTTCCTATGACCTACAGATTCATTGACATGCCCTTTCAAAGAAAGAAAGGAAAAAAAGCTAATGTATGAAAGTTAATGGAACCTTTTCTTGTTTTCTAGGTACAAATATGTCTGCATCAGATCAGCTAAATTTGGCGTTGGCATGGAATAGACTGGACATTGCCAAGAAACATATATTGGTTTGTGGACAAGACTGGAAGGTACTTCTCAATTTTATTTTCCAGGATGTGTTTGTTTTTTACAGCGAAGCTTTTTAATTTTCCTTGTGTTTTCACCATTGCTTTGCATCTGATGAGTAACTTGGGAGTTTGAGTTCATATACCTGTCTGGTGGTGTCAGCATCTTTAGTATTTGGAAATGCAAAGTTTTCCTAGGGGGGCATTCAACATGGAATGTTCAAACTAAGTTTTGTTCCTAACTTCTGTTTCGGTTCCTAACTCCTCTCTTCCCCCCTTCCCCCAGTATTCCTTGGACACCCACTTAAGGTTTTAGGCTTCCCAGCAATCACTTCTGTAGGAGCAGAGACCAGCATGTCTCTCTCTCTCTCTCTCTCCTTCAGACTGAGGATTTAGGCTGGCAGTCCCTTTACTATTATGATTTTCCATCACATGTGACCAGAGTCTGGCACTTGTGTTTAACTCTTTCTCTAGGGGCCATAAGAACATACACGAATTGCCAACCAGCCTTCTCAAAGCAAACTGCATTTATTCTTAGGACAAAAGCATCATAGAGAAAACATATTAAAAACAATAAAAGAACCTGCACACATGCTAAAAGCTTACCAGAGGCCATCCCCATCTCCAACATAGAACTCTGGTAGGTGTCAGTGTTTCAAACAAATCTGATGGTATTAATAAAATATGCTGGTTTCTTACACAGGTGACTCATTTTTTGCAGTTAACATTTTTCTGGTTGCAGATGCAAATCTTTCAACATAAACAGTTCTAGTAGGAGCAGGAGGAATAGGTTTATATCTGCTCTTCCTATTCCTTTTGCCTTCTTTTTTCTTCTGTCTCTAGCTATTTTCTGTCTTTCTATCAGATCTTTGGATTCTCCTTAAGTGAAAATGATGCCATTTACAGGGACATTGTCAAGGTTGGTACATTCAGACCAAAATGACAATACATTGTTTTGTTTCCAAAACAGATGCTTAGCTATTCCTATCTTTTAAGAATAGCCCAACATAAATTAGTGACCTTCAATAATACACCATTGTAAGCTAACAAAAGAGGATAAGCAGTTTAATTAAAAATAGATTTCATTTTCAAATTGTTATGGTATTTGTTAATAGAGTACAAACATAACCCCCCCTGCAAACTTAAAAATAAGAAAAGCGATATACACATTTATTTGCATCTTGTTGAAGCAATAATTGTATGTTTCAATATCAGGATTACTTACTGAGGTATTTTTAGATCTGTTGGCATCCTTTAATTTAATTGAAACACATTTTTGGCTGCAACACATGGTGAAATTCTAGCCCCGCTGAAGCCAATGGCAAAAATTCCATTGACTTCAGAGGGGCCAGAATTCACTCATTGCTTTTAGGGGTTAGGGAATTCATTGTTCCAGACTCCAAGGAGCTAAATGTTTTTGTTTAATTGTTCTTTTTCTATTTGCCACTTTCCTTCTTCAAACTGCATTTGATTATGGCAGACTCTTTTTTTGGTTAAAAATAATTAGCAACTTAATAAAATGTGTCAGAATAGAGAGAACAGATACAATAAATTGTATTGTTTACTATTTAGTTTAAAAAACCAGCTAGTATATCATTATCTAATCAAGCTCTTTATCATGCTTTCAAATCAAGCAAGGCAAAGTCCTTTAATCACAGTCAATCTCTGACTCATTTTATGGGCCCTAGTTATGTTAAAAACAGTCTTGCACACACAAAAACACTAATAGTGGTGATTAGTGGACTGTCGTCTGCAGTATCTACAACTGGTTCTTTTACGGTGATACCTGGTTAAACCTAACTGCCTATAATACATAGGATTATACATTATGCAAATTGCTGCTTTTGGCTACTTCAGACTTGGGTGGAGCTAGACACTGGAACTGAGAGCAGGGAGGATGACTCTCCTGTGCTCTCAATGATGGCCTTGCTGGTGCCCAGGCAGCATGGAGGAGGAAACCTCCTGACTTGAAGAGGGGATAAAAGATGGACTGGGGGAGGGAAAGGAGTAGAATGGGACAAGGAGTTTGGTGAGACTGGGAGCCTGGTGAAGGAAATGGGGAAGGGAACTAAGAGCCAGTTGGGGAAGACTAGGTCTGACAGGATAAGGAGATTGGGAACCAGTATATATGTGTGGGGGGGAAGGAGGGAAGGAGGTAGGGAGACAAATCTGGCAAGGAGCCAGGATGCAAGGGACTACTGGGACTGACTGATTGGGCTAAGAGACTGGGACAAGGAGTCATGGAGAGTCAACTCTGGGACTGGATAGGCAAGAAGAATGGGGCTGGGATAAGGAAGTGGGTGTGGGGAAGAAACAGGTCTGGTATAGGGACAGATTGGCGGGGATGGAGTATTAGAGGTCAAGTTTGGGGTGCATAATGGAATGTTAAACTGTATTATACCGTTCAGCCTCTAGGTGGTGTAGTGAGTAAAATACCTTATTTAAATGAATCTCCGCCATATCTGGCAGAGCATTAAAGGATCTTGTGATGAACACATCTGGTGTCTATAAGAAAGCTCTGTAGCCATATCTGGTATAAGGACATGATGGGGAAACAGGCAGAAGGATTAGTGAGGACTGGAGAACATTCCTTTCCAGAGACTGGAATGGACCCCAAGATTCCTGAGTCTAGCACTTCCTCTGCTTTCAGCAAATTTATGTAGAACCCACTGGCAAAGTGTGTGCTGGTCCCCACAGAGAAGGACAACCTGTTATTGCTATCTGTTATTCTGTACAGAAGTGGCAGAGGTCTGCTGATGACCCATATGGGTCACCGTATGATTCTACAGGATGGAATTTTGGGTTTTTTTTTTCAATTTGCTTCTTTAAAAACCTGGAAATTGCACACAAATAAACTTGTTTTAAAAGAACATTAAGGTTGCAAAGTCAGGCACTCAAAAGTTCGGAAATGCCAGAATTAAAGTTTCTTATGCAACCTTGTGCTTATGTGTTATGATATAGTCTTTAATTACATGATCACGTACTATATTTTCCACAGGTCCTCTATCTCATTCGGTGCACAGGTTAGACTTGCTCTGGGGATGAATCAAGGTTGGTTAGTGAAGGAGACTATAGTCTATAGGACCTCTGTTTCATTTGGATAGCTCAGTGGTTTGAGCATTGGCCTGCTAAACCCAGGGCTGAGAGCTCAATCCTTGAGGGGGCCATTTAGGGAACGGGGGTAAAAATCTGTCTGGGGATTGGTCCTGCTTTGAGCAGGGGGTTGGACTAGATGACCTCCTGAGCTCCCTTCCAACCCTGATATTCTATGATTTGTTGCAGAAGTTGGAAGGGGTGTTGTGAATGAAACAGAGGATTGCAGAAAGAGAACGGATGATCTCATGATTAAGGCAGTTGGATGTTTAGATTCTATCCTTTCCTCTGCCAAAGGGTTCCCATGTGATGCTAGTTAAGTCACTTAAACCAAACTTTTCACAGGGTGGTCACTCATTGTAGTCTGATAGCATGTGTAATTCTGTGGGTACATTAATAACAGAAAGGTAAGGGAGGTGTCATCTGTACTGTAATAATCTACAAAATCATAATTTCAGTTGTGTCGTCCTCTGTACCTCTGAGCTCCAGGTCTTCTGGTTGGTGGAAATTTTGATAATACAATGTTGTTGGAAATGGATCAAGTATTCGAAAGTCCTTTCTCCTGAGAACACAATGGTTCCACACATGGCACATCTCAAACAATTATGTAGCTATATAGTCCAGCAAATGTTTAAAAATCAACATTTTTAAAAATTATACTTTAACACAGGTATGTCAAACATATAGCTTTCACAGTGTTAAATTGTAGCCCTCGACTGACAGTACTGTGTTATCAGTTAATGCTCAGAACATGATATCTGATTCCCCCCTATGGGGGGAGGGATAGCTCAGTGGTTTGAGCATTGGCCTGCTAAACCCAGGGTTGTGAGTTCAATCCTTGAGGGGGCCACTTAGAGATCTGGGGCAAAAATCAGTACTTGGGTCCTGCTAATGAAGGTAGGGGGCTGGACTCAATGACCTTTCAAGGTCCCTTCCAGTTCTAGGAGATAGGATATCTCCACTAATAAAAAAAAAAAAGTTAATATTGCTGATTGCTATAAATGGAACACTTCAAATTGTTTGTTTGTCATCATCAGGAAAAAGAAGGTGTTCAGTGGTATTGATGATCAGCTTTGTTTATTATGCCAAAAGAGTTGTAATGAGGCACTGTTCCAGCCAAAAATTACTAGAATCCATCTGCAAATGGTATGCACTTAGTTACATAACATACTTAATTACACTCCAAGAGTAATTTTATTACAAAACCCTTGTTTTTCTTTTGGTCATGATCATTTTTAGGCATCAATGGGGAAACAAATATTACTGACTAGTAGTATCCAAAAATTCAGCTACTACTGTGGAGGACCTGGTTAAACACAACACTCAGTGGCACCTTATAAGCTGTAAGAAGTGCACTCATAAATTGCATTTGGCAATGTTGGAGAGGAAGTACATCAAGCAACAGGAAAAAGTTGAAGATGGGAGGAGTTTTAAAAAGGAAATGCGGTTGTTAAAAGATTGCCAGTTCCCTTCTGCGCACTTGGTTCAGACGAAGCCCAGGAACATGAAAACAGATGAATTAAAATCATTGGGGGTAGGTGGGCAAAACACAACATCCAAATGCTCTTCCTAACAAGTTCAGAACTCCACCTAGTGTTGAATGCAATATTAAGTGTAGCTGGGATGACTTCCTCAGAAGTGACCAAGCACCATATAGAGTCATTAGGTGCTGTTAAATGCCAAGAAGGGGCTATTTTAAAGCTACTGGACAAACTTACTCACACTGGGAACCTATTTGCATATGATAAACCAGAGCTCATTAATATGAAAAAAGCAGTCTTCAGTGATAAGATAGCTAAAATGTCAGTGCAATGGATACTTTGGGTCATGACTTGCATGAAGCCATCAAAATCCAAAGAATTATCCAAGGCTCCATCAATCTGTGGGTTCCAATCAAGAAGGACAAACTAAAGCGGTGCTTGAATGCAAAGTAAAAAGTCAGAGTGAAGGTGGCAGGGACTAATACAGAGGTAACTGCACATAGGTCATTGTTTGGTCTTCTCATGTCCAGATTTCAGCGTGATGTTGATATCCATGAGGCTTTGGGAAAGTATGAGTTCTCTGTGGTACCACAATTGATGTTCGAATGTGACAGCACAATGCGTAGGTGCCAGGCGAAAAACAAACTTGTGCACATCTTGCCACATCTTCCTAAGCCAGAACCTACTGACAACATGACCAGACCAGTACCTTATTCCAGCAGAGGCCTTTCAGCATAGCAATCTTAAAAGGTATGGATGATGTACAAGCAGTTGACAAACCAGAAACTGCTAACACCTGCTGAGATTCAGCTGAACACTTCATTATGAGGTCACAGAGAAAATATTAGACCTATGATGATGTCCACCTCGTGTTTGACACTTATGCAGAGGAATCAATTAAAATATCACCAGAAAGAAGAGACTTCATGGTATTGCACCTGTCCAATACAAAATCATTGACTCTATGAATATCTCCAATGTCACAATGAAGAAGTTACTATCTCATACTTACATGAAGTACAAGTTAACTGCATGCCCTGTAGGAAAAATGCTCCTGCATGCAAATAATTGCTTGAAGAATTTTGTCATTGCATGGCATAATGAAGCTGCTGACTCACACTGTTCAGAGGAGTTTCTTCCTAGTTGCCATGAGGATCCTGACACTTAAATTGTCTTGCATGCACAGAGAGAGATGCTACTGAACTCCTGATTTTTGTGCAAGACACAGATGTTGTAGTGATCTCTATAAGACTCTACCCAAGATTCTGTTTTTGTGCCTGCTGGTGGTGAACAGAATCGCTGTATATCCCTCAGAAATGTGTTCCTATCATTTGGACCATAAAAGCTGCCACATTGCCAGGTTTCCATGCTCTTTCAGGATATGACACTACTGGAAGGTTGGTTGGAAAGACCAAATTATCTTACAGGAAGGTATTTGATTCAGCCTCCAGAGACTCTCTCCTCTCTATGAAAGTGCTCGGTATGGCTGAGACAGTCACTGAAGAGGTCACAAATGCACTGGAGGCATTCATATGCTGAGCTTACCATTTGAAGGTCAACATTATGACACTTGTAGAGCTAAATTAGTGGATGTTTTCCAAGAAACAGACAAATGGAGAAAAATTGCCTCAGATATGGGGTGCATTTATATCTGCAAATTATTAAGAAATGAAATGGTTCCAGAATGACCGAGTGCATCCAAAACTCCCCTCCCTTATCAGACATGGATGGGTCTTGCAGGATGGACTGCTCACCCCAGTTATGTGTGAAATATCATGCAGTTCCAAATCAGCCCTTCAGTTAATGCAATGCTCATGTGCAAAGATCATATTCTTCTCACCCTGCAGATGTCTGGCCAGCAGCCTGCCTTGTATGGAGATGTGAGAGTGCAGTGTGGATGAGAATCAGTGGGACAATGTATCTGGCTATGGTGCCCTAGATGAAGACAACACTGATGATGACTATGATAAATAAATGTTATCAGTGCTATGTGTCAAGGTTAATTTCCCTAGGATTACCAAAGATCAATGTCTTTTTTTATGTAAGCAATGCATCCCTGCATTAAAGTATAATTTTAAAAACATGATTATTATATATTTTCTCGGCTATATTATCTACATAATTGTTCTAGGTTTGTCATGTAGATTTGTGTTGTGGAAAACGGGCTTTTGAATGACACAGTTTAATTGGAAATGGGTCAATTTGGGTATTATTAAAATTTTCACCAATTGGGGGACTTGAAGCTGGGGTGGGCAGGCACGAGTCTCTCTTGCCATGCTGCGGAGAGTGACACCATTAACATTGATTCTGTAGATTTTTATGTATCAAGTGACATGTCTCTTACCCTTCTATCACTAATTTGTCCATGGAATGAGATTTCACTACATTATGCTCCCAGACTATTGTGTGTTCCTCATTTCCTGGGTCCTGCCTAGAGACCTTGGAGTCTGCTTTGCAGAAGTGCTGAGCATTCACAACTGTCGTTGAAGTCGATGAGAGCTATGCTTTGAACATATGAAGTGCTAGGCATTGATTCAGAAAGGGACTTAGGCATTCAGTATTGCAACATTCAGCATTGTAATTCCTAACTTTTAGTTGCCTGGAAAATCACTGCAATCCAGAAAGCCTGAATTAGGCCCCCAAGCTCCTTATACAATGAATGGGGACAGATAGGTGCCTAATAATGGGATCCACAAAAGTTAGAATGATAGGTGGCTCCCTGCCTAAACTAACCAATAGGAGATGCCAATTATATGGATGTGTCCTAAACCCCATCTCTCTCTTGGACTTAGGTGCCTATCTCTGTTTGGACTCCAAACCCTCTCTGTTTGGACTCCAACCCTCTCCTGGAGTCAGGTGCTTAAGCCATTTTTTGAAAGAAATGTTGATGAAGTAGATGACGGTGCTGCCTCCCTTATAACTTCAGTGTTTATAGCATTCCTCCAGGATGTGGGGGAGCCTGGTTCAAGCCCTGCCCTCTTTCTCCCCACTGATAGGGAGAAGGGATTTGAATATGGGTCTCCCACCATTCAGGAGAGTGCCCTAATTACTGGGTTATAGGATATTCTGGGGTAGGCCGGTCTCTCAGTCTCTCCTGTTTAAGCTGTTCTACTTTGGAACATATTTATATAGTCATTTGGGCCGAGTGAGAGCCAGCATGTGAATGATTGGTGAATGCGTGTAAATTATGAAGTTAAAAAGTGAAAACTGGTAAGAGAAGAGATTTTTAAATTGAGATTGTGGAAACTTTTTGGCTTTTGTTTGTTGTTGTTCCTACCTATTTAAGTTCAGTCATTAATTAACATTTTGAGTGAGGGAAACCTTTGTTAAATATTGAATATCTGCACCCCTTCAGTTAAAGCCTTAAGAGTTCACAATAAATAACTCTTAATACTCTCACTTGTTCTCCAGTAAAAACAGAGGGCTTGTCTGCACTCAAAATACTACAGTGGCACAACTGTACTGCTGTTGCATACTCCCATCAGCATAGGCAATCCTCCTCCCTGAGAGGTAGTAGCTAGAGAATTCTTCTATTGACCTAGTGCTGTCTATACTGGGGGTTAAGTCAACTTAACTACGCTGCACAGAGGTGTGGATTTTTCAGTAATTAATTTTCTCGTGTAACATCTGGCCTTCCCGGGTCTGGTCTACATCCTTGATATTTCAAAGTTAAAAAACAAGCAGAAAAAAGCCTTCAACAGCAACGTTTTCATTATATACCATAAAGAAGCAAAAGACAGGCACAAATCCATTAAAAAAAAATCCTCTGCTGGTGACCTTTAAAAGACATATTTTTAATTAGTGGGGTCCAAAGTCAAGACACAACTGGGAGGGTCTATATTTTTGTGTGGTTATCCTGACTACTGTGTATTCAAATTGCCAGTTATGAAAGCAGCAATTTCCAAGTGATTTGTGTATACTTTCATAGTATTTGTCCGTACAAGTGAAAGTGCACACTTATGCATGGATTGTGGACCATTTCCTTTCAAAAATGTTGTCCTAAAAGTTCAATAGGTAATGATTATAATCAGCTGTAACTACATTTCTGCATAAATGTAAGCTCAGCATCAAATAGACTGTACAACAAAGACTGAAAAAATTCTGAAACCACAGTAATTTAATAATGTTATATAAACTTTGCATAGCCAAAATGTGACATTTTTTTAACGCATACTAGACATCTGTTAATATATTACATCCACAAAATATAAACCTGCACATTGGAAGAAGTATTTGTGTGTGCAAAACAGGTATTGGCCATTTCCCAGTTTGCACACCAAAACATGCATTTTGCGCACACAGTTTCCTATTTGTACGGATGCATGCATGCATATTTTGTAGAAGCAAAGTAGATATTTTTGAAATCAAAGCACTCCATAGGCCCAATTCCTTAGCTGCTGTGCATATGGAAATTCTGTTCAGGTAAATGAAAGTCCTATGCTTGGAGCACTTTCGGAATTGGGTCCTCCATTTTAATGTAGATACTGTTCTGTGTTACACAGTTTGTTTTTTACCATCTTCAAATATAATTTTCAGAAAGTTTATCTTATCATAGATTCTTTCTCTTTTTTAATATAGCCTACCTTTTAAATACCTTGGTCTCATATAGTTCCTTTGTTTTTTGTTATGTGGCAAATCAGAAAGTCTTTTCCTTATGACAGATTAAATGCTGAAGTGACTTAAAAAGAAGGCCAATAGGAAATGCACTGTCTAGTGCAATGATTGTAAAGGCAAATTTGAAGACATCTTTGTTAAGGTTTGGTTTATGCAGAATAATTTTCCCTACTGGATTTTTACATAGGTGCATCTTCTAACATATTTTTATTTTCTACAGTACACATGAAACATAAGGACAAAGCATTGAGATAAATAGATCCTTAACTCTTGTTCAGGGTTTATTTTATTTAATCCAGAATGATTTTTTTCTGTCATTTTCTTCTTCTCCCTCGCCCTTTGAAGGTTGGCTCCCTGGAACAGGCAATGCTGGATGCTTTAGTGATGGACCGGGTGGATTTTGTAAAGTTGTTAATAGAGCATGGAGTGAATCTGCACCGTTTCCTTACTATATCCCGACTGGAAGAACTCTACAATACAGTGAGTACCTAAAACCCCACTGCAAAGTAACTTCTGACTAGGTATTGGATGGATGCAGACAGACTAGATAAAAATGGCAGAATTGGAAGGCCTGATTCCCTGTTGATTTGCATCTTATGTAGTCACACCAGTGTAAAGTGGGTGTAAATGCTACCATTAATATTGCAATCTGTGGGGCATAGTGTTTTATACCCTCGTTGCACTGGTGTAAATTTCTGAACAAGGACAACCAAACAGGTTCATGGTTCCTGAACTGTTCAAAAGAAGTGGCTGTGTTTATTAACTGAGGCCATGTCTACACTACACAGCTTTTAGCAACATGGTTGTGTCGCTACAGCCGTGCTGCTAAAAGTTGCACAGTGTAGCTGCTGTTTGTTGGCTCTCCTGCCGACAAGAAACTTCCACCCCGAACAAGTGGCGTTTGCGTTGTCGGCAGGAGAGTGCTCCTGCTGAAAATGCTCTGTTCACATTGGCGCTTGTTGCGGAAAAGCTTTTGTCTTTTGGGGGAGAAGGAGGTTTAACACCTCTGAAAGACAAAAGTTTTTTGTCATTCGATTGCTATTGTAGACATAGATACCGAATTCAGAAGCACAACCTTTTTGAAAATGTAGCTCATAGGACCTGGCTCTCCCCTGCCCTGCACTTTGCATAGCCAGTTACATCCAGGAAAAGTGGGTATATAAAGCTGCCAAGTCAGACCGTAAGTTGTAAGTGGCTACCGAAGGTGCAAGAATGTAAATATCACTGATGCATGTCTCCTTTCCTGCAGCACTGTCATCTTGCAATATGGGCCAATAAAAATGTTTAAAGTAGTGTCTCATCTAAATAATAACAACTGATTTAGAGTTTTCTAGGCCAAAACTATTTTTTGCAACTACCATAGGGAGAGTTTTTTTTTTTTTTTCCAAATGGAAGGCCTCTGGCAAGAAGCTGGCCCACTTGAATTAAATTTTCATTTGTATTTGAAATCCTAAAAATATAGCCCTCAGTTTTCTATTTTGAAAATGTTCATTTACTGCACTAGTTTCTGCGGGGCAGCCTGTTATACTTCTGTCAACCTTAATAAAATTGGTCACAAATCTGGGAAGCTGTGGCTTTTACTGAATGATATTGCAATCTATGGGCCATATTGTGACACCCTTATTTACACTGAATAGTATGTTTGTTATTCCTGGAGTACTCCCATTGAAATCAATGAGCGTACTCTTTGAGTAAGGTACTACTTAAGATGAGTAAGTGAATTACAATATAGCCCAAAGGATTGATCTTTAGCTGTCCCCTAAGATAAGCATTATCTTGAAGGGTAATTTCAAAGCCCTTTTTGCAATGACCAAACTCTACTCTCTGCCTAAGGGCAAAGCCCATTTCTCCATCTTGGACTCATGGGAGTGAAAGACCTCCAGCCACACAATGCATGCCTTGAGTGAGAACATCGCTTTGAGGACCCTGCTCCTGCTTCAGTTCTCTATAGGTTAATGCAGCTCTATGCCTGTAAAGTCTGCACCCTCCATTCAGAGCAAAAAATAGACAGAATGCGCAGAGGTTCTACTCAGGAATGGGAAGGGATGGGTACCATAAAGCGTTTTCCACACTGTGCCTGAGTGGTAAAATCTATTGTAACTTGCTTTCATTCATGTGTGAGTAAAATGTACCCAACACATTTTAACAAAGGAAAACAAAATACAACACATTTTCAATGTTACAATGGTACTATTGCTTGAGCTGATCAAAAATAGTAAACATATCTGAAAAAAATTTTGTTCCAATTTTTTAGAAAAAAAGGAGTGGGGGGAGAAAGATCCCCCCCACCACCACTAAAATCTGAACTGAAAAAATCTGAATGTAAAAATATTAACAAAAAAATCAAGAAATTGAAAACAAATTACATTTTTCATTGTTGAAGAAAGGCCGTTGTTCCTCAAAGTTTTAAATGAAATATTTTGATCAGCTGTAATTATGATGTTAAGATTTTGAGGCAGGGGATACTTGGTTCTATGTACCAGTCTTTCACTTCTTGACAGCTTGTTTCAAACTGAATTTCATGAAAAATGAATTTAGATTTCAACCTGGGCTGGTGTACATTCCGCATATTAAAAATTGTCATACGGTTTAGCAAAAGAGACAATTAGTCTCGTCTTAGGAGAGGCCCAGGACTGTGATGATAGTGTGCTGGTTGCAGATTTGGATTGAAGGCCATTTGTAGAACTGCAGGAAGCTTGAATAACTACTGATTATCCTGTGGATCTCTAAACAGCTCTCTTTCACAGATTTTGAAATTAACGCATAAACAGGCACATTTGTTTAATTTCTTTTTCTTTTGATTAACATCACAGAAACAAGGACCAACAAATCTACTTTTGCATCATCTTGTTCGAGATGTAAAACAGGTAATCTAAATCTTAAAGTCTGGGAATCAAAGAGTATAACTTAATATACCAGGATCTAGTTACACAAATTGCTATCAGATAGTATTGTAGAAGGTTTAGAATTAGAAATTATGGTTTCATTTCTATTTTTATATCTACTGAATGAATTGTCTTTAGCCCATTAATTCCCCAAAGCTATGGAATGCTCTCCGGGGTTCTGTACGTTAATGTAATGACTTGCACTCACAACTGTTCAAACTCTCATTATTAAATACATCAAGGATTTGGGGAACCATTGCAGTAACCCTGCTACAGTTCATTGTTTTAACCATTTTTTTTAGTCAAAAGAATTGCCTTGCTCAACAGTGACAGCAAAATATTCTGATGGGTGTAACACTCTTTTTGTAAACTGTACACTCTAGGAGATCAGAAGGTGGCAGTGAATAATTACTGCGTGGAGAGGAATTAGCAACAGCTAGTCTGTTTCAGACTTTTGTTATCTCTTGGATCTTGTGACATTGCTAATATAGGAAGCGGTGAGGCTGTTCTTTTTGCATCTGATGTCAAGTGTGAGAAATGGCCAGATCTAAGACTGGATTAATTTCACCGTGTCTGCCAAGTATACGCATCGTAGAATAAAACAAATTCTTCTGCTGACCTACCCACATCTACACTGGGATTAGATTGCCTTAAGTATGGTGCTCAACCTAGACCTTAGGCTAATCAAATTTTAAGTGTAGACTAGGCTTCAAAGATGACCTCTCTTAAGCAGTTAATTTTGATTGGCCCAGTGAGTGGCTCATTTCAAATCTGTTTTCACTTCTGGGTCCTACTTATCTGAGGGCCTATCTATTTGACTGTGTTGGGGATTATGTTTTAACATGTTCCTCTCCTGATTGTTACAAGGCAGTTTGGTCTTGCCTATGTTTGAACTATGTTACAAAATGCTGTGGTTGTAATATATATTCTTATAAATTTTAGAGTGCAATGGATGGGTAGACATTGTTTTACCAATTTTGGCACATAACATTTTGACAGGTATTTAATTGTCTTACTTTTATAGCAGCATCATATGCCTGAATCTATGTGCTCTCTGTCAGACTTAAGAGTTTTATGCTAAGATTTCACAACTCAATTCATGCTAGCCAGGTGTCAGGGCCTGTAGAAAATTGGTACCAGTGACCAAGACTTGGGCAGTGTGGCCTGTAGGTCAGCAAGTTGTTCAGGAAGTCAAGGCCAATGGACAGGTCTGGAGTCAGCTGCCATGTATCAGAACCGAAAGTTGGGGCTGGGGTCAGACAGAAAACAGGAGTTGAAGCCAAGGGCTAGCACTGAGTTGGAAGCCAAAGATCCATAGCCTAGGGTTGGAGCTGGAGCAGTCAGAAACCAGGGCAATAGGGTTCAGGGACTGGAATGAGGCTGAAGACAGGAGTTGGGAACAGAACATGGTTGAAGTCAGGAACTAGGACAAGGCCTGGAGTCAGGTAGTGGATGGCAGGCTCTGTAGCAACTACAAGCCAGAATTCACCTTGTACACAAACAACTTTGTATGTCTCTTTCTGGATTAAATAGTATACCTGGCCCAGTCAGGGACTATGGAGCTCCTCCAATCAGCTCACTATAGGTGGTACCTTTAGTTGAGAGTAAGCCTTAGGGGTCCCGATTCTTCAGTCACAAGTAGAGCCATCAGGTGGTGTTGTGAATGCAGCAGCGGCCCAGAAGCTGGGTTCAGGACCCATGGACCTCACACTGGGTGCATGGGTTGCTGTATAAAATGGCATTATAAAATGTTGTAAATGTTTGTCTTACAGAGTGCCCTTCCTTTGGACTATAAGATATCATTGATTGATATCGGGCTGGTGATAGAGTATTTGATTGGTGGAGCTTATCGGAGCAGCTACACAAGGAAACATTTCAGAGTTCTGTACAACAGCCTTTACAGAAAACGCAAGGTAACATCAATGAAATGGCTATTTGTGTCATTGGAAACAGCCAAAATATAATAATCAGAAATGTCTAGGTAATAATAATCATAATACTTTTCACTTCAAGTGTGGTTTTGCTCTGAAAAGTAACTGTTAAAATGACATTAATGGTAAAATGGCATTTAATGTCTTTCAATAATTTCCCTATCAATCTTGATAAGTTTACAAGTAAAAAGGTGATTCTTTAAGTTAACTGCTTGTTCAGCAAACTGATCCTGGCCTCTGAAAGCCAAGTTGGGTTTTTATTTTCTCATTCATCATTACCTGTAAGAAAGGATTTGCAGGCCATGGTGTCCCCTCATTTACACCTGTGAGATGACATTATCTTCCCAGTATGTTGTTAGGGAGCTGATCCAAAGCGCAATTAAGTCAGTGGGATTCTTTCCACGGATTTAAATGGATTTGGATTAGGTCATTAGAATTGCCTATACAGACCCATAACTTTCATTAATGATGCACAAGAAAAATATAGAATCCATCTCACTCTCATTTTCCTGTGGACAATTGGAAAGTGGTCCAAACTTTTCAGTAAATTAATCAGGTATAACTCTGGCTACACAAAAAAGTAATCTATTGAGTAAGAAGGTGCCTTTTTTCCATACTGAGTTTTCAGAGTAGAACTTTATGTACAGTAATTCCATAAGCCAAACTCACAATGTATTGCTCTTAGAATTAATGGAAATGCTCAAACTGGTAGGAAAATTATATAACACAATTATAGAATTAATGGAAAAAATGAAGAGATAGCAACCCAATTAAGTTTCTGAATTGGGATATACTATACTAGGGGTCAGCAACCTTTCAGAAGTGGTGTGCCAAGTCTTCATTTATTCACTCTAATTTAAGGTTTCGCGTGCCAGTAAAACATTTTAACGTTTTTAGAAGGTCTCTTTCTATAAGTCTATAATATATAATTAAACTATTGTTTTATGTAAAGTAAATAAGGTTTTTAAAATATTTAAGAAGCTTCATTTAAAAATTAAATTAAAATGCAGATTCCCCGGATCGGTGGCCAGGACCCGGGCAGTGTGAGTGCCACTAAAATCAGCTCGCGTGCTGCTTTTGGCACGCATGCCATAGGTTGCCTACCCTGTACTATACTTAATCAAAAATATTGGAAGTGCCGGTTGACTTTCTGAATACAAAACATCAATTTTCTGCAGCCATAGCACTCATCAAATTTCACAAGTTTAACATGATTGAGTGGGATCAGTTCTTCAAAAAACTAGGAGCTGCAGGAAGTGGTATTAACAATTCAGTAGGTAGTCATCTTCCCTTGGAATTAATATTGAATAAAGTCCCCAGAGATAATAGAGATGCTTTCTGGTAGAAGGAATGTAAATAAGAGGTTCTGATGACTTGAGATTCTTACATATCTTATGGCACTTTTTTACAAGAGTAGGGTTTATATTTATTTATATTTATATTTTTCTCTTTGTGTTTTGTGGGATATCTTTGGAACTAGAGTGTGGTCTCCAGCTTTGCTCAGAGCCTTTCTCATCGCTCCCTTTGTCATAATAATCAGATGGGTAGCAGAGTTGAATCTGCTGAAAACACCTTGCATTCTCAGTTCATCAGAACAGCACAGCCTTACAAATACAAGGTACTGTCATTGCTTGCTTATGCTGGGAATACATTAGGGGTACAATAGACTGAAAAATTAGATCAGTTTGTCAAGAGTTATTTTAGACATGTGAGATGCAGGCTGGATGCTTATTATGCTTAACTCTCCCTAAACACCAAAGACATCAAGGTTGTATCACACACAGCTCAAGAAGTACAATTACTGCTATTTTACAATATTACAGTAAAGCTCCAGTTGTTTTAATGAAACTCATTAATCTCCATCCCCTTGTTGATAAGGGCTTTCATCCCTTGAAATGTAACATTGCCACAATCTCCTTATATAAGGCACAGATGAAAAACCCTCTTATTTGGATACAGGCATAGGAATTCAAAGCAAGGAATTCATTGCCCCAAACCTCTTAGAAACTTTTATGTAAGTGGCAATAATAACTCCCTTGAGAAAAGAGCTGATGTTGTAAATTGCAAGCAGATGGCAAAATATTTTCTCTTGAAACTGTGTCAGGTACAGATAACAAAAAGAATCACATTCTTCTCTCAGATAACAGCATAAAACTAGAGTTTTCCCCCAGGTCTGATTGGCAGAGAGACTGGGAGGTTTTTCACCTTCCTCTGCAGAATGGGGCATGGGTCACTTGCTGGTGAACTAGAGTAGATGGTGGAGACTCTGTAACTGGAAGTCTTTAAATCATGATTTGAGGATTTCAGTAACTCAGCCAGAGATTATGGGTCTATTACAGGGGTGGGTGAGGTTCTGTGGCCTGCGATGTGCAGGAGGCCATACTAGACGATCATGGTCCCTTCTGGCCTTAAAGTCTTTGAGTCCATGGGACTTCATTAGAATTCCAGAGGGCCAGTTTGTGAACCTCAGTGGTGAGCAGCTACTCATAAGAGCAGTCTTATTGAAGCCAACAGGATTCTCTCCTCCCACCCCCCAATTTTAATGTGAGACAGTTCAGGCCGAAACACAACATACCATAAATACACAACTTACTGTAAATGTGACACATATATTAAAAATCAAGATAGCTGTCACAGCTCTCTCACTGATGTTTGATTTTACTAGTCCATTTTCTTCCATCGGTGTGACATAAGTAGACTAGTGCATTAGTAAAATTAGTTTAATGAAATCAATGGGAGTGGAGGGCACTGCCCATTTGGTTGGATCAGGATCTAAAAGCTGGGACACAAGTTCAGAATGTGGAAATCACATTTAATTTCCTCAGTGCATTTTTTGCTTTTGTTGATCCAAGCAACTGCTTATATTCATATTTTGAATGTTATCTTAGCCATTCTTCTAATGTCCATCTATATAATGACCAGGAACAACCAAATTGATAATGCATTACATGTATTCAGGATTCAGCAACTTGCTCAGATTTTGTCTGCTATTTTACAGGAAAAGTCAACTGCTTTTCGTAAGTCTAGGAAGAAGTCAAAAGATGAACTCAGCTTCTTAGAGGACCATGAGTCAGCTGGCTTTATTTACCCCTATAATGACCTCTTGGTTTGGGCAGTGTTAATGAAGAGACAGAAGATGGCAATGTTCTTCTGGCAGCATGGAGAGGAAGCCATGGTCAAGGCAGTCGTGGCTTGCAAACTCTACAGAGCAATGGCACGTGAAGCCAAACAGAGCAACATGGTGGATGACACCTCAGAAGAATTGAAGAAGTACTCAAAGTAGGAGTTCTCCCTTCACTACAGTTAATAAAAATCTACAGTATTTAGAATAGTTAGGTATTCTTCTTTCCATCAGCTAACTTGTAAGATCAGTGGCTGCATATGCTGTGAAATGTACAAGAAGCACTTTTTGCTATCTGCTCACTTTAATATATGAAGGAGACACACTAAGACTTTGTCTACATGAGGATTTAAAGGAGTGATGTTAGCATATATTAGCTAACTAAGATGTCTGAAAAGTCTAAAGTAGACAAGGACAGTTGCCTTTAATACCAAGCTAAACTGGTGAAGTTAAAGCCTAGACTTCCCTTTAGGCTTTAACTTGAATAGCTTAGCATGTGTTAAGGCCAGGTGCCTTGTCTACATAAGGCTTTTCAAATGTATTAGTATATATGTGTAACTTAACATTTACTAATATCCCACCTTAAATCCTAGTCTATTTAAGGCCTAAAGGAGAAATGTGCTGATATCATAGCTGAGCGACTCAAAGAAGCTACTTTGTTGAACAGCCCAAGCAGTTTTTCTATGTCCTCCAAATTTTAAATTTTAGTTTCATTCTTTGAATACCTGTTAAACATTCAGTATTTAGGTTTTGTATCATGAAATCAGGAAATGAACAACTGCTCCCTAATCAGGTAGTGCACCTTGAAATTTATTGATGTAATGTACTGTAGTTTCATAGCCATAATGGAACAGATTCAGAGCTCAAGGACAAATTATCATCTTTGTTTACATGCAGTTATAGGGCTCTTTTCAAAGCAAAGTTTATTCACTAAGGGTGCTAAGCATCTTCAACTCCCATTGAGAGGTGCTTAGGATCTGACTCAATCTGAGGCTGCTTCTGCAGTTGAGCACAGTGCCTGTGTACCATGTTGGCAAGTGCATTACTGAATGAAATAATAGGCTGAACTATATGGCATGTGTGTGAAACCACACAATGAGGCTAATTAAAGATCAGGGACCAGAAATGTAGAGTAAAACCTGTGGTTAGGAGAAGAGATTTAGATTTACTGCCTGAATTATTTTTCCTCTGGGTGCAATGCTGAGACAGTGTGAAGAGATGAGGAAGTCATAGTTAATACAATTTCATATCTTACCACATGTGGAAGAAGCTTTTGAACTAGAGATGTGACCTCATGATCATTTTCAGTTGTGGTTGTTCCTCCGTATTGTAAAATGGTGATTTCTTTTTTCTCTGTCTGTCCTAGTGAATTTGGGCAGCTTGCCCTAGATGTGCTGGATAATGCATTCAAACAGAACGAGCAGATGGCCATGAAGCTACTGACCTCCGAGCTGAAAAATTGGAGCAATTCAACTTGCCTGAAACTGGCCGTGTCAGTGGGGCTGCGGCCCTTTGTGTCTCACACTTGCACACAGATGTTACTAACTGATATGTGGATGGGACGCCTGAAGATGCGGAAGAACTCCTGGTTTAAGGTAAACTCACTGACTTGTGCCTCATCTAAACCCACAGAGTAAGCTTATGCTGAAGCATACATTCTCCTTACATGTAGCTAGGTTTTGTCCTGATCTAATGCAGACACACATCAAAGACAAGCATGTATGCTGAATGCACCTCCTCAGACTTGTGTTTCTCTTTTAGGTCATTCTAAGTATTCTTCTGCCTCCCACCATCTTGATGCTGGAGTTTAAAAGCAAGGCAGAAATGTCTCATGTGCCACAGCTCCAGGACTTTCATCAGTTCACATGGCATTACACTGATCAGAGCCCATCCACCATTAAAGATGAGTTGTCTCTGGTTAGTTTGGCATCACCTTTAAGCATTTATTATTTTCACAAAACAGGGATAACATCTGGGTTGGTAGTTTTCCATTGAAAGCTTTTTGTCTTAAAATGTTACAATGGTTATAAGACTTAGATTAGAAAGCTTTTTACCATCTCCCTTATTCAATGTGAGTAAGACTTCACTCTTCAGCTAATCCCATTGAAATCCGTGGGATTAGTTGTAGTTATGGTACTATTAATTGTAAGTAAGTTTGACACACACACACACACACACACACACACACAAACAGAAGACTATGGAGCAGAGGGTGTAAGAAACAGATGAGAGTTGGGGGGGCATATGTTCAGGTGATTTCAGTTTTGGAATTTCTTTCCCAAAGGATCTTCCCAGTCTTGGGTTGAGCTTGGACATTTTCAGACTTTACCACATTGTACAACAACCTTGAGCCTGTGGTGGGAGGATGCTAGCAGAGAATTGGTGGTTCAACACACTGGAAAGGGGACAATAAATGAAAGGTGCTGCCCGGGTAGCTGGTGCAGGAGTGGATGGGATCCTCCAGCTTTAAAAAAAAGGTGGCAATTTGAAATCAGTCTACCCGGGCAGCTGTCTACAGATCTGTCCACAAGAACAATCAACATGGCACACATTTCCCCCCATCCAGATGCTCTCTCCCCACACCAGGACAGGCAAGTCTGACAAGATCTGTTCTATTACTTTATAAACAATATATATTCCTGAAAAATTAGGAAGGATAGGGTACTGGACTGGAACTCAGGAGACATGGGTTCTATTCTCAGCTTAGGCACAGAGTTCTTGTGTAACCTTGGGCAAATCACTTAATGTATCTTGTATATCACTTCTCCATCTGTAATACTGAGGTAATACCGCCCTACCTCACAGAAGTATTGTGAGGATAAAATCCTTTAATGATTGTGAGGAGCATGGTTATGGTGTTTACATGGTGATAGGAGCCATATAAGTATCTAGATAAATGTATGTATATTTATATATCGTGTATGTGTGTGTGTGTGTGCGTGTGTATATATACACTGGCATTTCTAACTTTTGAGCAATTGACTTTAATAATGTTCTTTTAACATTTTTGTCTGTGTGAAATGTATGTATGTATGTACATTTCACACAGACAAAAATGTTAGAAGAACATTATTAAAGTCAATTGCTCAAAAGTTAGAAATGCCAGTGTTAAGGTTGCCCGTGCAACCTTAATTTGGTCCTCTTGTGCCTATGCATTATGATACAGCCTGTAATTACATGACCTCATCCAGTCTCAGTCTCCTCCACCTACCTACTGGCTCCCAGTCCCCCATTATCTTCCCTGGCTCACAGTCCAAATATCTTTGCCCAGTCAGTCCCAATCTCTCCCAACCTCCTTGTACCAATCTGCTCCCCATGTCTCCCTCCGCAGGCCTGGTTGAATCAGGGAACATCTTCCTCCACACTGTCTCAGCCTGGATGATTGACAGCACAGCAGAGATAATTTCTTTATCAGTTTAGGTGCCCTGACCCAGCACATTTCACAGCAGCCCAAAGCTGCAACTGCAAGGAAATCCCCTGGCTGTAGCATGCCTAGTGCAAACAGAATCTTCTGGGAATTTTGTTGCTGAAATCTAGGAAGTTTCTGCTGAACATGTACTTATAATTTGGCCAAATTTAGGCAGCTTTTCATAGGGACAGTAAAAGTCACATCCCTGACACAAAGGCCGCCCCTAGTCAAATTTCAAATTCCTACTCCAATTCAAGGGAGGACCAGAGCTCTTCAAAGAAAAAATTACCAGAATTTTTTATCATTGGCAGTTTTTTCCCCTGGCCTCATTTTTGGAAATGGCTGAACCATTTTGGCTGAAATTTTCCATAATATTCCAGCCTGAACCAGATACCTCTCATAGAAAATTTCAACCCAAACTGTTTAAGTTTGGCAAAATTAAAAGCATCTGATAAGAGGGTTTTATAATAGGAAATTATTAAGGCAACAGTGCTCCCAGCCTCACCTACGATAAATAAAAATAGAGAAATGTTTGGGACATTTCTTTCACAATTAACTCTCAATTTGCCTAAAATAAAATAAATTTCTCCAGAACTTCCTCAGAAACCCAACAGACATGGCAATGCCAATTCTGAAGTGTCTCTCTAAGAGGCAGAAGAATGTGGATGCACTTGTACCCTGCAGTGTCTGAATAATAAAGTCAATTCAAAAAGGCCTTTTACTGGTTAGATAACAGCTACAATTCAGAGGTAAGGCCAATTATAATTATGGGCAGCCGGGACCCCTTGCAGGCACGTAAAGGGAACAAAGTAGAATGAGTGTTATCTGACTTGAATGAGAAAGGAAGGTTTCCTTTCTAGAGAAGCACTGTTGTTAGCTTCATCATTTATCAAGTGTTGAGAGTTCATTCTTTTTCCATAAACTGGAAAGATTAGCTATGAATTTTCTGGAACTGAGTTGAGATGAACAACAATATAAAAAAGCCACGGGAGAGTTCCAGGATATACAGGTTCAGCACAAGTGCATTTTTCACACGTGGTTGTAAATTATACTTCAGTCTGCTGAAACCAGAAGTTGTATCTTCTCATGGGACAACTTTCTCTTCTTCAATTGGCAGAAGCCATTATCAAGACTTTAAGAAAATTGTATGGGCTGGTGGTGGGTAGTAATATATCAAGGGCAAATTATGACTTCCCTCCTGTGCCTGCTCATCTGCAATGGTCAGTGGGTGGAGGGCTCTGCCCATCTGTTCCTTGGAGGTAACAAAGTGGACACCAAAATGCCTATGTGCCCAGATCTGTGTAAGAATGGTGCTGACTCACTCATGCTCCCTTAATCAGGCACATTGTCCAAATCACAATAAATTCCCCAGGTTAATAATTTTGCAATCCTTTAGTTTCTCTCTCTATATATATATTTCAAATTTTTTTAGAACTGTTCTGTGGTGCTCATCACTGTAATATCTGAATGTCTTGTGAACATCAAAGGATTCATAGTCACCACATCTCTATCAAATTGGGAATTATTACTATCCCCGTTTTACACATTGGGTAAGTGAGGTACAAAGCGATTTAGTGACTTGCCCAAGGTCACACAGGAAGTCTGTGTCAAATCTGGGAATAGATTCAGATCTCCTGATTCCCAGTCCAGTGCTGTAACCATAAGACCACCCTTTTGAAACTCAAAAGAACCTTGTGTATTCACAGTTAAGTGTAATTCTAAGAATATTATCTGGTGTTGCTTCTTGCAAAAGACAGTTGCAACTGCATGTGACTGAGATATGCTAATTGTTTCTGCATATACCACACAGCATTTACTGTTGAGTTGCCTTTCCAAGTTTCCCTGTGTTTCTGTTAATGTGGCTGAATTGTTGAACTCGTACAACATGTTGTCTGACTTTAAAACTCTGTTTCCTTTTGAAAAAGGATTATGATGCAGAAAAGGGACCCGAGAGGCCAGACAAAAGCCAGACCTTTTCCATCAACAGTGCGCACGGAAGCCTTCCGAGGACTAGAAAAGTCTATGAATTCTACAATGCCCCAATTGTCAAGTTCTGGTTTCATACGGTTGGTCATTGCAATAAGAATAATTAGATATTAATATTGCCTCAAGCATCTGTTAAACCTTTAATGGAATATATATGTATATAAAATAATCACTTCACCCCTACCACTGAAATGCAGGCACTCTTGGGGTGGAAGGTGGTTCCTGCCTGCATTTTTCATCCTCACAATTAATTGTAGGTACAAAGCTTAGCTCTGGGTCTGGAGAACCAGCAGGATGAACTCATAACATTGGTTTGACTTTAGTGGGGTTCTGCACAGCTGCAGCATTTTGCCTGCACATTGTAAATTGCAGGATTGGAGCCTTTGTGTTTTTTGAATGTGTGCTGCATATAACTTGGAAAAGTAGTTTTTTTACCATGTCTTCTGTTGAATATTTTGGCAATACAGCAAAGAGACTTTTTTTTTTTTTTTAAAGATGCAGCCAAAGCAGGGACTCTTGCACTAAGGGAGGAGAAGGAGTAAAACGAAGCCCGGGGGCCCTCCTCCCCCAACTCCCTCCTGGACATAGATCTGTGCAGGGGAGTCAAGCCACCCACACATCTTGGGGGCAGTTGGACCCTTCCCCCCACCGTTTGCCTTGGGGGACAACTGCAGAGAGCAGCCATCCAGAAATACCATCCTGTAGGAACAGAAGCAGCCAAAGCCAGGACCACTGGACATGCCAGTCAAAACTGTAGCATGTTCCCTGACTTTCTTTGCTCTGTGCTGATTAGCTGTTTGCACCAACCCTTCTCCTCCCTCACAGGTTATGTCTGCACTTGGAGCTAGTGGAGTGATTCCCAGCCTGTGTAGACGTGAGTTAGTGTGCTAAAAATATTTGTGGTAGGCACGGTAGCACCGGCAGCGGTGAGTGGCAGCATGGGCTAGCCACCCTGAGTAAGCAACCCATACATTTGTATGGCAGCTACACTATTCTCATTAGTGTGCTAGCTCCAATGAGAGCTCGTGTGAGTATGTCTTCTCATTCTCGAGCTGGGAATCACATCCCCAGCTCCAAGAGTAGACATACTCACAGTCTCCTCACCTCAACTTCACTCCGCAACTGCCCCATCTCCCCTGCTCTGTCCCCCTCATGCTTTCCCTTTCACTTTTCTTTCCATTTAGCTGATCCCCCCCTAACTAACTTCCTTCCCCCCCCCCCCAAAAAAAAACAAAAACAAAAACGGTATCACAGAACTAACATGACATTTGCCATCACATTGTTCACTCTGCTTATGTCTTACACCCCTTCCCTCACTCTGTGTCTCTCTGGTCTATTTAGACAATATTAGCTCATTATTTCCTTGTTACTTCCCCCTCATTCTGTCTGCACCCATCTGTTGTCTTTTGTCTTTTACGAGGATTCTAAGCTTTTTGGGGTAGTGACTGTCTTTCTGTTCCATTTGTACAACACCTACTGTAATGGGGTCCTAGTTCATGAGTGGAGTTCCTAGGGGGGGACAGTAATACAGATAATAAAAAAAAATGATGATAAAGCTCTGGAGGACATTCTGCAGAAGGGCATAGAAATCTGAAGGGCTGACAGAAATTTTTGGAATCAAGCGCTTGATAGAGTCCCATTAATTTGACAAAATTTTGTTTCATTATATAGCACACTTGGTTTTCCTCTTAGCTGTGTTTCTAGAGAGTTTCTAATTTCTTTGTCACAGCTACCTATGCATATGGAATATGTATTATGTTTTCTGCAGATGGCGTACTTGGCATTTCTCATGCTGTTCACTTACACTGTGCTGGTGAAGATGGAATCCAGGCCTAGCGTGCAAGAGTGGCTTGTAATTATCTACATTTTCACCACTGCCATTGAGAAAGTCAGGGAGGTGAGCTCTTCCTTTTCCACTCTCTCTACGCTACATCTCTAGAGGACTAATGATAAATAATGACTGCAGATTCTTTGATTCCTTTCCATAGGGTTTAGCAGAAGAAATATGTATGATCTTTACTTTTCAGTGGTCCTAGTTGATTACAAATACGTGCCTAATCTTTGCCTCCTAAATCCCTATTTAGGCACCTAAGCTAGTGGGAACAATAGTTTGGCAGGAAATATTTTTGAGAATTCAACAATGTTTACATTCCCAAATTGGGACAAAAAGTCAAAATCTTGAAAATTTTCACAAACCAAAAAAAAATTCAGTTTTTGGTTTGGGTCAGTTGTTTCATTCTGATTGTTTTGAAATGTTTCATTTCAATTTTGACCTTTTTAAAAAAACAACAACAACCACACCACTTTTCAGTTTAATTAGCTTAAATTTCATTACAAAGAGTCATTTCAAACTGGAAAATTGGATGTTTTTGTTTTAAAATGTTGCAGTGGAACATTTAAATTATTCTGAAACTTTAAAAAAAAAAACAAAAACACCCCACCTGTCCAGTCATGAGATTTATCAAAACCAATGTTATGTCAACAGTTTTGGTTTTGATAAATTGACATTTTTCGATTAAAACAGTTATCAAAAAATTCCTGACCAGCTCTAATGGGAACTGGTAGGTGCCCAGCACATTTGAAAATTAATCCACCTTTTAGATGACTAAATATGGAGGTGACAGCCTTAATCAAGACACCTATTTTTGAAAAGCTTGGCTTAGGCCACTGGTTCATTGATAATGGAATATGGATTGTATCTCTAGGTCACTGCTTTGATTGTGGCATTGACTGGAAGTTATTACCAATTAACAGCTGTTTGGTGATCTATTGCATGTAAAATACATTGGAGGTCTCCTTCCAGTCTCTGTGGAGAAGAGTCCACATAATAAAAATGAAAGTTGGTTGAAATTTTTCAAAATTTGAAACAAAGATTTTATTTTTTTTTACAGATTTTGATTTTTTGAAAAAATGAAACAATAATTCAAAATTTATTGCAATTGATTGCTTAAATCAACTGGCATCTCTGGTGGATGTCTCAGCCTAGAGCCAAGTTTTGAATGAGCATGTAGTACATTTTCTGCTAAGGAGGTTTTCTTTGTAGACCAGGAAACTTGCACTTCAGCTATCTATACTGCATTATGTTCTGTGGAAACATAGAGGACTTTAGCTCCCCAAATTGATAATATGGCACTTCACACACAGACACATCTACAAACATACTGTTAGGTGAAAAAAAAACACATTACTAAAATTGGATCCTCTATGCTAAGTACAATCTGCACTCCAAAGCCATAGATGATTTTAGTGACAAAAACAGTGGCATGTTTTCTACATGGGATAAGACAGATAATCCAAAATTCTCTTCATTTGACTGTAGTATTACCTAAACACACAAACAAACATAAATAAAATAAAAATAAGTACCATAAATATTTTTAATATTATGTTGGAATGCTTTATTTACTGTTGGAAGTGTAGTGGATACCTTTAAATATTTTACCAATTTGAGACAATTCCTTGTAGTGAAAGTAGGGAATTCTGCTAGAACACCGTTATCTCTCACGGCAGAAGAAACTTTTGAAGTGTGATCCCTGCAAACAGAGGAAGAGGACTTTCAAAGGGAAGCCCAAATCTAGAGTAGAAAATGGAGTCTGGAACAGATGTGGAAGCTATATGACTGGATATGAGGTTAAAAATGACAAAAGGACACAAAAGGGTTATCTGAGTTTAAAAAAAAAAAATCACAGTATGAAACACCAAGCATCTCAGAGGTCACAGTTGTGCTATGGCACATCTTGTTTGTGGGTTCAGGAACATGTCAATCAAGACTATTAAATGGAACTTACAGGAGAATTTCTTAGTCCATATACCAGTTCTGGTCTACTGGAAAAGTAACACTGTGTCTTACACATGCAACTGATTGATTCCTCAGGGCCTTGTTATGTTTGACTGTGCAGAAGTGTTTCTCTAGATTGTATCAAGGAACTGTTACAGCCTTAGGGCCTGATCTTTGCAAATACTCATGTAAGTAGCTGTACACATGTGAGTAGTCCCAGATTTGGCATTTACATGAAGTTACTCATATGAGTCAATTCTTGCAGGATCAGGGCCTAACATTTCAAAATCTCTTTTATTTGCTCCTTATCAGTTTGATCTTCCATAGCAGTGCATAATTGGCCTCAATCGTGCAATGTGTAAAGGTCTTATTTATGGCCTTCCAAAGATTCCACTTCACACATTTGCTTAGTGAAGCTGAAAATCCCTTTGGGGCACCCTTACAGTTCAAGAAGCAAACATTTCAATCTCTACCTTCCCAGTTTCCAACATTCCCTTTTCAGGATTGGCATACAGAGATCTTATTTTGTATTTCAGATCTAAACTAAAACACATTAATTACTTTCATGTCAGCAGGGTTGGGTTGGTATTTTCCATGACTGTGGGGCTTTTGAAAGGGTTTCTGTAGGTCATGACCATTTCTCCTCCAAACAAACCCCATACTTGTTTACAAAAAAATACACATGCTTAACAATTGTATACTGCTTGCTCTTTTCTGCTATGGAATATATTCCTCAGTGAATGAATTAAGAAGCAGAATTCATTTATCAATAGAGAGAACTAACCTATTTGGTGTGGCAAGAGGGATTCTTGAGCACTATGACCATTACAGTTTCATTTCAAATTCCAGCAATCATGGAATTGCAGAGCACTGACCTTGTGAACTTTCATTGTAAAAACTTGTCATAAATCAAGTATTTCCATGTACCAATTGATGGTTCAGACAGGGTGGGGGCTGAAGGGTGAGGGTTTTATTGGCCTCCATTATTTTTTCCCCCACTTTCTTTTTAGATATTTATTTCAGAGCCAGGAAAGTTCAGCCAAAAGGTGAAGGTGTGGATTTATGAGTACTGGAACTTCACTGATTCCATAGCTATCATCCTGTTTGTGACTGGTTTTGGCTTACGCTGGGCTGATCCTCCTGTTCAAACAGTAGGAAGGCTAATCTACTGCTTGGATATAATATTTTGGTATGCTCGGCTCCTTGACTTCTTTGCTGTAAATCAACATGCAGGCCCATATCTGATGATGATTGGGAAAATGGTGAGTATTTGACTGCAGGGTAGCATTTTTGCACTTATGACACCTAATATGATGGACGAGTAAAGTTCAGAAATGGACACAAAATAGAGTGGTGACAAGACTAGAGCGGGGCTAATAATTCATAAGTATTTTACCAACAAGTTGTGCCTCTTTTTCTGATGGCAAGTTGTCCGTGATCAGAGCACAGTTTTTGCTAATTTGTTCATTATTTTAATTTATCCACAGAAGTCATTTTCTCTTAGTTCCTCAGAGAAAGGCTGCATTTTAGCTGAGCTTTCTGATAAACAGTGAGGAAAAAACAAACAAACAAAAAAATCCTCTCTAGCTGTGGTAGACAGTGACTTAGTACCTGAGGTAATTCCCCTAGGTCTTGGAAACTGTCTCAGGATTATTTTATATCTAGATTAAAATAATTCTATCTCATATTTAGCAGTCAAAATTGCCCTATGATCAGTTTTTTTTCTGCATCAGAATTGAGACTGCTCTACTGTATGCTCTTGAGAGAGATCTGTGGACTCCTGCTGTAATTTCCCTCCGTTATTAGGAAATGTCTTGTTAATACTTTACATTTTGTCACACATAATAATTATAGCACAGTATTAAAAGGTGAAATTCTTTTCTGTAAGATTCGTTGAGGAAGACCTCATGACTGAAATTCACCCCTGGACAGAGGACCAGCTGAAGGCCTGTGAGCCATTCAAATCCTACTTATGCCTTCTAAGAAGGACTTGAGTGATGGGTAGGCCTCATACTGGCTCTGTGAGGTGGCATGAATTTCACCTCTGCCTTGGCCTTATTATCCACTAATTTATGGAACTAAAACCTGGCCTTCCCTCTCCTGAAGAAATTATGATATTACATAAAAAGTAAGACGCCCATATTGGGTCAGACTAAAGGTCCATCTAGCCCAGTATCCTGTCTTCTGACAGTGGCCAATGCCAGGTGCCCCAGAGGGAGTGAACTAACAGGCAATGATCAAGTGATCTCTCTCCTGCCATTCATCTCCACCCTCTGACAGACAGAGGCTAGGGATACCATTCCTTACCCGTCCTGGCTAATAGCCATTGATGGACCTACCCTCCATGAATTTATCTAGTTCTTTTTTTAACCCCATTACAGTCTTGGCCTTCACAACATTTTCTAGCAAGGAGTTCCACAGGTTGATTGTTTGCTGTGTGAAGAAATTATTTCCTTTTGTTTATTTTAAACCTGCTGCCTATTAATTTTATTTGGTGACCCCTAGTTCTTATGTTATGAGAAGGAGTAAATAGCACTTCCTTATTTACTTTCTCTAGTCTAGGGTTGTCAATTTGGATTGGCTGTATTCCTGAAGGTTTCATCACATGACATAATCTTTTATTAAAGATTAATTTTTAATTCCTGGAGACTTCAGGAAAATCCTGGAGGGTTGGCAAGCCTATTCTCCACACCAGTCATAATTTTATAGACCTCTATTATATTCTGACTTAGGCGTCTCTTTTCCAAACTGAAAAGTCTCAGTCTTATTAATCTCTTCTCATATGGAAGCAGTTCCAGACCCCGAATAATTTTTGTTGCCCTTTTCTGTACCTTTTCCAATTCCAATATATCTTTTTTGAGATGGTGCGACCACATCTTCATGCAATATTCAAGATGTGGTCATACCATAGATCTATATAGAGGCAATATGATATTTTCTGTGGTGTTATCTATCCCTTTCTTAATGATTCCCAACATTTTGTTACCTTTTTTGGCGGCTGTTGCATATTGAGTGGATGTTTTCAGGGGACTAGCCACAATGACTCCAAGATCTCTTTCTTGAGTGGTAGCAGCTAATTTAGACCCCATCATTTTATATGTATAGTTGGGATTATGTTTTCCAATGTGCATTACTTTGCATTTATCAACATTGAATTTCATCTGCCATTTTGTTGCCCCATCACACAGTTTTGTGAGATGCCTTTGTAACTCTTCACAGTCTGTTTTGGACTTAACTATCTTGAGTAGTTTTGTATCATCTTCAAATTTTGCCACCTCACCGTTTACCCCTTTTTCCAGTTTGTTTCTGAATATGTTGAATAGGACTGGTCCCAGTACAGACTCCTGGGGGACACCACTATTTACCTCTCTCCATTCTGAAAACTGACAATGTATTCCTATCCTTTGTTTACTATCTTTTAACCAGTCACTGGTCCAGGAGTGGACTTTCCCTCTTATCCCATGACAGCTTACTTTGCTTAAGAGCCTCTTGTGAGAGACCTTGTCAAAGGCTTTCTGAAAATCTAAGTACACCATATACACTGGATCACCCTTGTCCACACTTATTGACCCCATCAAAAATTCTAGTAAATTAGTGAGGCATGATTTCCCTTTACAAAACCATGTTGACTCTTCCCCAACAAATAATGTACATCGATGTGTCTAACAATTCCGTTCTTTACTATAGTTTCAACCAGTTTGCCTGGTACCAAAGTCAGGCTTACTGGCCTGTAATTACCAGGATCACCTCTGGAGCCTTTTTAAAAAATTGGTGTCACATTATCTATCCTCCAGTCATCTGGTACAGAAACTGATTAAAATGAAAGGTTATATACCACAGTTAGTAGCTCTGCAATTTCACATTTGAGTTCCTTCAGAACTCCTGGGTAATACCATCTGGTCCTGGTAACTTATTACTGTTTAGTTTATCAATTTGTTCCAAAACCTCCTCTAATGACACCTCAATCTGGGACAGTTCCTCAGATTTGTCACCTAAAAAGAATGGCTGAGGTTTGGGAATCTCCTTCACATCCTCAGCCATGAAGACCGATACAAATAATTCATTTAATTTTCATTTATTATTATTTAAATACATATATGTGAAAGCTGTGATTTGTACTCCCACTCAGAATGAATATCACTATTTTAATTCAGCTATCTGTATTTAATTTTTCCATGCAGACAGCAAACATGTTCTATATTGTGATTATGATGGCAATAGTGTTGCTGAGTTTTGGGGTATCACGAAAGGCGATCCTTTCTCCAGAAGAGCCTCCCACCTGGACTCTTGCACGAGATATTGTGTTCCAACCCTATTGGATGATGTTTGGTGAGGTCTATGCTGGAGAAATAGATGGTAAGTGATCTTGATGGGATTACTAATGTGCTTAAAGTTAAGTATGTGCTTAAGTGCTTTGCTGGATTTGGGCCATACAGCTTGGGCCAACTATAAAGTCCATACTTCCTCAAAGCATGTTGGTTTCAGTGTGCATCTTATGTTATCTGGCTATATCATGCATGATCAGAAAGGAGAATATTCCCTTTCGGATCTTTGGTAAATCAGCTTTAGAGCCTCAAATTTAACTTTGTAAATGAAGTCACAAAGCCCATGATAGAGCACGTGGGAGCTAGTGACAAAGCATTTTTCATTCAGGGGCTCCTGTTTTGGAATGAATTTCTGGAGGAGATTAAGTCAATCCAAAATCTGACCATCTTGAATAAATACTGCAGAGCCTTTTCACCACAGCAAGAATTACACTCATAACATCAAAACCCCCATCTACCCAAACCGCCCCCCACAAAAACCTGTAACAGACAAATGTTTGTTGATTTGTGATTTGAAGAGGTCTAAGATTTTTCTTAAAAACAAAGGGAAAGCTCCTCAGTTGGTATTAACTAGCACAGATCCTCTAAAATCACTAGGGTTTCCCTGCTTTACACCAGATGAGATCTGTCCTTCTAGAATGAAACGCGTTTTAAATATTAACCTACCAGGGCTATGCTGATTTATAAATGGTAACTGTGGTTTTCATTTCCTTTCTGTGAAGCTTGTGAATTAAATGAAGACTGCCCTCCTGGGTCCTTCCTGACGCCATTCCTCCAAGCTGTATACCTCTTTGTACAGTACATCATCATGGTCAACTTGCTGATTGCTTTCTTTAAGTAGGTACCAATGAGATGTTGCAAAACCAAACCAGTGGCTATGCTACAAATATTTCTACAGGAGGATCCAACAAAAGTCCCCCCTTTAGCCTATGATAAACCCCTAACTTCCAGGGTGTACTTGTGCTTGTAAACAGGTGTCTGTCATTTGGTGCAGTCTAATCCACCCTAAATAAAAAATGCTGCTTTCATCATTATTTTTAAGAATCATAGGGTGAATTTATCTCTGACATCCTTTGCATCCAGAGATGGGAAGTGCCATCAAAGGCAGAGTAATCACCCCAATTTCTCTTCCAGTTTGGTGGTGGAATTTTAATAAGAGGCTCCCTGGAGACCCCTCCATTGCATTGAGGTCAGTTTCTCCTGACTGTTAATGCAAAAGAGCAATGCATATAACTAGAGCACTGGCAGTGAAGAACAATCCAAACCTTCTAAACAGTTTTTTTTATTCTATAATTTCAATATTTCAGTGGAGAATTTCTTTCAAATCTATTCCCAGCCATAGATTAAAAAAAAATCAACTTGAAGAAATGCAGTGATTAGAGTTCAAGGCAACTGAATGATCAACATCCATCTTTGTTTCCATTCCCAAACAGAAATTCCTGTGCTGAAATTATGGCAAGGCAGGATTTCTTTTTCATATATAGCTGTGAACAGGGCCGGCTCTACTGTTTTCGATGCCCCAAGCAGCGCGCCGAATTGCGGACGGCGGGGGCAGTCTGTGCGCCGTTAGGGCGGCACGCGCGTTTCCGCAGCGGCGGCAATTCGGCGGCAGCTTCTGTCTTCAGCCCGAAGAAGAAGCCGCAGAATTGCCGCCAGGGGCAGCTGAACATAGAAGCTGCCGCCAAATTGCCGCTTCCGCGGAAATGCGCGTGCCGCCCTAACGGAGCACGGACTGCCCCCGCCGTCCGCGTTGGCAATTCGGCCCGGAGCGGCAAAAACACACGGACTGCCGCCCGTTGCAGATTGCCACCCCAAGCACCTGCTTGGAGTGTTGGTGCCTGCAGCCGGCCCTGGCTGTGAAATTGCAGTGTGAATTATTTCTATATTTAAATCTTCAGTAGCAACGATGTGCTAAACCCAACATTTCTGCAGTTTGGTTTCTTTCTCATTGGACAAAAATTGGTTATCCTCAGTACCGACTTAGCAGTACATCTAATTATTCTCTCAAAAACAGAACTGGTGTTGTTATGATTCACTTTTGGGTCTTCAAGAGCCAGGTGTGATCAGGAAATTATAAATAGATTGAAATGAAAGCTGTGCCTCAAGACTGAAGTTCACTTTCCAGAGCATTGGCCTGTTGTTGTACAATAAACTGTTGGGTGTTTTTTTCAGTGCCAACTTTAGCAGTGTCACTGACCCCAAAGAACCCTTTGTAGGAGAGCCTTTTGAACTGCTGCTGCCTGTTGTAGGGTGTTGGTGGAAGGAGACATGGAGAGGGAAGTGGAGGAACCAGTACCGAAGAACAATTTCCATTCTGCAGCATTGTTTTGTTACAACCATTTCCCTGGCTGCCAGTCCTGATTCCGACATTTAATCCAGTTCAGATATTCAGGCAATGTTGAATTCTTGAGATTATTTGACGAGGAGGAGGGAACTTGAAACACTCTCAGATTTTCAAAGCCACCTCATTTTAATGGGAATTGGATGTCCAAATCTGTGAGGCAACTTTGAAAATGTCAGCCTCTGTGCATTGTCTGCCTCTACCTGCTGCTGCTTTGTTAAATTAAAGTTGCTAAACTGATTTACCCCATTTTAGGATTGGGCCCTTTGTTTCAATAGTGCAGTGTATCTGGAGACAGGCATCTTGTGTTATCATGTGTTCCTCACATGAGCCTCTCTCTTTTTCTCCCCTCTCTCTGTTTTACAGTAATGTTTATTATGATATGAAATCCATATCAAACAAGCTCTGGAAATACAACCGTTACCGCTACATCATGACGTATTACGAGAAGCCATGGCTGCCACCTCCTTTCATCATTCTGAGCCACATTGGCCTCCTCATAAACCACATCTGCCACCATCGTCCCCCAAATGAGCTGGATCAAGAGGAAGGCGATGTTGGACTAAGTAAGCAGAGGGCAAGTTTTCCAGGCCTTCTGCTGGGGGGCCTACAGGAATAAGTGATCAGGGATGTTTTGCTAGCCTTCCATCGCCTTGTTGGTGGGCTTGATAGTGAAAGGGACACTTGCTCAGGTTTGTACTGTAAGACCTAATTTGGCTATCAGCCCAGACCAGTAAGGGGTTGTGTCACCACCTGCCCTGCAACTCTGGGTGCCTTAAATACTACGCTGCTGTGCCTCACAGCCCTCATGCTAACAGCCCACATACAAGTATGCAGGTCACACCCTGGCTTCCACCATCCAGTTACTTTTTGCCGAGTGAGCCCAACACCACCCCAGTTCTGAATTTCCCCCATATCTGCTGGTGTGACAATCTGCTGAGGTTCAGTGTTTCACTTGCTCAGGCAAAGGGGGTGAGTTTTTGCTACCGCTAACTTTTGTGGCAACTCCCTGACACATCAACTTTCAGCAAACTCTTAGGATTCTGCCAGTCCAAACCTTTCCTTGCTGGCTACAATCCGTGAACCCCAACTCCCGAATCCCCCAGTGCTGACCAGTTCTCTCCTGGAACATTGACAGACATTATTAAGTTCGTTGCTCCTTTAAAGAGACAATATGCTGCAGCTCACTAATTTAACTGGGGTTTGACAAACACCCTTATTTCAATCACAGCATTGAAATGGTTTATAGTAAAATTAAACCAAGTTTATTTAACAAAAGGACATGGGAGTGGGTGATACCAAATATAAGGAATAAAGGTAGACTGGGTTACAAGCAAACAAAAGTAAAAATACACTTATAAGATTAAAAATTAATTTCAGTAAGTTACAATCTTTGCCTCACCTATATTTGGTTCCCAAAGACTTCAACCCTTTTGGTTGAAGGATCAAATGTTCTGTGGTTTCAAGAGATCTGGACCCTTGAATTCCTCAAGTGAGAGACAATTCAAATGTCTTTTTGCCCCATCATATCACCCCAAAGTTCATTGTCTCTGTTTCAAGGGCCAGGAAGGCTTCCTGCTATTCTTTCCTTCCTGTGGACATCCCACCCCCCCCTGCTGATTCATGTGTGTTAGGGTAGCCTCTGACACCTTATCCACTCAGGGGTATGTTAGGATGGCTTCTGAGACCATATCCACTTGGTAGCCCCTGGGACCTTATTCACTCATTTCCCAAGAACTCAGCTCAACTCCAAACTCATCACTGAGGTTCATTTATTAGCAGCATACAGTCAAACTATATGGAGCTGATAAGACTTGTGTGAGGATGGGTACAGTGTATACCACACATACAGAGTACAAAATTATTAATCAGCTTAGATACACATTCAGAAACAAACTGCCACATGTGCCTTCTATTCTACATTGTATCACACGCTCTGTAACTGGTTCATTAGTTTCTGGGAAACAATCTCTACACAGATCACAAGCTGTTCATACACCGCACGTATGCTATCTCTTGCATATTGCTTATTGCCCTACTATCTCTTTTCTACTAGCTACATATTTTACATATTTACAAGGCTACTGTGAACGCATACTTTGTTCATTGTTGCACGCCCTTGCTCAGAATAAATCTACATTCCATACTTTTTTTTCTTTTATAGATATAACTTTTTCAGTTTAATCATATTTCTTTCTCTTTTTGTTTTTGTTTTTAAGATGTATTACTCAGCAGCATATTCCCAGGACCACAATGGTGGCTATTAATTGTATACACATTAATAACAAACTTATTGTTTGAACCATGGCTTGGAGGCTAACCTCCTCTAGGATAGCCCACCATAGGTTAACTGGTTTTGCAATGCTGGTATAACCATCTCACTACTTTGTTTGGATATGAGTTGGGTGTTCCAAAGTGCATTCTGCGAAACCCTGATTTTATTTCTGCTATTTCCTGTACCAAATAAATTACAAGTTTATTACTGTATATACCACATGCAATAGCCTTGGACATATTATTATCATGATCAGCAGTTCTGGCCATTAAGTTTTTAAGATCCAGGCTTAAGGGAGGATTCCCAAACTTGGCTACTACTTTTAAAACATCCTTTTGCCTATATTTCAGTTACATTATTAAAAAAAAAGATAGGAGATATAATGTTTGTATCACCACAGGAAATTAAGGTGTGAAACAGCACATAGGCCAATTAAAATAACAATCCTTGGGTCCATACTGGAAGTGGCCCCCTTCAGCCACTACACACTACTTGCCATTTCCAGTATACATAGTGTTTATTTCACCAACTTCCCAGCATCTCATCTATACTGCGCAATTTGCAGACTGTTGCACCACAGTGAACCCACGTGCCGGCAACTCTGTCTGTAAGACATTACACATGCACATGTAAATGTGCCCCAGGTGCAAACAGCAATACAAGTCTGGGGCTTTGCAAATGTAGTCACTGTCAACAACTTAGGGCGGAAGGGTAATCTAGTGAATATGGCACTGGACTGAGACTGAGAACTCCTGGGTTCAATACCCAGTTGAGCCACAGACTTCCTGCATGATCTTGAACAAGTTGTTTAATTCCCCATCTATAATATTGGGATAAAATGTCCCTATTTCACAGGATTGTACCTACATTCATAAATTTGAAAGCCAGACAGGGCCATTATGGTCATCTAGTTTGACCTCCAGCACAATACAAGACATAGAACCTCAACCAGTAAGACAATACTCAGTATTAAGAGGATAAAATCCATTAATGATTCAGGTCCTAAAATAGGATGTGATGAGGCCATATAAATACCTAAATAGACAGAGATGTCCAGTAGTTAATAGTGGTCAGGAATCTATGTCTGATTTTTCAGGAAATGCAATTTCTGACCCGTGCACTTGACCTATTGTGCAGTGCTGTACACAGGTGGAGTTTTCCTTCTTGGCTGCTATCGCAATCAGGCAATGATGACAAGAAGCATGACATTTGATAACCCCTATATCAGCGTGAGTAAATAAAAGCTGCATATAGATTTAAAGGAGCCATAAAATGAAACCATTCAAAAGATTTGGTTATGCAAGTGAACACTATAAGTAACAGGAAGTCCCTGCCTAGCTAGTTTCCTGCCCACATCCAAAATATCCTCTTTAAATTAGACACCAATGTTGCTGTTACTTAGCACCAGGATGCTCTACTCCATAGTAATGGACAACTTTATGCTTTTTGGAATACAGTGCATTGCAGTATGCATTCTTTATGCTTATAATGGGGTGTTTCACAAACACATCCCAGGTTATTGATAATCTGTGCTTGCTGTGCTGAATATGAATCCCTAAAGATATCAGTCATGGTCAGAACTGATAACTGACTCCATATTCAGGATTAACTAGTTAGAGTTTAACCACTTCACTGCTAGTCCTTGTTTCAGCTCCTGTGCTGTGGAAGGATGCAGCATCATTCCTTTTGAAGTAGTAATGTTCCCCTGGAATATTTGCATGCCATAAGTGAGTAAACTGGCACATGGGACAGCTTGTTTGTAGGGCACAGAAAACCTAAAAGAGCTGTTTAGCTCACTTAAAGGTTCTTTGAATAGAGAGGCTATTGACTTGGCTTCACACATTTTTTCAGACAGTTATTTCAGGTATTTGAATTTGCTTACAAAGCCAAAACTATATTGAAAACAGCTTGGCAAGTTTTTTTCTGCATCAAGTTAAAGTTCTGTAGATCAGTGTCTATCCAGGACATAGGGAAACTGTGCCACCCAGTGGAAAATGAATGCATATACAAAGGCATGGTAAACGGAATCATCCAGACAAGCACAGAAAGATCATGGGAAGAACCTATTAGATTATTGAGTACATCCCACTGCAAAGAAGGATGTAGTACTCCAATAGAGGATGTACCATGTATTACAAAGACACAATAAAATCTTTTAATGTCAACCTTTGCTAACCATTGCCTCACAGTTTCCGCACAGTTACCACAGTGTAGTGGGAAACTATGGTATCTCAGACTCCACTATGTGGTAACTGCTGACAAATTCTGTCCATTGCAGTATAGTTGCTAAAGACCATGGCAAAAGAGAATTTGAAGACCAAGTGAAAGGAATTTAGGTCTATTTTTTAAAGAAAATTTTTGCCAAATGCATTGTGTGAATGGAGATATATAGTTCCCAAATCTGAGAATCCCAACACATGAAGAAACATATCTCTGCAGTGTTGAAATTCACTTTGAAGTTGCTGGAAAAAAAAAATCCCCCCCCCCCCCCCCCAAAAAAAAAGAATTTGGAAGATGTGGAGAAGAAAACAATGAAATATCCTGAAGAGAAGTTCTCCAGATACTGACTAATTGTTTGATATTGTTTACATGTCTTAGCAGTAGCTTAGACTTGACCAATTCTGTGAAAAAATCTTTTATTGGCCTACTGTAAGAATAGTCTCAAAGCATGCCAAGCTTGTTACATGTATCTGGAGTTGTACATTTAAATATGTATTGCAATATCCCTTGGTTAATATTTGTATACATATGAATGTTTGAAAGCAATTACGTGAAAAAGAACTCCATGACCACCTATCACACTGAATGTTTGAAAGAGCCCTGGTTCCTATAGCTGGTGTAAATTCTCTTTAGAAATGTTTTGAGACAAGGTAGAGCAGTCATATGAAAGAAGAGCCTCATAAGTAAGTCATATAGTGGAAAGTATTGGGTATTAGGTATAAATGTATAAACATAATGCATGAAAATACTGGAGAGAAAAAGTATCTCTAAGATCAGTTATTTGGCTGTGCATTTTCAAATCTTTTTATAAAATGAGTCAACATGCAAGAGGGCTTGTATCAGCTGCCCTTTCTCTCCTTGGATTGAGAAAGATGCTATAAAGCACATATACACAGGTTTGGAATGTACACACATCACTAGTCTCCATATACAAGCACAGTTTCAAGAAATGAAAGGAAATATATTTTAACAGTTTCTTTCTTTTTTTAGTAAAGCAGGGCAAATGAATTTCTTTGTCAGTATGTTTGGTACCAGCTATCATCTTATTTGTTTAGAACTCTACCTGAGTGATGAGGACTTGAAGAAACTTCATGAGTTTGAGGAGCAGTGTGTGGAGAGGTACTTTCATGAAAAGAATGAAAGCTTGAATTCCAGTGACAGTGAAAGGATCCGTGTGACATCAGAAAGGTATGAGGGATTTGCTGCTGCTGAAACCTACCTAGAATGGGTATAAAAGACTGTTGGCTAACTAATGTTTTGAATACAAAGTATGGTTGCTCCAATATATGTGTGCAGGGAAAGAGGAAAGGGCTTATATAGCCCTTTCTCCCACCCTGCAGCCATAATGTATCTATTTAAACTAAGTGCAAAGTGTGACTGGTTAATGGTTCTGGCAAAAATGCACTCCCACGTGTGCAGTACCTGAACTGTTGAGGATGTGGCTAGGGAATCACACCATTTTACCTTTGCAAACTATGTACCACTAAGAGAATGGTAGCAGGGTGGAGCATGTGTAGCACATTTTTATTTGCAGGTTTATTAATTACCAGTGATGAGCATTCTTCTCACAGTGACCCTAGATGATGTATACCTATCATTCATGATATGGAGACCTAATAGCTACAGCCCGTATGGAATTACCTTTGTTATACTTTCAGCTACACTTCCTTCCTCTAGTCATAACGTGTCAAAGGTGTTGGGACTTCCAAAAGCTTAACTCAGCTTCCTCATTCCCCAAAACTCCTATTGACTTCAATGGGAGCAGAGTTAGACCAATGATGAGTGCTTTTGAAAATCTCACACAAAGTGTCACCATTGAGCTATTAGCATAAATTTATTTTGCCTAGTGAAATGTAGTCCACTTAACACATTACCTACTCATGGACTTCATTTTCCATATACCAAACCAAAATGCGTACAAGAAAATGAATGAGTCTTGTAAAAAAAAATGGCTGATAAAGAGCTAGATTTGCTCATATAGCAAATTTCTATTATACCAGGAAGATCTGAGTTAATTGAAAACTGAAGTGATAAACAATAGATCAGTTAAATAAAAATGTATTTAGCAGAATAGAAAGAACCCCTCTTAAAAGAATACTGCTTAGATGAATAACATTTTTGGATCACCAAGGTTTCTTTGTAGCATGATTTCTGTTCAGCACAGCTGCTGGTTTAGATTCTTGGAGGTATCCAGATATGCTGCATCCTTTAGATACCTTGCTGCTAATAGAATGCAGTTACTCTTGTGTAGTGCCTGCTTCTAGTTTAATGCCTTTGTACATTGGTGGGATGACATATGGAAAGATTATATGATCTAATCTATCTATAGCTAAAACTAAGAAAATCATTTAGTTAAAATTAACTTATTGGATCATTTCAGGTTGGGAACTTCTCACAATGTACATTAAGGGTTTGAAGGCCTTAAAATATTTTGCTTGACTGGCAGATGAATTCTACAGAGAAAGTAAAAGGTAGCATTCAGATGTATAAAATATGAACCAAGGTGGCAAATAGATCCTCTGAAAAAAGTTCTTTCCCCACCAGGCTTTTATATGTAAGAAATGAAAAAAACTAATCTGTAGTCCTGTGAGCCCTTTTAGAGTGGTGGTTTTTTAATTTTTTTTTTTTTTTTTTTTTTTTGTACAAGAAAGAAAGAGACCTCTGAAGACCAGAAGGGCTCACAAGCAATTTACCCATATTTTCCAGTTCTCTCTTTTTCTCCATGATCATTAACTTTGTGCCAGCAAGCGGTGGTTGATTTGAATGTGTTAATTATTAGAATAGATTACCCCCCATGGAAAAGTCAGTGTAAAATTCATTTTAGGCTTTCTAGCTTTTAACCCAGTAGTTCTGAATGTAGATCATGAATCAGGTTAGTTTATCATCAGATGGAGGTGTTTATGAAGATGGAAACCACGGTAGAAAAATAGGAGTGGATTGTTTAATTAGAGAATGGTAAAGATTTTCTCTATTTTAATGTTTTTATTCATCATTTGGAATAAAGGAATAAAATAATACAAAAATTTCTTCCTTATTATTTTAATATGGGTGTGTTTTTCCCTAGAGTGGAGGAGATGTTTTTGCTGCTGAAGGAAGTGCATGAGAAGGTGTTCTACATCAAAGACTCTTTGCTGTCCCTGGACAGCCAGCTAGGACACCTGCAGGACCTCTCTGCCTTGACTGTCGATACCCTAAAAGTCATTTCTGCTGTAGACACGTTACAGGTAGAGGAGGCCCTGCTGGCTGAGACAAAGCACCGAGCCTGTAGGAAACTGCCACATAGCTGGAATAATGCCATGTATTCGAAGACTTTGAGCAGTTTGGAATGTTTAAATGATAAGAATTACAACTACTACAGCATGCCTCCTTCCCTTCTAAGGAGCTTGGCAAGAAGTCAGTGGTCATCAGAGTGCCATAGCCACGTTGTTGAAACTGGGGACTACAAGGACATGAAGATAGCAGGTGTCCAGAAAAAGCAAGAAATAGAAAGTGACACACTCACTTCTGGGGTATCCTCTGAGAGTAAATCAACCCCTGGATATGGACAGTTCCTCTTGGTCCCACATCAGGGAGCAGCTTCCACTGAAGAGGTCCACTTGAATTTGTCCCTTCCAAGCACTCCTGCCAAGTACAGGCGAGATGAGTTGGCAGCTAAGCAACAAAATAACCACGGTAGCACTGCATTGCACCAAAGTTTGCAGAGTACTAATCTCACTGAAAAAAAGGCAAAAAATTGCCAAGAGAGACAATGGGACTCCATTATTCAGTTACCATCTGAGAAGGATAATGGGATTGTGGTGGAGGACTCTGTGAGTCCCCAGCCATCTGCCACTGACAGGGAGATCTTAGTGCCCTCACACAACTCCAGTGAGGAAACCAGAGGTGGTTATGTGAACTGGGGGTTCTCTGAAGGGGATGAAAAAGGAGTTGTATGCAGTGAGAAAAGGCAGCAATCGTGCATGCATTCCACCTGTAACAGTGACTGCAACTGCACCCGTGGTACTCCACAGCATGTCCAGATAAAAGCATCAAAATCCTTCTCCTACAACTCAGACAAATCAGGATATGACAGTGACACCTCAGAGCCTGAGCCCATGTGCCAGCGTAGCACCATCTTCTGGATCAACCCACTCAGAAGAGGCTGGACTTTCCACAAGAGCAGCAGCTTTCAATCCTGCAAGGGAGAGAAAGTGGGGAAGACCTGCAAAACCAAAGGTAGTAATATTAAAATATTATATTATGATAGCATCTTTCACTGAGGTTTGGGGAACTGCATGGGGGAAAGGGAGGGGACTATTCAGTTTAATATTGTTTATTGAACCTTCACTTTCTAATCAAATCTCTGTTGTATAATAATTTAATTTTGTTTTTCTTTACCCTCAGAGCTATCAAAATCTGCAGAGTTGATCCCGTCTGTGTGGACAGAAGCAAAACAACAGAACAGAGACAGACAATCCCAGAAGGACAAGAAGAAACAAAAAACGCTTCAGGTGCCGGTAGGTACAGGTGTAAGCTGAATGCAGTGTTCTCAATCTGCCTTGGTAGCTCTTTAGTGACAGTATTGTAGTAGGGGATAGTAAAGTTAGCATTAACGCCCACTGGGGTTTTAGCCCTGGAAAAGTACTGCAGTCATGACCAAATTGGAAAGACCCTAAATAATTAATCCCAAATCTGTTGTCTTGGTTTGTTTTTGTTTAAATTCTCTTTATTTATAATGTTTAGTGGCCCAATCCTGCACCCACTGAAGTCAGTGAGAGGTTACCATTGACTTCAAAGGATGCAGGATCAGGCCCTAAATCAGTTTTGTGTGGTAAGGACTCTGTCCTCACTTCCTGATTAAGGCCAGGGTTTGGGAGGGTGCACTTGAATAATGGGACAGAAGGAAGGAGCAGCTTCAATCATGCCATCAGTTGCTGACAGTCAAGATCCAAGCTTTTCTGACGGGAGCTTGCACAGAAAAAAAGAAAAGCCCCTTCTTTGCCTCCAACCTACAGCAATCCAATGCCCCCTTCCCTGAGTCCTAGCTGCTTTTTAAGGGAATGTGGAGTGCATCAGATTTTTTACAGATTCCCAACATCTTTGTGAGCTGGAGAACTGTTATCCTAATTTTAGTGATGAAAAAGCTGAGGCAGAGGAAGGTTTAACTTCATTACTTAATAATGGCTTATTGTGCAGGCTTAGCAGAGTTATGAATAGAACCCTGAAGTGCTGATTCCCATCACTAGACAGCATGATAAACAATTATATTTTAAAGATTGTGTATTAAAAAGTCACAGGACTTTCATTTTAAATATCAGCTGACCAGCTTTGTAAGATTTTCTATACACGTACAATGTGTTTTCTGCAACATGTAGCAAATACAGAAAATATTTTTCTCAATTATTGTATTTCATAGTGGCTAGAGCTGGGATCTAGGAGAGAGAAAACCCTAGGTTTCATCCTCTGCCCTGTCACTTGCCAGCTAATATTGATCAATTCTCTGTGTTTCAGTTTACCAGTCTATAGTAAGGGAAGAATAATACATTGTAATCTGAGTTATAGGACACCAAAACCTTCAAGTTCCTTTCTGCTCTTCCACAAAATATTATGTGCGGAATTGCTTTACCATATAAGCACTTCAGCCAGCTTTGCTTCCCTCACAGCCTCTGCTCTTCCTTGTCCCTGCACTTCCCCTTTTCAATTGTTTGGCCTTGGGCAAAGCCCGGTAAACCACTTCTATTACTTGAGCATGATTTTTCTGAAGGTCTGAAATCTGAAACAGGGTACCAGGGGCATTCCAGGGGTGTTTGCATAGGGGAGGTTAGGATAACTAAGGGTACGCTGCACTCGTCTTTCTCGTGGAGGTATTTTGAGACTTATTTCACATTGTTTGTAAAGCATTTTGAGACACCTTATGAAGTGAAAATAATTATTGTTGGTATTCCTTTTGCAATGATTCTTAGAATCATGCCACAGAGGAGTTGCAGAGCTGCTTGTCTTATAATATTGAGTACAATTTTTTCTGTCCCATGCCAGGTGATTACAGTGGATGGTTGTCCCCAGAGCACCCAAATGAGCTCAGAGCCAGCAGAAAGCTGTTTCTTGGGTGAAGACAAATACAACAAGAACTGGCTAACTGTATCTAATTTCAATCAGCTAAGTATGTAACATTCTTCAGCTGATGAAGCTCAGAACTCTTGAATAAACCAGTAACAGTTCATGAGCCTAAAGTGTCACCAATCACTACCACCTCAGGAGGCAAATTATAGGGTCAGATTGTGAACAAACACTGTACACACACTCATTCCTGCCACTCAAAAGGATGGGCAGACAGAAGCATGGAGTGGGTGGAGTCTGGGCTCCATCTACCTCCAGTTTGCTGGCCACCACAGCTAAGCTGATCCAGGAGATGGGGTAGTAACTTGCTATTGTTGTGGTACTGTAGCAGATTACTACTGCTCAGGAGTAAACAGGGATTAGGGAATGGAACTGTGTCTCTGTGAGGCATGATTCCTGGCCTGGGGAATTTCTGGAGTATCACAGCATCTTACTATACAAGCGCAATCTAGTTGCTATTGGTAATTTTTGAAGAGGTTTATGGTCATGGGTATTACTATGATACTGTATGCATTGGTAGATTAGCTGGTTTTTGGTAATTTTCATCCATTTGATGTACCAACCTTTCATTTTCCATTTGCAGCATAATGGATAATCAGCCATACATTCTTAGATTACTCAGATGTCATTGCTCAGAATACATTCTTCATTGAGAAGTAAATTTATGTCACCTGTATTTGAGTGATAAGTTCTAAGTAATGCGTCCACTGTAGCTGTAGCCATGTTGGTCTCAGGATATTAGAGACAGAAGGTAAGTGAGGTAATATCTTTAATTGGACCAACTTCTGTTGAGAGAGACAAGCTTCTGAGCTACACAGAGTTCTTCTTCAGGTCTGGGTCAAGTTCTAAGGAATGTCAAATATCAGGGGGTAGCCATGTTAGTCTGTATCTACAAAAACAACAAGGAGTCTGGTGGCACCTTAAAGACTAACAGATTTATTTGGGCATAAGCTTTCGTGGGTAAAAACCTCACATCTGAAAGAAGTGAGGTTTTTACTCACGAAACCTTATACCCAGATAAATCTGTTAGTCTTTAAGGTGCCACCAGACTCCTTGTTGTTCTAAGGAATGACATTTCGGACTCTTGAAAGAGGTAGAGAATCACTGCTGTACCTTATACAGGCCTCATTTTAAGAGTGAGATGCTCCCACAGATCACCTTATCTCCTGACTCTATCTCTACACAGCTCTTAGATTATTTTGCAGACCACCATGAAAAACACCATGGAGCACTGATGCTCTACAGATCACAGGCCTGGGCTACATTGGAACCTCTAGGTTAACAGAAAGTGGGAACAATCTACTGTACTTCAGTTTTGTGAAATTCTATTGTTGCTTTTATATAGTTGGCTTCTAGAGTAATACGTCCTACAGATATTTTATGGGTGTTTATTTTACAGTAATAATGCTTTTCATTTCAGTTTTAGAAATATATTTTCTCTGATTACTTTCTTGGTTAGGTTTGGAACGTCTCAGTTATATGCACCAGAAAATGAAAAACCAAGAAACTGGTAGGCACTCTTTGCAAATCTGTGACTCTCGGAGGCAGTCTCAAGAGGTAAGACCTGAGGACATATCATGGGCCAAATCTTCATATAAATTATTGTAGCTTCCATAGGGCTACACTGATTTTCACCAGCTGAGCTTCTGTCTAATGAGACACATTTTGATGTGTGCGAAATTTCATTTCATGCTGGCAAGGCACATCAATGGTAGTAAATGAATACTTAACAGCTATTAACACTTAGCAACAATTCATAAAGTAGGATATTTAACTAGTGAATCATGAAATGGGAGTGTGTATGAAGACAATGGTCAGAAAGGTGAGCATTTATTAGTAATTCTCTAGGCCATTAAGCAAATACACAGTCTGATGTTGAATGTATGAGCAGAGGTGATTAGAGAACTAAGGCAACCTTTGGCAAGTTCATCATCTTAGCTCTTAGGTGAAAATATTTATTTTATGCAAAGTGAGAGTTAAATATTTGTTCTAGTGCAAAGGTGTTTCCTACTGTATTTAGTGTGGTTTTTTTAATCTCTGGCTTTTAAAAATTATGATTTATCAGAACTGATTTGCAACCTTATATGACCGACTAGCTAAGCGGCAGTTCTGCAGAAAAGGACCTGGGGATTACGGTGGATGAGAAGCTGGATACGAGTCAGCAGTGTGCCCTTGTTGCCAAGAAGGCTAACGGCATATTGGGCTGTATTAGTAGGAGCATTGCCAACAGATCAAGGGAAGTGATTATTCCCCTCTATTCGGCACTGGTGAGGCCACATCTGGAGTACTGCGTCCAGTTTTAGGTCCCCTACTACAGAAAGGATGTGGACAAATTGGAGAGAGTCCCCCGGAAGGCAGTGAAAATGATCAGAGGGCTGAGGCACATGATTTATGAGGAGAGGCTGAGGGAACTGGGCTTGTTTAGTCTTCAGAAGAGAAGAATGAGGGGGGAATTTGATAGCAGCCTTCAACTACCTGAAGGGGGGTTCCAAAGAAGATGGAGCTAGGCTGTTCTCAGTGGTGGCAATGAAAGTAGACTAGAAAGTTGAACTTTTGTTTCTAGTCAGTTTCACTGTTTGACTCTCCTGTTTGACTTCCAAACACCACAGAGCAAGTTTAAATTTAAACAAAAGAATTTTATATTGAAGAAAAGAAATTACAGAAACATTTCTACTGATCCTAGATTCTGTAAAACATTAATTTTTGGATTAAGTCAATTTGACAATAAATCTTTAAAACAAGGCATAATATATTTTTAAGAAATGAGTTTTCCCTGAGTCAGTACTTCTCAGACCGATCTATGGATCAACATTGGTCCACAGGTCTTTCCTTATGCCTAACAAGATAAAACATTTTGTGAACAAACCAATGGATTGTGGGTGGGGAGGTGACCTGTTACCAGAGGAACTTTCATGCAAAAGGTAATCTCCTGGATTAAAACATGGGAGAACGTCTGAGATACCTTAAATTTAGTTTTTAAATTAACTAATAGTTAAAGATGAGTTTTATCTAGTTTGTCTTAAAAGCTTGTCTCTGAACTTTTTATTTGAATCCTGGTGCACTCTTTTTGGGGAAAGGAATTTGCCTTGGTCAGATTTTTCAGACGAATATTGACATATCTGAGTAATACATGAGGATATTCCAAAGTCAGATTGTCCTGTAGGAGCATTTTCCCTGATGTAGCTGGAAGGTTTTGCACTATTAAAGGGACTAAGAACCTTAGACTGACCAAAATGAAATATATAAAATCTAAATATCATATTGACAAACTCCAAAGTTCTTAAAAATACACCGTGCTTGGTGCATCAAACTGTTAGATGTGTGATGTGTGATGTGTTTCCTTTGTGTCATGGCCTCACAGGACCCATGTTCTTTCAGTTCTGTATGGTCCCTGGAAGGAAACCTCTTCAGTTTGACAGCCCGCCTCAGGAGTCACACTCTGGGGCATTAAGCCTTGGGCTCTACCACCTCTTGGAACTGCACCTCTGAGCAGGAGCGCCGCCAGCTTTTTTGCTGCCCTAGGCGGTGGAAGGTCCCGCCCCCGAAATACCGACGACGACCGGGGCAGCCGAAGATCCAGTCACCGCCCCCCAAATGTTAGTGCCCTAGGCGACTGCCTAGGTCGCCTAATGGGTTGCACCGGCCCTGCCTCTGAGCCTTCAACATGCCTATATTTCTCTGTGAGCTCCCTCAGGGAGTCCATTCGTTCTGGAACCCCGGAGCCTCCACACCCTGACAGAGCAATGCAACTCTGATCTCTAGATTGCAGTCACTCTCAGCCAGTGTAAAAAAGAAGGGTTTATTGTACATCTGAACAGAGCACAGAAAGTTCTCAGGGCCTCAAACATAGAAAATTTCAGCATTGTTCATCTGGGCCTGTCCAGTGTCCAGGTGGGCTCAGGCTGCTCTTTGTACCAATCCAGAAGCGACCTCTTTCCGCCAACCACCCTATATCACCTTCCCCAAAAGCCCTTCCTTCATCTTTTGTCTTCTTTCCCCGACAACCAGATCACCTGGACCTTCTCTCTTCCGTCCTTTGTTCTCCCAATGTCCAGAACCAGCTGGCTTCCAAGATGGGGTGGGCCTCCTGATTACCAGTTGCTAAATTCCAGATCACCTGGAACCAGCTGCCTTCCAGATTACCTGGACCCTCTCTCTTCTGCCCTTTGTTCTCTCACTGGGCAAACCCAGCTGGCTTCCAAGATGGGGTGGGCCTCTCGATTACTAGTTGCTAAGTTCCACTGTTTCCAAGCCATTGTCTGGGGTCCAGGCAGCTAGGCGAAGTCTCACCTGGTCCTCTGCAACAACAAACACCCTCTCCCACCACCTCGTTAAACATGCAGCACATAGGGAAAACTGAGACACAGTAAAAAGAACAGGAGTACTTGTGGCACCTTAGAGACTAACAAATTTATTTGAACATAAGCTTTCGTTAAGCAAATCCCCCCAACTGGTCACACCTTGCTAGTTTAACACTGTAGGACACATTTTAAAGAACTGATCCATGAAATATTTATATTTCATATATTTCATTTTTCTGCTATAAAGGGAAATTCCCTAATAGTTTTTAAACTGTAAAATCCTTCCACATACATTTAGAATTTTTCCACAGGGCAGTCTGATATAACTGGATCACTTAAATTATTCTACTATCTACCTAAATGCATGGAGATTCTATGGAAAATTGTAACCAGACAATTTCATGTTCCAAATCAGTGTAGGCTTAATAGTTCTGTGAAACCCTTAGATTTCTGTGGGACCACTCACAGTAATCAAATTAAGTACATGCATATGTGTTTGCAGGATTGGAAGCTTTATGAGTTGCTCTGATTATGTACGTAGGACAGTGATATATAGAATGCACCGTAACATCATTTTCTTCTTCTCAGGATTTGAGTAATAGCATGATTGGGACCACCAGGAAGAATAATCTGAGCAGGAATTCCTCGTATGTATTCCTTACTATTTTAAGATACTTGCCGCATACCTACAAAAGTAGACTCTATTGTAACCCAGTTCTGTAGATATTGCAGATTTCCATTTTAGTTCTATAGCACAATTAACATGAGGAATTTGTGCATATGTAAAATGAAGGATTCAGGCAATAGACTTTTTTCAATAAAATAAAGGTTTATTGTTTAATTATAAAAAGTTATTAATTCCAATATAACTTCTAATTTTAGAAGGAACATTGATACTTTTATCTTTTTTATCCCAGTATTATCTAATTTTCTCATGCAGTCACCACAGCATCTTAACTACTTATTCTAATCTTCTAGAGTATGAAAGGCAACATTTGCTTTTGCTGCATAAATTGTATATTTCTTTTTAAAATAACAAAAATCCTGAAAGGCTGTCATTCTCTGATTAAAATCCTTTGTATCAACTCTGCATTAGCAATAAGTCTGTCTGCATTTGCAAAATATTTGGCTTGCTTTCTATAAAGAGATTTTGGTGGTGGTTAAGCTTTGATCAAAGTGAAATAAAATCATACTGGCTTGAAAAGTGGCTTCAGTTTTCTTGTTTATTTCTTCAAACCTCTTGGATGTTTTTTCAGCTTGCTTGATAATTGTCTTAATATTTGGGATACTTCCATGTGTGCTCCTCTTTCTCCCTCTCTCTCTCTCTGCCTCTGTCTCTCGAGTTCATCACTGCAGTATACATCCCCACTACTTAGTAATATCCCTGATAAAATAAATAAAAGGCACAAAGCAATTGCCAAATTCCACACGATTTCAACATAGGATGAGGAAAAATACTGTTCTTTTTAACAATCCATTGTGGCATACTTGCAGGCAGTAGGCAACCTGCATACATGCTAAACTGAGAACTGAACTCACAGGGCCTGATTCTGCTGTCACTACACTGGTCTGACTTCAGTAGAATTACTCTTGATTCTCACCCGTGTGAGAGGAGAATTATGCCCATAATCTTTTGTCTTTTTACCCCCTCCCTCAAGCAAAAAGCTTCCATCCAGATGTCCCAATTTTATAGGGACAGTCCTGATATTTGAGGCTTTATCTTCTATGGGTGCCTATACCCCCCACCCCCTGTCCCGATTTTTCACACTTGCTCTCTGGTCACCCTAACTTGAAGCAACAGAGATTGTTAAATATCAGTAGCAGTAGGGTTTACAGTATAGCTTCCCTACAGATCAGCTAACAAAGTGCAAGGCAACTGCAAAAAATTGAGTAAGTCTGATTTCATCCAGTAGAAGGCAGTGGGACACATACCAGCCAGTACATCAAAACATAGGATAAAATTAAAAAGCAAACAAACAATCCACCCACCCACCACTCATAGCTGATTGAAGTGCTCTTTAAACAATATTGTTATTATCTAAACAAGACAGTGACCCAGAATTGTAAGCACAAATCAGAGAGGGGAAAATGCAGAGAAATACTGCTGTACCTTAATAACAAGCGATCAGCTTTATGTCAAAGCAAAAAACAACTTTATGCTAGTGGTTCTTGTGTTTTATGAAGTGAGTTTACATCTTTGTGAGTTTGAATTCACATAGTTCAAATCCTTTCATGTCATTGCTTGTTTAATCACAGAAAAGTTTGAAGCATAATTTCCTATGCTTGATTCTAAAACAGGTTGAGAAGTTCAAACGGCATTGACAGTAAGTTTTTGATTGATTATTACTTGTCTTTAATTCTTATTTGTAAATCCTACTTTCACAATTCTGAGATACATAACCAGAGGAGACGTGATTCCATTGTAAGCTTGGAGGGTAAACAGGAAGAGGGTTAACAATAATTAATACCCAACAGAAAGAATAGTATCTTTACAGTTTACTACAAATAATGTGATAATGTTTCCCCCATGCTAAAGGAAATGTCCATCAATTTTGCTCAGCCCAGCAATATAAAATATCTCACACTTTTCAGCAGGAATTAACTGTGCTGTACTTAAAAAGAGACAGATGAATTCTATCCTTTGGATTGCAACAGTGTTCCATGGGGTTAAATGGGAAGCTTGACATATATCTGAGGGTTAAGTCTAGCATAACATTTCTGATTACATAGTATTTCTAAGCACAGTCATGGTTGCAGCCATCTCTCTGGTAAGTGGTATTGGGTTCAGTTCTACAGTTCCTCTGCATGTGGAACTCTCATTGAGGGATCAGGTCCATTGTGGCATTGTCAGTGCAGGAGTTCAGTGTCAAAGATGGTAAATACGTTTTCAAGCTTCTTTGATATTCACTCAAGAATCTGAAGGATGACATTGTCCAACAAATGTAGAACTTTTGTATGTAGCCTTTTTTTGGTCAAGTTTATGTTCACAGTGGGTAGTACAATGGATATTTGGGGTGAAGATGCTACAGTCATATTAAAGAGACACCATCAAGTTGAATTTTGTTGCAAATGATTATTTTTAAAAATGCAAGTTTCTCAAAGAGCAGACTGGCTTTTAATTCCTTAAAAAGGTTTTCAAGACATTTTGTCCCCTCCTATCATTACAAGAGAATTGTGGGTGGAATCAAGAATGGAGTGCCAGAACAGGGGGAGCCAGGGAGCCAGGGCCCTCCCACTTTTTGAAAGTGGATGGGCCTGGCCCATCCACTTTTCTCCTTGGGCCCCCCCTCTCCTCTCCCCTCCAAGGCCCTGCCCCCCAGTCAGGCTTGCAACTGGAGCCCGGTTGGGGAGTCTGGGCAGCTGTGGGCCGCCATGGACCCTCCGCCTGCCCAGGGTCGGGGGCCGAGAGCAGCCCCTGGCCCGTGTCCTTGCCTAGTAGGCCCCCCGCCCAGGGCAGATGGAGGGGCTGCGGCTCCTCACTGCCTCCCTTGTGGCTCTTACTGTGGCTGGGCTGCGGCAGCGACTCCAAGGCCCCACCCCTGCAACTAAAGCTGGGTTGGGGTAAGAGCCGCCCAGGCAGCTGTGCGGAGCACGAACCCTCCACCTGCCCTGGGCAGCAGACTCGGGGGGTGGGGACATAGGCTGGGAACTGTTCTCGGCCCCCTCACCTTGTGCAGGTTGAGGGTCCACAGCTCCTCGGCCCGCTCTGGTTTCCGGCTTGGCCGGGGGTGGGGCGTTGGGAGGAAGGAGGGGGCAGGGGTGGGGACACAGTGGGAGTGGGGGCCGGGGTCCCTGCCCCCCCACTTTTGGGAAGGCTCCGCCACCCCTGGTCAAGAATAACACTAAATACTTTGAATGCTCCCTCTCCTTCCTGTACTCACGCTTGCTGCTGCAGTCTCAGTTTTAACTCTGCTGCTGTTGTCAGAACTTGCTGAATGAACTTCAGCATCACAACAACTGTGGAAATGTGCTGTCAAATATACAAAGTAAAAAAATAAACAATTTTTGGTAAACGTCTTTCAATTATAATAATTGTACAAAAATTGTTTGTACAAAACAATAGTAGAAAAATTGTAGACAGAAATATGATTTTCAAGTTGATAATGTCCCATCAGTGCAGCCAAGTAATTGTTTTTCTTAAAGTGTTTGGTCTCTATGGGTATTCACTCTGGGTCTGCACAGGGTCTGTGCACCCAGAACAGAAATTTTTCAATAGCAGTATATGTGGGTCTGCTGCAATGTCAGCTTGTGCTGCAAAGCAAGGGCATAAGTGGCACCACACAGTGACTGCCTCTTCAGTTCCTCTTCTACTGCTCCTGGTCTGGGACTGAACTCTCCTCTGTAGCTTGTTCAAAACTCTACTCTTGTAAATAGTCTAGCTAGTTAGAAGTCTTAGTGTAGTTAGTTATTGGGGTTTGGGATGTTTCCTCCTGTTATTTCCCCAAAGCCTGGGCATTTATCCCTAAGGTCTCAGGCTTCAAGCCTTGCCTTCCCTGCCCCCAGGTCTTTCTGGTGGGTGACCTGCAGGAGAACTGCCTCTACTGCCCAAGGGAATCACACATCACATTGAAGTTTGAGATTTGCCGCTCTTTTGTCCCATGCATTAGGCAGTCTTAGGAGTTCAGACCCCACTGGCATGAGATGGTACTCGCCATGAGACCACAGTCAGATCATTCCTTGCTTCATTGGCCAGAGCTGCTGAGCAGTGCCCTGTCAGCAGTGGTGGACTCCTCTACCAGGCCCAAAGACTCTGTGAAGTGGAAGCATGATGAGGCTAAGCAGAGGCACCCTCCTAAGACATAGGTCAAATCTGCATTCCACACCTCCGAGTCGGAGTGCGTGGAGCTCAAGGGTAATGCGGGCAGGCACCGATTGTATGAGGCACTTCCTGTGCTCCAGAAGCGTCCACCAAAGTGCACAAGGACTATAAAGAGTGCTCACCGTTTGCACTGGCAGTACCACCCCACATGGCCAAGCCTGCATTGACAGATTCCATACCAGAGACTCCAGCAAGTTTTCCTCCAGCCCTGCTCAAGGACCTGGCAATCTACACATATCCTGGACAACCACACAGCTCAGGGTTCCTGGACGCCACAAGAGTCCATGTGCCACATCAACCACTTCCAACTATGAGCAGTACACAGAACATGTCAGCAATTCCTGCCTTTCATCCAATTCACTCAAAAAAGTCAGGTCAAACAATATGACCATGGTTTACTATATAAAGAGTGGGAGCCAGGTCCACACCATGCTGCAGGGAGGTGGCACAGATATGAAATTGGTACTTCCACAGTCATATCACCCTCTTGGTAGTGCACCTACCATGGATAATGAACTCCCTAACATACAGCCTCATCAGGCATTTTCATGAGAGCCATGAATGGAAATACCACTCATCCATGGCACAATAGATTTGTCTTCGGTGGCAATTCCCACCTTGGACCTCTTTGCCAACCCAGGCAAACAAGAATTTACTGTTCCTGCCACACACAGGGATTCAGCTCCAGAGGGCATGCCTTCCTAATACAGTGGTCAGATCCACTGATGTATGCCTTTCCTCCCATCTTCCTTCTACCATGCAGCCTCAGGAAAATCAAGGTGACAGTAATCTTAATAGCTCCTTGGTGGCTGAAGGAGTTTTGAGTTATATGGCTCTCCAGGTGACCTCCCATCCATGCATTCACTTACAGACATCATCAAATCTACTGTCACAGAATGGGGGCAGAACCAATCATCCCAACCCCACACCTTTCCATCTGACAGCGTGGCTTTTGGATGGGCAATGGAGTTAGAGAAATCCTGCTTGAAGAAGGTTGAGCCATCTTCCCCAATAGCACGAAGCCCTCCACAAGGATGTGTTACATAGCCAAATGGAAGCTCTTTTCCCTTTGGTACCATGAACATCAATTGTTCCCAAAAGAGATTGGAATTCCCCTTATCCTGGACTATCTTCTCTCCTTAAAATCTTTGGGCCTGTCACTGAGTTCATGGTGAGTACGTCTCACAGTCTTTAATGCTTTCCATCCCACAGTGGAAAAAAATGTTCAATTTTTACTCATCCTACAATAATTTAAAAAAAAATGCATTATGGGAACATTCCCACTAGTGTCAAGGTCAGTGCTGGCTAGGAGTTTGAACCTGGTTCTCTGTACCTAAAGGAACTCACTATTTGAACCTTAAAAAGAACAGCAGTACTTGTGACACCTTAGAGACTAACAAATTTATTAGAGCATAAGCTTTCGTGGGCTACAGCCCACTTCTTCGGATGCATATAGAGTGAAACATATATTGAGGAGATATATATACACACATACAGAGAGCATGAACAGGTGGGAGTTGTCTTATCAACTCTGAGAGGCCTATTAAGTAAGAGAAAAAAAACTTTTGAAGTGATAATCAAGCTAGCCCAGTACAGACAGTTTGATAAGAAGTGTGAGAATACTTACAAGGGGAGATAGATTCAATGTTTGTAATGGCTCAGCCATTCCCAGTCCTTATTCAATCCTGAGTTGATTGTATCTAGTTTGCATATCAATTCCAGCTCAGCAGTCTCTCGTTGGAGTCTTGGCCTCCTGCCTCCTATTACATTTATCAATGAAGGTAGCTCTCCTCATGGTTATCACCTCAATCAGAAAGATAGGCAAACTTGGGGCCCTTATTACAGATCCACCTTATACCATCTTTCCCAAAGACAAAGTATCACTGATCCTGGGCACATAGAGAGCATGTGCACCCATGGTGAATACAAAGAACTCCAGTTACTATAAGGTAAGTAAACTTCCATTTTCACCGGAACAAAATGAACTAAAATAGATAATGGAAACATTTCTATTAGTCTTAGGTAATGTAAAAGCTTGTTTTCTAAAGCATAGATTTGGGACCAAATTTGACCTGACAGTGTCTCTTTAAATTAATTTTGCCAATAAATTACTTGTTTATATTTTTACAGCATTTTAGATGTCATGGGTTAATGGACCTGTATTATTATAACTTCAATGTAATAGTACAGTTAATGGAATGCGTAATGACTGGGTATAGAGTTGCAAAAATCATGCCTTTGGGATTCTGTGAAGCATGATGGACAGCAAAGTGCTTTTAACATCCCAGAGGTGTAATTGGCTTAGAGAAATGACATGTCCTTGAGGTTAATATTGCTAGTCTCCCTTCATTTCCTTATATAAATAAGTCGGATGGCTATATTAAATTGATAACTGAAAACTGCCAACATACCATACATTATAACATACTTAACGTCAATTAGTGATTCCTCTCTTTAGAATGCTGAACCAGTAATTCCGATTAATCTGTTTCATGACAAACTTGAAGGGAATACATTCAAAATCATGCATTTATCTCTGCTACAATAATTAACATAATGATCCTTTTAAACTAATTTCAGAAATCTCAGTCTCCTTGAAAACACCTCAGGACCTGCAATATCATTATTCTGGTAAGCAGGAGTTACTTGAACGACTGCTGAGCAACTGCACCCATTGTTAAGCTGTAGAAATTCTGGTAATATTTTTGATTCTTATGCATGCCTCAGTTTCCCTCCGTGCTTTGTACTAATATGAATTGAATATAAATGAAAGGGACAAGGTGTTGGACTCACATAGCTATCTGATTGGAGATCAGAGTCACTAACAAACTGAATACAGCCTATGCATTGAATGGAGGATCCAGAAGAGACAATGGCAATCCTAACGTCTGGGATATTCACACGTAGGGTATGTCTACACTGCAATGTAAGTCCAGGGTTTGCACTCAGGCTCAAGCCAAACCCCCCTTCCATTTATCTACACATAAACTGTGCTAACCCAGGGATCGGACCCAGAGTCCCAGTATCCCATGTGAGTGGAGGGTCCAAGCCTGTGCCAAGATGGGACCCAGGGTTCAAGCCCTATTGCTTTGCAGTGTAGATGCAGCCCTACAGGACTCATGCTCTGGGCATCCACTAAAAGCATTCCACAATCCCACAATTGTGCTTTCTTTGTTCTCTGGACAGTCAGGTTTGGTGGACAGTCAAGTTTTCCCACACTGCACAATGAATAAAGGGCTAGAGCAGCCACGTTTTGGGAGGACGATAGGAACCCTAGGATATGAGTGGTTGGACTCAAGTCCACATAATGCAGTGTAGATGCTGGAACCCAGGGTTCATCAATTCCTAACCTGAGGTTACAAATGCGTGTAGACACTAACATCCTAGGTTAACAAATCCAGAGTCTGCTAACTCAAGTTCTACTAACTCTGGGTTTACATTGCAGTGTAGACATGCCCTTAGGCACTAGTAGCCAAGAGCAGAGCAAAGGCCCTAGAGAACAGGGGAAAGGTGTTAAGTAGCTGTGTTAACAGATGAGCTCATAGGGTATGGCTAGTCAGCAACTAGACACCTGTGGCTGGCCCATAACAGCCAACTTGGGCTCGGGCTGCAGGGTTCTTTCATTGCTGTGTAACTTCATTCCGGGTTCAGGCTGGAGCCCGAGCTCTGGGACCCTCCCACCTCTCAGGCTCCTACAGCCTGGGCACCAGCCTGAGCCCAGAAGTCTACACAGCAATGAGACAGCCGGGCAGCCCAAGCACTGCGAGCCTGAGTCGGCTGGCACAGGCCAGCCCTGGGTGTCTAGTTGCTGTGTAGACATACGCCTAGAGACACAGGCTTCTCACCTGGGTTGAAGACAAAGGAACAGAGACAGAGAAAGGAAGCAGAAATGGTTCCTACAGCAGCCTGGCTCAAGGGCTCACTGGATTTAGACTGTTTAGACTATGTCTTAACCTTTTCTTTCCTATACACCTAAGGGCTTTCAGAGTCTATATGTCAGGTGACTAATAAATTGTTACCTTGCTTTGAAAAGGCTGCCTGGTGTCACAGCAAATACTTAATCAGGACATTGTGTCCTGAAAGGGTAAAGAACAAGTCTCCCACACTTGGCTGGACTCGCTGCAGGGAACCACAGAGAGAGAGAGACAAGAATTGCTAGCGTGCAAAGGCCCAGTTCTGGAGTCATGGAGGCCAAGGGCCTGCCCATATGGAACTGTGTGGATCCTTTGGGTCTGGCACAACAGACCCTGTGAATCCATAACACAAGCACATTAATTCTTTTTCTGTCATCTTCTGTGGTTCCCACTTTGTAGAGTCCCACTAGAGTACCCCCCCACAACCCAGTCAAAGCTGTATATTAATTTCATACCTAACACTGTAGTGAGGCCATTTCAGGTATTTGTTGGCAAATGATAAAGAAAAAAAATAGGCCTTGGCAATAAAAAACTTAGTTTCACAACTGATAAAAACTTAAGGAACTGAGCTATAATGCCCAGAAAAGACAGGGGCAATGGTTTGTTCATAGCTGTCACCTCCCATCTTGATGAAGTACAGTATTCACTGCAGTTTCCCTCTTTCTTCCTGCTTGCTGGAGTGGATTTCTTCAGTTAATTTGTACTGTACTACTTAATCTGTGTTTATATACTTATGAACTCACTGGAAGTCTGGCAGGGAATAAATCATTTGGACACTGATTGCCCACTATGCTGTTTTATTCCTAAACTGAAAATGCGCAGAGATTGCTACAAAGCTGCAGGTTTCTATGCTTTTGGGTGAGGAGAATTGTCCAGAACCTACCAGCAGATGTCCCTGTAGACCACACTACCTTAGACCTTTTCATGAGAAACCTTGGATAAAACATAAGCCAGTATACAGCTATCTGAAGTTCAGAGATTGTGCCATAGTTACAATGAATAGTATCCAATTTTTTCATTCTGTGGACAGGCACAACTCCACTGACTTTGACAATATTATGCCAGCAACAAATTTGACTCAGCATATATTTGGGCATGTTATTTAATTAGGTGATATTTTTCAATGCAATCTAGACTCTGACAAAAATAAGATGTTTTCGGAGGCCTCTGGATTAATTTTTTTCATTTGTAATGCAAGGATGGACTTGTGTCTGTGGCAATGGATGGGACTCAGGGAATCTGGGTTCAGTTCTGGATTTTACCACAGAGTTCCTGTGTGACTTTGAGCAAATCACTTAATCTCTGTGCCTCAGTTCACACCTCTGTAAACTCGGGCTAACAGTACTTCTCTGCTTCTTAGATACTGTGAGGATAAATCCATAATCACTTGGTTGATGCTCAGATGTTATAGTGCTAGAGGCGATATACATAGCTAGAGGAAAGGCCGGCCACAACAAAATGTACTTGTTTTTGTAATATTACAATAAAACACTGTCAAATATTTCTGAAAATTGGCCAAGCCAGCATAGCGGAACTGTCTATTTTGTTTGCAGCTGTTGAAAGGAACAACTTAATGAGGCTTGCTCAGACTATACCATTTACACCGGTCCAGTTCTTTGGTGAGTGCCAGTTTCTCTGTTCTGTTTTGAATGTATTATAATCACAGCATGGATTATTTTTTAAAGAATAGTTAAGAAACCTCATAGATTGGATTAATTTAGGTATATATAATTTACATTTATTTTCTGAAGGAAAAACTTCTGGACCAAAGGGAATGACTCTATAGCCTGTTGGTTAAGGCATCCACCTGGGAGACCCAGGGTCTAGTTCCCCTAGTCCAACGACGCCTTAATTATTTATCCACAACTTCAACATGAGAGATTGAGGGAGCCATACACATCAGAATATCCCATAGCTCAGTGGCTAAAGTATTCTCCTGAGAGTGGGGAGACCTCTGTTCATATCTTTCTTCCCCATGAGGCAGAGGGAGAAATTAAACCTGGGTTTCCCTAGTGAGTGCTCTAACCACTGGGGTAGACAGATAGATAGATACCACCCTACAGCCGTACTTATGTGCCAAATTCCCTAAGAGGAGCGGGTCTTAGGATGCACCCCTATTGTTGGCATCTCCCATTTGTTAGCTTAGGTGGCTCCCCACCTAGCGTGCTGGTTTTTGTGGATTTCATTCTTTGGCCACTGGCTCTCCCCATTTATTGTGTAGGGAGTCCAGGTGCCTAACTCAGGCTTTGTGGTTCGCAGTTGTTCCAGTGATTTTTCTAGGTGCCTAAAAGTTAGGCATTGCAATGCTGAGTGTTGCAAAACCTAAGTTCCTTTGTGGATCCAGGTCCTTCTTCCAGGCCACTTCGCGAGACCAGACTCTCCTGTGCAGGGTGCTCCGAGACTGAAATCTACTGTGCTAGCTCATGTCTCTCCTACAAGTCTCCCCTTTCCTCTTGGCTTCTCTTCACCCATGATTTGTGTGGCTTTTTTTATATGGTTTTTAAATCCACCCTCCACTTGTGGAGTTCCTTTGTGTGGAGAGAATTCCAAACAATAAAACTGATAGATACATAATTTGAAGGATTTGTATTCTTTTATCCACTTTATTAGCAGTTCCTATTTTATTAAGGAAATAGTGCAGTATTCTACAGTAATCACCCTCCAAACACTGCCACATCTTGATAAAACTTAGGGCCTGATTCTCCACCCTCTTAAATTGGTTCAACTTTAACAGAGCTGATATAAGATCTGTGTAATGGAGTGGAGAATCAGACCTCTCGTGTCTGGGACCATTACTACAGAATATGTCCATTGGATGTTGTATAAAATGCTTAAGACATAGAAATGGTACTTGTAAATTATTCTATCAATAATTCTGGTCAGTATTCTATTCAATTGAACATTTGTACACAGTGGGCCTGATTTTCAGCCTGGCTCATACCTGGCCTCCTTTGTGGCACCTGTAATTATTTGTGTATCCAGGCAATGTTAGATATGAAGTACTTGAAGGTGCTCACAGATCAGGTGCTTGTATGTCTATATTACATCAGCTGACTTTGCAAATAATCTCAGTCACAAAAAGGGAGGGCAGGCTTTAAAACTCTGGCCTGTTATATTAGTTTATCAAAGATAATAATGAATAGTTTTCCCCTGTCAAAGGCAGAATACTGTTTAACTACATAGTGAGACAGAGTGTAAGATTGAGCGGAATCTCACCAGATGCCTTCTGCATGCAAAATGAAAGAATTTCTGAAATTTTGTGCAATAGAGATGACACAGGAATTTTTAGGAACAAGGTCAAATTCTTAATTTAAAACAGGAACTTTAAATCTCTATGCTTATTTGTCTTAATTTCTTCTCATTAGTTTATATTAAAACAGAACCCTAAATATTATAGGAAAGCTGATGTTCTTTCTAAATTCGGAGGACTCACTTGCTCCTAGCTGTGTGTGTTAGTTTGGGCCGGACTCTGCTTCTCTTGCTCATGTTGATTAGTGTCTGATTTCTCAAATAACCCAGTTGAAATCAATGGGGCTCTCATGGATCAAAGTGCTACTCAGTGTGAGTAAGGGCGGCAAAATCCAGCCATTAGCTTTTACAATTGTCATGAAGATAAAGGTGTTACTTCTTACAAGCAAGCAAGATCAAAAGGGAAAAAGGTATGAGTAGTATCGATTTTAATTGTTTTCTGTAAAATAAAAAATCTTGCTAAATAATTTTCTTCTTTTATACAAACACAGACTAAGAGGGAGAGAGAGAGTCTCAGCATATTTTTATTTAATTTCAGTTCAACCAATTATAGATAAGAGATTGGTGTTTAAAAACAAATATTTAGACCCAATCATCCCTAAAATCCAGTAAGTCTGCTGACACTGAGAAAAGCCACTGAAAAGAAAAAAATGACCACAATTGTATTCAGTAAGATCCACTGGTTTAAATCAATGCAGTTTGCTTGTATTGAAGCACTCCAGAAGGCTGGAATTCATCCCTATGAAGAAGGCCAGTACAAACTCTATGTACTATATGTATATCCTCAAAACAGAGAGACGATGTAACTTAAGGGGTCCATAGTTGTTGTTCTGGCCCTCTGAACAGAGTTGAACATCACCTTAGTGAACAATAGAAGATTTGGATGATATTTCAGGAATATGGTAGCATAGTGGAAGCCCATATTGTTAAGTACTGTAAAGTGAGAAAGTTATATGCTATTTTAGGGGAAGAAAGGTAAGTCTCAAATGGTGTTGCTGTAATTTGTGATATTTATAAATAAAACTTCTTTTGACCTCAGCTGGAGAGGAGGTGACAATCTATAGGCTAGAAGAGAGTTCGCCTATGAACCTAGATAAAAGCATGTCGTCCTGGTCACAGCGTGGAATGGCTGCAATGATCCAGGTCTTGTCCCAAGAGGAGATGGATGGAGGTCTCCGGAGAGCAATGAAGGTCATTTGTACCTGGTCTGAGAATGATGTATTGAAGTTGGGACAAGTCTTCATTGTGAAGTCGTTTCTTCCTGAAGTGGTTCAGACATGGCAGACGATCTTTCAGGAGGGTACAGTGCTACATCTGTGCCTGAGGGTAAGTATAAACCTGCAGGGAAACTGTCCAGCCCAGTTTGGCAGGTATGAAATGGTTTGGTACATGTAAACACTTCCAGCCTGGAGTGATTTGCTGTTTAATTATTGTTACTATCTTATTGGAGAGAGGGGCATGGAAAAATCCATCTCCTATTTACGATTAGTAAGGAACACTCCCTTTCTTTATATATTCTGGCCTTTCTTTATAAGCTTATGTAAAAGTAAAAGTAATACCTATAAATGTGTTTTTGTTTAGGAAATACAACAACAAAGGGCTGCTCAGAAGCTGATATATACCTTCAACCAACTGAAGCCACATAGCATTCCATATACCCCAAGGTAGGGAAACTGCCTTTCAAGAGTGAGGTGGAAAAGACTAAATATAACCTTCTGCAATATTTGGGTGCTGGGGTTAGGGTTTTTTCAGCGAGACCTCTCAAGTAGGGAACTTATTACCATTCTCTGTGATCTGACGAAGCCCAGCTTTGTTGACTGTCTTCCAAGGCCTATTTTTTCTGTGTAGTTTTTATGGAGGGGGTAGGTTGATAACATCTGACTGGGTGGGTGAGGGAATTTTGGGGAAATATAAAGGATTTGGTGGAGTGCATTAACTGGAGCAGATGAGGGAGGCTTTTTTAATAGATGTCTATCAAAAATAAATTGTGTCCATGCTTTTAATATTTGTAAAGTGTATAGAGCTTATGCCTGGCATTAATTAAACAGAAATAAATTAATAAAATAAATATACATGAATTAGAGACATTGCAGAATTTTTCTAAGTGTATCTGTTGCTTGATGGTGTTGAAGAAGTTTGTGAAAGAAGAGTCTGAAGCAAAGTCCATTGAAAAATAATTGGAAAGACCGTCATTGACTTCAGTGGCCTTTGGAAAAGCCCTTACTGAGCAAAAAGGAAAGCAAAGTGTTAGTGAGAGAACAGCTTATATTTTGAACACCCCCATAAATCTGTATTCATATGGTAAAGCAGATCAATGTTTGCTACTGAGTTCTTACAGTAAAGCTTTACTGTTTCTTTTACAAGGAACTTTACAGAGTATGACAGGAAACATAAGGCCTTCTGCTCATCAAAGTTTTATCAAAGTGAAAATGGCAAAAAACCTAATGTTTAGGAGGGATGAGCAGGTCTGGTTTGGAAAGTATGAGGGCCCAGATGTTTGAAGACCCATAATTAGGGCATATATTTTGTCATGTGCACCAATACTTTTCCTTCTGTTTTGGACACAGCCCTGTTTTTTCTATACCATCTCTAGAAATGCCACTATTAAAACTTGTGCTTCTGTGGGAATGATGATCTCATGTGTATTACAATCTATGAATATATGTAAGGCCTGATCTAGAGCCCATTGAAGTCAGTGGAAGTCTTTCTATTTAATTCAGTGGTCATGGATATGATCTCTTTGTATTACATCATTAGTACATTGGGGTGAATATGCACCATCAGATGTGGAAACCATGAGCATTTGATCTTGTCTCAAAAACATTCCCATTACCCAGTACCCAGAAATACTCTTGGGAAATACTCTTGCTTGTTCAGTAGCAGCCACAGTTCTACACAAGCCAGTTCTGTCTCATTGTATGCTGTTTTTTAGTTACTTAGCTTTATGAGCATATTTTTTCCCCTTAGGAAATGTAGAACTGTGGTTCAGTATTTGGGGTCGGGAAGGAATTTTCCCCCAGATCAAATTTGCAGAGATCCTGGAGGGTTTTTTGCCTTCCTCTGCAGAGTGGGACATAGGTCACTTGCTCATTTGAACTATGGTAAATGGTGGATTCTCTGTAACTTGACATCTGTAAGTCTAGATTTGAGGACATCAGTTACTCAGCCAGAGGTTATGGGCTGACTACAGGAGTGGGTGGGTGAGATTCTGTGTCCTGTGATATGCAGGAGGTCAGACTAGATTAGTGGCTCTTTAATCTTTCCACACTACTGTATCCCTTTCAGGAGTCTGATTTGTCTTGCGTACCCCCAAGTTTCACCTCACTTTAAAAATACCTGCTTACAAAATCAGACATAAAAATACAAAAAGTGTCACAGCACACTATTACTGAAAAACTGCTTACTTTTTCATTTTTACCATATAATTATAAAATAAATCAATTGGAATATAAATATTATACTTACACTTCAGTATATACTATATAGAGCAGTATAAACAAGTCATTGTCTGTATGAAATTTTAGTTTGTACTGACTTTGCTATTGCTTTTTATGTAGCCTGTTGTAAAACTAGGAAAATATCTAGATGAGTTGATGTACCCCCTGGAAAAATTGTGCATACCCCCAGGGATACGTGTACCCCAAATTCAGAACCACTGGACTAGATGTTCATGATGGTCCCTTCTGGCCTTAAAGTCTATGAATATTCTCCCTGTTCACCCCATTACATAGATACTGTGGCATCTGTGAGCATTACTGCTCACTGGATATCTTTAGACTGGCTTATTTGGAGGAAAGTTTTTGAGTTTGAGAGGAACCCAGCCCCTCAAAAAGACAAACACCCCCCCCAAAACTGCAGAAACAAAACAGCTTTTCCCCCCTCACAATAGTAAACTGCATACATAAATTTACTCCTTCCTTTCTGCAGAAGAAAGGAAGATTTGAGCCATCTTAACAGAGAGAACCTAGATACTAAATATCCTCTCACATTAGTTTTACACAGTAAACTCCAATTCCACTGACTTTAGTGGAATTTCTCCTGATTTACACTGAGTAGATTATCAGGTGTCACATAGTGCATCCTATGGGCCCAAGTGTGCCTTATAAAAACGAAGATTTTTTTTTGTTATTTTGGAGAATATCATCAAGCTTTTGCAGGGAAAGGAGTGCAACTTTGCACCTCTTTTACAAAATGGTGTGTGATGGTAAATTAACTTTCCAAAGGGGTCCTGACTTAGCATTTTATAGCACTTGTTGTTCAGGGGCATTTCTTTAATTAATCTTAAAGATTTCAGTCCATCTATTTATACTATGCTTGCACTACGAGGTAGGGGAGTGATTCCCCTGCTTGAGAACACATACTTGTGTTCACTCTCCTCGAACAAGAGCAAGTGTAAATAGGAGTGTTGCTGTGATAGCATGCGTAGCGGCAATGGAGGCATGGCTTAACTGTGCCAAGTACAAACCTGCCTGAAACTTGGCCTGTTCCTCCACTGCTGCTACCCGTGCTAATGCAGCTACACTGCTATTTATACTTGTGCTAGATCAATGAGAGCTAGTGCAAATGCACCTCTACTCCGATATAACGCGACCCGATAGAACATGAATTCGGATATAATGCGGTAAAACAGTGCTCCGGGGGGAGGTGGGTGGGGCTGCGTGCTCCAGCGGATCAAAGCAAGTTCGATATAACGCGGTTTCACCTATAATGCGGTAAAATTTTTTGGCTCCTGAGGACAGCGTTATATCAGGGTAGAGGTGTACGTGTATGTGAATAGGGGAAAAACACCCTTAGCTCGTAGCCTAGACGTTGCTGTAGAGATTAGCTAGTGTAACAATGGCATTTCCTGGTTTACTCAGCATATGCTTCTTGTTCACAGAAGGGCTTTGTTTTGAGATCATGCTCTGAAATGTCTTCTCCAGTAGGTTACATCTCTCAGGAATGACTTCCTGCTATCTACCATTTGTTATCTTCTGCTGCTGAGAGTTTTCTAAGAGGCTTGACGTTTGTAAGTGGTGGAGTAGTGTCCCACTTTTCAGTATATTTGCTTTATTCGTAATAATTGTGACCTGACTGTGAGGACACTCATCATCCTGCCAGCTCCTGACTGACAGCATTTTTACCCACAGGTTTCTGGAGGTTTTTTTAATATATTGCCATTCAGCCAATCAGTGGCTCACCATAGAGAAGTACATGACGGGTGAGTTCTGCAAGTACAACAACAACAACGGGGATGAGATTTCCCCCAGCAATTTGCTGGAAGAGATGATGTTGGCCTTCTCTCACTGGACTTACGAGTACACCCGAGGGGAGCTCCTTGTCCTGGATTTGCAAGGTGACTGCCAAAATGGACCAGTTTATTATATAACTTAGAGTTGCCACTAAGAAAACAACGTTGAATTCAACTTAGAGAAAAAGAGCCAAATTCTGCTCCTGTTTACTCCCATGAAAATCCTGAGCAATTCCAAAGACATCCATAGAGTTACTCTGAATTTATATAGGTGTAAATGAGAACAGTATCTGGCCCCATAGATCTAGTTTAGGTGTACAAGCACAGTGTACTAAAACAATGCGCAGTAACATTTCAATTAGCTGTATAAAAACCACTTCACATGTTAATGTTGATGAAGATTGTTAAATATTTGTAACAAAAACACATTTTTCTCATCGGAAGGCTGAAAACGGGCATCAGTTGTTGTTTATATTTTTCATTAATAAAACTATAAACAGTCTAAGCTGCAGTTCTGAGAACTATTCACAGAGCCTGGTGGCTCCTCAAAAGAGCACAGAGTGTGGTACGATCACATTACAATACATGTGTAAAGGGGAACATGGTATATTTAAAAAAATAAACATTTGACTGTGTACAGAAAATGAACACCATCCATCAAGCAGTTTAAACATCATTGGCTCTCATTCCTGCCAAGGGCAATTTGTGCTGCTAGACACAGGCTTATCATATTTACATTTTACAGCATTCAGAAACTGTGAATTACAGTAAGACTTCCTGGTCAAGCGAAATCAACCGTTAAATCCATGCTGGCCTTCATTTGATTTTATCTTCACATTAAGAAATATAAAAAGACTTTGTGTATCTTTGTTACAACATATTGGAACTGAGGCACACTTCCTCCTTTATTTTTAAAACTTGGTTTAGTATAGTACTCCTGAAATTGGCAGACCAGTACCACTGGCTTGAGCCTGGAAAAGGGAAGTATGTGCATAAATCTTTGCAGAATTGAGGCCCTCATTTCCATCCCAAACCAGGAAAGAGAAGTGTGAAAAAAATGGAGTAAAATTATTTACAAAATTCTTTTAAACCTCAGAAAAGGTCTGACTTCAGCATGGGTCAGCATTCGGGTTGTCCATACTGATTGGCTGTCCCTAAACTGGAGCTCTCTAATCAGAGCACAAAATCTGTTCCAGTTGGAATATCAGGCGCACAAGTCTGTCTATTGGAGACCTGCAACTAAAGGTGTGTGTGTGTCAAAATCTCTCTCACACACATAATATCTATAACTATATTTATTATACTTTTATTTAAATATATTCTGTGTTAACAAAGGCCCATTGTCACTGGAACGTGTTACAAATTTTCAGGTGTTTTAACATACGGTGAGCACAATAGTTATAGCTGTTCTTTACCTATCTACCTGTATCCATTGCAGCACATGAGTTCATCACTAATGGACCATGGGAATTAAAATAATTGGATGCTAATGTTCATGGAAGTTTTCCTGTACATCAGCAGCCCAATCATTTACTCAGATATAAGGCAATGACTTTTTAAAGTAGAATCCCATAAGCCCTAATGGGGCATTGGTTAGAGGAGAGGAGTTTAGCACAAAGGAATCTGTTCTTCCATTCATTTACCACGAAACGCCTATTAGCACTTATTGGAGTTACCTATCTAACTCTACTGTAACCACCACCAAAGGGGAGAATAGACCCCAGCATCCTCACATCACAACATCTAAATAAAGGGACATATTCTGATACCCTTCCTCACCTTGAATAGCATTTTTCCCCTGAGTGGTCCTAATAAAATCAACAGGATTTTAATAATGAAATAAGGTGCTATTCAACATCAGTACAAGCCTCAGGATCTGGCCTCATTTTACTGTAGTTACAACCGTTTTGGCAACTCTTTCCACGGTTTCATAGTATAGAGCCATTTGGGTAAGTTTCTAGCCTATCCATTCATATATCCACGAGCATGTAATATCAGGAATGGGGTGAGAAGAATTAGCATTTGTTTGTCTATTTTTAACAAATAGCTACAGCATTTTATTTTTACCTTAAGTGTAAATTTAGAGTCTACAGCGGAAATTGATGTTTACATTGGTTATGATTTTATAACATGATATTTAAAAAAAACAATCTTCGCTTGTAACACTCTCGTCTAATTTACTGTAGGTGTTGGGGAAAACCTGACAGATCCATCTGTTATTAAACCTGAAGGCAAGCAGTAAGTTTGTCATTTTATTAGCTGTCATTTCCAAACATGGTGTGTTTGATGTAATTCACTTCAGGCAATTGATAGCTAATGGTATATTTTATGTGGATATTTACATTCTCAATAATCGTTTATGATTTATTTTTTTTAGTCAGGAGTTAAATACTTGATTTGAATGTAGTAGTTCTGTTTTTTTCCACATGGTGTAGTTCCAAATGAATAATTATACGTGATCTAGGAGAATGGGGAGGGGACTAGGCACACAAGATTTCTGGCTTCACAACAGGATTGTTAATAGTGCTTTTTATATAAACAACACTTCATATACAATGGCTCTGATCCATGTGGGGAGACAAAATGGTTTTGTTTCTGGCCTGGGGTGTACAGGAGGTCATACTAGATGATCTAATGGCCCCTTCTGACCTTAAATTATGACACTTGGGGCTTGTCTACATGAACACTGAGTTCACAGCAAGCTGGGGTGTGAATATACTGCATACTAACTGTTCATGTGGACCCTGATAATGTGCACCAAAAGTTTGTTAGTGCACTTTAATCTACTCTTGTTTCAAAGCAGAGAAGATCAGGGCATACTATTATTCTGTTAGGTCCCACGGAATCAGTTAGTGCAAGTCAGGGGTATATTCACACCCCAGCTTTGTGTGAACTAAATGTTTGTGTGAACAAGCCCTTAATCCTGCATGGAGGTCCCAGGTCAGTGGGGCTCCACACAGACAGACGACTCTTACTGTATGGATCAGAGTGTCGGATCAAATCTTGTCTCCAGTTAGGTGTTACAGCACCCTAAGTACTAGGTACATATCATTAACCCAATTTCACAAAAGGGAAACAAGTTCAGAAATATTAAATAACTTGCCCAGGACACAGAACAAGTCAATTCCAGAATTGGGAGTAAAACTTGATCTCCTGTCCCCAAAATGACCATTATTACTAATATTATTTGTATTATCAAGAACATTAGTAATTAATAAACATTTGCACAATATTAATAAGTAATTACTATCACATGTTGATTATAGATACTATAGATGTATTATTGCAAATATGTGCTAGATGTTTCACAACAAATATAAGACAATCTACTTTTGACCCCTCATACTGGCCTTACTTGGGGCCACAGGACCCATACGCATAGTACCCAGAGTCGGTATGAGTCAATAGGGAGTCTTCTCATCCCTCCTCTCCAAGAGGTCAAAGGGAAACTCCTGAGCCTATGGAAGAAGAGGAGGATGAAGTGATTGCTCCAGTCTCGCTGTCTCTTTCTGATGACCACAGACAATTCCAAGAGCTGGTTCAGAGTGTGGCAGAAGAGCAGTAAATGCCCTTAGAGAAAGCCCAGGACTCGCAACACAACTCCCGTTTGGTCTAGCAACTACATGCAGCATCTTTACAAAATTATTTTCTGTAGTAGCCACACAATTTAGACTGGGTGGTTCTACCATCTTCCAGTGTCTAGATGATTGGCTTCTTACAGACAGGACATATTCAGAAGTCATAACATCAGCCTCATCTCTGCTCCATCTCCTAGAATCCCTGGGAATATCTGTGAGCATGCAAAAGTCTATCCTGGCTCTGGGTCAGACTAGAGATTTCACAGGAGTGACCTTAGATTCAAAACAAGGGCTCAGCTCCCGATGGACAGATTCCAAGTCATGGGCAACCCAATAAATCAGGTTATGCACAATCACAATCCTCTGACATTGGTCTGGATTTGCCTTACTCTCCTAGGTCACATGCCATCATCTACATACGTACTGCTGTTCATCCACCTCCATGTCTGTATGCTTGGCTTCAAACAGTATGTATACTGAGCAAACACAGCATGAACACTGTAGTGATAATCCCCAATAAGATAAGGGCCTCTCTGATTTGGTGGAAAGATTCTGCACACGTATGCATGGACATTCCTTTCCTATCCCACACACCCAACAGGACAATAATCACAGCTGCCTGCTTGTTAGGTTGGGAGATGCACATGGACAGTCACATAGCACAGGGCACTTGGATGGCCTAGGAACCAGAATGCACATAAATCTCGTGGAATGCAGAACAGTCGGAGAAGCATGCAGGGCATTCTCACCATTAATCCAATCTTACGTTCTCTCATAATGTCAGACAATATGACAACCATATTCTACATAAACAAACAGGGAGGAGTAAGTTGCATTCCCTTGTGTATAGAAGTGGTCAATGTATGGAACTGGAAGAATCACAATCACCCTATCAGCAGCGTACCATCCTGGAACCCAAAATTCACTGGTGGACAGCGTCAGCAGGTACTTTGCCACTGATCATGAATTAGTGTCAGACAGCTCAGTGATAAACAGCATCTTTGCTCAGGGGAAGCCTACCTGGGACCTGCTCACAGACAAATGGGAAGTACAGCACATACTGTTCCAAGGGAGCTCAGGGCCAGTTCTTCAGAGGTGATGCTGTCCTACTTCTTTGGGTAGACCATTTGAACTATGCCTTTCCTCTTATACCACTATATCCTCAAGTTTTGCGGAAGATTTTATGGTACAGAGCATGAGCCATTCTCATTGTGTTCAAGTGGCCTGAACTGTTTTGCTTCCCAGGTCTCCTGCATGTGCCAGCCCAGCCATTCATCCCTTCCAGGTCGTCTTGACTCATGATCACGGGTTGGTATTTGGATGGGTGTTGGATCTAGAACATTCCTATTCAGAAACTGTGCAAGCCATTCTCACTAAAGCAGAAAGGACTCCACCAGAAAACATTCTTTAGCCAAGTGGAAGCATTTTTCTGTCTGGGCCCAACACCACAGTATGTCTCCTGATAAAATAGGTATTCCTGATATCTTTGATTACTGCCTTACACTCAAGAAGATGGGTCTTTCCCTTAGCTCGATCCGGGTTTTCCCATAGGCAATCAGCTCATGTCACCCTCCAAAAGATGACTCTATCTATCCAATCACCTCCAGGTTCTAAAAGTGTTTAATTAGAGCTTTCCCACCAACAAGAAAACTAACCCCTCAATTGGACCTTAATTTAGTACTTTCAACACTTATCAAGCCACCTTTCAACCCCCTGGCTACCTGTTCAATGCTTCATCTGTCTATGAAGGTTGCTTTCCTCATTGCCATCACCTTGGCCAGGCAGGTAGGTGAACTGGGGTTCCTAATGGCAGATCCTCATTACACACTATTGGATAAAGACAGAGTCTTGCTATGACTACTTCCAAAATTCACCCCTACAGTAGTTTTGGAATTTCACATAAACCAGACTATCCACTTACTTCTGTTCTTCCCAAAACCCCATGCTGCCAGCAAAGGAAAAGACTTCATTCCCTTGATGTGAGATGATCATTGGCATTTTACCTATAGAGAAGAAAACAGATCGGAAAGTCACCCTGGCTGTTTGTTGCCATAATGGAATGAACGCAATGGTTCTACAAACAACCAGACCTCCTCCATCATCATGCCCTCCTTCTCGCGGAGTACTGCTTGTCAGTCACCCAAGTGGAATACACATAGGGACGAGCACTCAAAGAAGAAAGGGAAGTTACGTACCCTTCATAACCAGAGTTCTTCGAGATGTGTGGTCCCTATCTGTATTCCACTATGTGCCCTCCTTCTTCTCTGCTAAGGATCATCTCTGATTTGTGGTAAGAGGAGGAACTGGAGAGGGGTTGATCCACGTTTCCCTTTACACAATCAGCACAGAGCATCAGCAAGGGCATGGACCAATGGATACTATAGTCTCAGGCACATGGAATGCATGTGTACCCACAGTGGTATACAGATAGGAACCACACATCTTGAAGAACTCCAGTTATGAAGGGTTAAGTACCTTCCATCATTTCTGGGCACTTAAAGCATTACACCCAGATTAATAAAAATGAGTTATATAGTTTGCATTTAAAGCTTGAACAAAATCCTTTTTGTTTGCTCTGTCATCCCCCAAAATAGCCAGGTATTCGATTTGCTAGCTAAAGATCAGTTATAGCAGACACTGATTAATGAAGCAAAAAACCCAGTTTGGGCTTCATGTGTTAGGGAAAATCTTAAGAACTGCAAGAAGCAAAACAGAGTTGTTTTGACTTAGTGATCTGAGAGAATATAACAATGAAGCTACAGATGGAGCCTGTATGCAGCTAGCAATATACTTGTGCAAAGTGATCATTCCAGAGATATACTTCCTAAAAAAAAAAAAAATCTTTAAAATGCACTCTTAACTTTCTCCTTCACTCACTCACCAGGGAAAAATTCCAGCAGTATCGGGGTCTGTTTTATGTTTTCATTTATCAATGACTTATTTCTCCAAAAATTGAATGCTGCTTGAAAAGTTGCTAGCGAGACTCAAAGGCATGTCTTTGAGCTCACATTCTCTTAGATACCAGAAGAGAGTGGGTGACATCTGACTGATGGGGCTGATGCATATTTTATTACTACTAATAATCATTATAATTATTATTAATGTGTTGTTTCTTTAGTTCCATTGATTCTGGGGTTCATTTTTAAAGTAATTTGTGTGGGAGATTTATGCCATTATCACATAATGAGTCTTTTCTTTCATGCATTCTACCATTACCTTTAAAATGGAGTTTTTAATGCCAAGACCCACCCCCCGTATGATGGTCTGATGCTATTTCTCACAACAGTTCTGTAGTCTTCTATACACTAGTTCAGTGATTACAATTACAGAAGTATTTAGAAAGGGGGCCAATACTAAACCCAGGGCCAGATCTTTAGCTGCTGTAAATCAGCATAGCTTTATTGACTTCAACAGAGCTAAACTGATCAAAGCCAGTGGATGTGACCCAGGTGTGCGATACATGAGGTAAGCAGTGTGAAAATTGATGCAGTTTGGATTCTAGCCCCAAATATAAATAGCTGAAACTTTATTGCCAGGAAAATACAGGGCCAGTGTCCAGATACAGTTTCAGTCCCTGCAATCTCATGTGTTTTCCTGTACACCAGAGCTCTGGGAGGCATTCTCTGATGAATAATGCCTCCTGGTGCTCCTGACAGGATGTAACAATTTTCGCTACCAACAGCACAAGGCTATGCCTATAAGGCATGAGCAAGCACTGTAATTGTATCATAACAGTGATGCAGAAGTGCTGTAAATAGGGGTTTATGTTTTGAGTTAGTAAATAAGGATGAGCCGCATTAGCCTGGCATAACTTACATACTGAGAGAGCTGATGAACAGGATTGTAGCAAGAAAAATATGCCAGAGGAGGGCATCAAAAGATATGAGACAAAGAAGATGGCTGTGGTTAGAGGCAGTAGGAGTTAGAAGAACTTCCACTATCTCCATGCAGATGCCCAGGTAGGTGGTTGGGGCACCAGCAAGCAAAGGTGTCTGAAGGGCCATCAGCATGTGTCTGAAGGGCCAAAATAAAACTTTTCTAGTGCATTTGTACAGAACTGGGCTTCCCAATGATGTGCTGGACAGGCCATCTACATGGATTGAATACAGGACCTCCAGTTCTGGAAGCATGAGCCGGTATAAGTTGAGCTGACAGACGAGGTCCATTAGTTCAGAGGCAGCTGAGACTCCTCAACTTTTTTGTGGTCTAGGCACTGGGGGCGGGGGGGACGGGACAGGACAGATTCACACTGCATTAGCACAGGCATGCTGCTTTACTTACAAGAGTGCCTATGACTGCAACTTGTTGGCACTTTACCAGATTGGACCAAAAGCCAGAAATGACTACCACGTACCATGTTATTTAATACTATGCAGCTTCTACTCTATTTCTGTGGCACTAAGGAGCCATAGAGGACACTAGAACGAATCCTAGTTGTGTTATTTCCTTGAATGAGCCAGGGAACAGTCACTGCTTGTCAGCCAGACATTAAGTTATCAGGCCTTCCATTCTAGGTTTGGCATATCTTCATTGTAGCCACTCTACTTCTCTCCAGGGGAAATGGAGATTCATTTTATATATATATATATATATATATATATATATATATATATATGAAAAGTCAATTTTTGTCCATGCCCTTTTTGAAAGCTGCTCTCCTTGGAGGTGATTGATGTGTTTTTGCAGGGAGAGTAGAGAATTGTGAGAGTCAGATTCTTTTTTTTCAGGCCTGCTTTTCTCAGCTATAATTGATTTCAGATTTTAAAATGTGTTGTTTCCACTCTGCATGTCATTAAAATAAAATATTAGCTTTCATAAAGTTTCTTTGGAAGTGTTCCTTGTGTGCTCTGTTCCGTGATGTCTAGAATGTCAATTAAATCCTCGAGAATAATGGTGGAGAAATATTAAAATTAATGAATACTGATCTTTCAGACTACATTAAGAATCTGTTATAGTTATGCAGTTCTTCTAATACATGTCTGGTTTATCTTACTTCTATTTGTTATTTTGTCAGCTTCATCCAGAATATGCTGTATGCTTCCACAGATGAATTTAGTTACATTGCTGAATTGCCCAGAAAGTGTAGGACTACAGAACTGAGTACAGTTGGAAGCAGATAATTGAAGATCCTTGTTTACTAGCAATGTACTGTATTCTTAACAGCCCTATATGTCTAACAGGTGTTGGCGTAAATAGAGCTCTGCTTGTTTTAGGAAACCTCTTTATGTTTGCAAACGCTGGAACTGTATTTGTTTAAATGATCTGTTCCTAAATCCGGTCAAAGTTGCATTGAATTTGACCTCTTTGGTCACTCCGGTTTATGCCCTAATGTCTCCCACAATCCCGTTCATTCCATAGGCCTGGAGAATACTTGGTGCAGCACAACCATGCTGGTTCTGTTGTGAGGTAGGTGGAGGAAGGTCCACACCAGGAGCCCATGTCCCCCGAGCAGCACAATTCTGTGAAGAGGGTTTTAGTGGGGACTGAGTAGATCCACCAGGGATTCCCCCAGTGGAGATGGAGCACAGTGGCCAGTAGTATTGCTGGACCTCTGAGGTTACAGAAATAGCCAGGGAGTAACCTGGTACTCCTCCATAGGCTGAGTTGAAGGAGGATAACTTCATTAATCTCCCCAGTTGTGCACTGGAGACAAGGTTTGACCCCATTTATTTAAAAGGGTTTGATTGTACTTTGGTTTGTTACATAGAAAAATTGGTCTCACTGAATAACTTATCCCTGAAACAGCTCCACTACATTCTAAAGAGTAGAATTCCAGGGGGTAATGCATATAGAGCATCCTTTCTTTAACTTTCAGCTCACTGGTATTCTGTTATTTCTTCCAGATCTGGAGGGATGGTGTTTGGACCAGCAAACCTAGGGGAACGTGCAATTAAAAACTTCATTGCAAAGCACCGTTGTAACTCCTGCTGCAGGAAGCTGAAACTTCCTGGTATGAACTGCAAGATTGTATATGTTCCTCAGCAAATCCATCTTAAGAACAATGTTCCGTAGAAGCTGGTATGGGTGGCATATTGGGCAATGGGCATACTGTTGTGACTTATTTCCAGTCCACGTCTAACTTTCTAACGGCAAAATAACGAAGGTCCTGAAATGACTAAAAATGTTTCAATTTTTAAATAGGATTTTGTCTTTCTTGAAAATGTATTTACTTAGCGCTCTGGTCACTTGTGATTAAGTAACACTGACACGTTATCTTTTTCCTGAGTAAAGCTGATGATCTGGAGCTCCCTTTTCAAGCACAGGTGAAGCTGCGCTGCACTGATTGGCACTCCATTTCCCTTTTCCTTTTGCCTGGCTATCACTTTTAAATTAGAAGCCATCAGTCAGAGGTCTGGAGTTCATGATGTAAACCCCTACCATTAAACACGCATTCAATTATTTTCTTCTCCATGTAAAATAATAGATTACTTTCCAGTGGGATCAATACAGTTACCACAACAATAATTGTTAGTGTTTAAATAAGGATCTGAGGAACTCCATAAAAATCAGCAATGCATCAGCCCACAGAGAGATCTCCGTGAGTCTCTCTCTTTCTCTTGCAGATGTTGCCTTCAAACCTGGCTCCATACATCACAGCTTTTGCTTGCCATATATTTGGAGCCACCAATCACATACATTATATTTGTTAGAAATGTACTTTTCATTGTGATGCAGATCAGATCCGTTTTACGGGGCTCAGAGTGTCAAAAATAATTGCAGTTCTGGGTCAAAAGTGTTGTAATATGGTGTCGGATGAAAGAGAGAGAATTGCCATCTATCTATTTTTTTCCTAATGAAAAGTACTTTGATTTCAATAGCTGCCTCATTCTGAATCAGGAGTTGTAATATTATCTTTCAGATTGCTTCCCTCTGTAGCCAATGGATACTGGGATGGGGGAGGAAGGGGCAGGACTTGCAAATGATTAACTAGTAGTGTAGGACAGTAGAGAATACATTTGTGTAAGTTCCCCATCCCCTTCTGCCTCTGCATGGGTCATCCTCTAGTGCATCCAGGGGCGGCTCCAGGCACCAGCGCAGCAAGTGTGTGCCTGGGGCAGCAAGCCGCAGGGGGTGGCCTGCCGGTTGCTGTGAGGGCGGCAGGCAGGCGGCTTTCAGCAGCATGCCTGCGGGAGGTCCGCCGGTCCCGCAGCTTCGGTGGTAATTCAGCGGCGGCGACACCGATGGCGCGGCACCGGCGGACCTCCCGCAGGCATGCCGCCGAATCCGCGTGACCAGCAGACCGCCCGCAGGCGCGCCGCCAAAAGCCACCTGCCTGCCGTGCTTGGGGTGGCAAAAAACATAGAGCCACCCCTGAGTGCATCTCCTCCCACTCTGGTCTGACCTCTCTTAGGAAGAGTCAGGTCAGTGCAGTATCTCCCTCTCCCCCAATACACAATATAGGGTTCACGTGCCCCTTACTCTCACCCTCAGGATCTGGCTTATGCTTAGTCTGTGTATATTCTCCAAACAGTTACTGTCCATGTCATTGAATTTGTTTCCCCCCACAGATATGAGAAGAAATGATTACACCCCTGCAAGGCTCAATCCAGCTGTCAAAGTGGAGACAGAGGCGGGAGCAGAGAGTGCTGTTGCTACTGATGACAAGCCTCTGGAAAATTACACCCGTTTGTGAGCAAGCAGGATGACTTCTGGCCTTTTGAACACTGGAAAACACTCCTTACTTAGTTTTGCCACCTGTCAATCTGAAAGGACAAAGTCTAGGGTATGTCTATACTGTAACCACAGGGTATGACTGTAGGTCGAATAGGCATTCCTGAGCTAGCTCTAATGTAGGTCAGGCCCTGGAGCAGTGAAGGTGTGGCAGCAGGAGTTTCAGTGTGGCTTGTGTGAGCCTGCCTAGAACCCTGGGTAATTATTCCTGGGGGAAGCTCACGCTACTGAGGGTTTACTGTTCTGGGACCCAAGCTAGCTAGATTAGATGGAGTATGTCTACTCAAGCTATAATCACATCCTTTGATTACAGTATAGACACACCCATAAATGCACAAGAGTGATATTGCTCCATCTTCTATAACTGAATATCCTATGGGCAAGTGGGGCACATGTTTTCCAAAGGACATTCTTCAGTTACACACCTCAGTGCACTGAATCTTTTTGTACTTCGTTGTAATACTGATTAGTAAAGAGACTGGAGCAGGGGGCTGCCTTATCTGATAATAAAGTTCATTTGTACTTCAGTGCCTTAGCTGGAAATATGGTATGAAGCTGAAAGGTGTTTATGTTGGAAAATAAATGGGGCTGCTTTTTTAAAGCTGTATTTCCCCAAGTAGGAATTATATGCTGCTTATTTCCCTGCTACCTTACCTGATCCTGCTTTCAGTAAAACAATGTATGTATGCTTATGCATAAATAGTTCTATAGCCGTATAGATGGCTGCTATGTGTTCAGTGTGGAGAAACCTGGGAAAACGCTTTTTAGTGATTCTGTAGTGCAGTTTGGATGCAGTGATGGGCCATCTGAGAACAAGGATAAAGATCCTCCAATGGATCTAGGTGCCTAAATCCCATGGGATTTAAGTGCTGAAATACCTCTGCATATCTGAGCTCAAGAGTTTAAAAGTCATGTAAACAAAAGTCCTCATTCCGTGAGTTTGTGAGGGGACTGCCCTGTGCAATAAGGGCCCATTCCTGCATTCTTTTCACACCCCAAAATCCCATTAAAGGACAAACTGGCGGTGTAATGAAACTGTATGTCTTTCCAAATGTGAATAGGTGGGAAGGTGAATTCATCTGCTGTAAAAACACTATACTTTTTACAACCAAAATGTTTCAATTTTTAAATAGGATTTTGTCTTTCTTGAAAATGTCTGTAATTTGAAAAAAACCCTCTCAATTCTTTAAGTTTTAAGATACAATAGAAAATTGAAAAGACCTAATGAATAATATAAAATTACACTTACTTGGGTGTTTAGTTGAATATTGTAGATACTTGGGTTTTCTCCCTTCATGTGATTGATAGGTGTATAGATACGTTTTCTTTTCGCTCTTTCCTACGGAGACCCAGTGCTAGATCAAAGACTTACGCTTGTGCTTAAATTGTGCAGTGTGATTTCAATGGAACTACTCACAGCAGGTACAAGTAAGTATTGCTTGACAGGATTGGGGCTGTAATGACCCCAGTGTTGCACTACCTAAAATCTTTAACACATCCAATCAATTCCAAATCTTGCATTAGCTGATTTCTTCTTTTTGTTGTAAATAGTTGATACTAGAAATGCCAAATTTTGGAACTTAAATTGATAGGAAACTTCAAAAGAATGAATTTTACCTTTCTATTTTTCTCTACACTATATTTTGTAGCTGCTGAACCATTCATTGCAGAAGTCATCATGAGACTTTGAGTGTCTGAGAGCTGCGAACAAAGACACTCTAGTTTACTCTGTGGAATATTATTGTAGTGTCACGTGATTGCACCAGTAATTTTGTTTCCTTTCAGGCAGCATATCTTTCTGAATCATGCACTGAAGTGGACCATTACAGGCAGGGCCGGTGAAAGGATATTTTGTGCCCTAGGCGAAACTTCCACCTTGCGCCCCCTCCCCCCTCTCCTCCCGGAGCATCGCTTATTAAAAACTTTCAAAAATGAATACTGCATAATGTGGCATTGTTCATTAGAATTAATACAAGGGGGTCAGGGAAGATGATCACAACAGTCCCTTCTGGCCTGGGGGAACCTATGAGCAAGAAAGAGGCTGAGAATGCCCCCAGCTCGCAGGGTCTCTAAATGTTCCCAGGCTCTGAGTACTTCGCCCTCCGGGGGGGACCCAGGGGCAAGGAGGGCAGAGCCGGGCTCTCCCAGGGAGCAGGTGAGGATCTCCCTGGGGATCAGGGCCGGTTCCCTATATTGGCACAGTGCCACTGTGTGTGTGTGTCGGTGTTTGGAAGCGGCACCTGCGCCAGCCCTTTCCCCTCCGTCATGCTGCGGGGTTGAATTTCACTTTCCCTCACCCCAGGAGGTGGCTGCGCCCGGCTCCAGGCGCGGCGCGTTGGAGGGTGAAGCTCACCTGAGCTCAGGACTGCATCCTGTCTCCCCCAACAGCTCTGTCTCTCGGCCGCAGCCTCCCACTGACCGTCCTGCGTGGCGCCCCTCGCTGCGGGGGCGGGTTTGTTATGGAGGCCTTGCTCCCCGCCCTGCCTCACTCAGCTGATTTCTGTGACACTGGACACCGCTTTTTGGTGCCCCCAAATCTCGGCACCCTAGGCGGCCACTTAGTTCGCCTAGTGGTTACATTGGCCCTGATTACAGGTCAGTGCATAGCAAAGCTACCTGGTGTAATATCCTAACTCTATTGAAATCAAAAGGAATTTTGCCATTGACGTCAATAGGTTCAGGATTTCATCCTGGAAACCAGTGCTTTTCATTTATTGGGGCTCGATCTTGCTGCCATTGCAGTCAGTGGACAAAACTCCCATTAATTTAACTGAGAGCAGCATTGGGCCCCACTATGACTTGACATGAATTTGGTACATTTAGAGAATGTATATGTAGATGTAAGCAGGGTCTGAATGAGTTTCTCCCCTGACAGCTAGCTGGGAGAGGGGAGAGACTTCAGAAGCAAACTGTATTTACGTGAGCATACCCACTCTGCCTAGATATCCAGCAGATAGAGTGGTGTTGCTCAAAGTGATCAACTTTGGCTGGTGTTGGGTTAAAAATCACTTTAATACTAAATACAGGGGTAGTGAAAAGTTATCAGTATTGTTGTCTTTATTGTATGAATAAAGGGGAGCAGAGCTGTGCTTAACCTGTTCTGAATGAGGGGGTCACCCTCAGCTGAAAGGACCTTGTTAAGTCTAGGGCTCGAATGCCAGACCCTGTGGAAGTAAGAGGGATGGGAACAGGTGTCCAAGCCAGGAAGTGTGGACTCTCCCTAAGGGTCCTCTTAAGAATTTGTGGCTTCTGAAAATTGAAATAACTCTCATGAGTGGTTATAATTATGTGAACTGCAAATTGTTACTTGCTTATTATTTTCACATTACTTTTCAAATGTACATGCGTGCCCATGTAAATGTATATCAAAGTAATCATGGATTCTTTTAACAGTGCCCAAGAAAATCACGGATGTTTTTAAAGGCAGTTAATCTGAACACGTACAATGTCAAACTCTGCTTAATCTCAAATAACTAATACTATAACTACAATACAGTGCCTGCCTTTGCAACTGTTTGAGGCTGCATTTCCAACATAGTCCTCATCTTTTCCATGTATGCACTGTAGTAAACTTTCAATAGCTATAGCTGTTAATTACTTTTACCTTAACTTAAAATACACATTTGAGAAGGGCTGATTTCCATTTAATATAGTTTTAAATCTGATATTTTGACTAAAAATGTCATTTTCTGTCTCTTTTATAGTGCATAGTAAATTGTAATGAAAACCATTAGAGAATTTTTTTTCTTTAATCCTCAGTGTCAATATCAACTATTTCTGAGATTTCCAGATTCTGCAAACTCCTGTTAACATTATCCCATTGAAATCAATGTCAACACTCCGATTGACTTCAATGGGGACAGGGTCAGGCCCCTTATTAACAAGGATCATTCCTGTGCACAAAGGGTATGCAGGATTGGATTTTTTCTCTGGTTACTTAGTGCCAACCACTGCACAGTAAACAATTCATTTCAAGGCTTAGAAGTGTCTGATTTTAAGTTTCAAGATTTGTTTTAGATTAAAAACACATTTGGGAGAGTGTTTACCTTGCTTGTGGGCATATTTGGGAGAGTGTTTACCTTGCTTGTGGGCTCAGGGCCAAATCCAACTCACCTTACTCACTCAGAAGCAGGATTTGGCCCTACATCGGAATTCATTACATAGAAACATTTTTTTTATAAACCAGAACCAAAGAATTTACAGGCACATATCAAAAATGTGAGTGAAAGACCCTTATTTTGGTAAGGAAACAAGTTAAGATTACTCAGAGCTAAACGGTACACAATAGTCTAGGCAGCCATTGCCTTGGATACTTTTGCTTAAACATATGAGAAGTTTAAAGGTTTCAGACCTTGTTCCCAGGCAGTCTTTTCTCATGTGCTTCTGTAATGGTCATGGCATAGTCAGGGTGACTTCTTTTCTGTTGGTGAAAAAAGATAGGAGGGATATAAGATATATAATTTCCTATGAACATACTTATGGTTTTTGTGATTTTGTTGGTCTGGTTTATTCTGTTCTGAAAACAAGTAAAACAGTTTCTTCATTGATAAATGTACAACCACAGACCATGTTTCTCAAAGGTAATGGAAACAGGCAGCAAGCTACATACAGAAAATAATGGGAAGTTATTTTTCACTTGGGAATTTAACCTTGGAATAATAAATAGATTTTATTTTTGTCTCTGTCATGTACCTTTTAATCCGCCCCCCCCATTATAGTAATTCTTCTTTATACACCTGTGGTGACTGCTCCATCTAAACAATTGGAAATTCTTTTTCCATTAGAATTCCACTATGTCTTTTTAGTTACAACCAGAGCTAGTGAATACAATTCAGTTCATAAAATAAGCCTCTGATTTTACACTTTATCTGCGTACATTTTTAACATATAAAAATCTTGGTAATCATTCTCTAAATGAAGAAACTGTTATAAACCAAACATGAATTAATTTGAAGTGACTGCATGATTCCTAAACCATAATTCTGGAGCTGTAGTATGAGTGGAACATAGAGCATTTGGTATAAATAAACACCTTTGGGCCAGATTCTCAGTTGATATAAATCACTGGAGTGCCATTGAAGTCAATTGGTTACACTAATTGACATCATGAGAGAATCTGCCTATAACGCTGTTTGTTGTTCTTAGAAGGGAGATGCAAAGAGGTATTTCAATTTGTGCCTTGACATGGTCAGCGGAATCTAAGGACTCTCGGACTCTGTGAGATGGGAGGGTCCCAGGAACGTCTACACTGCAAGTAGACATATCCTTAGCCTGAGCCCCATGGCACTGGCACGGGCTAGCTGCGAATGTCTAATTGCAGTGTAGACATATTGTTACGGGGAAGGAAAACTTGGCGTGCCTAGTTGGCATTAGTTTATTTTTTCTCTCTCTCCAAACATGTTAAAAATAAATGATTTTCTTCCAGATTGTGTCATGTAGCCAGGTAACAAAAAACCCTGAAGTTAAAAAAAAAAAAAAAAAAAGAAGAAGAAGAAGAAAAACGCACTCAACAAACAAAACTAGCTACTCATTTCCATTAAAGGAAGCTTTTGACAGGCTTTTTATGTCAGGGATTTAGTTAGGAAGCTGAAACCTTCTATTTCTCAGTCTGTCACAGAACAGGGTCAATGCAGTGTCTTGACAGTGCCCTGCCAGTCTGATGCAACCACAACTGGTAGGCCGGGGGGAGAGGAGAGCGGGTGGAGCAAGGATCAGAAAGAGGACTTTGACTTCCATAGCCATTCTACTCTTAGCTTTCAGGACTAAAACTGTAATCCTGCTGAGCTATTGCCAACTGTGTGTGTTGCCTTGTGAGCTGGGCTATGCACAACAAAGGGATTAAGGGAGTGTTAAATTAGAGAGTACTGGCTTCTGTCTAATGCTGACACAGAATGTTTGTGTCATGCTAACATGCCTTCAGGATTGGAACAAGCAGATAAAGCAATGGTGACCTCCCCACTAATACTGGCAATTTACTATGGTAAATATATTGTATCAAAGAACCAGGAGAGGAGATATTGAAAGAAAGGGACATACTGAAATACAGTATTAGTGTGGAGAGAGCAGGGAACTGGTTGTCTGGAACCTCTCGGTTTCTATCAGCAGCTGTAGTGTAAACTGTGAGACCACCTCCAACCGTAGGATTAGCAAAGTACCTTAGTATTGTTCTATTTGTGATCTCTTGGACAGTGCTATAGTCGATTAGGTCCATCCAGATGCACAAAGGTACTTAGGTGCCTAAGTACCAGTTTTAGGCTCTACTGTGGTCCACAAAACTGCCACTGAACCCTGTAAGCACCTAAACTCCCTCAGCACCTAAATTTTCAGGGTAAAAATTCCCTTAGCACCTAGGTTTCTGCCTCTGAGCATGCACACTGCTGCCTTCCTCTTGGCATCTGGATGCCTACCTCCCACCAAAGCCACAGAGCAACTTTTTGTGAACTCAGACTAGACTGATAAATAGTAAGTTCTCAAGTTCTGAGAGTAGAATATGGGTGAGTGGTGAGACACTGTGCAATCCAATGTAAGGCTGGCCCTGTTTGGGATGTCTGTAGAGAATGAATCTGGGACTGCTAAATCTGAAAGTATGAGCTTCTATTAGTTGAACTAAATGACCAGTCCAAGCAGTATGGTGATGGTAGCAGACTCAAACCTCTATATAAGGTCTAGCTACTACAGGTGGCCAAAGAGCCACACTGTGTTAGCCTGGGTTACACAGGAGATAGTTTGCCATATTTCACCTGACACCAATACGACAAAGATTTAGGTTCTATGTCTAGTTCTCCTTGTCCAACCTCATAGTTATCCAAGCTATATGATGGAGGAATTATATGTCTCCAAAGGTAGCGATTACAGCCGTTGTCAATAAGGGGTGTGAAATGCACTGAAATGTGAAGAGCAGTCAGTAGAAGAATTTGGGATTAGCACCCATGGGCTCTTAGTAGGTAGTTCACTGCACTTTCCCCGAGGGTCTAGGAGGGAGAAAGTGTCTCTCTCTCTTATGTCAAAGTCATATGGGAATATATACATAACACAAGTTGGCAGGTCTGCTGATTGCATGCTTTTGGTCCCCAATGGTTCTCTAACTGTAGCAGCTTTTACTGCTGCCAAGAGCTGAACTCACATTTTGGGACAATTTGAGAAAAATCCAATATAGAAGAATTTCTCTGGGGACTGACTCCAACCCTGATATACCACTAAGCATCCTGGAACAGGTTAGGCACCTACAGTGAAAATACACAGGGCCGTAGTGAATATGAACAAGGCTTTGCTCAGAGACCTATCCCCTTTACACAGAGGAAGTGTTGCACGTGTGATGTGGGCTTAGAGAGCTGGAGTGCTTCAAGAGCTACCAGATTGAGCCTCAGAATGCTACTGAAACCAACTGGGGAGGTTAAGTGCAGAAATTAACGTTACTCAACTGACGCCCCCCCCCCCAGCCCCCATTGTGTATGTAAGTTGTATATGTTCACATAGTGACCGTTTCTGTCATGAAGAGCTGCAGTCCAAGGAGATAAGAAGCAAAGACCACACCTTGATATTTCACAATGTCATCAGACATTTGCACAGTTGAGATTTATGAACCAAAACTACAATTAGTAGGGTAGTGATCAATGGCTCCATGTCTAGTTGGCAGCCGGTTTCAAGCGGAGTGCCCCAAGGGTCGGTCCTGGGGCCGGTTTTGTTTAATATCTTTATTAATGATCTGGAGGATGGTGTGGACTGCACTCTCAGCAAGTTTGCAGATGACACTAAACTAGGAGGCGTGGTAGATACACTAGAGGGTAGGGATCGGATACAGAGGGACCTAGACAAATTAGAGGATTTGGTCAAAAAAAACCTGATGAGGTTCAACAAGGACAAGTGCAGAGTCCTGCACTTAGGACAGAAGAATCCCATGCACTGCTACAGACTAGGGACCGAATGGCTAGGTAGCAGTTCTGCAGAAAAGGACCTAGGGGTCACAGTGGACGAGAAGCTGGATATGAGTCAACAGTGTGCTCTTGTTGCCAAGAAGGCTAACGGCATTTTGGGCTGTATAAGTAGGGGCATTGCCAGCAGATCGAGGAACGTGATCGTTCCCCTTTATTCGACATTGGTGAGGCCTCATCTGGAATACTGTGTCCAGTTTTGGGCCCCACACTACAAGAAGGATGTGGAAAAATTGGAAAGAGTCCAGCAGAGGGCAACAAAAATGATTAGGGGTCTGGAGCACATGACTTGGAGAGGCTGAGGGAACTGGGATTGTTTAGTCTCCAGAAGAGAAGAATGAGGGGGGATTTGTTAGCAGCCTTCAACTACCTGAAGGGGGGCTCCAAAGAGGATGGAGCTCGGCTGTTCTCAGTGGTGGCGGATGACAGAACAAGGAGCAATGGTCTCAAATTGCAGTAGGGGAGGTCCAGGTTGGATATCAGGAAAAACTATTTCACTAGGAGGGTGGTGAAACACTGGAATGCGTTACCTAGGGAAGTGGTGGAGTCTCCTTCCTTGGAGGTTTTTAAGGCCCGGCTTGACAAAGCCCTGGCTGGGATGATTTGGCTGGGAATTGGTCCTGCTTTGAGCAGGGGGTTGGACTAGATGACCTCTTGAGGTCCCTTCCAACTCTGATATTCTATGATTCTATGAATTAAGATGAACTTTGAAAATAATGGCATAGTGCAACCAGTGGGTCACATTTGCAACACATCTAAGGGTATGCCTACACTGCAAAGAAAAACCTATAGTGCTGAATCTCAGCGTCCTGGTCAGTTGACTTGGGCTCATGGGGCTAAAAATAGCAGGGTAGACATTCCCGCTCAGGCTGGGGCCTGCGCTCCAAGACCCGCCACCTTGCCGGGTGTGAGAGCCCAGCTCCAGCCCAAGGGAAAGCATCTACACTGCTATTTTTAGCCCAAGCTCTGCAAGCCTAAAGGCTTGTCTACACTTAAAACACTACAGCATCACAGCTGTGCCACTGAAGCACTTCAGCATAGCCACTCCCTACACTGATGGGAGGAAGTCTCCCTTCGGAGTAGGCAATCCAGCTCCTGAAGAGGCAGTTGCGAGGGTAATCAAAGACTATTGCTGTCTACACAGGGATTTAGGTTGGCTTAACTATGCCACTCAGTAGTATGGCTTTTTCATACCGCTGAGCAACATAGTTATGATGATTTAATTTTCTAGTGTAGACCAGGCCTGAGTCAATTGACATGGGCTCTGAGACTTGACGTGAAGAGTTTTTCTTCTGCAGTGTAGACGTACCCTTAGTGACTTAGGAGCCTAAGCCCCACTGAAACTACAAAGTCATTTAGGCACTTTTTAAAATGTTGTCCACAATCTTTAGGCAGCATTGTAATATTTTTAGAGCGACTGAGGCCCAAAGATAGATGGGCTATTGTGAATATGTATTAGATTACTTCAGGTAATAACTATTATGTAAATAACAAACTACTGCTGTTGGATAAGCTACATTATGTCAAATTAAACATTTTTGCCTCTTTTCTAAATTAGATACAACCCAGCTAGCAGGCAAATAAGCAGTGATGTACAAGTGACTATTTATGTAAGAAGCCTATTAATATACAGCACAAATGAGAATCCTGTGGAGAGTCTAATTCATTTCCTACACTGAATGACCATAATCACTGTATGGTTTAGCCGTGTCAACAGCTAAAGTTAGGTGGTGGGGAGCATTATATTTTGTATGCTGTAGTGAATTATGTAAAACCCTGATTTTATGTAAGGTAGTTAATTGCGGCATGTCCTTTGGAACATACTTAACATCTTTAATAAAAGCCTGGTTCAAAGCATTTAGCACTCCTGTTAACACTTCATTCCTTTTAGGATTTGGTTTTGACTTCATGTGTGAAACATTTACTTTTACTCACCATGCAATAGCTGAATGAAGAGGCAATGTTTGTTGTTCTATGGAACTATTGTCAGGCACTGTCAGAGAGCAGAGAACAAGGTATTTAACAGTTCTACGGCATCAGTTAAAACAGAGAAAGAGAGAGCATTTTTGTACATATCTGGGGTCAAGATTTCACCTCTTATAACAGGACTTGCCTTTGCTCTCATTAAGCTCAAAGAGGTAACAGCCATTGGAGTCAGCAGACAGTGACCTCTTTCCAGGCTTCAATTCAGCCTAACTTTAAGCATGTGAGCAATATGACTGATGAGAAAGTCACCACTGAAGGTTGACCAGTGAACATTTTTTAAAATGCAACTTGTTCTGTGTATACAGGAAGCTAAATCCTGTTTAAAATCTTGTTAATTAGCTAACCCATTTAAAACACCTGTTTTCTGGGTCTAGGCATGTTCTCCTTTCTTAGCTCCCTGTAACCCCCAGCAGCTGCAAAGAAAGGCTTTCAATCCTCTCCGCTTCCTGGGCAGTAACTAGCAAAGGCCTCTGGTTCTCTTGGCTGTCAAAAATGTAAAGTATATGAAAATACATTGGTCAGAAATGGGTTCAGACCTCTAGTGAGCGGAGAGTCATCCAGAGCTGGCCACAGAACTTGCCTTCTACAAGCTGCCCTAGCTAGCTGCCGCTGAAGCCACCAGAACAGCCTCTCAAGGCCATATAGGCTTTCTCTACTTTCTGTCCACTCACACCATATTCTTCTTGTCCAGAGAAATATTGAAGCCAAGGTCAGCTCAGAGCCATGGATTTATATACCACAGGCTTCATAGATCTATACCTATGCTCTAATACCTATGCTTTTCAATCATGCTGGTAAGCACATTAGCTGGTTATTTCTGCTCATCAGTTAAATAGTTATTAACATGAACATTGCCATCATTAGGCCTGAGTTGACACACAATTCAGATGGATGGGACTGTTTTTTCAGGCTGTTGTCCCCAGCCTCAGGAAGACATCTGAAAGGTTTACTTGATAGTATAAAAGCAACAACGCAGCCCAGAGATTTTACAAAGGAGTCCTAAAATCTGCTCTACAGCTTCTCTCTGTTTCCCACATCTACTTACTTAAAAAGTCTCCTCACATGCAATTTATCTGCATTAACTTAATGCACTAACCTAATCATTGTGGAGTTCCTCATTCCTCAGGGTTGTAAGGTCGCACAGTGCCATACTGGAGTGGGCACACTGCTGCCATCTCATGTGAGCTAAAATTGTGCTTTATTTTCTTGTTTTGTGAGGACCTGGGAGATGTTCTCTAGCTTCAGAAGACTCAAAAATTATCTCCAGTCATCAAGGGGACAGACGCAACTGAATAATGTAGCCGTCCTTACCAAGGAACTAGATGTAAATAAGATTGCTGACAGTTTCATCCAGAATGCTACAATGAGACATAATGTCTTTAAACTGGGATGTTAATGAAGACAGCTTGTAGGTAAGTGCAATGATTTTAATATACTGTAATTCCTAATAATTTAATTATGTAGTTCATAACAATTTAATCATTATTAATATAGTAAAGATACCAATGATAGACATATTCAATAACTAGAATATGAAAAAAGTGTATAAATATGCTTAAAATAGCCCCCCCCCCCAAAAAAAACCTGGCAGAGTGCCCCTCCCGCCTCCAAACATACACACCTTTCCCAAAGCACCGATGGCAAAAACAAAAGTCAGTGCCTGTGGAGCCCAGGACTACATCTTGAATCTAAATTGAGATCCTAGGTGGAATAGTTTTTGGCAGGCTTCTTGATTCCGCTAATATTGCCTTTTGGCAGGCTTCTTGATTCTGCTAATATTGCCATGTTCCTTTGATTGTCATAGATTTATAGTCTGCCTCCCTATAATTCTAGGTAGTCTGAATAATTACCTAACCTTTCACTCCTTGAAACAACAGAAGCTAGAATCACTTTGCAAAAAGGCATGTGGATTTACAAAATTTCTGTTTTCAGTATTGCCAGTCCCTTAATCTTCACAAAATTTGCTGTGTATGATTCACTATAATTCAAACATTTTAATGGGAAAAGACAGAACTGTAAATTCTCCTCACTTACTGCAAAGCTCCCTGGTTTACTACACACCACATTCTCTTTAGTTTTCTCTCTCACATACTGAATGTATTTTGCCCTTGTCTCCTCACCTAGTGATAAACCAGTAGGGAAAGGCCTACCTAATACTGCTAGCAGTGTGTACTCAGCTCAAGTGATAAAGAATTAAGATCATATGGCAAGTCCAGGCTGACAATGATCCCACAAAGTTAAAAGAAAGGCACCCCCACCTCAGACCTGATTTTCAGTCCCCAGCTATGTTTTGAACTCATGGTACCTAAGAGTAGGATGGATTAGGGCACTGAGCTCCCATGCTGACTTCATCAAAGCTTTCCTCTGAACATCTCCATTATCTGAACAGCTCTGTTAACCAAACCTATTATCTTTCCCCCTTGGTTTTCAAGTTGAGAAAGGGAAAGCAACTTCTTTAATGGCCCACAGATTGATGATTAACATTTTACATGTCCCTGCTGGTAAGTAAAAGAACTGTTTTGTGGACAGTGAAAATGCATGAGAGAAGGAAGCGGGAGTCAACTTGCTTTATTAAGTTGTACTGCTTCATTAATCACAATCTTTTTTTATTGCAGTGCTTAAAGCCAAATCTATTGTACTTCTCTGGAATGGATTAGATGAAAACCAAGTGCTCTTAATGCACCTTTGACATCTGGCCTAGCAGCTGGCTATCTGCTGTATTGCTCTTAAGACGTGTCGGGAGCCACATTTACTGTGACCATTCTAGCCCTTCTGATTTAAGCTACTGCAGAGGGCAATGAATTACCTTAAAAGAGCTCCTCTGTAAAACCCTAAGTTTTATACTGGACCCCTGCCAGCTTCACTGCTTCATGAGTATGAACAATCAGACAATTGAACTGATTTGACTTTACCACTCCTGGAGTTTCATTGCCTTTAACCTGGGGATGTAATGATGGTAATGCCATACTAAGTGCCTCTCCTAGGAGGGGAAATGTGGGCTGCTGGATCAAGTAGGGCACCCATTCTTGTTAGTTGAAAACTGCACTGATTTGCAGCAAGGGGTGACATAGATAGAGCACAATTAACTCAGTTCTGAAAGCAGCTTATTTTCATTTAAGGCTTTTGGAATTACGAAGTGTCCTGATTTTTTTTTTTAATTGTGAGCACATTAAAAGACACGGGTGTTCCTCTGAGATTCTTTAAATTCTAACAACTGCTGCAAAAGGGTCAGCCCAGATGGGGTCCACCCAATCACACCCACAAATAGACACATGTATACAGAGAAGAAGAAAAAAAGAAAGACCAGTATGACTTTGTACTGCACACACACGGACGCTGCATATGGAGGTGACCATACTTCTCTGATGAGGCCACAGCTGGAATACAGCGAAGTATTATTATGTGTACACACTTACATACATTCCTTTAGGACTTCTATGGGAGGATATATCCCTTTTCAGTCTCTGGAATGATGTCCAGACCCTCCGTAGGTCATGCCAGCTCCATAAAGTCTGGGAACTAAGTGATAGTCCCACAGTCTCCTTCAAACTCCCTCTGTCTCTGCAATGGCAAGCTGCAATTTGCACCATCTGCAGCACTTCTAGTCCTCTTCTTCTTTTCCAATGTGGTGAGGGGGCCTGCAGGCTAAATAAAATAATCTGGCAATGTCACTAGACCATAATCCTTACAACAGACCCTTCTTGTCTTTGCACTGCTCCACAACTGTTTCTCCCCTCTCCTCCAGTCTGGCTCTCACTGCTTCTACTTATAAACACCTCCTCCTCTCCTTGAGGTCCCGTTGGTTCCTCTTTCAGAGAGTGACTCTGGGTATATCCACAGTGGAAAGCACCTAACCAGCTACAAAAAGCCAATCAGAATGCTTAGTGCCTGGCACACCCAATTTCTGGAAGATTCTGGTCCAACGTCACCCTGCCTGGCTCTGCCAAGTCTGCAGTCAGACACATTATCCCACAACAAACACGAGCACCAAGTATCCTCCCCCAGTGTTCTTCCCTCATTCACACCACTAAATGCTGTGATGTAAGCATGTAGGTTACACCAGCAGAAGTTTATTCAACATCCTCCTTCTTACTGTTCCATTCCAATGATTGTTTAATAGTCACTATGCTAAGGTCTCCCTTCTTAGTCTGACAGCTCTCTGGGCAGGCACCATATTACTTCATATATTTGATGATCAAAAGTGACCATTATGATCATCTACTCTGACCTCCTGCATAACATTGTCTGTAGAAACTCACCCATAGATTCCTACGTTTCATGTAGGAATTTGTGCAGAACCATTTTCAGGTGGGTTTTGTATGAGGCCTCTAGGTGCTACTGCAATATAAATATTATATTAATAAAGACTAGTAAAAGCTCCTTGCCCCAAGTAATTCCTAAATATTGTTAGAAGGATTCACTTTGCAAATGCACAGCTTTATGAGTAAAATGGATTATAAGAACATAGAACACCATTCATCTTTGAAGCCCTCCCCGGGTTAATTTCTCAGATCCAAGCTGTGGGTCCTTGAGGAGGGAGGGGAGTACAAAGGAGGAGCTCTTAGTGACCTGCACAACAAATGATGAAGAACCTTTAACCATGTTTTTTGGTCTTGAGGCCCTTCTGCTGGCTGCTAGGCAGTGGTTAATCGACAAACAGTTCATCAAGCTATGCTAATATCATGCAGACAATGCTATTACGCAACCAAAAAAACTAACAAAAAAGCCCTTTTCATGTCAGATCCTTATGAAATATAAGTGGGGAAAAAAACATGTCAAAAAATAAAAAAAGTCACAAGGGCCCTGACTCTCCAAACACTTGCTCATGTCAGTACTAATTACTCACATAAATATCACTACCAAAGCCAAGGGAAGTATAGATCCAACCCAAGCTTGGTAAATAACGGTATCTTGGGTGGGATTGGCCAAGCTCTGTTCCTCCTGAAGTTAAGGGTAAAAATAACACTCACGTCAGTGGAAGCAGAGTTAGACTAATGCTGAAGCCTTTTGAAAATGAACAGCCTCATCAACCTTTTCATGCAGATACACCCAGAACAGCAATGGGGAAGGGAACAAGAAATTAGTTTACAAGCTCATCACACCAGTCCAGCAGGTGCACGGTACAAAACAACTTTGGAGGCTTTTCTGTCATGGAGTCGAAGCTGGAAATAGTCTATTTTGCTATAGGATGCTCCAAATTGAAATGCCAAGTGAAGCACATGATCTTGCTGGAACATTTGACTACCTCAAGAAGGGGAAACAGGGCCTCTTTTTTGGAACAGTTTGACAGCTTTGCCACTCAGAACTCGGTCGTCCTCTTTTGACTGAACACAACAGGATGCTTTCGGTACTGTCGCCCTCTTTTCCTTTCCCACTTGCACTCTTCCTCATCTCGTCTGTATTCCTCCAACCCCCCTTCTCTCTGTAGCTGAGCTGCTCACTACAAAAACCTATGACATTCACAACTGTATTTTCATTTTGAGTGCAGCATGTCTAGGCAGAGCAACTCTGATCCCCAAACGACACTTACACTGTGCTGCTTTCTGCTTGCATGCAATTAGAAATGCTCCTGAGCTGCATGCAGTATTCTGAGGGAACACAGGCTCCAGTCCTCTTTATGGCCAAGCCAAGCTACTTACTGCCCAGAAAAGCACATGAAAAACTCAGAAGTGAGCAAGTATAATATAGTGTGCATTATAACGTTACAGATGTATGCTGTTCAGTCTCCGAGGGGCATCCAAAGAAGAGCTAGGAACCAATTGAGTTGCACAAAGCGCTCAGCTTGTTTACTTCTATTAATAAAGAGCTAGTGTTTGATCATACCCAGGGTGTGACCTTAATGATCCTTCCAAAGGTCCTGAGCGCCAGTGGCTTCAATCCATGCATAGAGAGTAGCCCATGGCTATTCAATCATACTGGATGGAAAGCATATCGCTTCACTTAATGCTGTGTTCTACATTTGTAAATGTATATTTGCAGTGGTTCCCAGACCCTTTTCTGTCTTTATGAGCTACCAATGTTGTAGTTAGCACTGAATGGCTATAAAATTACTTGACTATGACATTTAAATTGCATAAGAAGTAAAGTTTAAACCTGTTTTGGTATGGATGACTTCCAACTTCTCAGTTTAAACTGATATTTAAAGAGCAAGGTTACTTGTCATGTTCCTGTGTACAGAAGAAGGGCCTTGCAATGAGTCCATTCTGTTTGTTAGGAAGTTTCATGGTACGTGACCCCATGATACAAAATAATAGAAAATGGACAAACTAATGTTTAAACTGGTATGAGGTGTTTGGGGGAGGTGAACTACAATTATTGTTTAATCCTAGATGAACTGGTGAGGTGGCTTTTGATAAAGCCTAAATTTCTCAGGTTCTTTATCATAATGCTAATCTAGTATTGCTGCATATTAGTTGTCACCAGTAGTTTCTTTATCCTTATACTATATACCATATAGGGTTTATCAAACCTATGCTGACTTTGCAGTCTCTACATCATTCTCTCATATGTTACCATCTAATGAAATCCACTCAACCTTATTCTGAGGTGACTTAGCTTTTCAGTGTCTCACAAAGACTTGTTTTGTGGCTGTTAGACTGAACCATAACCAAATTTGCTTCCCTAATTGACAATCCTGTATGATCATTTGAAAGTACACATGGCAGTTGTGGTTGTTAAGTAACTTAGCATTAAAGAGGATCTCTGTTATCGCTCGGCATTTTATTCTAGAGTTTATATAACTCCCTGAATAGTCTCATATCATATGCACTAGATCTCTTACCTGACATTACAATAACATTATAATATTTGTAAATTATACACATACATATGTTTTGTTTTTGACCTTACAATGGAAATATCAAAGTGAATATCTATTATAAGCTGAACTAGCCCAAAACTGCCAAAACATTTGTGTGAAACCTTTCATCCAGACTTGTCATTCTTTTGGTGGAAATTCTGAAAACTTGCAACAAGCTCTAGCTATAAATTAACCATACATTTTCATAAATTCCCACTGACTTAAATGGGTCCAATTTACATGTCTAGTCAACTATATAATTCATATATATGTATGCACATATATTTATATATACAGTACATACATATGAAATGTCTGGGTTATTTTTGTATAGTTGTGTATCTTTTAAAATCAGGACCAAGTAGAGGTGAGTCGAAATGAAGTGTAAAAATATAATTAAAAAGATCAAAAAAGAATTTGAAGAACAGCTAGCCAAAGACTCCAAAAGTAATAGCAAAATTTTTTTTGAAATACATCAGAAGCAGAAAGCCTGCTAAACAATCAGTGGGGCAACTGAATGATCCAGATGCTAAAGGAGCACTCAAAGATGATAAGGCCATTGCAGAGAAACTAAATGAATTCTTTGTATCGGTCTTCACTGTTGAGGATGTGAGGGAGATTCCCAAACCTGAGCCATTCTTTTTGGGTGACAGATATGAGGAACTGTCCCAAATTGAGGTGTCCCAAGAAGAGGAGGTTTTGGAACAAATTGATAAACTAAACAGTAATAAGTCTCCAAGACCTGATGGTATTCCCCAAGAGTTCTGAAGGAACTCAAATGTGAAATTGCAGAACTACTAACTGTCATCTATAACCTATCATTTAAATCAGCTTCTGTACCAAATGACTGGAGGATAGCTAATGTGATGCCAATTTTTAAAAAGGGCTCCAGAGGTGACCCTGGCAACTACAGGCCAGTAAGCCTCACTTCAGTACCAAGGAAATTGGTTGAAACTATCATAAAGAAAAAATTGTCAGACACATAGATGAACATAATTTGTTGGGAAATAGTCAACATGGTTTTTGTAAAGGGAAATCATGCCTCACCAATTTACTAGAATTCTTTGAGGGGGTGAACAAGCCTGTGGACAAAGGAGATCTAAATATAGTGTATTTAGATTTTCAGAAAGTCTTTGACAAAGTCCCTCACCAAAGGCACTTACGCAAAATAAGCAGTCATGAGATAAGAGGGAAGGGTCTCTCATGGATTGGTAACTGGTTAAAAGATAAGTCCCAGGCAGACTGTGAAGAGTTACAAAAGAATCTCACAAAACTGGGTGACTGGGCAACAAAATGGCAGATGAAATTTAATGTTGATAAATGCAAAGTAATTCACACTGGAAAACATAATCCTAACTATACATATACAATGATGGGATCTAAATTAGCTGTTACCACTCAAGAAAGAGATCTTGGAGTTATTGTGAATAGTTCCCTAAAAACATCTACTCAATGTGCAGCGGCAGTCAAAAAAGCGAACAGAATGTTGGTAATCATCAAGAAAGGGATAGATAATAAGACAGAAAATATCATATTGCCTCTATATAAATCCATGGTACGCCCCCACCTTAAATACTGCGTACAGATGTGGTCGCCCCATCTCAAAAAATATATATATTGGAATTGGAAAAGGTTCAGAAAAGGGCAACAAAATTATTAGGGATATAGAATGGCTTCCTTATGAGGTGAGATTAATAAAACTGGGACTTTTCAGCTTGGAAAAGAGGCGACTAAGGGGGGATATGATAGAGGTCTATAAACTCATGAGTGGTATAGAGACAGTAAATAAGGAAGTGTTATTACTCCTTCTAATAATACAAGAACAAGGGGCCACCAAATGAAATTAATAGGTAGCAGGTTTAAAACAAACACAAGAAAGTATTTTTTCATGCAACGCACTGTCAACCTCTGAACGTCTTGCCAGAGGGTGTTATGAAGGCCAATACACTAACGGGGTTCAAAAGGGAGCTAGATAGATTCATGGAAGATAGGTCCATCAATGGCTATTAGCCAGAAGTTGCAGGGATTGTGTCCCTAGCCTCTGCTTGCCAGAAGCTGGGATTCGGCGACAGGGCATGGATCACTTGATGATAACCTGTCTGTTCATTCCCTTTGGGGCACCTGCCATTGGTCACTGTCAGAGGACAGGATACTGGGCTTGATGGACTTTTGGTCTGACCCTGTATGGCCGTTCTTATGTTCTTATGAGTAATATAAAGAAACATTTTACAAAATCAAAAACTTGGCTTGTTATCCCATTTCTGTAAAAATCACCCCAACAACAACTACGTGAGTGATACCAGACAATCACTATGATTAAAAGACAAAAATACCCTATCCCTGGACACTAAAAACTATGGACTTAGCAGAGCTACTGGGTTTATGGCCAATTACAAGAATGTGTAACACTCTGCTGCCTGCTAACGCTCCATTGTCCTATGCCTGCAGAGGTGTGTTTTGGCCACATTCTTTTAAGTGGTCTCCTACGACATGTGTGAATCCCTTATGCTTCACAAGCTGCTGTCTGACATGGTATTTAGCTTGAACACTCTAGTTACCTTCCCCAAGCCTGAAGAAGAGCTGTGACTCTCGAAAGCTTGTCCTGCCCACCAACAAAAGTTGGTCCAATAAGAGATATTATCTCATCCACCTTGTCTCTCTCCTATCCTGGGACTACCAGGGCTACAACCACACTACAAACAAATAGGCTAAGATAGTCCAAATAACATACCAGCAGATTTTTGAATAAATTTATTATGACTCATGTTCTTTAAATGATTTTTTTTTATAACGGTTTAGAAATAATTGTTCTACTTACTCAGGTTCTTACACTGTGCTGATCACCATGGTGTCTGTTAATGGCACTGTACCTGTGAAAGAGGTTGACTATGTCATTCAGCAAAGCAATAATTTTACTGATATTTCTCCCCAGGAAGATTAGTGAGATGAGACAAGCTGAGACAGAGGAAGGGCAGCTAAGTGAAAGGGACACATGAAATAGATGGGTATCTTTCACAGTTGTTGTAAAGTACAGCACTGCCTTTCACTCACAAAATATAGTTCAATATAAATATTTACTCCACTGCATTTTTTACCTTCGCCAATGTATTTGTAGCATTCCCTAGTCTTAACTTTACTGCAGTATTTCTAACTCTAAAGTCTATGGATTGTAAAATGTCCACTTTTTAACGCTGCCCACTGTGTAAGCTTTAGTATGTGAACCCACTGTTTGTTAAATTAAACAATAATACTACACAAACAGCTTGTATTGTATTAGCTTTATGAAAAACCTGTTGCTGCTTTATTATGCTCAGCTACACTTTCTGCCTCTTAAATAATAGGTCAGATTCTACCACCCCTTACTTACTTGGGCCCTTGTGAGGGGGCACACCCTCTCCCTAATAAGGAGGCCACTAACGAGCTGTCTGGGGCTCCGCCAGAACTAACTAAATGCACCCTTAAGGAAGAGGCAGATTAAGATTTATTGGGGCCCTGGGCACAAAGAATATTTGGGCCCCCCACAACACTCCTCGCAATGGGGCCTTGCCCCCTGCGCCCACTCTTCCTCCTGTGGTCCTGCCCCCAATCAGGCTGGAAGCCAGAATCAGAGGTCAGACCCGGGCCATGGTAAGAGCCGCCCAGGGAACCGAGGCTGCTGTTGGGAGCCCCACACATGCCACCTGCCCTGTGCAGCGTACACTGGGGGCGGGGGCCACAAGCCAGAGGCTGCTCTTGGACACCTTGGTCCCCTGCCCAGGACAGGTGGAGGGTCTGGGACTCCCTAGAGTGGTCTGGGATCCCTGGGCAGCTCTTACCATGGCCCAGCTGCGTCTTCTGGCCTGGCCTCAGGGGAAGAGGAGGAGCAGGGGGGGGGCACAGTTCCAGTGCTGGTGGCCCCTCACTTCTACACAGATTCCTGCGCTCCCCAACGAAGACATTCACCTGTGGCAGGAGAGGAGCACTGACTGGAGATGCTGCTGCGGCTACACCGCTAGTTACACGAGTTGCTTCTTTGAATCGGACACAAGGATGCAGCCATTGAACCACACTGTGCATGGAAACATTCTGGCAGGGTGTGGTCTTAATAAGACACCTTGCTGCAAACTATCTTCCTCTGTCCCCTGCCTTTCCCTAGCAGCTAGATGGTGTTGGCAGAGGCAATTTGCTCTCTCACACTCTCTGTCTTCTCATTGAAATGGTGGCTTCGCTGCATGATGCCTCCTTAATGCTGGGAAAGGCAAGCCGAGTGTGCAACCTGCCCCCTCCCCAACCCTCTCCCCGAACAGCACCAAGTCTCAGATCCCAGGTCAATTGACTGGGGCCTTTCAGTGCTTGGGCTGTGGGGCCAAAAATAGCAGCGTAGACATAGGGGGTGGGGGAGGGAAGCAATTACTTAGTCCTGGCTGGAGGAAGTGAATTGCACTCTACAGTGCTGAGCTTCAGCTGTGGGGCATGGGGCTCTGGGCTTCTGCTGGGGGCTCATGGGGGGGAAGGCTCTTGGGCTCAGGGCTTCAGCCCTGCAATTTCTGCTAGGACTCGGAGGCAGGAGGTGCCAGGGCTCAGGGCTTCAGCCCAAGGTCGTTGGAATAGGGGCAGCCAGGGGGCCATGGCCCCATCACTTTTAAAAGTGGGAGGGCTATGTCTTCCCACTTTTTACCTGCCTTACGGCTATGGATGCCCATTTTGGTTGGACATATTCCTGAAGGTTTCATCACATGACAATCTTTAATTAAAGATTAATATTTAATTCCTGGAGCCTCCAGGGCAATCCTGGGGGGGTTGGCAGCCCTACTTAAGGGTGAGCAATGAGGAGCGGGTGGAGAGGTGAATGTGGGGATGACAGTGCCTTGTGGGAAGAGGATGTGAGGCGGCAGGGCTTTGGGGGGAAGGGGTGGTGCAGGAGCTCCTGTAACCCTGTGGCTTCTGCAGGGTCTTGCGGGGCCCATTTTTCCAGAGGCCCATGCATTAATCCACCACTGCCTCAAGGCTTGCTTGGTTGTGGGGAGGAAGCTTAACAAAGGAAAGCCTGCCACAGGCCGGGACAGCAACTAGAGACAGACTGCTGTGCTTCAGAGCCAGCTGGTGACATCAGTGAAGAGGGAGACAGTTGCACACCCTGTAGCCATGAGACTGTCTGGACCAGAGACAGAACAGGTGCAACAAAAAACAGGGATGTCGTGAATGGACTCAAACCCTGATCAGGACACTACCAAGTCAAGCCTCAAAAGGGTGGCTGAGAACTGTCCAAGAGCCTGAGCATCATTTTTCCCCCCTTACCTGAAAACACCTGAAGCTCGTGTCACACATAGCAGTTCCCTTGGAACTACTAACTGATGAAGGGACTAAGTCCACCTCTCAGCTGCTGTGCAAGTTATGGCTCCTTTTAAAGGTCAAGCCTCTGTAAAACCATCTCTCGCTTCACTGATGTAATCAAACAAATCAGATATGGTGGCAAACCACCCCAAGATCACCTTTTCAACTGGAGGGGTGTGGTATGTGCAGGGAGGTGCACACACACAGCTTATTAAGGAGAAAACTAACAAGCTCTTCTGGGCTCAGCCAGCACTAACCAGACATCTGTAGGGCTTGCTTTGACTGGTGGGAGGAAGGGAAAGCCTGCCACAGGAAAGGGCGGTCACTGGGGGAACTCTGCTGTGCCTTAGCTTAGAGGGTATGTCTACACTGCAATTGGAGACCTGGGGCTGGCCTGTGCCAGCTGACTTGGGAGCAGTAGGCTTAGGCTAAGGGGCTGTTTAAGTGCTGTGTAAACATTTGGGCTCAGGCAGGAGGCTGGGAGTATCCCCAAGCGCAGGCTACATCCCGCAATTAAACTGCCCCGTAGCCCGAGAGCCTGAGTCAACTGACACGGGGCAGCCACGGATATCTAATTGCACTGTAAACATACTCAAAGACAATTGGTTACAGGGTTAGTTCAGCAAAGAGGCAGCCAGTCACCGACCCTGCTGTCCTGAGACTGCCTGGACCAGATAGAGAATGGGTCCAAAAGCTGAGGGGTGGGGGATGGACGCTAATGATGATCAGGACACTAAAAAAGTCTACAGACCAGCTAGGCCCCAAAGGGGTGACCCAGAAACTGCCCAAGAGACTGAGCACCTTTTAATTTCCTTTCTCTTTTCTTTACTATGATGCAACCTGTCCTCAGGAAGGTCGGGGGAGGAGGGGAAGGAGAGAAGGGAGAGAACATTTATTGCTTGGAGAGACTCTTGTATGCCCTGAGAAGGACACTGAGTGCCAGAGAAGGGAAGCAACCCAAACAGTGGTGCAGTGGGGACTCAAGGGGCCCTCATCCACCACAGCCCTGATTCAATGATATTTAGCTTTAACCAAGTGAGTTGTCCCACTGACATCAGACGGACTACATGTGTGATTTGTTTAAAGGTTTTCAGTGTCAGGCCCTATGTAAAGATATTTAGGCACCTAAAGGCACAGATAAGTACCCTAGTGGGATTTGCTGCCTCTTCAAATACCTTTAAAAATCTAGCCTTATGGCCTCAGACTCTGAAGATAGTGACTTTCTGTAGCAGTGTTAGTCACTTTTATTACGCACAGGTCAATTTTAACAATATATGATTGACATGGTCATCTTTTCAGCTAGCTCTACTGATTAGAAAATCTTATATTACTCTGAATTTTCCATTCATAGAAGTAGCTGAACTAAAATTCGTCACTCTTCTACTAGCTGAAGCTTTTTCTTAAAAACAAACAAACAACTCCCCACAAAACAAACCCAAAGAAATCTCTAACATTTACATATTAAAAGTTGCAGTCTAATTTAAATGGTAAATTAGCAGTTGTTTTGGTGTATTGAGGAATACACATATTATATGTCATGCTATAGGTAAAAGAAAAAAAAATCCTGAAAATGTTCTCTTTCCTGACTTTTTTTTTTTTAACTTCCATCGCTGAGTAAAATGATAAACCTACATCCCCCACTTCAGAATAAAACAAAGACAGAAGGCAAGTTTTATTTTCTTATACAGTTTTTTTTTAATTCAGCGTTAAAGAAAGGAACTTCATCAACATTGATTGTCATTTACAGAAAACATTCAAAAATCATGTGTGCATTATTATGGAATGCTAAAAGTATTGAACTAATAAATTACAGGACATAAAATAAGACAAAAATCTATTACATTCTAAAGCAATATAAAACCTTTTTATTCGACAGGGATGCTGGTTCTAGGATATTCATGATTTAAAAAAAAAAACCCTCAATGGTCACTTTCTAAATGAATCAGGCTGTAGTTTTACTCACATACACATAAATTAGGGCTCATATATTAAACAGGGGAGAAAGAGAGCAGAGAGAGATCAGAAGAAAACTGCAGATGTAAAAACAGTGGATGATATCCTGGCTCTGTTAAAGTCAATATGACTTTTGCCATTGACTTCAATGGGGCCAGAGTTTCAACCAATATGTCTCTTTGTCATTTGTGGTTTTGCTTTTTGCATCTACAGGCTAGTAAAAATACATCATTCATTATTATTAGTATTATTATTATACAATTAAGCTTCAGAAACAAAAATCAATGTTGGCTCTAGGAGGCATTTAGCTTTAGAAAGTACTTTTCATTCTGCTTTTAGTGTGAGTCATTTTTTATTCTATTTATTTGATTTTTTTACACTCGTTGTCAGGCAATGCAGCTCTGGTGTGTTGCCAAAGTGGTGAGCATGCTCACTGAGTAGCAAGTTACCCGCCTCCCCCCTCCCCCAAATCAAATTAAATCAATTTACAACAATGTAGCTACAGCCAAGCACCAGATAGCTCAGGGTTTTTAAATCTGGGATTTAACATCTCACTTCACTCTAACAAAAGTAATTGGAAATAGGATAAAAACATTAAACCTTTGAAACTTGGAAGTATATGAAAAATCATATCCGCTCACAATCCTAAAAGCAAGGAAGCATTTTCAGGGATATTAAAAATATTAGAAAGTTTCATTTAAATCTAAATAGCTATTTTAATTTTATTTATAAATTGGTAATCATAAAATACTAGCCATTAAAATCATATTTAGGATGCAGGAAAGGCATCCAAATGGTTTGCATCTTATTTATGCTCCTGCTTGTGTTGTTATAGCTGTTGATACACTGGACACAGTTTCTTTTTTCTGTTGTGAACTTTAAAATGTTTATTTGGTGAAGGTCAGTTATGGCTTCAGATTACAGCTAATGAGTGGCCTGACCTCAAATTTGAATAAGAAATTAAAAGCATACAAAAATATTTAGTTCATGGGAAAGAAGAATTTGTTTTTATTAATATAATTCATGCTGGAAAGATTCATAAAAGCCATATGTTGTAAGGAAACATTATTTGCTTGAGTAACCTTTTGCAAATTGTATTGTTCAACTGCGGTCTTCAGGTATTATTAGCACAATATTCACTTTACAGACTCATTGGGAACAGGTGTCATTGACAGACCTGTCTTATTTTTTCCCCATTACAAACTGAAGTATACTCTAAACACCAATGGCTGATCAAAAGGCTTTATCTGTTACAATCAGTTTCCATTAAAAACTGAAGAAAACATTACACTCATAGGAAGCAAGTACATAGTTTGCTCTTTGATGTTTTTTCCTGTTTAAAAAAAATTGTTACAAAGTCTTATGCTTAAACAGAGACATAGAAAAAATCAGTGTATTCACTGTCCCAAGTTATTTACAGCAAAAATTACAGAGACAGCATACATAGTAGTAGACCTTCCACAAGCATATATTAAAAGTAATTGCTTTTGAAAAAATATTTTATTTGTCCTCTACATTTCTACAATACATACTCAGTTTCTGTTTGTTTTGTTTTTAGTACTTTCTTTAGTGTTAATCAGATGAGGCAGACAATGCAGTAGTAAAATAAGGGATTTCTGTAGTCATTCAGATTCCTAATTTATTTATAGATGTTGTCCATCAATTACAGCCAGGGCAATTAGTTTGACATGGGAATCATCCCATAGAGATTAGCATAAAACTCAAAAAACACCCCTACATTTTCTTGAACTTCGTGTGAACAGTAGCTCAGTTAGAGTTTCGGTTGTGCTTTAGTCATGGCTACAAATATAGTCACTGAGCTGCTCCCTGTAGCCCACTGGAGGTCACACTGCAGTAATGCAAGAAGCAGAGATTACCACAGCTAGTTCACTTGTTATGCTATTCAGTGATTTTTTTTTTTTATAATAAGTGCATGAACAAATCCCCATCTACTGCACAGAAATGCATGGTCCACACTTTAAAACCTCAAAGGGTTACATTATTATTAGAATTTCATATTAACAACAACAAAAAATTTGCCCGATTCAGACATTGAAGTGACACATTTAAAGAAAACAATTATAGTGCATTTGAATCCCAGAAGAAGCTGACAGACTAATCTATTTACTTTGATTTCTTAAGCTGGGCGTCTAATCAAGACAAATATCAGTGCTTTTTTTATAAGCTGTTTTTAAGTAGAACAGTCTTCAAGGTAAAGCCTGTTCTCTGTTGCGGCCCATCTGGCCCTATTTGTTCTTCAATGCATTTGGGCTTTTGCTGCTTGAATAATAAGGGACCAATGTGGTTACAAAATTGAAAACAAGGAGACAATTTTCTAATTCTGTCCAGATATAGTTTCACTGTTACCAATGTATAGCAATAAACAAGGAGCATTGCCTTGCCTTGAAGCATATACATGTTTCCCAACAGCAGTATCTTCAATCAAAGATTACCAAGTCCAACAAATATGGAAAAACATTGTCATATCTACAGTAGATGAAGTTTTTTCTTTATGTTTCTGTACAGAAGACAGCGTGCAAAGCAAACATTTTCTGCATGTATAGTTACAAAGAAACATTTAGAATTTATTGCTGCTATATGTTTTCTTTCAATCTTCCTATATGATGCGGTTGAATTGTTAGGATGATAAAAATATATACGTACAATACATCAAGTTACTGAACTCACTGTCAACAGTATTATTCTCATTGTCTGCAATAAATGTTTGGGCAATATTAAGCGCCAAACAAGAATCTAGTCCTTATTCTCTGATGCATGTGTGTGTTTCCTTAGTCTTTTAGTGTAAACTAAATGGAAGGATTGTTTAAAAAGGACACTAGCAGATTGGCATAATCCATCCATGTCATTGTATATTCAGACTGCCTTTTAGGGAGAGTTACCACTGTAGAATTTTTTCTCTTTTCACACTGGATATTTTTTTTCTATAGTGCAGGCTGTGCATGCAAGTGACTTGTATAGTTAAATGATCTGCTTCTAGACCACTTCAGAGACTGTGCATTAGCTGGGCATTACCATTAGTGATTTACAAGATTAACTGTGAGAACCATAATGTCCAAGCCACTTGCCTATGCTGGCAGAGAGAGAGAGAGAGAGAGAGACAAAGGAGGCAGTTTCCTGCCTTCCCAGTGGAGAAGGTCTCCAAGGCTCCAGGATAAGAACAGATCAAGGCTTCTGTGGGGTGAATTAGCTTTAAACAGATTCCAAAGTGGGCCAGTCACTTCACAGTTCTTGAGTGTCCCAGTCATGTTTGAGGTAGGGAGCTTGCTCATTGGTCAGGAGGCTCTGCCTTCTGATGTGCTGATGCACTACCTGTGGATCTCCATAACCTCCATGACAGGCTCAAAGTAGCCCAGAAAATTGAATAGCCTAAACTCAAGCGATGGCTACCAGTATAAGAACTTGGCTAGATAGATCGATAGCTTTAAACCACTGGTAGCAGGGATCTTAGTCTCTCCCTTCCAACTCTTGATGTGAGGTTTCCCATTCACTCTCCCTATATGGGGGACACAGAGGTAGAAAGGGATCCTAGCTGCCCCCACCCCTAATAAACTTGGGAGAAGTGATGTGATCTTATCATGGTCAGAGGATAGGAACAGCTTAGCTAGGTCAGGGACCTGGAGGGAATTGATTGTGCGTGTGTGTGCATGTGTGCGTGTGTGTTTTCAAGTTCCCTGCACACGAAGAGCAAGGCAGTTCTTGTAAACAGATGAAGTAGGGGCCTGGTTAAGGCATCAAGGAGTAGGACTGGGGAGGAGGAGCATAGTGTCCCAATTCTAGTGTAGTTGGAATATGGAAATATCATGCCTCTGATGTAGTAGTAAAAAATACCAGTGTCTCAGCCAGAGATGAGCATAAGCTCAGAAGGACATGGATATATGCTAGGAGAAGAGTTGGTTTAGTGGCCTGGATGGGGACTGGGTTTGATGATCTGATACATCCACGAGAGGGAAGGAGAGTTAACCTCTTTCTTTTCTATTGCTTGCTCTCAGTGATTATTTCTCCATATGGTCAGTCAGCAAAATGGTGGCGGTTACTACCAACGTTATCATTTATTCTGTGTCCTAGTCCTTCATCCTACATGCCTCCAGCCATTCTGAATATAGCCCACATTAATGGTACTTTACCTCGGTACCTTTAAATCAAACTTTCTTTTGTCAATAGTCTAATTCAGTAAATCATACAGAGCTAATTTACATTCTGATTCTGTGGGGACATTTGAAAACATGAATTAATTGCTCAGAAATACTGTAATGAATGTGAACCAATAAGTGAAGAAGGTACTGCACTGAGCTGAGGAAACAATGACAGTGAATTCAGTTTCTAACCAATGTAATTTCTAATCATTGGCTTGAAAGCCTTGTCTGGATCTCTCATTTGGGCATCTAAATGTGTGCCCTTCAAAACCCCTAACATTCTTTTCCTTATTATTACCATTATATTTATTTTTAATAATGAAACATCCCTGAGTGGCATACAGTGCAACATCTGCATCGAGCAGTGATTGTCATTTACAAAGTGTGAAACTTTAAAGGAAAGAAGAGGAGTGATACTCTGATCCACTGTTTCTACAGGATGTCAGAGACAGTAGGTAGTCTTTACAGTGGAGGCAGAAAGTGCTGGGTAATGTTAAGAATAGATAGTGTATTTTGTTAGTGTCGGGGAAAAGGAAGCTATTTTTGTCTTGGGTTTCAATTTCAACACATATTTTTACAGGATGTGCTTAGACCAAAATGATGGTATCATGTTTCATTCTCATCTCATTAGCCAGTGATATTTCAGGAATGCTTAATATTGTATAATAATATGGCCAAATCCTCCAGTCCAAGCAAGGGCTTTGTGTGATTCTGAATGCAGCACAACCAATGGAGATAGGCTGCATGGGGAAGGTGTAGGGAGACTAAAGACCCTTTGTGACATGTTCTACAGCTCTAGAGTAGCATAGGAGAGATTTTGGGGGCAGGGGCCAGGACCTGTGATTATGCAGATCTACCAGCCAGAACACCTTCCAGCACATCTGAGGCTACAGTAGCCTCCAGGAAGCAGCTCTACTATCATTCCACAACTTGGAGTGGAGGTGGAAGGTGGCAAGGGGAATGTTCCTTTCCCCAGCCTTTGCAGAGCACTTCTCTACACAGTTTATTTACACAACTGTTCACAAGGAACAGGATTTGCCCCCTTTTCTGTGTAAATGTCATAATGGGGAATAGGAGGGGGAACAAACCAAAGCTAACCCAAAGAAAAACTCACACTATTGCAGGCTACCTACAATGAACATAAACAAACAAACAAAACCCAATCACTTCATAAAACTTGTCTTGGGTAATAAACTTCATCCTCCCCACCTCCCTAAACACATAAATTGGCCCAATCTAAACATCCAAGGTGAAGTGGAGGAAATAAATTATCCCATGTGCAATGGAGCTGAAATTAACAATGGGAACCACAAAGTAAAAACATTAAAACAAGTATGAAGGCATTGGGCAACATTTGACATGCATTCTACAAAGCTCAAATGGGAGCTCCAAACTCTAAGCCTTTGATTTTATCAGGTGCCAAATACCTCCTGGGAGGTACTGCAGGCCCTCCGATTTCATTAGCTATAACTGGAGCTAAGGGAGCTGGACAAATTGCAGAATCAGACCCTAAATGCTGCCAATCACAAGCCAATCAAAACATATATTGTATTTGGAAACTGCTTGGTTTAATTGAGTGACTTCTATTACCCTGTTTTCCTAGCAATCAGTAAAGTAATTTTCCCATTAAAAGGAAATATGACTCTTGGAATTAATTCTTTACACAAAGAGCTAACAGGAGTGACATTTACACCAAAATTAAGTCTCTGTAGTAGTGTAACAAGCCATCTACATCTGTCTGTTCAGACGGTGTGGATAATTTGGTTCAATGTGGCTGAATTATCTGAGTACAATACTAGAAATGGAGGAGCAGGTATAATTTTTTAAAATTTTATTTTTTTTTGTTAAAGCACTGAGTAAATTTTGATAATCAAGGCTTTAGATAATAATATGAGGAGGATTAATCAGTCATTGAAAATCAGTCTAATTTAAAGTGCTTGCCATTAAATTTTTACATGTATCAGCAATTAACTGGCTGAAATATGACATAGACTAATTGTAGGGAATTAATCTTTGCTGTCTTTGATATAACGGTGGAGTAACTAGAGATACTAATAATATATAAAATGATGCACAAATATTTTCTGAAATAAAATAAATAAAAACTATGTTCCGTTTGCTGTAAGTGTGGAGCTCACATTGTACATTGTTCTTAAAACGGTTGTCATCTAATTCATGAAAAAGGTATCAAATCCTCAATTTTTTCAAATTTTAGCACAAATGAATCATCATCCAAAAATTTGCACTAGACATGATTAATTACTCATTGTTCTCTGGATTTTATAAGTTTTAGTCATCCAGTCAAGGAGCAAGAACAATACCATTTTACTTAAATTACCAGTCTCACGTCATAGCTAATGAACAGCAATTAGCAACTAGTCAAAGTTTGCAAACAAGTTGTATCTAAATTTGTTTGTATTAAGTATTCAGTGAATACTAACAAATAATTTGGAAAAAATCAGGGTGTATGTGCAAATTATTCAAAAGCAATACAAAAGTGGGATGCTAAATTGAATAATTATAGTGGTAACTGTTGATAACTGTTGCCTTTTTAATGGTGATCAAGGTTCTGTGAATCAGCAATTTTTAAACACCACTGTTATACCCATCTTAATGCAGAGGGGCAGCAGTGCACAGTAAAAGTGGTCAAAGAAAAAATCCCTGTTTTCTAATCCCAATTTGGACACTGCTTCTTCTGTAGCCTTTGGCAAGATTCTTAATTTATTTGCTTGAGTTTTGCCATTTTAAAATAGGTATAATAATCCTTATGCATGAGGAGTGTTGAAAGGTTTAAGTGGCTGAGGGTTAAGTAAGTGCTTTGATGATGAAAAGCACTATATAAATGCTAAGTAATACCTTTTGTGTCTACATCCAGTTAACTTGACTAGAGTGCAAGAGGTAAAATTCCCAATGATAGTTGTTTTATTTTATGAAAGGAAAGGAATGAAAAACTTTTCAGGAAGCAACTCAGAATAATGAAGTACTGTTCTTATTTACCCACATAACAAAGCCTTATTCTTAACTCCCCAAAAAGGACAATTATATTTAATCATTTTCTCTATGGATTGGAGGGCAGACTAAATTTATTATGTCTGGTCACCACAACACTGAAACAAACACTTTGAGGGTTTTCAACTATATGTTTTTGTTCTTGTGCTTAAAAAAAAACAAGCAAGGGAGTAATCATGTATAACTATAAATATACTCTTCTGAGCTGCTACAACCTGACCTGGTGAGTAGTTTTATTTTTAGCTGTATTCACATTTATTTGTTCTTACTGTAACATATTTGCATACCTTGATTGTCTGACTGTCATGGGGGGCACTGAGTAAATTTGGATAATCAAGGCTTTAGATAATAATAATATGAGGAGGAAGAATGGAATTGGGGTTCTATTCATCATTCTACCAGAGATGTCCTGCATGGCCTTCAGTAAGTCACACATTGGCTCTAAATTCTGCTCCAGATGAAATCAAGTAAAACTCTCACTTACTTTGGAGGTACAGGGTCAAACCCTTAGTCTTCTTGTGCTTCACTTTCCTCCTTTGTAAAATGGGGATATAAATACATTCCTCACCATACAAGGGTGTTGTAGGGTTAAATCAGTATTTGTACGTTGTATTGAGATGGAAGTTGCTATAGAAGTGCAAATTTTATTTGTTTATTTTAACTGAGGACATTTTTGGTGCAAATAGTAGATATCAGGGGACATGGCCCTGGTTTGGAAAACAAGTTGTTTCAGAAATGGATGTACAGTACAAAGTAATTTTGCAAACACAATCAGGTTTACAACAAATCCTTTCCCAGCAGAACTACTTCAGCTGTGCATTTTTTGAGATTAGAAACTGGCTTGTAGAAAAAATGATCTAGTATAAAACTATAGGTTACATGCATAATAGAGGCTTAAAAAAATTATTGCTGTTGTGTCTTGTCTGTGATTACTAAAGAAAATGAGCATGAGAGGCAAACAATTATTAACTTTGCCCAGATAGGCTCCTCCCAAGCCAAAGAAACAGAAGAGTGGCCAGTGGGGGAAAGGAAAACTCCACAAAATTCCCTTATCAGAATTTCCTATGGATTCTTTGATAAGATGTGGGGTTTGGTCCCTGAGGAAGGAGGAGGAGGAGGAGATTCAGACCAGAACCCTGCAGATCCCTGGAAATGAGCTGGAGGCTCAGGGCTACCCATGTGAAAACCATGCACTTCCACGTCAGCTGTGGAGTCTCGGGGTGTCTCCTCCAGCTCCCTATCTACACAATTCCACTGTGAGCCATACGGACAGGGCTTTCCATGCAGGCTGCAGAAATCCCTTTATAGGGTAGTTCCACTGTGCTGAATGACTCAGGCTGTATTAATTTCTATGTGGTTTGGGGGTGGGAGAATGGGGAGGGAAATTCATCTCACTCTGGCCCCCATGCACAGAATTCTCCCTCTTTGCCAGCTATCCACACTCAGGTCCCTGAACTTGTGGAGAAGCCTCCACAGGATAAGGGGACAGTAGGGATTGTGCTATGGGGGAAGCTGAATCCCTCACCTTTCCACAGGTGGAAGGTCTATTGTGTGTGGATCTGGGAGAGACAAACACATTCTTCATTACTGTTTTTTCAGCTTGTGGTATCCTCCCACTCCCCTCTGCCCAGTATCTGCAGCACAAAGAGACAGACATGAATACAAACCATGGATCTGAACACTCTCAGGTTTGAGAGCATGATCTGGGACCGATTCACATTTGCATTTGAATGCTGCTACTCAGGCCTATCTCTGTTTTTAATTCAAATCTGTAAAAAAAATCACATCCCCTCACTTGCCTATCCTGAACCCCTAATAGTAGCACCTGAGCAATATATTTTTATGAAATGGAAACCCTCCATTGTCATCCAACAGCTTACTGTGACTTAGCTGGCGACAGAGTATCACTGTCATCACCACCCGCACCACCATCACCACATCACATTTTTACTCTTCAAAGCTATATTTTGGGCCGGCTCCTGGTTCAACTGAAGTCAATGGGAGCAAGATGGGCCCTATATCTATTTCTCTAAGAAGCGCTAATAAAATATAATGTTTGGCTGATTCACAAAAATGTTCTGTTTGGGATAATTTACATTTTGACTCTGTGGTTTAGATACTTTACTGGCATGCTATGTTCATTTTTATATATGCTTTATTCCCGTAACGGGGAGAAAATTCCAAATCACTTTTCCTCTGTCCATTTGAACCATCCAGACAAGGCTTTTGCATCATTGATACAATCTTAATGTTTGATTTACAGACTGCATACTGCATAGACACACTATATGACAAGTTTCTCAGAAGCGATACCATCCTTTCGTTATACATTGGTGAGTGAGGATTTAACTCTGCCTCACAGAGCAAAATCCTGATTGCCAAACATAAATCTAATACATGACTTGGAGAGTAAAAACTGCAGGAGAGCCTGACTGAGCATCCTTTGAAAGTAGGCATGGGATTTTTAAGCTACAGCATGTGCATATACTATATATATATATGTAGTACATATACATATGTATATTTCATATATGCACAACAATTTCCAAGACAGCTATAAATTTCCACATGCATTAAACTATCTAAAAACATAGAAATAGGCAAGTGTAATAAGTGGAATTTTCTTAAATTATATTTGAACAATAAACAGCAAGAGTAATACTGCGAAGTACCGCTCTATTCTCATTTATATCTACAATAAAATTCTATGAACAGTTGTCTCCCCAAACATACCCCAATAAAATAAAATAAAATAAAAAAGGTAACACCCGGTGTCCTATATTTGTATATTTATGGTCAGTTTAAAAAAAAAAAAGAGAAGTAAAAGAAAGACAAGAATAAAAGAGCCCCACTCAGAGGTGCATATTTACATTCTTCAAACTGTAGCGGTGAAAAATAATTCTATTAAGTGCAGGACATTCCTAGTGTTGCAGTAGTGACGTTTTTAATAAGTCTTCATGAAAACATTTCTTTTGTCTTAACAGTGATGCATTCCAGGACTATGTGACAATTCTATCTTCTCCTTCACTTGCAGCCCGTGGTAGAGTCTGGATTGAAAAGCTCCTTGTATAATGGAGGAAACAGTGTATTCACTATATCTGGATGAGATTGCTTAAATACCTGCAGTTTCTCTCCATGCAAGTTGCAAAGTGCAGTAATGGTTGGTATCTTGGCTACTAACTGTAAGGGAAAAAAAGAGCAAGAAAGTGTTTAGAAGAAAGCAGGGTTTCCAGAATGAACAGAGGTAGCATCCTGCTGGGTGAAGAGTAACTGAGAACAGCGAAACCTGTTTAAAATGACCACCCCAACTGGCAATATCAAATTGTCTAGAAGAAACTGTCTTTTAATTAAAGGCCAAACACAACTGTCCTAGAAACCTTGGTGTTACTTTAAAGTGGTCATTTAAGAAATAGGGCTGCATATTGGAGGTGGTCCTTAATGAAGTCTCATTCCCATAATAGCACCAAATAAAACCACTAGTGGTTGGAGTGAAAAAGAAGGAAATAAGATAGGGTAGCAGGGAAAAGAATAGCAATAACTCTCTTCTCCCTAGAAAAACTAAGCATATAGCTTGCTGCTGTTAACTGAATCAAAATACCACTACATAAACCTATAGAATTTCCTGTGGAAAGTAACATATTTTTGGTCTAGCAGCAGATTTTTGTGCAGTTACATGAGGAGCCTACCTAATTAAAATGTCTCAATTTCCTCTGAATTTACTATTTATGTAATGCATGCCACACATTTCACAGTCCTTCCTCTGGCAAAACTCTGACTGAAATTAATGGGAGGTTTTTATTTATTTATTTTGTTTTATTTATTTATTTACCAGGACTGCAGTATTAGGCCTTGCTTTTCTAATGACAGTTTCAATATTTTTTTTACAGTAGTACATATTTTTGACAGATATGAAATCTCTAAAAATTACAAAATAAGTATCCTTGTGATCCTTACAGTGGACATGAAAAAAGCAGAGGGCCAGATGCGCTATGCACTCTCCATTTGATATTCTAGAACAATGTGCCTACACTTTTCCCCAGCGTTAGCAGATATGTGTATAGGAACATTTCAGTAAGAAGCCTTACCAACCCAACTGACAAAGCTATTGTCTTGGTTCTACTGAAATCTGGAAGGGACCATCCGCACTTCAAGACTTACGAATTTTATTTCTCTTTTAAACAATTACAATTATAGCAACTCAGAAGCAAAATAGTTTGGCCAATAGAATAAAGAATAAATACCAGATTTATTCAGGATGATCTATCGCTGTGAACTGTCAGGGATAACTCAATGCTATGTTCCCCTTATGTGATTACAAATTCCAGAATTTATTACCCCCTCAGTCGAACAACTGAAACAAAATATTATAAAATGGTAACACTTTCTTTCTTACCCTTATTCAGTGGGGAAATATATTAAGACTGAGCTTGCTTTCTGAATTCTTATATTAATATCTTCCAGAGTCTTCTGACTCTCATTCTCAGTGAATTCTTTAAAAAAAAAGATTACATTTTGAATACTGCATTAGATAATCTGGTAATGACTAAATTACCACTTCACCTTTGGCAGCACTATTGCTGTTCCTCCACTTTGAAATCATTCTCTATCAAAGCCTTACTTTGGTTATCAAATATATAAGAAGAATTATAATAGAATTGCTATGTACATGTTGGCAACACTCCTGAATCTTAGGAACACTTGTTCTGTTAATATAGTCATGAGTTAGCATGTTCAAAGGATCTACCTTTGCCAAGGTCTCATCATCAAGATGGTTCTTCTGAATCACATGTTGAAGTGCAAAATAAATCTTTTCCTGAAGTTTCTGGACCTTTCTTGGTTCTATTAGCCAGGCTCGATCTGACAAAGAAGAAAGGCAAGGGCTAAAGCCAACAAGAACAAGGAAAGAAGGCTCATCCACACATAGGCACCACATACCACACTGACAAGGATTAATAATAATTGAATTATGCTGAGGGACTGCTATGCTATTAACATATGATTTCAGAGGCAGAATATTATGAACTATTATAAGATCACCTGGGAGTTCAAGTCATGGACATGAAGTACGTACTTGCTACCAATGCACTGCCTTTACATGTTTGAACTTGACTATGTGGACTTTAAAAAAAGGACAAATGAGAGAAAGATGTGACAAAATGGACAAACTCCTGCAAAAAAAATTAAACAAGGTCCAAGCAATTCATTTATTCTCTGTTGTTTTTTTTGGTTCATATTTCTCTATTTCATATCTCACAGGTGAAATACAAGTAATGCTATCTGAGTGTCTATTGAGTACAGAAAGAATAAACAAACTGATCAAAGTAGTCACACAGCTTTGACAGTAATAAAATATAACAATTTAAAAATTAAAAATTAAATAAACTAGAGTCTCAACTGGGCTAACATTTTGAGACCAACATTTAAGTCTGAATGAACAGAAATAGTTTCCTTGAAAAGAGTTTCTTAATACTTTAGATTAATTTTTTGTTGCAACATCTTGAAGTGCATTATTTAAAAAATGCACTTCTTTTTAAATGGCAGCAGATAAACTCTAAATTATCTGGGAGAATATGTCTAGAGAAATAGCTGCTTGGAAGCTATCTTGCTTGTACTGAAGTCAAAGGCAAAACTCCCCCTGATTTCAGTGAAAGATGAGGATCTATATTCTCCCAGCTCATGGCTTCCTGAAACAACCATATGGCAAGTAGTGCAGCAGATCTTGATTCAATTCTGAGTCCATTAATACAATGCATTTACTCTACCGGTAAACTTTTTTTGTTATCATGCTGCAAATCTCTCTCTCGCTCTCTCTGTCTATTCAGACTGAATCTTAGAAATAGTTTTTGGGTTTCCATCAGGAAATGAAAAATCCTATCTTAATGCAGAAGATGAATTTTACAGGAAGAGCCAGGAGGTGCAGAAGAGCCCTTCCCCCATTCAGATGCTTATTTTTTTTAATTAGAGGCAGAAGTGAAGTAATGGCACCGATTGGATTATTGTAAACTAACCATTAATATAATTTATCATATAGGCCAGATAATAGTGATTTTTCAACATATAATTAACAGGATACTATCATTTTGTCAGGCCCTGTGTGAGGAGAAGTGCATGAAAAGGGTGTAGTATGAAAATATTGCTGTTTGGAACACACTAGTCTGAGCCTTTGCTGAAAAGAGACAGAGCTGAGGTTTCCAGATACTGAACAGCTGCTCAGAGAAAGGAACCTTGTTAGAAAGATAAAGAATCTTGTTCACATAAGGTAAGCAATTGGATTCAGTAACAGCAGTAGCAGCAGTAACAAGATTAGCTAAGAACTTACATAACACCTGCCTAAGTGAGCATACAGTAATATTCAGACTTCATATACTAAGTGCTAAATTTTATGCTGTCATAAAAACATGCACTCTAGTGGATTTAAACCAAGGCCCAGTGTGGCAGACTGGAGCAAAACTGATTTATCACAGAGGGATATTCCCTAAGGATTTCTCTCTCAATAATAAGCATGGGTTTAAAAATGAATCAGCGTTGTTGGTACAGTCTTTGTGAATTACATTTCGGTGTCTAATACTACAAATTAGGGCTGTTACGCATAAAGCATAACAGTTGTTAAGTTCATGACAAAGAAAATGTTTGTCATAGTTGTACATGGTGTTTCAACCCATCTGTCTGTTATATCACCCCTCCCCATACATAAACACACACACTGCAGAAAGAAGTGGCACATACTATTCACTTTGAGATTTGTTTCTTTGTGATGTGGGAGAGAAAAATCGATTGCAAGTGTCTTTATGTCTGTGTGTAGGAAAGACCCATTCAGGAGATGAAAGGTAGAATGATGGGACATTACAGTAGCTAATCTTGTGTCTCTGAAGAGCAGACTGAAATTCCGAGTTGGAGCACAGTGAATATGAGTTTGATAGTTGCTCCTGTTTATCTAAAGCACGCAACTCCCAAACAGCTTGCTATATCCAGCCATTTCTGGTCCAGAGAGGCACAGCACTTGAGTACTGTAGTAGGACTGTTGTATAGCAGTTAATGCACTAGCAAAGTTAATGGGGAAGCTTTCAGAACACTTGCTTGCAGTTTAATTGTCTCAAGTCAGGGCTGAGTCACCCACTTTTTTGAGCACTAAATGCATCCACAAATGGTTTAGAAAAAGTAGAAACGTGCAAGGGATTCTCAGTCGACAGCAAATACTGGTATCAAGTAGAAACGTTTGGTACTTTCCAAACTATGGGGTATTTAGAGGACCACAGGGATGAATCAGTATTTTGAGATCTATGTACCATCTCCCTGCAGCTCAGCACATCTCATAAAAGGCTGCATCAAAAGCAACTAAAGTTAATGGGAATCTTTCCATTACTTCAGTGGGGTTTGGATCAGGCCTAAAGCAGGTGCCATAGTCTTAGAATTATCGGTAGTGTTTTGTTACCAGATCTTGCTGGATGCCTGAGAAGTAATTTGCTCTTCCTTCCTGTATTACCTGAGGCATAACATTGGGTAGAAATTTGATTTCACTGAAGTTTCTCTAGCTCCCAAACACATTCAACTGCTGCATTTGCCACACCTTTTCTACGGATGTGCCCTATTAGCCTGATCCAAAGCCAACAGAAATGAATGGAAAGTTTCCCATTGATTTAAATATGCCTTGGATCAGATCCTATATTTCCAAGTCACTGTTGTAAGACATCAAATTGGAACACAACTCTCAGTGAAGATTTAAATACAAAGACACAGGGATTCCACCTCTGCCCATTGTGAAGGTTTTGTAATATAAAACAAAGCTCGGTTGGAGAAGTATGATTCTGCTCACAGCTCTGCTGCTATCCTTTCTCCTGTGGCCGAGGAACTTTCCTGCCAAGAAAACATCCTGGAAAGCAGCTTTGCATCCAGTGACTCCATCTAAGACACTAATGGTACTAACCTGCAGCAAGTACTCACTGAATCATCCCTTCCAACACTGAGCAAACTGTTACAGAACACAAAATCTCCTGTAGAAATAACAAGGACCAGAATCCTTGCAGCACATGTTATTATGAAGATATCAAGCGTGTTGACACCATCTGTGCTGGTCTAATTGTATCTAAATTAATCTCCTCCACAGATGTGACAAAGGGCAGAGCAACCTAGAGGAGGCCAGGAGCTGAATTGTGTGTGTGTGTATGTAGGGGGAATTTATAGGCATGAAGGAGTTAGGCACACAATACCCATTAACTTTCAGTGGGCAAGTGCTTTTCCCTAAGGTGCTTTTTAAAACTTGTTCACTAGATTCAGCTTGTGATCTGATCCAATCACCCATGGTCCAAACCCTATTTTTTCTGCTTTTCCATCAACATTCATGCAGCCAATGTGTTTTCAAACACTTAGGTGTGACTATGGGTATTTTGTGCAAATGAGCATATTCCCATGACAATAAACGTATTTCTGACTGGCCCTTGTACAGGTGCACAGTATGGGGAAGGCCCTTGCCCTGCTTGCTCCCATCCCACACGAGAAGCCAGTCACAGTCCCATCCCTATACTCTATCAAAGGCAGAGCGTGCTCCCTTGTACCAACCATGAGAGTGCCTGCTGCCTCAGAGTGGGAAGGAAGGAGCTGAGGTCCGGTGCTTCCTGGAATTCAAGAAGGAATATGCCTCCCTGAGGCACAATATCTCTCAGAGGTCCACCTGGGGAAATGCTGTTCTGCCCCACTTGCAATCGGTACCTATGCCTATCACACACAATCTGGCCCCCTATCTCTTTCTAGTGTTCCTATTTTTCTTCTTTCATCTTATGACAGTGCTGTTGAATGTTGAAGAGACAATACTTGGCTCAGATCCAGCCAGTTATTTTTCTATCATTCAATTCAGGTTCTGAACAGCTGGCCAGAATGTTTTGGATAACAGGCAGGTCATAAATCTGCCTACCTGTGGCTCTTTAGGCTGGTGTAGCCTTATTTTGTTCTGAGCCTATTTCCAGTAGGTTAACTGCTGTCGATATAATGTATTAAAGAAAACTTTAGAGAATAATCCAGACAATTCTTCAATTACTTAATGTGCCAGTTTGAGTAGAAACAACAGCTGTTTATGCAGGCAAAAAAATATGAACAAGGATGCAGTGAAAAAGAGGATTCATCAAAATACTTGGAGATAACTACCTGGTGATATCAGAACAGCAGATGAAAACAACGCAATCTCTTCCTCAGTCAGCTGTAAGGAACATAAATTCTTTGCAAAGTCAAATGCTTCATTCACCAGATCATCAGAACCTACAGATCACAGAGAACAAAGTCAATGCTAGACATTTATCAGCTCCTTAACCTGCCTTGAAAAACTGCTTGTTTTGATGTCAAGAGTGCGTGTGTGTGCGTGTGCGTGCGTCTGAGTGAGAGAAAGAAAGAGTGCAAGTGAGTGAGCAAGTGTTCTGGTTAGGTCAGCGCTTTCATTGATTACTGAATTTGCACTCACATGGAAAGTGAGGCTATTTAAAAAGTAGCATTTGCAGTTGCATATCACTAAAACTTTCAATGAATCCCAGTAAAATATGTGAAACACTCTGTCTCTAAAAACACCAAAGAAAAAAAGAAAAAAAAATGTCTTTTGCAATGTCATTCAGAGATGTTAGCCAAGAATTTTCTTTCTCCTTATGAAAGAAAATCTTGTTTTTGAAACTAAAATGACATCTACAAAAGGAATCTGACTAATACAGAACAGTCATCTCCTACAACATCCCATCAGATACCAATATAAGATAGCCTTCTTAGAAGTTTGGAGAAAAACATGCTATGGGACAAAGAAAATCAGCTAAACATACATGGAATGTTTATATATGATGTATATATTAGCAATGAGCTAAATATATACTAAATACTACCAATATTGAAACCTTCATTGACTTTGGTCCTGATTGCCGAATGATTAACAGGTTAATTATTCTCACAACCAGAACACTGACATTATTTATAAGGTAACACTACAAGCAAGGTAGCAGTCATCATGCATGTCACATATAGTGATGAGGAATGAGGAGTTGCTCTACCAAATGAATCAGAATGAACCTGAGCTGCGCCTGAATCTTTCTCAAGGTTCAGAGTATTCTCTGAATACTTGGTGCCCCCTCATGACCTTTGTGGAATCCATGCATCCATCCACCTACCTAAGCCACGAGGCCAAAAATAGACTTCATCCACTTACCCCTTCTGCAACATTCACCTTCCTTCCACACAGGTTTCAATTTTGAAACCATTCTTTTGGCTGATATTACGCACCAGTGCAAATGTCAAGCACAAATGAGGTTGGGATCACTATAGGCCAAATTCTGAAATCTTCATTCATATTTTACTCAGTCTTTATGTGGCACACTGCCAAAGTGTATCTTGCAAACCTCCCATTGCTCCTTTTCTACTAGAGGAAAACAGCCTACTACTGTTAGCAGCTAATGGAGTTACTTTGTTAGCTTAAATGGCAATTCCCTGTTCTTCAGTGCTAAAGGTAAAGGATTCAAAAGCTGCTAATGACTTTTTTTGGGAGGGTGGTTACATTTAGAAAGGTAAATCCCCCACTCACTCCAGAATTTGGCTCATTGTAATGGCTGAAAATAAAAAAGGCAAACCTACCCAAAGCTTTGAACATTTGCATTCCTCCATACTTTCCTTCAAACAGAACAGTGTTGTTGAGTGGGTTGAAGGCACGGCACATTCTCACCAAAACCACTTCCAAGCAGCCTGTTGGACAAGGAAAGAGTATGAAAACTACACACACTTCGTTACTGGGATGTTTCAAGGCACTTTTGAAAGCAGAATGTATTAAATTTCAAAAAAGTTTCTTAGCAAAATACAAATGAACAGAAACAACCTTGGGCACAAATGGTGGGATTTACCGGGGAGGGGCTTAAGCACCTAAGTCCAATATTATGTGTCACTGGCATTCACAACACCCTCTTAGCAGCCCCCTAACCCTGTAGGTGCCTAAAATCCCTACGGCCCAGATCCACAGAGGTATTCATGTTTCTAACTTCCACTGGGTTCAATAGAAGTTAGGAGTCTAAATATCTTTGTAGATCTGGGCCTAGGTGCCTAAGTTTCCACTACTGAAGTCCCCAGGGTGCCTAAATGTCAGCAGTGGGGCATGTGCACACCTGCCTAAACCCTGACACTGCACAGCAGTTTGGTGTCTAACTCATGCCTAAACCCCAGATGGGATTAAAAACCTAGGTATTCCCCCACCTATTTGGGGTATCGATGTGGTAGACGTGCTCAGAGCATGTTGAAAATCACACAAAACAGCAGGAGGAGGATGTTGTGCCCCTCCTTATGACCTTTAGCCCTCCCCCAGGGCATTGGAGACCCAGGTTCAATTTCCCCCTCTACCTAGTGTGGCAGAGGGATTTGAACTTGGGTTTCCCATCTCTCAGAAAAAATGCCCTTACCACAGGGCTATGGGATATTGTGGAACAGGCCTCTCTCAGTCTCTCTTGTTGAAGCTGTTCCACTTTGATTCCCAGGCTCCATTCCTGCAATGCCAGTTCATATTTAATTATTTGTAAACAGTTGATCAACTTCAACAGGAGAGATTCAGAGAGCCCTACCCCATAATATACCATAGCCCAGTGGCTGGAGCACAAAATCCCTTCTTCATATCAGGCAGAAGTGGAGTTGAACGCAGGGCTTCCCATCCCAGATGAATACTCTAAGCACTGGGCTAAAAGTTGTAATGGTGGTTTCTTCTACCACCACTACACCTTCACAAGTGCCAGAAAAAAAAAATCCATTTTCAGATTTTGTTTTGTTTGACCTGAAATAGAATTTTTTGATGCACTGATATTTTTCAATTTTTTTTTAATTTTTTGATTTTCAGAAATGTCAGCGAACTGAAAAATCCATTATTTGCCCAGCTCTACCTAAAAGTTAGGTGCTGAAATATGGAGTGTTGAAGCATCTGTCCCCGTTGTGAATCCCACCCAAACACCACAACACAACCTACACATTTGATGGTCTTTGGGGCTGGCTGAATTGGTTACTCACAAGACAGCGAGATCTCCTCTGCGGTTGTGGGATCTGAGTAGAAGACAACTTACCCTCCAATCTCTGCCTCTGGCACTAACCAGAGAGGGAAGCAATTCATGATCCAGTCCCATATCCCTGAAGTTTAGGGCTCCACTTTTGCTAAGGACAATTCAAATTGCCAGGCCATCCCTAATTTCAGTAGTAGAGCTGGTCAAACATTTTCTGATGACAAGCTGTTTTTTTAAAGGGTTTCATTAAACATTTTTTTTACAATGAAAGGTTTTGAAAAAGCATCCCCAAATTTTTCTATGAAAATAAAAAAATTAGGAAAACACCCCAAAATTTGTTCCTGCAATTTTTGAAGTTTTTCCATTTAGAAATTATGGGGGTTTCACACTTTCTGATAGTTTTCCAATGTTTGCTAGTTTGAAAACTGTAACAAAGGGTTTTCTGAGAGGAAATTAGCTTAAAAGTGGAAGTTCTACTTTTAAATGTAAAAAGTGTTTCCCCCTCTCACTTTTCTATACTGTTTCCTTGGTGTTTTCAGTTGGAAAACTGTAAGAAAGTGTGAAACGTAGGTTTCCCCCTCTTTCTCATAATGGAAAAAGAGGGGAAACAGTCAGAGGGTGTGGAATGTGAGGGGGAAAATAACACTTTGTCACATTTTTAAACTCTACCACAGGGAAACCAGAATTTCCTCACAGGAAAAATTCAAAGGGGGATTTTTATAGGAAACTGTGGGAAAAATCCCAGAATTCTGGCTAGCTTTGCTCAATATTAGCAGCATGAGGAGCAGTGAAACTTTAGCAGTTTATACACTCTGCAGCTAATGAGGGTTCTCTTACAATACATTTTATCTCCAAATGTCATTGAATCTTTTTTTGAAGTGCTACTGTTTCTTTTGCTTTACCGGCCAAATGAATAAGGTTGTTTAATGCAGAAGCTGGAATGTTAATAATGATATTATTAATTATTCTCATGCTAAGATCCTTCTTTTCCAGGGGATCTTCTGTATTCCTGTTGGAGCCCTACTGGTCCTCTTATTTTTCTGCAGTTTGCATCTGCCTCCAACATCTTGGTCCCATATTACAGCCACATCCTTCTGAACAAAGACTGGATCACACTCTCTCTTTCAGAATTGCCTGAGAGTTCTCTATTGAAGGACACAAGGCACTTCTCTAGCTCAAAGAAACTGCCTCATGCTACATCTGCCTCTGCCAGATCCAGGGACCAGGATAGTACAGGGTAATGTAGTTAATAACCAGTAGCAGCTTGTTTGATAATACCATTTTGTCCTACTGAGTGACATGGAGTTATTGCAAGGTCACAATTCCTAACAACTTAATGTCATCAGAGTGCATCTTAAAATGATTATTCTAAAAGAACGGCAGGAATTGCTGTGTGACATGACAGAAAAACTACTCCTCCCCCCACATACATCACAATGCACACACAACAGTGTCAATGCATGCTGCCACAATCCAACCACGCTCACTCCAGTATTAATTATTGCCAGCAGGGATTTCTCTTACTAAGTACTGACATAAGATTATAGGTATTGCTGTAGCATCATTAAAATGATTAGAGTTGACCAGAGAGGCAGGGTCCAGTTAGCGTGGATTTGATTCACTAAAATCAAGTGGCAGTTTTAGGGGCAGCAGTTGGTGATTCAACCAGCTCAGCTCAATGATACCTTACACTGCGTGTCAAACTGTGGCTTCTGCAATTAACAGTAAGTTTTTCTGTAAATGAAAAGCACAATTGACTTTAGAGGGAATGGGATCTGAAGACATGAATGTTATCAGGAGCGCCGCCAGCTTTTCTGCTGCCCTAGGCGGCGGAAGGTCCCACCCCGAAATGCCGCCCCCCACAGAGGCAGCGGAAGGTCCTGCCGCCGAAATACCGCCGTGGTCACCGCCCCCCAAATTGTAGTGCCCTAGGCGACTGCCTAGGTCGCCTAATGGGTTGCGCCGGCCCTGAATGTTATTAATGCAGAAGATCATGTAGGGTTTACGTGTGTGGGGAGGGAAGATTGTGATGGGGAGAAGTAAGGTTATTTGAAGAGAGAATGACTGACTAAACCACTCACCTGATTTAAGGAGTAGAATTTGATCATTTTGACAGAGCTCCATGAAGCCTGTTATCCGCTTTGCAAACTCCACTACGTACTGAATAGCATGAGTGATCTGGATGGCACACTGCTGCCACAATGCTTCTCTTGCCTTCCAAAGGAAATATGCAATAAAAAATAAAGCAGTAAGCAAACATAATGTTCAGAGGCAAAACAATACAATGCTGTGTCACGCAAAGTGTGTAATTTAGATTTTATAATAGACAGAACTGGTAGCGCCACTTACAATCAAGGTTGCCTGCCTCTTCTCATCATAAGACCCTATTTTCAGTTGCTTATAACTTTGCTAAACTTTAACTGTTTGGGCTGAAATTTTACATGCTGGGTGTCTGCTTCTGGCTGAAAATGGTTTGGAAAAATTCAGCCAAATCATGTCAGACCTTTACAAGAACAAGGCTAGTGACAAATACATTTTTGTATTTACATTGTTTTGCTCACATAAAATTTCTTTTGAAAAGCTCTAGTGCCTCCATGCTTTGGAGGAAGGACTTGAAATCTGATACTTTTGACAATCTCACTGTGCCTCTGACTCTGTAGCCTGCTGGTTAGAGTAATCATGTGTGAGACCCAGGATCCAGTCCCCCTGCTCTAAGGACTTTTTAAATTGTTTATCCACAGTGGAACAGCTTCAGCATGAGAGACTGAAGGAGCCCTACATCAGAATATCCTATAGCCTACTGTTTAGAGCAGACACCAGAGAGATGACAGACCACTGTTCAAATGCCTTCTATTCCTCAGGTGGAGGGGGGAGTTGAATTGGGGATTCTGTGAAGCCTACTAGGGCCTGATTCTGGGATTTAGGCACCTAAAGTGGCAGTTAGATAGATTCACAAAAGGACTTAGGCACCTATCTATCTATCTCTTTCTAGAGATAGATATAAATTAATGACAACTAGGCAATGTAAATATGCAAATATATTGCTAGCAAAGGAAATAGACTAATGCTATTTAGTCACCTGGTTGAACATTTCTGCTGGGTTCAAAAACCTTTTCAAAACCATTGAAGTGTAATTACAGTCAGAACAGTGACTGCACAAAATTGGGACCTTCTTGTTCAGTTTATCACCTTTGTGTGTGTATATGCGCGCGCACAAATGTATCTTTGTACTACATCTGCCACAGGTGAGTTTCAACTTCGATCATCCCTGGGGAGCCAACAGAGCAAACTGAACTCTATTCTGCTTTGTCTAAATTCTGATTGCTGAAACATTATTATTGGTGAAAATGAAAAAAGCAGAACTCAGCTTGATTTCCACTGCCTAGGCTGAAATTGAAGAGCTGCAAGTGGGAGAAATATTCTGAACGAATTTGATATAGGAATCGTAGGGGGAGAATAAATATACAACCAAATGAAGTCATTTTTACAGCCACTTTTCAACAGTATTACCACACTTTACAGAGTGTGTTAAATTCTGCATTATCTACTGTCGACAGGTGATGGACATTTACTTTCCTTACAATAAAAAACATTCATTTTTCCACATGAAAATGGGGACAGTTTTAACAGTTGTCATAAATATGTTAAACAAATCTATTTTCTGTTTTGAAAAAACTCTTCCAAAATATGGAGTCCAATCCTGCTCCCATTGAAATTAACTGGAGTTTGGGGAAAAGATCAGGCCCATGGAAACAAATAATTAATATGGGAGGCTGATTTTATCACCATTTCCATTGCCCTGACATTATGCTACTAGCAAACACACAAACAAGCTGTTATTTCTATTTTAAAATGCCATTCTCACATCTTCAGTTGCCAAGTTCTTCTAATATCAAACTACTATTTCCCACCCAAAGGTTTAAAGCTTAACCTGGTATTGATCAACAAGTTCTTGCCAAATATACTGCACTGAATCGCAAGGAGATGGCGAAGCAAGAGAAGGAGTGGTAAGGTATTGTACCTTGCTCTGGTATACTTTAATTTCTTCATATGTGTGGGTCTGCCATGCTAGCTGGTGTAGTTCATCCATTGTATATTGACACGTCTCCAAATGGGACTTAATGATATTCTGTGCAATTCGATCTAAGAAATGGGGGGAAAGCAGAAAGTCACAATGAATAGTAATCTGCAATAGCAAAATTTTGAAGACATCAACGTTGGGGGCGATGATCAGTAGATAACAATATATTTTATGGCATAGGAGACTGGACAATGTCACATTTATCAATGTGAAATGTTTTTGTATTTATCTAGTTATTGTTTGCGCTGTGGAAATGTTCTTTATTAAATCCAAAGCCACAGGAAATTTGCTTGGTTGTGGATTACAAAATTAAAAATAGCCAGCCTTTGGGTGAAAATATATCCAGTTAAAATTGAAAATGAAAGTTTTATCTGTATCTGGATAGGCACACATTTTTAGAAACCCAGGATGGTATTTTCAAATGGATTTTGAAATGGAGCAGCAGTAGCAAAACCTCATACACAAATGACAATGTATTCCTCAGAAAGAGACAGTACATTCAAGGTGCTGTAGACAGACTTGGGCATGGGAGCGAGGAGGACCAGGAACAGCCTAGCTTCTTCATCATTGTCTACATCACTCTCAATCGCTCTTGTTGCAGCTGTTCCACTTGGTCTAAATAATTAATTATTCACTGGAGCAGGGACTGGAATCCAGGTGTTCTACCTCCCAGATGAGTTCCCTAACCAACAGGCTACAGAGTCATTTTCTCACTCTCTCTCTGGCCCAATTAATATATAATTATTTATACCCAAGTGGAACAACTGCAACAGGAGAGATTGAGAGAGACCCCACACGTCAATAGTTTGATGGCTAGCACACTCATATGGAAGTGGGGGGAGGGATAGCTCAGTGGTTTGAGCATTGGCCTGCTAAACACAGGGTTGTGAGTTCAATCCTTGAGGGGGCTACTTAGGGATCTGGGGAAAAATCAGTACTTGATCCTGCTAGTGAAGGCAGGGGGCTGGACTCAATGACCTTTCAAGGTCCCTTCCAGTTCTAGGACATAAGATATCTCCATTTATTTATTTAAAGGGAGGAGATTTGGGTTCAAGTCCCTGCTCTGAAGCAAGGATTTGAACCTAGGTCTCCCATTTAACAGGTGAGCATCCTAACCACTGGGTTGTTAGGGGATAGGGAGCCACAACCACTTTGTGAAAGGTGCTTAACTCCCCCTGTGACTCTAATCCCAAAATCAAAATATTTCATTTTGAGGTTTCCTTTTCTTAAATGGAAGCAATTCACCAAAATCAACATGAACTCACAAATATGATTTGGTCAATGTGAATTTGTATGTTGCCGTGAAAAAGAGTTGCAGCCAAAACCTTTTATCCAGCTCTAATAATAACAACAAAAGGGCACATTAGTGACTGCGTCGGGTCTATACCATATTATTGTCCAGGAGGGAGAGGTGGAACCTTTGTCCCAGGGTACCAGGCTGCCCTATTTTGTCACACGAATAACCTACTGTATATCTGGTCATGCTGGGAGAAAGGGATGAAAAAGAAAAGCCTGGGAAGGGAGTAGAGAAGATACAGGAAAGTAAGAGAACGACAGCAGATAGGTCGGGGACTTGGGCTAAAATCATCATACAGATTAACGGCAGGTCTCAATGCACCCATCTCTTGTACATACTATGAGTGGAAGGGAAACCACTTTCCTCCACTTAAATCTGTCATGGCAAAAGCAGTAGTTTTACTAGCATGAAGTGATCTGGGTGCCTAGCAGCTGTGGAGTGGGTTAAAGCAGACTGTCAGTCCTGGCTTGTTCAGGTAGTGTTCTGGGGGAGAGGAGGTGGATCCCATTTATAGTTTTAGAAGGAAACCATATGAAAATTGACTTGTTATCATGGTTTTATGCAGAAATTAGACAAAGCCTAGCAGGCTCAATTTAAATATTTCAGGTTAATTCAATCTCCAAATTCAAATTATAACTGAGTGGAAAAAAAATTCTCTTATTTACATGTGGAATTCAGAGCTACTTCATTGACTTCAGCTGAGTTACTGTGGATTTACAGTTGATCAAAGCAGAATCCAGCACAAAAACATTTATCATTTCCCAAGAAATTGCACAGTCCATTTGCTGTTGCTGTACAACCAAGATGTTAGAAAAAATTTCACATACTCTTTGGTCAGGTTCAACAATGAATTAATCTAATATAAATTATATTTAAAAATAAACCAGACTAGAATTACTTACTTATGTCTATAATACGTTTATAACATTTACTAATCATTTAACTCTTTCTAAACCACTTTTAAATGGAGAGTTAATAAACAGTTTGACCATTATATAAAATATATAAATGTGTGTGTATACAATATGTATAATACTTATACATAATATATGTGCTTGTTTTTACACACACACACACACACACACACACACACACACACACACACACACACCTTAATAAACAAGATGCTAAAAGATTCCTACATGCCACATGGAAAAAATAGCTCCATGAACAAGGAGGCCCAGTTCGGTCCAACCACTGGGCAGTATACAGTGTAAGACAGGGAAGAATTTGCCCCAAATTTCTGGTTTCAGTCATTTTTCAGGACTGAAAATTATTTGCTAAGGGCGTGGCAAGCGCTAAAGATTTTATTGTCTCTTCCCCTCTCTTAAGGGAATCAGAGAAGGTTGATTTTTTTTAAAAAAGTGATTCAAAGAAAACAATTTTATAATTTTTATAATAACACAAATCTGAAAGATTGCTCTACTCATAAATAATCTCAAAGCACAACCACATAAAAATGCTTTAGATTATGGTTAAAAAGAATCCCAAATGGAGTTATCACTAAAAACTAGCAGGCTTCCATTTAATCCTTATTTAACTCACTCAAATATATCTCTGTGTTGCAGCAGATGCAGTCCAGGCTAAAAGATCAATCACTGAATTTAAAACTCCGGCAATGTCTGAATGTAATGGGGGTGAGTTAAGGAGGGAGTTTCAGCCTGAACTCTGAGCTTTCCTAACTCCTATGAATATATGTTCAGTCCTTGTTGTCATTAAGCTATAACACTGAATACGTTAATATTAAGGTAATGAGAATGAAGTATATGATGTTTGCTGGAAACATATTGAACCATAGCAAACCTGACTGCAGAAATTAAGCTCAAGCTGAAGGGCGTGTTAACGCTGAGGAGGATTTAACCAGATGGAACTGAAGTGCAGTCATAGGAACTTTTATGTTTTTTTTAATCAAAATATCTGACAATGGAAAAATAATTTAAACTTGCATTGCATTTTTCCAGACTATGTTGCAAACCATGTTTAGCCCCATGCTCTTGGGACTCGTATATTCATTTCCTTTCTACTGACTCCAGATCCTTGCTTACAGTTTTCATTGATTCTTCCTACCCCACCCTCCACCTTTCTTTACATGAAGCAAGAATTATTCATACTCTTGATATAAAGAAAATAAAAGACCATATTACTGCATAGCTGGTAGAGGAGGTAGCTTATTGTTTTTCAGTCAGAACGAGGCACACTGAAGGTGAACAGTGTGAAAATAACATACACAGGCTTTAGCATAACTTGCCTTGAAATACACTTGATTGTTACAGCTAACTTATGGTACCCACTCACATCACTGCTCTCTTATTCTTGTACTTCCTATTTATGTATTTACTTAGGATGAGCTGGTTCTGCTGCAAATCATATGCTCTTCAATATTTTGTGGGGCTTGCATCCAAGTGATAGCTCTATACAGCTGTACACAGAATTGTTTCCCATATACTAATTGTTTCTTGAGCTGATGTTAAAACCCATCTAGGTGTATGAGCAGCTCTGCATGCTGCCTTCCAAAATGAACCAGGTGCAAAGACAGACTTGAAATTCTTGTGCTGCAGGCCAGCTAAGTCTGAGTGTATCATGGAAAGGATATGCTTGGTCTCTAGGGAAAGGAGCCTGACAGCTCATTCTGTTGGCTGATTAGAAAGATGCATGAGCAGCAAAGGAGACTGTTTGCCTGCTTTCAGAGATGGCAGTCATGAAAAGGAAAAGGGGATTAGTGTTAAAATGGCAAGCGTTGGGCTGATGGGTCTTGCACAAGCTATTGACAAGAGAGAGATGAAAAGTAAAAGCATGGGCTTTCTGAGGGACAAGCAAAATAAGATACTTCAGGTAAAAAGAGCAAAGGGTACAGAATATCTTCTTGTCACAACACTCTAAGGGCATTACACTTTCTGGGCATTTTTGGTGTCTTTGCCTTTTAGCAGGTCAGTCAGGGGAGCCTCAATTGGTGCAATGTTGGGGCTGAACTGGAGATAATATCCTGCCAGGTCAGTAAGTGGCATGTCGGTCTTATGATCTGGGGGTGTAGGGTATGAGTTTAATGTACGGATTTTATCTAGGATAGGTATTTGGAGGCCTCTACTTATCTCATTATCCTTTGTACCAGTGGAATGGTGGAGTGTCCCATCAAAAAAACAAAAACCAACTGTTTCAGCAGTGCTGAGAAATAGAGATGCTCATATAGCAGACATGATAGCTCAGTATGAAACAAACAGAGCTGGTCGTAAAATGGGGGGATGGGTCTAGTGGAAAATATCGACTTTTTGGCAAAAAAAATCAAACTGAAATATTTTAGCCAAAAATAAACAAAATTCAATGCAATAATGCTGCCACAGTACCTCATGAGAGGCGTAGTTTGGGGGCTTCATCTTTCCATTCTCCTCTATAGGCTAGTCTCCCTGGTCAGACTACATCTCCCATGATTCACCCTGGGTTCCTCTTGTTGAGACGGTCCCAAATTATTATGAATTGCTGTGATTGATTTGAATGAATGTGATAAGCATGAGTTTTGTATGACTTGGTATGCCTGACCTTGCTAGAGGATTCTGGGAGCAGAATTCTCTCAGCATTAGACAAATGACGTGGAAAACTGCTGGAGGTGCTGAAACTGCACTTAAATGGTTAATAATGGCTCAATGGGCATGTATGTTTCAGCATCGAACTTTGGAATATATCAACAGAGAACCAGCTCACAAGATAAAAAAACACATAAAATCATGATATCGGTGGGCTTGGTGCAGGCTGATATGGGTCAAAATGACCCTTTTTGGATAACATCACGCTAAGAGCTTAAGTGAATGATTGATGAGAGGGTAAACGTTGATTGAGCTTTGGTCTGGGTTTGTTCTGCAGCCCCTCCTTCCAAAATATTAATTAGAGAAAACCAGTGATAAATGCCCAAGAGGCATATTTCTGGGACATGTGACTCCTTTGAGAACAAAAAGGTATAAATGCTAAACAAAGTAAATTAGTTAAGTTAGTTCCCCAATTAACATCTGAAGAAGTTCAAGACTGTGAGACGGAAGTCCTCAGGGTGACCTAGACCCTGCTTTGAGGGACATTTAACAGACCAAGTACCTAGTGGTAAGTGGAAAGAAGAGAAGAAAAGAAGTCTCCATCTAGAATTGGTAGATATATCTGTCTTGTTTACTAATCAGGATACTGTGTAAGGCCAACATAGTTACTGAGGGTTTATGCTTGGGGAGCTAAGGCTTATAGGAAAAGACGTGCTCTGTGTAACCTTAACTACTTGTGTGATTCTTTCTCAAATAAATTACTGTGCATTAAGCATATGGGTTTTCGAATTCTCACTGGGATTGGTAACATCCGCCCAGCCGTGGGCCATTAAAGATCCGTTTCAACATTGGTAGCAGAGGGTTTACTGTGCTAGTGGGAAAAGTCGGTTGTTTCTGAACTGGTAAGCCAAGCTAAAAGGAACAATATATCGTCTTAAAGCATTTTATGGTGACGGGGAACTGGGGAAATATATCTTGGAACCAAAATATTCTGGCAAGGCTAATTAAAATATTATTTTGAGACATTGTCTGTAGCGAGGGAAGCAGGGACTAAATACAACTTGGAACCAGTATATTGAGAGATAGTGAAACACACAAGTACAGAGGGTTGCATCAGTGTCATCTTAAAGCCAATGATGTTCCACAAGTGCAAGCAAGGCGGGTTTACTTCAGAAGACAAGGGGGATGCCCCGAAGCCTCTGGGTATGGTGGATAAGTGTTTACTAAGACAGGCATGTGAAAGTTTGGAGTCAGATTCATGTCTGTGTGATGCAGTCCCCACACTGCATGAGAAAGGTTTGGACAATTTGTTGTTGAGGTATCAAAAAGTGTTACACTCCCAAGAAAGCCCGAACATCAGCACAAGTCATCTGTGCTATGTATCATGCTGTGAATAAGCTTGTAAAGGAATGTCAGCAAGAAAGTTTAGAACAGGAATTGGAAAAACTAAAATTGCAAAATGAAAACCTGAAATGGGACCTGCAAACTGCTGTAGCACAGAATGTAACTAATGCTCAGCAGATAACAGCTTTAACCAAGAAGGTTCCAACCATGCTCCAACCATCCAACCATGCTGACCTGGGACATGATAGTTGCAATGAAATAGGTCAAGGCAGAGAATGGTATAGTAGGAGACGTGGAGTGTCTAGTGGGGGATTATTGTGAGCACAGGTATGGGCACAACTTGAGGAAAGGAGTGCAGATATGGTTTGTTTGGATAGGCAACCTTTGGAGACTTTGAAGTGATTTGATGGCAAGAGCTAGATCACAGTCAATGCTGCAAGCAGGAGCTAAGGCTGGTGAGACTGGGGAAGCAGGCATAGGAACCCTTTATGGTTTGTTATTCCAGGAATTAGCTCCGATGGACGTGGTGACTCCCTGTAAGGGCGGCTCTACATTTCAGTAAAGGTGCCTCTCCCTTAGCAACCCCGGTCCCCAAGGTTGGATATTAGTGGCCAAATTACAGCCCCACATAATTGGTAGATGTATAATGGTTGCTAGCATTAATTGACACGGGAGCAGATGCAACTTCAATTAAGTCAGTGCAGGAGGATGTGCACAGAGAACAAATCATTCCTTTGTTTGGATTCCACAGCAAAGAAGTAAAAGGGACTTTATTAATACATCTGCCATGTATTAGTATAGGATAGTAGGTCAGACTAAATTTTAAACAGATACAGTGGTTTGTAACAGCATGACTGAGGAAGCTATATTGGAAGTAGATGTGATACAACAGGACTTAATTTGGCAGGATGCTGTTTGTGGGGAAAAAAGAGAGAGACTGAACGAGTGGATTATTTCAGAAGGATTAAGAAAGTGGGCCTGCCAGCTGTGGCACTGCCAGACAATAAGTGAATGAGGGAATGTCCCGTGGTTTGGGCTAGAAAAGAAATCTGAATGTGAAGACGTAGAAGCAGCAGTGGAAATGGCTTTACACATTTTTCCACCGACTCCTCAGTATTCCCATCCAGCAGAAGCAGTTCCACATATAGAAGAACTGTTACAGGATTTGAAAGCATAGGGGGTAGTAGGAAAATGTTAAAGTCATTACAACTCCCCAATCTAGTCTGTATAGAAATTGGATGGCAAATGGCATCCCACAATTGATTACAGAAAAATTAATAAACCTATAGTACCTATGGTCCTAATTGTAGCTCACCTTCCAATTTTAATGGCTGGAGTAGTGGCAATGGCTAAATGGTTCTTTATGCTGAACATTGCTAATTGCTTCTTTGCTAGTCCATTAACCTCTTTAAATTAATAACAGACTAAGTTATGAAAACTCCTGAGTTCCTGTTAACACCAAAGAAACAAATGCCTGAGTGAATATAAAAGAAGATCTGGGTGGCAAATTTGGTGCAAACATTTGGACAGGGGAAAAAAATCAATGCAGGAAAAAAAAAAAGACCAGAAGGAACAACTGAAATATCAATGAAAAATAGAGGAAAAGATGATTCTTAAAGAACTGGTAAATAAAGGTAAAATAAAACCTATATAAAAGGAACTCTTTCCAGTTAAGTATGTGGCCAGTCCCAGAGCAGTTTTAGTAACCACTTTGGATGGAAATGTGTGAAGATATTCTGATCAAATCAAATTATACTTGCCAACGGACTAGATATAACAATTATCAGAAATGAATGCACAGTATGTACTAACCTATAAGGCCCGGTCAGAGGCCTTTGCTTTTTGTTTGCTTATATTTTTGCAGGTTAACCTATGACTTTATTGAAGCAAGAAGAATGCTGTGACATTTGCTTTGTTTTGTTGCTTCTGGGCTTGTTTTCTATGTGATTGCTGCACCTGTTTGTTCCATAAGACCCTATCCAAAGAATAAGCCAGAAGAGTTTTAAGTTACTCAAATTTTAATACAATGATCATCCTTATTAGGGGCACAAATATAAGAATATAAGAATGGCCATACTGGATCAGACCGAGGGTCCATCTAGCCCAGTATTCTGTTTTCCGACAGTGGCCAATGCCAGGTGCTTCAAAGAGAATGAATGGCAATCATCAAGTGATCCAACTTTTGTTGCTCATTTCCAGCTTTTGGCAAACAGAGGCTAGGGACACCAACCCATCCCATCCTGGCTAATAGCCATTAGGAGCTATCCTCCATAAATGTATTTGTTTTTTTCTTTAAAAAAAAATTTTTTTTGTTATAGTCTTGGTCTTCACAGTGTTCTTCAGCAAGAAGTTCCGGAAGTTAACTATGTGAAGAAAATATTTCCTTTTATTTTAAACCTGCTGCTTATTTATTTTATTTAGTACCCCTAGTTCCTGTGTTATAAGAAAAAGTAAATAACACTTTACTTTCTTGACACTAGTCATGAATTTATGGATCTCTATCGTATTCCCTCCTTAGTTATCTCTTTTCCAAGTTGAAGAGTCCAAGTCTTATTAATCTTTTCTCATGTGAAGTTGTTCCAGACCCCTGATCATTTTTGTTTTTTTTCTGTGTCTTTTCCAATTCCAATACATCTTATTGAAGATGGGGCATACCTTGGATTTATATGAAAATACAAAAGGGATAAATAATAAAACAGAAAATACTTTCCTAATAATTCCCAATATTCTGTTAGCTTTTTTTTTTGACGGCTGCTGCTCATTGGGTGGATGTTTTCAGAAAATTATCAACAATGGTTCTAAGATTTCTTTCTTGGACGGTGGCAACTGATTTGAACCCCCATTATTTTGTATAATTGGGATAATGTTTTCCAATGTGCATTATTTTGCATTTATGAACATTGATTTTCATTTGCCATTTTCTTGCCTAGTCACCCAGTTTTGTAAAATCTGTTTGTAACTTTTTGCAATCTGCTTTGAACTTAATTATTTTGAGTAGTTTTGTATCATCTGCAGATTCTGCCATCTCGCTGTTTACCCCTTTCCCCCCTCAGATCATTTATAAATATGTTTAACAGTACTGGTCCCAGTACAGATCCCTGGACACTACTATTTACCTCTCTCTGTTCTAAAGAATGACCATTTATTTGTTGCAAAACCTCCTTTAATAACACCGTAATCTGGGACAGTTCCTCAGATTAACTGTGATCACCCAGCAGCCTCACTGATTGTTTAGCACAGAGGTGGACAAACTACGCCCCCCTCGCTCCTCCGGCCACGGCTGCTGGCCATGCTGTGGGCCACATGTTGCACCCCCCGCTCCTCTGGCCGCACCCCTCCCCCCCGCTTCTCTGGCTGTGCCCGCTGCCCCCCATGGCTGCCAGCCTGCGCCCCCCCAGCTCCTCCAGCCGCTTTTGGAAAGGCGGGGGAAGCGGCTGCTGCCCCTGCACCCCGCTAGCTATGCTACTGCGGCCCCTCCCCCACTGTTCCCCCTCCACCACAGCCTCAGCTCACTGCGCTGCCGGCGCAATGCTCTGGGCGGCGGGGCTGTGAGCTCCTGGGGCAGTGCAGCTCCAGAGCCCGGCCTGACCCAGTGCTCTGTGCTGCGCGGTGCGTGGCTGGCTCCAGCCGGGCGGCATAGCTGTAGTGCCGCCAGCCACTGGTGCCCCAGGCAGCGTGTTAAGGGGTCAGGGAGCAGGGGGAGTTGGATAGAGGGCAGGGGAGTTCAGGGTGTGGATAGGGGTCAGGGCGGTCAGAAGCAGGGAACAGGGGGGTTGAATGGGTGCAGGGGTCCCGGAGGCAGTCAGGAATGAGGGGGGTTGGATGGGGCGGCAGGGGGCAGTCAGGGGCAGGGGTTCCAGAGGGGGTCAGGGGACAGGGAGCAGGAGGCATTGAATAAAGGGCAGGGGAATTCGAGGTGGTGGTCGGGGGTGGGGGTGTGGATAGGGGTGAGGGCGGTCAAAGGGCGGGGAGAAGGGGGAGTGGATGGGGCAAAGGTCCCGGGGGGGCCATCAGGGAATGGGGGGGGTTGGATGGGGCAGGAGTCCCGGGGGGGGGCTGTCAGGGGTCAAGAAGCAGGAGAGGGGGATAGAGGGTAGGGTCCAGGCCATGCCTGGCTGTTTGGGGAGGCACAGCCTCCCCTAACTGGCCCTCCATACAATTTCCGAAACCTGATGCGTGTGTAGAAAATAAAACAAACCTACCGATAAAAGTATTCAATTACCCTGTTTAAACCCTTAACAGACCGAAGAAATAGAAAAAATCCCCAAACCTGAAAGTAGCCTCCAGGGTTAATTCTCCGAGGGAAGGAAAAGTTCCGAAAGAGCTTTTGGAAAGTCTAAATTCCAATACTGGGGTAGATAACAGTACAGATTTGATCAAAGTCCTAGCCAAAGTAAACCTTACTGTGGGAAACAACTTGGAACCAATCCCTGCAAAAGTGCTGTACAGAAGTACAATCAGCACATGCTGGGAAGTAAGGAGAAAGAATGGATCAAGAAATGGGATACCCTGTATTGGAACTAAGTGAACTCCTGGGGAAGAGTGTTTTGGAAATTGTTAAACAATAACAAATATTTGTTCAGGATTGTCCTGGGAAAAAGTGTGTATAGAAGCTCAGGGAATCTTGGGAAAACAATGGAAAAATATCTTGAAACAAAGTCGCAGAGGTAATTGGCCAGAGACACTTATTTGGGCATTGAATTATTATTCCTATATTAACCAATTGTTCCAAGATACCTGGAGGGTGCATGTACATACATTTACCATACGCCAGTGCGCCCGTATCCTTTCCGGTATAGCTAATGGAGAGGTACAAGAAGTGTATCCGGTAATATATGCAAGTGCCTGGGGAAATGAAACAGGGTACTATGAAATAGTGCCAGAGGGAAATGGGGGATTTTGATGGATACGTGTGAGGGATGAAAACAAATAATAGGGAATGGGGCACCTTAATTAAAAAAAAAAGGAATTGGAATTTGGAATTAAAAAAAAATATGGTATGTACAATAAAACAATCAGCCAGACTTGTAATAATTGTAAAAAAATACACTTGCTCGAAAATATAAAATTATTTAAAAAGTTGCAGAAAACTTAAGATCTAAAATGTGTGTTTGGTACAATGTTGTATGTCAAGTAATAAAATAAAATGAAATTAAATTATAATATTTCAAATTTGTAAAACAACTGTATTATTTCTGCTATGCTTGTGTTTTAAATACCAAATATGTAAGCAGTATAAAAGAAAAGACAAGCTTTGCAGAAAACTTTTAAAATTAAATTGTCAGATTATGTTTTTAAAGATCGTAAAATGAGGCTGTAGTTCAAAAAGATCCAATAACTGGCATATTGGTACAACTCGCATGATTGGTGCGATAGCACAATTACCTTGGGTAATTGGATATTGAGTGAGGGACTGTTGAGATGATGTCAAATTATTATGAATTGCAGTGATTGATATAAATGGATGTGATAAGCATGAGTTTTGGATGACTTGGTATGCCTGAACTTGCTAGAGGATTCTCGGAGCAGAATTCTCTTAGCATTAGATAAACGATGTGGAAAACTGCTAGAGGTGCTGAAACTGCACTTAAATGGTTAATAATGGCTCAATGGGCATGTATGTTTCAGCATCGAACTTTGGAATATATCAGCAGAGTAATAAAATTAAAAATTTTTAAAAAATTAAAATTTTTACCTTGGTAAAAAAACACATAAAATCATGATATCGGTGGGCTTGGTGCAGGCTGATATGGGTCAAAATGACCCTTTTTGGATAACATCATGCTAAGAGCTTAAGTGAATGATTTATGAGAGGGTAAACGTTGATTGAGCTTTGGTCTGGGTCTGTTCTGCAGCCCCTCCTTCCAAAATATTAATTAGAGAAAACCGGTGATAATGCCCACGAGACATATTTCTGGGACATGTGACTCCTTTGAGAACAAAAAGGTGTAAATGCTAAGCAAAGTAAATTAATTAAGTTAGTTCCCCAATTAACATCTGAAGAGGTTCGAGACTGTGAAACAGAAGTCCTCGGGGTGACCTAGACCCTGCTTCAAGGGACATTTAACAGACCAAGTACCTAAAAGTGGAAAGAAGAGAAGAAAAGAAGTCTCCATCTAGAACTGGTAGATATATCTGCCTTGTTTGCTAATCAGGCCAACATAGTTACTGAGGGTTTATGCTTGGGGAGCTGAGGGCTAGTCTACACTACCTGCCTGGATCGGCGGGTAGAAATCAATCTCTCGGGGATCAATTTATCGCGTCTCATCTAGATGGATAAATCGATCCCTGAATCGACGCGCTTACTCCCACCTCGTCAGGAGGAGTAAGCGCCATCGACAGGGGAGCCGCGGCGATCGATTTGCCACCGTCCTCAAAGCAGGGTAAGTTGAATAGGATATGCCGAATTCAGCTACGCTATTCACATAGCTGAATTTGTGTATCTTAAATCAACCCCGCCCCATCGTGTAGACCTAGCCTGAGGCTTCTATGAAAAGACGTGCACTGTGTATCCTTAACTACTTGTGTGATTCTTTCTCAAATAAATTACTGTGCATTAAGCATATGGGTTTCCGAATTCTCACTGGGACCGGTAACATCCACCCAGCTGTGGGCCATTAAAGATCTGTTTCAACACCCCTCTTGATGCAGTACATCATGGGAGTCATGGAGATGAAATCTGGCTGGGAAGCACAGCCTATAAAGGAGAATAGGGACATGAGAACGGAACTACAACTCCTATGAGGCAGCAAAGTAGTGTTTCCAAATTGAACTATTTCATTTTTGGTCTGAAGTATGTGGGTTATGGGCCATACCTGAAAACTTTTGCCCAAAAAATCCAGATTTTCCATGGAAAGCAGATACTTTTCACAACAAAAATCTGTTCAATTGTAAACTCAATTTTCTGTAAAAAAAAAAAAGTTTTGGTAGATCATTTTCAATTATAGAAAAAAATACTTATTTACTATATGCAAAACCCATGGAGCCAATACAAGGTCATGAAATACTAGAGAGACCCAGGCAACACGTGATATATAATTATCAATTAAACTTTATTTTGGTTCTGTATTTATCTGATTAAATTTCTTAGAACACAGACACTAATATAACTCATTCCAGGCTGATTATACAGGGCCTTAAACTGGTAAAGGCTGCTTGAACTTGACATGGAAACTTATTTGCTGTTAACTGATTTCTACTCTTAATTCATAGGAATTTCAAAATTAAAAACAAACAAACACAGAGACATCAAATACCAAAGATTCTGATTCCTGAGAACTCACCACAGTTTTATTGGGCAGAATTTCAAGTTTCTGCTAAGACCGGCTAGTTTAAGTAAGTCACCTCCTTGCTAAAATACACCCAGAGTAACAGCATGACCAAGAGACCTATTTAGGCAATGAAAATATCTTAAAGAAAGCTGAAGGTGCCAGTAGAAATCTGTTTCTTTGGATTTTAGAAGTGCAGACCAGTAGAAGTATTGTTTTCCCCCGGAACAGATGCTAGTGGGAAGATGAACAAGGACTTGACTTTCTACAAAACCTCAAATACAAATGAAAGAAAGGAAAAGAAATGACAGTTTTCCTATAACAGACCTACAAGCAATTGTCCAACTGGGAAACCAGTTCACCTGAGAATTGATAACAACAGCAGGAACCAAACAAGAGTCATTACCCCTTCCTCAGAGCCATGCTCATATACTGATGAAAGAGACTCTCAAAGGTACTGGAGAAACCATCAAGATTTATTTGAAGTACTTGTGATATCCTAGAGAACTGCTGATGCAGTAGAAAAAGAGGAAAGCTCAACAAACAGATACAGAAAGAAGAGAATTTGTATTAGTGCCAGCAGAATAGTTACAGGCACTAGCATCGCCAAAATTGGCAAGTGCGAAATCACTACAGATACCAGCATTGGCAAAGCTGCCTCATCTGGGCAGTACTTGGCTGAAGCCATAATGTAATCAGACTAGGGTGAGTTTGATTGAAGTATGTCTACACTGCAGCTGGGAGTGAGCTCCCCAACTCCAGTAGATAGACATGCACTAGTTCTGCTAAAGCTATTGCACTAAAAATAGCAGCGTGCCTGGGGTAGCCCAGATGACATCTCAGGCTAACTGTCTGAGTACAGACCTGCCCCCAAGCCCTGGGTACATCCTTGAGTGGCTAGCTCAAGCTGCCGCACATGCTACCCCCAGCTATGCTGCTAGTTTGATGAGCGAGCTCGAGTAGAGCTAGTGTATGTCTGTCTACTGGAGCTGGGAAGCATATACCCAGATGCCCTTGGTGACCATTTCTTGAGAAAACAGGCAGATTCAGAAGGACTGAAATAAATTACAACTGACTAAGTGACAAATAAGTATTTCAAAATCTATTGATATTTTAATTATTATGGCTGCCCAGTACCCCAAACTCCTAGAGTGTCAGTAGCGTGCCAGGGGTACCATGAGTAGGAGGAAAGTGCTAGAGATGTTTCAGCAGCTAGGCTTGTAGGTGCTAGCTCTGGTGTGTCCCAGTAAGTACTTGGACACATAGCTAAGGGAAAGGACATTTTACTAGGGCTGGCAGGAAAGGGAAAAGTTTCAAATACCCTAGGTAGAGAGGCTTAAACAGAGTTCAGAGTGAGCAACAGCAGTTCTTGTTTGGGTCCCTGGGCAGCCCAATCACGAGTCAGGGCTCTGCAGGCCTAGTGTCCGGGGTACCATTTCCAGCCCAGAATCGATTCGAGGAAATACGTGCTTGTAGGGTTCCAGGACAGGGTCAGCTAGTGTCTCCCATTGGGACCTCTCCATACTGGCTCCCTGCCCAGCCGCTGCTGGTCCACCCTAAGTCCTACACAGTGAAACGTCTGGCAGTCACATGGATGTTCCACATGCAGCTTTGTCCACAATCCCTGGGGTTTCTCTACAGCTCCCTGATGCCATGCAGCTCCCACTTTCAATCCCCAAACAGAACCTGGCCACTTCCTGGTTCAGGACCTTTCCTCTTACCTGGCCAGGAAAAAGGCAAGTACAGAGGGGTGAGGGCTGATGGGAGTGTAGTCCCTTGCTTTGCAGATCCATCACCCTATGTTATTTCAATATTAAAAGATGAATTAAAATAGCTAAAAGGGCAGGATGTAAGTATAGGTATCAAGTTTCACCAGCATGGGAATGATTTTGCTAATATCCGTCAACACAAAGAGCATGCCCAATGTGAAATAGTTGCTTTCAGAAACCTGAGCGATCAGACTCACCTGGGTGCTTGTGCAGTTGATAGAAATGTTGCTGTTAGGGTGACCAGCTGTCCCGATTTTATAGGGACAGTCCCAATATTTGGGGCTTTTTCTTATATAGGCTCCTATTACCCTTACCCCCACCCCCCAGTCCCAATTTTTCACACTTGTTATCTGGTCACCCTAGTTGCAGTTTTTTTATCAGGAGCTCAGATACTGCAGTGATGGAGGCCCTATAAGAACCAGGATGGATGGATAGATAGAACTGAGTGAATAGTGCCTCCTGCTGTGAGACAAGGGACAATCTTTTGTAACCCTGATCCATGTTGTGTGGCTGGAGCCAGAAAACAACAGCCTGTCTCTTCACAGTGCTTTTGTGCATCACACTTCTGTTTCTCTCCTGCCAATTCTGACGCCTGAGTGTTTTGCCAAATGTTATAGTAAGAAAGATGAAGAGGAAATAACAAAATGAGACTCAGCCCAGACAAAGCCAGCTAACATTACACAACTGGGAGGGGAGCATTAATCCAAGCAACATAGATATTCAATGTGTGGGAGAAAACTGGAAATCAGTAATATCCACAGGGACTTAGAAATGAGAGAGGACAACAGAACAGTTATGACTTTTCAAAGAGATATGGCAGAAGAAAGGCAGATAGATTTGGGGCAATTTTGGGAGAAGCTGCAGATCTTGCAGCTGAGAGATAAAAGACCCCTCTGTAAAAGTTCTCTGTCCTCAGTGCCAAAACTTAGGTTCATGCCATGGTGCTCTCTCATCCCTAGAATTCTCTTCCTCCTCTCTGCCATCCTTAGCTCTCACCTCTTCTATCTGTCCATCTTGTTCCAGATAAAATAATCTTCTTTCCCCACCACTATGACCACAAAACTCCACTGGTTCCACTTTCATCCATGCAAAGTTCAAACTTTCCATCATTCCTTTTAAGACTCTGCCTATGTATTATCTGTCATCCTCTGTCACTTCCCATTCATGCTCTGCTCATTCTTCTAAACCTCTTGCTCCCTCTCTCATTCTCATCTGGTGCCTTTTGTCATGCTCATTCCTTTGCTTGCAAGGACATCCCAATACTTGTTTGCTTTCATTTTTGAAAGCAACTTCCTTCAACCTTCTTTCCACCATTGACTTCCTATGCTATCTAGTCTTCTGCCTCTGCACTACCCGACCTACTGGCAATATCAGATTGGCTTTCTGTATAATATGAATTATATTTTTCTAATTAGTTTTGTCCCCTCACCTGACTTCCTTCCTTTTTTTGTTATCTTCATGTTGTATGTGTGTCTATTTTAAACTATAAACTCTTCACGGTAAGGAGCCTGTCTATTTAGATATATCTCTGGAAAGTGTCATGCAAAGCAGTATTACTTTTTATATTTATAAACCTATTTATACATGTTTGATATAAATAAAATATAATAGTATATAACAATAAGTCAATAGAAATAATAACAACAAACAACAACACTGCTCTACAGCCAAAATGCTTCTGAAATAAATGTAGTCAAACTTTACTAATTCTGGGTCACTGAGAATGAAAATGATGCTTAAAATTGTTGATTGGCTCTAGTTTTCAAGATATGCTATTGGGTCAGTATATATGACCCTTGACTTGGGAATGGTGGAGGATAAGTGAGTTATAAAGGGAAGGGATCTCAATTTAAACCAGAAATGACTAAAATACATCTTTGACTGGATCTATGAATAAATCTATGACTGGGTTTGGACAGTACTTGCTTTTTAGGCAAAACAATGAATGATGCAATTTGAAGCTGATATTGCGTCATACACGATATGCATTGCAACATGTTATTCCTAGAAGTCATGGATGATGCAATCATAACGAAGCTTACATCACTCTGCTGAACAAATTGCCCTATGTCAGCTCTAGAAACCATACAGTGTCGTGCTCTCTTATTTGTCAGTGTTTGATTTTTGCAAAGGGGCACATTTCTATTTAGACAAAGTGAGCAGAGATGCCTTGTACTTGTGTGAACAGTGCAGATAACTTCTGCTATGTTTGTGGTGAAGTGTCTTTTGCATCACAAAAGCGCAGTATAACCACTATGGTTAAGAAAGCCTATCACCTTTATTTTGGCTGCAAAATTGGAGATCAGGACAAGAGGTGGGCCCCACATATATGCTGCAATACTTGTACAACAAATCTTTCGCCAGAACAGGAAAAGGAAATCTATGCCTTTTGCAGTGCCAATGATTTGGAGAGAGCCAACAGATCATACCAGCAATTGTTACTTCTGCATGGTGCCTCCAATTGGGAAAGGTGTGTCAAAGAAGAAAAAGTGGACTGTGCATTATCCAAACATTCCATCAGCTATACACCCAGTACCCCACGGAGAAGGACTGCTGGTTCCTGATGCACCAGAATCATTCTCACTTAAGTCAGACGAGGAAGAGGATGAAACTTCGGGTCCTGAACCAGCAATGTCACAGTACCCACATTTTCTCCCATCCTCCTCCTCTGAACCACACCTCATAACACAAGGTGAACTGAATGACCTTGTCAGGGATTTGGAGCTACCCAAGAGTAAGGCAGAGCTGTTGGGCTCCAGACTACAGCAGTGGAATCTCCTGGCAGGTGATGTTAGGGTTTCCATGTTCCGTGACCGTCAAAAGGATCTTGTCCCATTCTTCTTCATGGAAGGTGATCTTGTAGCCTGCAACAACATCGATGGTGTGATGGCAGCCCTCAACATCGTTCACAATTCAGATGAGTGGAGACTGCTCATTGATTCATCGAAGATGAGTCTTAAAGCTGTTTTACTGCATAATGGCAATGTTTTGCCATCAATTCCAGTTGGTCATGCAGTCCATATGAAGGAAACCTATGACAACATGAAACAACTTTTGAGGTGCATAAACTATGACCAACATCAGTGGCAGCTTTGTGGCAATTTGAAGGTTGTTGCTCTCTTGCTTGGTCTGCAGACTGGATACACAAAGTACTGCTGTTTTCTCTGCGAATGGGATAGTCGTGCAAGAGATTCCCACTACATCAAGAAAGATTGGCCACTCTGACAGTCATTGGAGCCTGGGAGGAAAAGTGTTCAGCATCCACCACTTGTTGAATCAAGGAAGATTTTGTTACCACCCTTACACATCAAGCTGGGTCTGATGAAGAACTTTGTCAAGGCCATTGACAAAACACAAGCAGCTTTCAGGTACCTCCGTGGAAAATTTCCAAGGTTAAGTAAAGCTAAGATAAAGGAAGGCGTCTTTGTTGGTCCTCAGATTCGTGAACTTCTTCGAGATGATGCATTTGACCATGCACTGCGTGGCAAGGAAAAGACGGCATGGAAAGCTTTCCAGTTAATGGCAATAAATTTTCTCGGCAACAACAAGGCAGACAACTACAGGTTGTTGGTGGAAAACCTCCTCAAGGCATACAAAAGCCTTGGTTGCAACATGTCACTAAAGATACATTTTTTTGCACTCTCATCTAGATTTTTTTCCACTGAACTGCGGAGCAGTGAGCGATGAGTATGGCGAGCGATTTCACCAGGACATTGCAACAATGGAGAAATGCTATCAGGGCAAATGGAGCCCATCAATGCTTGCAGACTATTGCTGGACAGTGACAAGAGATGCTCCATTTAATGAATACAAGAGACAAGCCAAGAAGCGCCGAGTAGACACTGAATAGGACTAAACTATGTACATAATAATTTTTTGCCTTTTGTTTCATAATAAATTTTATTTATATAACCCTTTTGCTGATTTTTAAAGTGTTACATAAACAGGACAGGTGAAATATTATCATGTAAAGCAACCATAAACACATGAAAAGACCTAGGTTTACAAATTATGATTAAAACTCTACTATCTACACAATATACATAGACATAAAATGTAAAACTTAAATATCTTAGAAACAGTAGCCAATCAGTTGTTTTAATTGTCATATTTGAATTCAGCACACCAAAATACATAATAAATAGCACATTTTATCTCTGAAGCAGACGACTTCTCAAAAATTGTAGACCAGTGTAATAATCCCTAAATGGCACTGGTAAAAGGACGTCTGAGATTATTTCCCAGCACCAGAAAAATAGTGACAAACTAGCAGGAGTTCAGAGAATGACAGCTGCATTTCTGATAGAAAAGGACTCTTTAATCTAGAAGGCAAAGGTGTAACAAGATCTAATGTCTGGAAGCTGAACAAATTCAGACTAGAAATAAAGCTCACTGTAACAATGTACCAAGTGATGTGGTCCATCACTTGAAGTCTCTAAATTGAGATTAGATCTAGTTATATGCTGCAGAAATCACTTGGTGAAATTCTGTGGTCTGTGTTATACAGGAGGACAGGCTAGATGATGATCATAGAGCCTTCTGGCCTTGAAATTTATGAAACAACAGTTGTGTGGAAGAAGGGATTTAAATGTAAAGAAAGTATAAAAGACTAAAATAATCTAATTTGATTATGTGATGACCAGGGAGAGTGGGGACGTAGTAAATATTTATAAAGTATGACCACAATCCTGCAAACTGCCGATCATGGGCAGACAGTGAGTCTCTGGGCGGGTGCAACAATCCACCCATGCACAAATTACAGTATTAGGGCCTATATTTGAATGACGGGGTTTGTTTAGTATTGTAGAGGGGATCTAACTGGCAATAATAGAGTGAAATTAAGAAAAATAAAATTAAGGCTGATTATTAGGAAAAAAATCTGGACAGTGAAGCCAACCAGAATATGGAATTGTCTTCCAAGGGAAATGACGGGGGCCTATAGTTTGGGACACTAGGGTACAGTTGTGTCCTGGAAAAGGGATGGGCTAACTGACTTAATAGGTCTTTACATTCAGTCAAGGTTTCTTTAAATTGTAGGCAGAAAAAAAGGAAACCAGCATATTTTTGTAAGATTGGCCTAATTTACAATGAAAAAATGCTCTGCAGAGAAAGTGACAATGTATGGTTAACAACTTTGATGTTCTAAAACTGGGACTATAGCTTACAACTTCTAAAATAGCAAGTGACCTTTTCTATTTTTGATTTCAGTAGCACAGCTGGATTTTTATTTTTTTCCAACCAAGTTTCCTTATTTTAGGTTTCAGTAGACATCTCAAAGGTTACCGCCTCTCAAACATACATTGTGCTGGTGAGTTAAGAAGCTACCTACATCCAAGACATGTACAGAAAACTGGACATTCCAGGTCAGGTCCCCATATGATGTAAATCAGCATAACTTGGAGCTACACCGCTTTGGCCCTCCATGTTTAATGTCAGTATCAAAAGATCCCAAACTGCAGTGCTGATGGTTCATAAGGGAAAAAACTTAGACTTAGGGACAAATGCAGATCTGGTGTAAGTAGGTGCATTTTCATGTACTTGAATGAAGCTTGCACCAGCAGTGCATTTGGCCTGCTAAATATAAGCTACACTTAGAATTATGTAGTATATGCTTCCTATAGGCTCTTGAGTTTGTTCATTTGTTTCTCTTGTCTCATGAGGGAGTCTAGCTTTCTTAGCGTCCCCTTCTTTTGCACTGGGAGCTGAAGAACTTTGAAGTGTGCCTCCTAAAATACCGATAATCATCCTCAATTAAAATGAATAATGAATTTTTAATTTCCCACTTACCCTCAGGATCCAGTTGAGTAGCTAAGAGCTCATCTCAGCTTATACCCTAAGTTGAGCTCTCTTAGGGATCCACTTCGAATTAATGCTGCAATAACACCACAGCTTTGTTTGATAGCTATTGTAAGCATTTATGTCAGGTTTTTAAAATGTCACACAGCCTCTCAAGCCAAAAATCACTGATGGTGTGCCCAGGATACTGCTAGGCTGATGTCCCATTGCCATCTGAGTCCTAATTCTAGGTTTTGTGTTTTCAAAATAAAATGTTTTACATTCTGTTCAAATATGGTCTCTGTTCTCTAGCTTTCATTTTATTAATTAATTTGTGGAGTTTTTAGGAGGTGATAGAGTTATGAATGCAGAAAAATACAAATGAACGTCTCACAACTGTGGACCAAAGTGAAGTGTATGTCCTTAATGTATATAGACTATAGCGCTGGCTGAAAAATCTCAAATTTCAAAATTTGCTGGGGAAAAGAAAAGGAGGTGGGGGGGGAACTTATTTTTCCTAAAAATGTTTTTTTTCCCCCTAATCTCATTTTCAACCATTTGCCAAATGATAATGCAAACAACAACAAAAATTAAAGAACCAATAGGCACAAACCTATTGTATTAATTTAATTTATATAAAAGCCTAGCAACAGGATTTGACAATGTGACATTCAAATACTGGAAACTACAGTACATTTGAATAAAGCTCTGATCCTGCAAAAAGTTGGACCCCATACTCCCAACCAGAATTCAATGAACTGCATGAGGGTTAAGGATACCTTTGCTGGAATTGGGACCAGTTAGCCAAAGATGGATTTTCTGCCGATTAGAAACAGGTTAGCGGACAGTAGAAGCACATTCCACATCAACTGAATAGTTAAAAGACTACAGGACATGGACTCTATAAACAACATTTAATTATTACAGATATATTTAAAAGTATTTGAGATGAGCTGCTTTGTGATTCCACACTGGAGTCACAGCTCACAGAAAGATATCTTTATACAGTCCTGGAGCATTAAAATTCAATCTATCCGACAATAAGGGGGTGTCTATATTTATTATTATTATTATTGTTATTATTAGAACAAGAAATACATTTTCAGCTGAATTTACCTGGAAGGACAGGAAATTCCTGAGGGACTGGTGGCATTTTAAGGCTCTTGGAGTGTAATCAGAAAATCTGTGGCCCACAATAATATTTAATAATTCAGAAGAGAATCAAACACACACAACCAAGTACATTAAAAGAGATAGGACTTCTCATATACTTAAAGTTAGGCATTTGCTTCAGTACCTTGCTAAAATGAGGCCATAGATTTCACAAAATCTAAAAATAAACATTTTGCCTTTTGTTTTTAATATTTTTTTAAAAAATCATGACAATATTCTAAAAATAATTCATATCTTCCCTGGAAGTGTTAGAAACTAACACAGGCCAATATTGAGCTAGTGCATAGGAACCAAAAAGTGAAACTGACTAGAAACAAAACTGGCCAGTTTGAGTGATTTCATTGCAAACAGCAAACAAGCAACATATATAGTGAGACTTGCAGCCTTGCTTTAAGAGTCCCAATCTATATAGGGCTTTTGCAAGACCCTTGTGAAAGACTATTTCATTATTAAGAAATTTTCCCTGATATCCTGCCTCAAGTGTCTGGTGTGTTAATTTGATCTCCTTATGGCCATTTATAGCCCCTTCTTCCACCATAAATAAATGCATCATGTTTCTCCATCTCCCATATACTTGTCACTCATCTACTTTTTTCTCGCATGTAAGTCTCTAGTCACGTAATCATTTTTGTTGCTGTTCCTGAACTCTCTTCAGTTTGTGAATATCTTCCTCACGAAATAACACAGATGTTTAAAATTAGCAGTGCCCAGACATTTCTTCCAATGCAAGACACCAGCTACTAATGAAGCTGGGAACAGCAGCATAAACAATACTAAAAAGGAAGTACAACATTCTCAACTGTAAAATAGTGGATAGTGACAAGCCTACGACAAACAATGTGGTTTTCCAACACAACTACTGCACAGGACACAGTATTTGAAAATGGAGATGTGGTTTTGGGAAAAGAACCTATGATGCATATTCCCCATGCATATATTCTAGAAAATGCACTATAGATCTATAAAGTTTAGCTGCTCCATCAGCTATAAGCTACACATGCTCACCTGTGCTCTAGTTGACTATGGTTAAAGGGAGATCCACAAAGAACACATGTCAGAGTCTAGTGGCAATGTTAATTATTGTGAGAGAGCAATGCATTATGGACTTGACATGCAGAATAACAGTATACAAAGCAGGAAGGGGATCAGCCAGAGACAACGTAAACAAGCCCTAAGACGAGGGGAGGATAAATGCTGGAATACAAAGGCTGCTCAGATGGTGGAGCAGGTGTCTAAAAAGGAAAGAAGGTACAGAAACAGAACTCCAGCACACATTTACTGTCGCAGATACCATAGTATTTCTGTGCTTCTGTGTGGCATGGGCATCATTGTTGCAATTGGCATAGTGTCCCAGAAGTGCTCGTCCCTCCATAGCCTCCCCTGCTGACACCCCTCTGGATTTCTATCATTCATGTCAGTTACTGTTCATTTAGGGGCCCTAACACTTATTTTGCAGCTACTCTACCTCCCATTTCCCAGGCCCAATTGCTCTTGCAACCTCTGTGACCCATTCCTTCCAGAACGTCCTCATTATGGGCCAGTTGTAATGGTAGCAGTTGCCAGATTAAACTACTTCTCCTACTGATTTTGCTGCTCCATGCCCTATGCTTTTGTGTGAATTAAATGGCCAACCGTCTGACATTTAATGGGCATGGTGTATCTCATTATTCATTACTCAGTGCTGGCTGTACATTGGTCTTTTACAATTCTTTATTATGTACCACCAGTGTTCAGGGCGCTGTGCAGAACAAAGACAGCCATGATCCCTGCCCTGAGAAGAATACAATCTTTCATCACAATATTTCATGGGAAACTTGTGGTTACATGATGCTTCGCTTATTCTGCACATCTATAGAGATACGTTTAATAGACACTTTTTTGTGCACTCAATGGAATAAACTAGTTTTATCAGTTTACAATATAAGGAGTTATTCCCGTTTTTTTATTTAGACAATGTCCCTTTAAGAAAATTAAAAATGCAGCCTATTTCACGGGAATATATTTAATACATCTTGGAGTACAATCCATGCTAAAGTCTGTTCTTGCTTATTAAAAATTGTAAGTACATTTAAATTTATTATTATTTCTAATTCATTTTGGAAAAGTGGGTCCAAACTGTCATAAAAATCACAAAAATGGTGCCCTGATTTTTTCCATCAAAAATGTCACTCAAATTATGACTTTCAAAATGTACCATCCATCTCTATTTATTTGTACTACAATTTCAAATTTGTAGTGTAATGCGCAAGGTCATGTATTTAGGGTCTAATAATAAGAATTTCTGTTACAAGTTGGGGGCTCATCAGTTGGATGCAACAGAGGAGGCCCGTGACCTGGACAGATGACTCTGAGCCACCAAAGCGATATGGGTATCAAAAGGCCAATGCAAGCCTAGAATGTATTAGCTTAGGAATTTCCAGTAAAGAATGAGACGTATTAATGCCATTGTACAAGGCAGCGGTAAGACCTCACTTGGAATACTGTGTACAGTTCTGGCCACCTGTGTTCAAGAAAGATGAGTTTAAACTGGACCAGGTGCAGAGAAGAGTTACTAGGATGATCAGGGGAATGGAGGGCCTGTATTATGAGAGGTCTATCAAAAAAACAAAAAACAAAACCAAGGTTGAGCTGGGATATGATTGCTGTCTATAAATACATTAGGGGAATAAATACCAGGGAGGGTGAAGAGCTATTCAAGCTGAAGGACACTGTTTTCACAAGAATACGTGGATATAAACTGGTCATGAACCAATTTAGGCTGGAAATTAGAAAAAGTTTTTTAACCATCACAAGGGTGAGGTTCTGGAACAGCCTCCTAATAGGAGTTATGGGGACAAACAACTTGATAAGTTTTGAGAGAGTGGACAAATTTATGAATGCAATTGTATGACATGGTTGTTTGTGATGGTAGGGGGCAGGGCTCAACAGTCCTGGGCCTCACTGTCTTAGGACAGTTTCTGTCCTATGCTCCTAAAGCTCATGCTTCAGGATTTCAGCTGTCTAATAGCAGGGGTCAGGAAGGGATTTCCCCCCACTCCTCCCAGTGTATTCTGGGAGTGGTTTTTTTATCTCCTTCCTCTGAAGCACAAGGGATGGACATGGCTGGAGATGGAAGATTGGGTGGGGTAGGCCAGGACTCTGAGGTGGCTCCAAGCATTATCTCTCTCAGGTACTCGGCTGGTTGTTTCTTGTTCATAGGCTCAGGGTCTAACTGATCACCATATGTGGGGTAGGAAAGGAATTTCGCCCAAGATTGTTGGTGATTTTAGATGGTCTCGCCCTCCTTTGCAGTCTGTGGGAGTGGGCCACATGCCAGGATTATCTGGGTATATCTCCCTTAATCATTTCCTTGACCTCAAGCACTGTGTCCCTCCTGTTTTCTGGCTGCGGCCCATAATTATCTAGTCTCCTGTGAGTTGCAATGCTTTGGTCTGGTTTTGGTTGTTGGTTTTAGTGCAATGGTGGTGTTGGTGTCCTGTGATATACAGGAGGTCAGATTAGGTGATCTAGTGGTCCCCTCTGGCTTAAACTCTGACTCTTGCAGTAATGCCTCAAACCTCCAATTAAAACATTGTCCAGAGTGCTGTACAAACTCATTTCCAAAGGAAAACTGCCTTCCCACCCATCCCCCCAACATGATATACGATAAACAAAAAAGAAATAAACTTTAAATCACCCTAGGCAGAACTCTGCTTAAACTTCTACAACAAACTTAAAGGGCAATATTTAAAAGGCTTTGAGTCTAGCGTAAATTGATCAAACCCCAATTAGGAACACTGCCGACGGCCGTCATTTGTAACATTATAGTGACTTTATTAGCAGGCCTACAACTGACATGTGAATTGACTTAATCTTAAAAGAAGTTGAGTCCCTTTCAGAGATATACTGAAGCAATTTTGACTTGTAGGAAGATCTGGTCTGAGGCATTCTTTAAGGGTATCTACTACATTTTCAAACAGTTAAACTAAATAATTTCAAATTAATTGCTTGATTACATAAATAAGTACTAGACTCATGCAATTTAAAAAAACACATTTCGCCATGCTTATTGAACTGCAATGGTGTGTGTGTGTAAGACAGAGAGAAAGAGATGAGGCTTGTTAGACTATGGTCCGGATCCAAAGCCCATTGATATCAATGGGAACTTCTGGGTGGTAAGCAATTTGAAAATCAGGCCAGTTATTTAGGTGCTTAAATATTGGCCGAGGCACTTAACTTAAAGCCCTTATTTGTGAAAATCTTGTTTATTTTCAAAGACTGAATCATGGGTTATACCGCAGACTGAATTCCCCCAAAAGTCATTACAGTTCAGTAAGCAATTAAATATGCCTCGATTAAATTGTAACAACATAGTAAGTTATCTATGTGCATTTAGTTCATTTTAAACTGTCACATTGTGTAACAAACTTTAATAAGGCCACTGCATACATCTATAATTAGGTTGTTTTCAGTTAATTTTAACCCTATGACACATGACAACTTGCTTGAATGAGAAACAAGGCATTGTAAAACTAGCAAAAAAATAATCCTCTGCATTCCTGCAAACGTATACAGTACTTTTTGAGGCCAGATCAAACATTTATTTCTAAATGGTAAGCCCAGAGCAGCTAAAAAAACAGGTTTTACAGTGAAAAGGAAACAAATGAAAAAAAAAGGTTTTTCAGTTCAATATCAGCTGAAGCTAGAATGATGAAGGTGTTTCGGTTTTGCCATGTTCTAGTTTAATTCTCTGTTTTTCTGTCCGTTTGTCCCTTTTTCTGATGTAGTTGAAACAGTTTCTGACTGAGGAAAGCCATCAAATTAGTTTTAAATCTTGCCATACACCTCTCTCTCTCTCTTTGTGAGTTTAAGAGGGAAAGTATGAGAGGGGAGGAGAGAGAGAGAGAGAGAGAATTAACAAACTAGTTACAGTGATAGTTACAAAATTAAGGGGGATTTTTTTGGTCTAAACTGTGTCAGATGTGCTGAAATGGGCATACAACTGTCATATTAATTTATTTTGACTATCACCTTTAAATAGGTATGGAAAGTAAGGTTATGATGGTATGGAATAGTGCCCAAAGGGTGCCTGTGGAATACACACATTGGAGTAGTTTAATTAGTCACTAGATGGCAACGTTGCTCCGTTGAAATATAGCTTTAAGACATATACTGTAGCTGTACTGGAGGGGATTTTAAAAGAGGAGTTGAGAAATGTGACTTCATATCACCTCTGTAAGAGGGATCTTAAAATATGGCCTAGGAAAGAGAGAGGCAAAGAGAGACACAAGGCTCATAGGACTACAGTTATAGATGCATCAGTTTGTTCAGGTTTATTATGCATGTGTGTTGCAATGGCAAGAAAATCCTATAGAATAGGTGGGATTTTAACATAGTAGTTGGCAGTATAGTATCTTTGCCATTTCTGAAATATTAAGAAGACATTTTAAAATTTTAAATATATTTTTAGGGAGGGAGATGGGTTACAGTACAAGTCTGTCAGTCTCCTGAATGTCCCTTCAAGTAACGTTTGACTGAAAAGATCATCTTAAATTACATGCCTGCTGAAATCCAACTCGGCTGAGAGGACAAATTCTGGAGTGACTGAAGCAGGAGTTAGAGAAAACAAAATTCATACTCTTGGGGGCATATTTTTTTCAACAGTTAGGTTATGTCTACACCTCAGCCTATGTTGGCAAAATTTATGTTGCTCAGAAGGTGAATATTCCAGACCCCCTGAACGATATATATTACACTGACATAAGCGCTCATATACACAGTACTATGTCAGCAAGAGTACTTCTCCCGCTAACACAGCATCTGCTGCTCACGGAGGTGGGTCTTTTATGCCGATGGGAAAGGTCTCTCCTTTCAGCATAGAGCATCTTCATCAGATGTGCTGCAGTGGTGCAGCTGTAACGGCACAGCTATGCTACTGCATGTATAGATATACCCTTAGAAATGAAATATACTACATGGTCTAGCAAGAAAGTGTAGTGCTATCATAGGAACCTGGTATATGAGGCAAAGCATATAGCTTCAGTTCAAAGTGCTGCTGAAATCCCGACAGAATGTCAGCACGTAGGGATAGACCCAGCTCCCATTAAAGTCAATGGGAGCTTTTCCATTGATATGAAGGGGAGTTGGATTGGACCCTTAAAATGCATCAGTGAAGGAGTCAAAAGCTTTTAAAAATTAATATCTCATATAAAAATGAGTAATTGTGTGATAAATTCCTGGTTGTCAGAGTGCTTTAATAATAAATAATAATAATAACAACACTTTACTGTATACAATGCTGTTTATCCAAGGACCTTCAACATTTTTATACACTGAACTGAATCATGGTTGAAACCTTCAAGGTATTGAGCATTGTAGTTTCTGTGAGGCTACCTGAACCTTTAATTGGAAGTTATTTTGCCCCCTACTTCTACCCATATTTTGGTTTTCTTTTCTGTTAAACACCAGTCGAGGGTTTTTAAATTTAAATGTAACTGTTTATTTTCGCCATGTTGCAGACCTTGCTTTGCTTTTGGTTTCTGGTTGAAGGCAGGGTCAGAGCCAGCCCTACATTTTGCAGAGGCCTGTGTGAAATAAAGCATGCACTCCTCCTACACAGCACAATAAAGAGTGGCTACAGGTGTTAAAGCACATTAGTTCATTCACAGTGGTGCAGGCTAAGGGGATAATATCAGGCCAGATGAGGTCAACATTGTTCACTATTTCACAGTTGCTTATTGTAGTAGAAACTTCTAGATACACAAGGCTGATAGGTGCAGCTTAAGTAGATTACCACCACTTCCCGCCCTCTGTTAAGAGCTGATGTAAAGAGTTACCAGAGGAAGCCATTTGTGATGCACAACAACATTTTTATTGGTCCTATAAAATCCAGGAACTTTGCTATGCAATTGGGAATGCCATCTACCTTACTTATTAACTATTTGCTTATGTATATATATAGATACAGATACTCCTGTAACACTCTCTACAGTTGTATCCCTGAATAGACTTCCCCCCCCCCAACAGATATAATAATAAATTGTTATCCTTCTGTGGATTTTACAGGAACTAAAGGGATGGGGCTTGCTCCTTTCCCTCAAAATAATATTAAATGACTATCAACTTTCCCATTCATCTTCCATAGCAGCCAGTTGTCTTGTATCGGACCCCAGTCCTGACAAGAGATTCACCAATGTAGGTGTGGTATTAGGAACTGTACCTTAAAATAGTTTAGTATCCCAGACAGAAAGTGTGGGAGAGGGGCAGTGCAGAAGCCCATGTTGTTATACAGAGGCAGTTCGAACTGTGTCACTGAATAAAGAGGATTTTTTCAAGCCTCTTGGACCCAAAGTCATTGGTGAACACCACAGTGGAATCCCCTGCAATCAAAGGGACTCTATGATGCCTACACGGGTGGCTCTCTTTTGCAGAATCGGGCCTTATAAAATTAGATAAGTGAATTTAGCTGATCATAACTAGAGCAGTGTTAAATTCAGTGGGTCATCAAATCCTTGTTCTGCTGCAGTCCATACAGACTTTTTTCTCATGAATTTCACTATGAATTTCAGGTTTGAAACCCAAAAATTAAAAGGTAAATTCTGTCAAATCTGCCAAATTTCACCTGATTTGTTCTAATGGTTCATGATTCTCGGAGAACAGTTTCCATCACTCTTCAAAAAGAAAAAAGAAAAGAAAAAAAAGAAAAGGGACCAGACCCTAAGCTGGTGCAAAGCTGAGGATCTTCCCCTATATATTTATTTTGTTTTTAAAACAAATTGTGAGTAGTCTTTTTTTATTTTGCTATGTAATAGGAATTAGGATATTGGAACATATTTCTTCCAATAAATAGCTTTTCCAGTTATCAAATGCCTTAGTTTTGCATCTATGTTTAATTACCCACAAAGCCTGTTTATTGCTTCATATACTTTATCATGAACATTATTTCTTAGCTAGCAAAAAGACTTCCCAGTTTTGCTTCTAGGCCCTGGTTACTGCTTTTGATATAGATAGATAGATAGATAGATAGATAGATAGATATCCCATATTTAATAGAGGACAGTCATTTTACCCTCTTACCACATACTGTGACCAGATCATGTACAGTTATACAGGGAACTATTCAACCCCTTTGAATAAATGCATTATGTTTATAAATACAATGTGGGAGCCTTGAATTTAACTACTATTTGTTGATATTTCCTCCAACAGACCTATTTGCTGTTGCAATATTTAGGAACACAAATTGGCATGCAGTACTTGAGTATCTAGCCCATAAAAAAGCCTCATGTTGCCTTGGCATGATAGTATCATGTTTTTTTTAAATATCTATTGGGTATCAGTATTGAACTTCAAAATGAAGAGATGAACATGACATTAACATGTCTACATTTTCATTACTGATATTAATGGCTGTGAACTTAGATTCAGAACATAGTGAAGATTTTTTTTTTAAAGATCTAAAAATAACATGTTTTTTAAAGAACAAATCGTGCCAGGCAAACCTGATTTATTTTTTCTAGGAGTTACAAAATTAGTACATGAAGAAGGGACCATCAACAATGTGTAAAGCATTTGAAAGGGCACCTCATGAAATCTTATTTATAAAATTAAATCAAATTGGCTTTTAAGTGAACACCATGACATGGACTGCAAATGGCTGATGGCCACGAACAAAATAATGCTCAAAGGCAATTTATTCAGTTGCAGCAAGTTGTTTGGTGGGGTGCAGCAGGGATCAGTGTTAGGTCTAGTCCTACAAATATTGAACATTTTCTCTAACAACCTGGAAGAGAGGGTTTGTCACATGTTATTGAAATGAGCAAATGATTCTAAATTGTAAGGAAGTGCAAATGTAAGTGAGGAGAGAGACAATTTAAAGTAACCAAAAGAGGTTAAAAGTATGGCTACAGAAAAAGGAGATTCAGCCTTGGAAATATGCAAGCTAGTATATCTTGGGAAGCTAGCCCCAAGTGAGAAATTTGATGTGGGGGAGAAAAGAACAAAGCTCTAATATCAAAAGAGATGTAGGGGTTAGAGCGAGCAGCAAAATAGAGGTTAGTGGGCATATAAAGTGGAAGCAAAAAATGCCACAGTGATTCTGGATCGTCTCTGCAGAGCCAACATGTCCCAAACCATGGAGCCATTTGTGTCTCTCCATTTCTCCACATGATTCTGATGAGAATAAACTTGCAATAAGTTTTGGGTATCTCGGTACCGGAGAGATGTAAAGCAATTTATGGGAGTTGTATAAAATACAGCAACATGTATTTTGGCTGCAGAGTTTGAGAGATTGATTCTTGAGGTAAGATTAATAGAGTGGATATAGTACCAACGGGCTAAGTGACAACTAAGGAGCGGCAAGATAACCAACTAAAAGTATTTTAAGAATATAAACAGCAGAGGAAAATTTAATCTGAAAAACTTCTTAACCATGACATTGGCTAGAATGTCTCCAAAGAGTAGTAGTAGAATTAATGGAACATTAATGTCACTTGGGACAGTTAAAGCAAGGCTGAGTAAATCACTAGAAAATATCCTATAGGGAGCAATCTTCATTGGCATGGTATCAACTTAATACTTACTTTCCATCTCTATTTTCTATTATTCTCTATCATTTTCACATAATACAGGCCATAACTCAGGAAAGCACTTCTGCTCACACACCAGTTAAATACATACTTAAATTTAAGCCCAGGCTTCAGTTTCATTAAAGACAACAGGACATAATCACATGCTAAACATTAAGCATAGGCTTAAGAGATATCCTGAATCGGGGGAGGGAGGACTTAAGCATGTGCTTCAGTGTTTTCATATATTGGGGCCATGGACTGCAGAGCAGTTTTCCAAAAATTCCAGCAATACAGCATTAGCACATCTTTTCTATTTTGCTCAAACATCCCTCTTTATTAAAGAGTGAGCCAGGTAGGCAGAATTATTTATATATAACTGGAAAGTCAACAAAAGGACAGAAGATCTGAAAAATATGTTGATTTCTTATTTATACTAAGCGACATACGGTCATTGTACTGAACAGTTCATTCCCTTGTGAATAATATTACTGGTTCCCGCAGTTAAAGACACAAGGAATATCTCCCAAGCTAACAGGATCTTTCAGAATGGAATGAAATTGATGTCAATGGAGATTCAGTAGAACCTCAGAGTTCTGAATACCAGGGTTATGAACTGACCAGTCAACCACACACTTCATTTGGAACCAGAAGTACACAATCAGCAGAGCACCAGCAGAGACAAAAAAAAAAAAAAAAAAAAAAAGAAGCAAATATAGTACAGTACCGTGTTATACGTAAACTACTAACAAAACAAAGGGATCATTTTAAAAAAAGATTTCACAAGTTAAGGAAACTGTTTTTGTGCTTGTTTCATTTAAATTTAGATGGTTAAAAGCAGCATTTTTCTTCTCACTGTAAAGTTTCAAAGCCGCATTAAGTCAATGTTCAGTTGCAAAGTTACAACTATTTCAGAGTTCCAAACAACCTCCATGCCCGACAGGGCCGGCTCTAGGTTTTTTGCCGCCCCAAGCAAAAAAAACAAACAAAACCTCTGAGAGCGCAACTGCCGAAGCAAAAAAAAAAAACCAAACAACAATCTGGAATGCCGCCCCTGGAATTCTGCTACCCCAAGCACGTGCTTGGTTTGCTGGTGCCTAGAGATGGCCCTGATTCCCGAGGTGTTTGTAACTCTGAGGTTCTTCTACTGTATGCCAATTGACACTAGTTGAAGATCTGGTCTTAAGAGTGTCCACAGTAGTTTTCATTCATTTAAAAAAAAAAAAAAAAAAGAACTTGGGTAAAATTTTCCAAAGGCCCTACGTCCAATTTTCAAAAGTAACTTAGACACTTAGGCAGTTAAGTCTCACAAAGGGCTAGATCCATAAAGGAAACTTAAGTTCCATATTGCAATACCTAATGTTTAGAATCCTGCCACCCGCTGAAATCTTTAGCTATAACTTAGTCATTGGGTCAGAGAGAAAGTGAGAATGACTCTATAGACAGACAAGTGGTTAGCACACTGTCCTGGGAGACCTGGGTTCCAGACCCTGTTCCAATGACTATTTAAGTATTTCATAAAAAGTGGAACTCCTTCAACAGGAGAGATGTGCTTCAGTGTTTTCCTGTTTTCGGACTGTAGGACAGTGAGAGAGACAGAGAGACCCACCCCAGAATACCATATAGCCCAGCAGTTAAGAGTACTCACCTTCTTCCTTTCTGTTTGTGTGGAGCCTGATCTGGTAGGCATGCTCTATGGTGGCCTGTGAGAATGCCTACAGACTGGCCTCCACAGGCGAGATAGGTTAGGGAATTCCTAGCTTGAGGATCCTGCTGGGGCTGAGGTAGCATCAGGATTTAGGCAGTGTGCATGTCCACTGGCAGAAATGTAGGCACACTGGGGACTTTAACAATGAAAACATAGCAACCTAGGGAATTTAGGTGCCTACAGGGTTAGGTGGCGGCTGAGCAGAGGTTTTGAGGATCTAAATTTTGGACTTAAGTGCCTAAATTCCTTTGTGGCTATAGCCAAAAACCTTTGCTCGGTCCTACTTTCCCTACCCACATTTGGAGCTAATATAAGGCTGCTCAACCACCAAACGGTTTTCAGTTTCACTAAGGGGAGAGCGTGAGAATTCTTCCTGTGCTGAGTTCCACTCTCCTCTGATAAACCCTCACACTCCTCAACCTTGTCCCATCCTCAGGAAGCTAAAGTTACCCTGAATAGCACAGGGAAATGTAGGGAAAGGAAAGGGCGAGTGCCAACTCCGTGCTCACTAAATCGTCTTATTACAGTGTGTTGAAGAGGCAGTTGTCTGATGTGCTCACCTCTGGTATGATGAGAGGGAGTGGAAGAGCAAGGTGAGCCCAGCCCAGTTCTTTACTAGGAAAGCAAGGAAAGAATGAAGATTTAGGCAGGGATACTGTCTTATCTGAGTGACCCTGAAGGACGAGAGAGTTTGGGCCTGATCTAAAACTCACTGAAGTAAATGGAAAGACACTCACTGACTTCATTGTTTCTGGGTCAGGCTCACAGAGAGCCCAAGAAGCAGTGGGGCAGCACCTCATCATCCCCACCCGATCAATCTACTGCAGTGTTTCTGTTGGCACACCAGAGAAGCTATCGGTGCCCTGGTGCAGGTGAGTATTGGCTCACGGTTTTTTAGATAAACAAGTAGCAAATAGGCTGATGGTACAAATTACAGCAGCATCTTTAGTCTCATTACAAAGTCCCTCCCTACACAAGATACATCAGGGGCACAAGTGGTGGTATTTATTAGACTTGACTTTTCTCCTTTGTTCCCACCCCAGACATCTTTAGGCACAAATGGGAAATGTGACTCTTCCAAAGCATATGGACACGTTTTCTCAAGCCAAGATGCACATACAAAACATTCAGTGTGTGCAAAGAGCTCAAAGATTTGGTTTTGTGAGAGTGAACCTATTTTAGTTTACTTTTTTACTGATGCTATAGTATAGGCTGGGGGTCTGCGAGCCATTTCAGGGGTGCCACGGGGCCCTGCGGCTGAAGACTGAAGCCCTAAGCCCCGATGCTCTTTGCAGGTCTAAAGTTGTGGGGCTGAAACTCCCACGGGATTGAAGCCCGGAGCCATGGGACTGAAGCCAGGAGCCCTGGTGCCACCCTGCAGGGCTAAAGCCCCAATACCAAGGGTGGAGTTGGGAGGATATAAGGGGCATTGTTCCCTGCCCCCCCCCCCACTTCAGTGCCTTACCCAGAGCTGGGCAGGCCTGGGGGCAACTCCACACCCTCCCTCACCTCCTTCTCTCCCCCAGCCCCTGCCGAGAGGCCCTGACCTCTGGCCAGGTCAGAGGTGGGAAATTGGACCCAGGCACTGGGGGCAGCTGCTGCTCCGACTGCTGCCATGAATTGGGCAGCCACAGAGGTCTCCTATCTCCTGCTGCGGCTACTGGTGGTGCCCAGGATTGTGGCTGCTCCTCAGCTCCCAGCACCCTTTTACTGCTGGAGCAGGCGGTGAGAGCCACCCAAGTAGGTGACCTGACTCCTGGGCAGCAGAGTCCTCAGGGAACAGTGATCGCAAGGCGGGGGCCCCTCCCGGGCTCCCAATATACAGCCCCGAGCTACCTGCCTATCCATGCACAGCCCCTAGCTACTCCTCTTCCCTGCACCGCTCTCTCCACAGAGACCCTAGCTACTCCTCTCCCTGCACCCTGAGCTACCTCCCCTGCCTGCACATAGCCCCTAGATACCCCTTGCCTGCACCGTGAGCTGTTTTCAAACTGAGCTGAGCCCCACTCTACGCCCCCCACCCCATTTAATTTATAAGTTTTGGGTGCAGCATCCCCCCACCTCCCAGACAGGCTGGCTGGACTGCTGAGGTGAGTCAGGGGGTGGAAGTGGTGATCCCTCCCTGGGCCACGCTGTGCAGAGCTGGCCCGAGCCCTGCTCCCCCAAGATAGAAGTCAAACTACGCCTATGTCCAAGGACACCTCCCCCCCCACCTTCTCTGGAGGTTTTATAGCATTGGGGGGGGGCTCAGATAGAAAAAGGTTGAGAACCTCTGTTATAGATTACCCTTTTCCTCTTGTTTTTTAATTAAACCCAATTAGAGAGGTGTTACCCTATAATTTTATTCTAAACCACAACTGACTCAGCATTCATCACTTGTTGAGGTGGGAAGCTCTTAATTAGTAAGCCAGCCTCTTTTTCTTTTTTCTTTTTCTTTTCTTAGAATAGAATTCAGTGCTTTCGGCTGAGTGTGTACAAGTGAGAGCTTGAGCCATTCTATTTAGTTAGAAACCTTCCCTAGAGTGTGACCAAAAGAACATTATTGTTCACCCAAACCCAGCCTTTTTTGCTGTCTGAAACACCTGGCAGAAGGCTTGCTCTATCATTTGCACTGGCAGTAAAAGGAAAACTTGAGTAAGATGTATGTCCAAAACATCCAGAGAGTTAATCAGGAGAATACAAATCACAGCCTATTTCAGGCCAGATCCTCATCTCAGTTACACTGCTTTAAATCAAGAGATCAGTGAAATTACTCCAAATGTACATCTGTGTAACTGAGATCAGAATCTGGTGCTCATTTTAATAAACACAATAGAATGAGCCACCTTAGGGACTCTTTGTTTTGACAAGAATATGTATAGCTGTCAGAAAAGATCATTAAACCCTTCTGGTAATGAGCTCATTTGAAACAAGCTCCCTATTAGTAATTATCACTTGGTTTTGATTGATTCATCAGTTGCTTTCGGTGTTCCAGTTTCATAAACAGTTCATGAATTGCTGAGTTAAGAAATGTAATCATTATTTTAGAATTTGGTAAACTTAACAACGAAAAAACCCAGCCAGTCAGCCAGCCCTGTTTCAGGACCAGTCCATTCTAAATGAATTGGCTGTGTAGCATATCTGTTATAGCTGGACTGCAATTTATTCAACAACGAAAAAAGTCAAATGGAACAGTGAATGCTTGAGAAGTGAAAAATTTTCTTACCTATTTCAGTCATGGTTATCCCTGGAGCTAATTGCCCATTGTTGAAAGAGCTATAGGTAAACAAGTTTGGTACAGAAGTGAGGTCATAGATTGGTTCCTGCTTTATCTGTTTGATTCCAGTCATGTCTAACCCAGACTGATCTGGGGAGGGCTGGGCAGAATCCACATTATAATAACCCTCGGACTTTGGCAGGTCAATGACATGCCCATTCGAGTAAGTGCCACCAGTTTCGTTGTTCAGGTTGCTCAGGCCGTTACTGATGCTGCTGCTGTATACCCTGGCAAGGGCTTCTGCCTCACCACTCTGCTGCTGCCGTTGCTCCTGTAATCGCTGCTGGTGCTTCTGCACTTCAGCATACAGGCTGTCCCTCTGCTTTTTGGACATTCTTCCAAATTTCACAGCTGAAAAGCAAACCATAACAGAAACCATTGCTCTCTTCTCTTAAATCATTTTCCTATTTACATCACTTTTGCCCTGTTTTTCTGCTGGGGAAATCAGAAATGATACAAAGCTGCAGACTACACACGTATTATGAAAGCTGAAGCATTATGCTCTTGATTTGCAAGGTACAACATTGCTCCATTTTGACAGACAGGGTCTCAATCAAGCAACATACTCCTCCCTGCTGTGAATGTTAAAAAAGACCTGGCATCTTTCTCTTGTCTTTCTGTGTTCACTACACAACAACCCAGAGGTATATAAAACTTACAACCTTTAGATTTGTATCCCATGTGATTTATCAACTTGCTCCCAAATCTTTAAACTATGCACTAACTGATTAGTGCCTTCTGATGAAAGCAAATCCTAAAGCCCTATTATTGCAACCTTTCAAGGGACTGTTATCTTCACACTCCTATTTTTTTAAAAAAAACAACATTACACGTTAGAGTTAAGACCTGCAGGGAAATAACAGACTTGAAGGTAAGCAGCATAAATGAATGGCACATCTGCCATAAAGGTAAGACTTATGGATTTACACAATCATATTTTACATAATCTCCATGCGTAAAATCTGTACATTCTTCACTGATGACAAATGAAGGAAATAGTGTTACTTTTAGAGTAAGTCAGCATTAGAGTGCAAACTGGATTCTCCAGCACTTTAAATCTTTAGAGACTCATGTCTTCCTAAAAGATATGCTCTGATTCAAGCACGAGTTATTAGGCTTGATGCAAGAATTACTGGCTGAAAGTCTATGGCCTGTGTTATACAGGAGGTCAGTCTAGATGATATTAGTGGTCCTTTCTGGCTTTAAAATCTATTAAATATTTTCAGGTAGATCTGGGAAACCTCAGCCCAGAGATGGTAAATAAGCTTTTAGAACAAATGAGGTCACTCAGTTGGAGAATATCTAGAGGGGATCAAGTATGGAGCTCTGAGGGATATCAATACAGAGCACAAGAGAGGGACACCAGGACATTCCTTTTTGGGAATATAATTATAGAATAGCTATTAGCCAAGATGAGCAGGGATGGTGCCCCTAGCCTCTGTTTGCCAGAAGCTAGGAATGAGCGACAGGAGACTGATCACTTGATGATTACCTGTTCTGTTCATTCCCTCTGAGGCACCTGGCATTGGCCACTGTTGGAAGACAGGATACTGGGTAGGTAGACCTTTGGTCTGACCCAGTATGGCCGTCCTTAATGAAGCATCAAATACTCCTTTCATGTGGTATGAGGACAAGTGTTTTCTAAAGCCGCTGAATTACTTTAGATCTTTCTACATATTGTGCTAAATTCAGAGACAACATAAATGACTGCCAAAAATGGGCCAGATTCTCATTTACACTAGGGCCACTTTATACTTCTATTTATACACACTTTCAGGCCCCTTTACAATAGTCAGATCCTATAAGTCTGTGTGAATGTGAGTGTAACTTGCATGCTGAGGGAGCAGAAAGATGTGCAAAAAGAGAGGAAAACACCAAAGGAAGCAGGGTGCAAGAAGGTATATCAGATAACAGCCCCATCAGTTTCTCAATCTCTTTTAGGGATTGCTTTCCCTGCTATGGCCCTGCCTTTCCATCCCCATAGCACGTAAATTATACCACTTTACACCATAATTTGCATTACCTATGGATCCTGCCCATCATGCACGTCTCGCTCTTATTTTAACCACACCAGATGAGAGCAGGGAGGGCCAATCCACAACGACGTTATGTTGAAAAATGCAACTACATATTTTCTTTAATTTTAGGGCCTCAGTAATAGAAACAAACACCCACTGTTTATGCTCATTATATTTTCATTAATTGGACTCTCCAGCTGCTGTCAATTAGCATCCTGCCTCTGCATGATAGAAATGAGTCTGTTATTAGACTGAGAGTTAAAATTCACATATGATTTCTTTGTAACAACAAAAAAAATCAATAAAGGCAAGACTGTTTATGTGAGTGTTATACTCATAGAGCAGTGGTTCCCAAACTGCAGTTCGTGAACCCCTGGGGGTTCATGAAGTGTTACAGGGGGTTCTTGAGAAAAAATTCCCTAATGGTGGACAGAGCTGTCCATAGGGACCTCAGGCAGCATGGGGCAAGCAGCCCGGAGCCTCTAGACTTCCAAGAGCTAAGCAGCTCAAAGCAAGCCTATCTATCACACTGAGGAATTTTAAACTTAAAAATTCCTTATATGAAATGGAAAGGGAGATGGATTTTTTTGGCTGTTTTTAAAATAAATAAGCAGCTAGTATTGTTTTTTAAATTATTATGAAGAACTAGTTTGAGCTTTGTTGTAACGTGCGTTGTTTTCCTGCACTGCTCAAGACCTGAATGCTTGTGTAGGAGGAACTCTTTGAGTTGGCTTCTTAAATACCTTTATGCTGTTTCACATCTGATACTCCTTGATGAAACATAGGAGCCTTGTCTTATAAGAGGCTTATTCTAAGTGATACAAGCTACAAAAGTGAGATCTTGGAAGAGTGTTGCCGTTTTCATAATGTAATAAAAATACTGTAATGATAAATAATAATTAATAATAAATAGTGTGTAATAAGCATGTCATAAAAACACATTTTATATTTCCAAGATCACTTCTTTTTATAATTTATACTCAGGTAAAGGAGAAAATCCCTGGAAATATTCATTTTTAGGAGGGGGTTCATGAAACTAGACATTTTAGTGAAAGGGTTTCACAGGTTGTTAAAGTTTGGGAACCACTGTCATAGAGGTTAGAGGAAGGCAGCACTGGGAGATGAAACCCTCTGTTCATCTACACCAATGAAAACTCAGGGCCACTGAGAATCTCTGCTTTACAGGTGAGGGACAGAGCACTAGCAGCCAAATACAAATGTTCCTGTGATACCTTAAAGCCCTCAACTGCAGTCAGAAAACACCACTTTTACGAGGAGACTATATGCTGATTAACTGCTGAAAGAGCACAGCTTTAATCTTCTTTGGGCAGAAATGAGAGGCTAAGAACCCGGTATGCTGCACACTAGATACCAAGCTGAATTCACTTAATGGTGAGACTGTAGTACTCTTAAGCATGTTGGATAGAACTTTACAGTGTGAACTGTCTCATTGTACCTATGGAGTAGAGTACTACTCAAAGTGAGTAAGAGTATTGCAATCTGACCTTAAACTAATTTAAAACCTCTGAACCATATAATGAACATAATTTCTCTGGTGATCTACAAAGCTCAGAGAAATTTAAAATAAATTCAAATGGCACATTTTTAAAACTCCCCCAGACAATTTTTTTGCCACTATACAGATATAGATAGCCAAATTAAGATAAATGCCTACAAAATAGGAGACATTTTTGTTTTCTTTTTGGTGATTTTAAAACTTCAGTATGGATTTGGGAGCAATCGAAAGTAACAGTAGTAGCTCGGGTTGGAATAATGCAGACAGATTTTGCTCAAGCTTTCTTGCACAGCTCTGCCATTGCACCTCAATGTTAACCTGTAACACAACTCTTATTCTAGTCCCAGGCAATTTTTATTCTCAATTTGTCAATCATGCTGATTTGTGTTGCAGTTTGGGAAGTGGATAAGAGGACTAACAGTAAGGACTAAGAAGAGACCACCAGCACTAAAATATATAGTTTGCTCTGTACAGCCTCACCCTGAAGTGTCAACTGGATACAATAATCTTCTTCACTTTTTTGTTTTAAGCAGTTGTGTAGCTCTCTTGTTCACTGCTAAACAGCAGAAGGTTGCACCAAGTCATTCCTTTGTAATGTAATGTAATTTTTATTGAAGTGCTTTCAGATCCTTTAGCATAAAAATTGCTCTAAGCGTGCATATTTCCTTTTTAACTGTATATTTTATTTATTATACTGTCTCAGGCCCTCAAACATTTAAGCATGGGGAGGCTTAATACATCAATATTTAATATTATTAATATAAAATGTTATTATCTGATCCAGCATATGAAGCCCTCTTTATGAGGGGAGGACCTTTTTGCTTTTAATCAGAATGCCACATTTCTCTTTATAACATTTTGTTTTAATCTAATGTTGCTTTTTATTTTGTTATTCCCCCACCCCCATGAAAAAATGCACCTAAGTTTAAGGGAATGGCAAAGATCTATGTTTTACTGTGAACGTGTTATGGAGCAGTTAGGTTTTCTTCTTTCTTTCCAGAAATCTGTCGGGGGGTTAAGTAGTCAGCAGCAATGAAGAACAGTTTCAAAGGGTTTACCTATGAAGCAGGAAGCTAACTCCTTACCATCTCTAGACATTCCTAGGGCAAGACACTTCTGCAGTCGGCAGTGTTGGCAACGATTTCTGTTGGTTCTGTCAATTAAACAGTTTCTCTGCCTGGGGCAGGAGTAAGAGGCATTGTTCTGCTGACTCCTCCTAAAGAAACCCTAGAGACAGCGTGAAAGAGAGAGAGAGATAATTACTAGATAGATAGATATATAGATAGATAGATAGATATAGTGGCATGCCACTGCAATAAACTCTAATTCAGTGAAATTTTGTTTATGATACAACTTTGTAAATGCTTTAGTCATAAATAGTGAAATAAAATCATGTTCTCTCCTGATCTGAAAAACCTGTGCATTACTCTGTAAAATATAATATGAGGGTAACAAACAGGATAGAGTGATAAAATAGTGTACATCCTCAATATACAATAAACACTGAACTTCATCAAATGCTCAGGGAGACTCTCACCAATATTTCTAACAAAGCAACTTATTGCCATTTGCTCCAAATCCTTTTTTTTTTGTTAAAGAAAAGGTACTGGTAATGTCTAAGACTGACAATTTTTTTTCCACTGGCTACATGTGGTATCAGAAGTTGTAATATACTATGTGATTCCCTAGGTTAACCTGGAGAAGCTTGAACTGATTTGGAGGGACCAGATACTCCACAAGAGAGAGGTAATTCAAATTGAGGCATCTACAAGAGCCCTAGGATTTAATGACCTTACTAGCTAAAGTGCAAAGGAAAAAGAAACACTTTTAAACAATACCACCCTCCTCCAGGAAAAAAAATCATGACATTTCATATGTAAAAGAAATACACCTCTACCCCGATATAACACAACCAGCTATAACATGAATTCGGATATAACGCGGTAAAGCAGTGCTCCTGGGGGGACGGGGCTGCGCACTCCGGCGGATTAAAGCAAGTTCGATATAACGCGGTTTCACCTATAATGCAGTAAGATTTTTTGGCTCCCGAGAACAGCATTATATTGGGGTAGAGGTGTATATTATTGTCAGGTAAATACAGAAAGTTAAAAATCCCAGTTTAGCTAGGGAATAGGCTAAAAAGTTTTAAAACTTTTAGTTACCCAGTCTCAGTAGGTTTTTTTGAGTGTTATTCTGGCTAGTTGTTTGGATTTGTGATTGGGGACATAAGTACTAGAACCCGAGAGCATGTCCTTACTTAGTCATAGCCACTGAGAATGGCACCATCAGGCAGCATGAGGGCAGAAGTGACAAGAAATGCCAGAGATGTCAAGAGGAATGGAGCCAGGAAGGGGAGATGAGAGAAGTAAAGCTACACTTGATGTTCTTCTCTCTTCTACAGAACAACGAAAGGTAAAGAGCACAGGAGGAGCAGGGAGCCCAGAGAGGGGGAAGAGAAACAAAGGAGAGAAGTTCATTGGAGAACCTAGCAGCTTTAGAAACAGGCAACTGCACACTTACACAGTGAGAAAGAGATGGAGGGGGAGTCTAGCAACTGCAGGAAGCCATGAAGGCAGATAGAAGGTAAAAAGTGCAGTTAGCATCTGTAGGAGGGAGACAGAGTAAGTAAGGTTTGACACTGGTAGCAGTGGCAGTGAGGTGGCTGAGTGCTGCTAGGATGGTTTGTAGACTAAACCTGAACTGAATCAGCAAGCTAGGGCTGGCTTCATTCAACAGCTAGTCCAGTATTGTTTCAGTACAGGACTATGGATGACAGCAGCAAACCATGACAATAATAATAGCTGTGGAGTCTGTAGAAATAATGGTGAAGAAACAATGTAATTGGATTGTACATGACTGTATTCACTCAATAAAGACAATATTTGAAGCTTCACTCAAGTCCTAGCGCACTGAACAATGGCCAGAGGTGTCACTAGCACTGGACAACAGGTACTGAGTTTGAGTACAGATACTGACATTCCCAGTCCATGAAGTGAAGTTTAAAAGTCCCATTTCATCTACCCTGCATTGGTTGTGTTAGTGGTTATAACCTATTTAAAATTTAATTTAAGATGTAAGTTTTGTATCTTTGGGAATGCAGTTGTCCTTTAGGGAAAGTACCAATGAAAAATTGTAGAGCACTTATCTGATCCTGACTGATAAAGAATTTACTGAAGCCATGGCTGTGAGATTAATTTAAGGCCATTTTAGCACTAATTATGAGACATTTCTTATGTATTTGCCATACTTTATTAGAAATTTCCTTTTTGACATAAAAAGGGTTTTCTGCTTTAAATTTAAGCAATTCCAGTGTGAATAGGGAACTGAATGAATGGATTAATCAGATCAGGTCAATCTTATTTTTAAAGGTAACAGTTATAAAAAATATTTTTTTTAGAATTGTAACTATTACATAGTCTAGAGTATCATATTTTCATGCTACATAGTTTTTCATAGTGAAGACTGTGCGGCTTATTTTCTATCATACAGGAATTCACACAGTCATTCTTTGTTCCTATTAGAATATCATGGGTCATATTCAAATTTTGACTTGGTATAATTTATTTTTTCCCTTCCCTCATCAGATCTAAATGTTTTCTTGAAATATATAATATTTTATATCCTTTTTTTGAATGGCTACATTTATTGGGGAGAACAATTGCTCTTTTGAGTAGAAGAACTGCACTGACCTAGTGCATAGAGTAGAAGAGCTAAAAAGTTTCTTGGCTCTTTTCCTAACTCTGACACTGAATCACTTTGTGATGTTGGGCAAGTCACTTAACCTTTCTCTATCTCAGTTTCCCAGTCTGTAAAACAGGGATAGTAATATGTTCCATACCTCAAAGAACTAGGCTGCAGTTTTAACCACTTCCCACAATGGTAGAGAGACAGGTGGAATGAGACACTTTTGAGAGCCCCAGAGACATTGAGGTAGGCACAAGGGGTGAAATCCAGGCCTCAATCAAATCAGTGGGAAAATTCCCAGAAGATACCAAATTCCTGAAGATACTCGGGCATGCTGCAGGATATGACAGCGCTATTTGCTACACCCTTTAACAAGGTGCAATGAGGACTGATAGATCAGATATAGAGTGATCGCTTTGTGAAAAGTGTTCATACACAGGTAACAGGGTGTTTTTGTCATTTATCATTTTCCTGTATGAGTTCATTTGAGAGAGTAGTGACTATCTGGTTTCACCCAGATCGTTTTTATTGGGGCATTTAGTGCACTCGATGAGTAAAGACGTGTTGTGGTGGGTGCTGATCACTGATCGCAGTGGAGATATGGCTGCAGGTTTTGCATCTGTTGTTCTGTCTGGTTCTGGTGCCGTTCTGAGTAGCTGAGTCCTGGTCTGTGGGGAGCTTACTTCTGATGATGAGCTTGGGTTGAGGGGTTGTTTAAAGGCCAGAAGTGGGTGTTAACAAAACGATCACTCTATGGGCTTGTCTTCACGTACAGCACTGCAGCTGCACTACTGTAGTGCTTAAGGGTATGTCTTCATTACCGTGGCTGTGTAGTTGCGGTACCAGGGCTGGCAGAGAGCTCTCCCAGTGTTGTAAAAAACCCACCACCACGAGGGGAGTAGCCCCCAGCGCTGGTGCACTGTCTATACTACCACTTTATAGCGCTGAAACATGCATCGCTTGGGGGAGGGTGTTTTTTCACACCCCTGAGCAAGAAAGTTTCAGCACTGTAAAGTGGCAGTGTAGACAAGGCCTTAGTGAAAACGCTATGCTGATGGGAGAGCTTCTCAATCCACCTTCCCAAGTCAATCCACCTTCGCAAGTGGTGGTAGCTCTCTCATTAACAAAGCACTGTCTACAGGAGGGAAGAGGGGTTAGGATTTAGCACACCCCTCAGCGAGGTAGTTATACTGGTGTACTAACTATACTGATATAGGTCTATAGTGTAGATGTGGCCTATATCTGACCTCTCAGTCCTCATTCTCAAAGGAAACATTTTGAACCTGGATGCTTAAATTCATAACTCTGCTAGACACTAAAAATCATGGATTGAACAGAGACACTGGATTTATGGTTTATTACAACAATCTGTTACTCTCTATCCACCTGTTTTTGTCCTATGACTGCACAGGTGTTAACGGGACACTCTACCTTGAATGGTCCCTTAGAATATGTGCTAACTACTTGTGTTAAACAATCTGTTCCAACTTGCATTTTGCTGTGATGCTGGGAGTGCCTTTCCCAGACCTGAAGAGTTCTGTGTGGCTCAAAAGCTTGTCTCTCTCACCAACAGAAGTAGGTCCAGTAAAAGATATTACCTCACTCACCTTGTCTCTCTAATATCCTGGGATCAGCACAGATACAACTAGACTGCGAACATCTTTCTTCATGACAGTCTCATGAAACAGGATTAGACTAATTGATCTGCTACTTTGAAACTGGCACAAAAACAAAAGGGTTACAACTGTGTTAAGTGGTAGAGGAGCTTCTTATCTCAATATACACATAGAGCTAAGAGGCATTGTCTCCTCTTGAGGCACACACAAGGGCTACCATTAACACTAATCACATCCAGAGGAGACTTTATTCCTTACCGCTTTATGTAGACTGGTTACAGAGACAAGAAACTCTTTTTCTGCTTAAAAGCATTTTTTTATTATTATTTTTGTGCCAATTTTAAAGTATCAGATCGATTAGACTAATCCTGTTCTGTGCGATCATCATAAAAAGAAGCCTATTTCCAGTCCAGTATCACAATAAAACTGTGTCACAATGGGGGATGGCTCATTTACAATTGTTAAAGTTTCTGAAAGACAAGTTCTGATTTTGGACAATATATCACTTCTCAATTTACTGGCATTAAATCAAACTTTATTTTTGGGATGTGATAAATCCAATGTTTTGAATTTTTCAGATGCCTTCAATGTTATAAAATGCTAAATACAAACCTGGGGAGCAAGATATTTCACACTACACACATGTAGATGTGTATGTACACCCACAAAATGTACAAGTGCATGTTTCTATATATAAATTGACCTGCAGGTGCTAATCAGAGCCTTTGCATCTTCAAGCGGGTGGTCAGAACTGCAAACACGAAGATTTGCCTTTGCAAAATTTTTGGGTGCTGTGAGTGCCAAAATAGCCCCTTATACAAAAGTTAGCCACAGGGACTGCTTTAACATATGGCAGCCTCCCCACAGGTGCTGATGGCAGGTGCTGCAGCAGCCCCAAATCACAGGAGCACTATGGGCATTCTCCCTTCTACCCCAACCTGCTCCTTTCCATCCCTGGGGTGTGCCAAGCCTACAAGGAGGGACAATGCAGTGCTATTTACCCTCTTCCTGAGCTGAGGGAATTTCTCGCTAGGCAACTGAAATTTCTTTATGTCCCCTTGAGAGCATAGAGGCTCTCTATGAGTGGGGCCAAAGTCAGCCCCATATCTCTTAAAACTGTGCATTATGACACTTAAATTAACTTTGACATTTCACACATATCGTAAATGAAACAAGAGAACAAAACTAGTCCTCAGGTTCATTCGGGGTGGAGCTATTCTAACATACTGTAACCAGCATCTGTATCACCATTTATGCTGCATCACATATTACTAATTCAAAGCCTCAAACAAGGAGCTATTTCCAAATATTATTTGACTGTTGAATAAGGAAGACAACAAGTAAAATTAGACACAGAACACCTGTGTATCAGCAGCAGGCATTACAGCCTTTGGCACACCTTGTTTGAAAGGGTGTCAGAGTGTGTTGTTAAGTACACAGAAGCCTGAGGCAAATGCAGATGCCAATGACAGTGCTGTATAAAGTCTCATACCTTGCAGCCTTCACATGTGATGACTCCATAGTGTATTCCAGAGGACTTATCTCCACAAATTTTGCATGGTATCACTTCAATTTGTGCTGAAAAAGAGAAAAGGGTTATTTTTGGTTTAAAATGCCATTCGTTTCTTTTCTGCCCTAACTACTGATCATAGATGTTAGAGCTGGTCAGACCCCTACCTCTCTGCAAGTGTAAAATTGTTCTTTATGATATTTTATGATTTTTAGTGCTCTGTTCACTCCAGTTCTAATTGATTCACATGATGGGGCTTCCACCATTTCCCTGAAGAGACTGTTTCACAATCTAATAGATCTCATGATAAGAAAGTTTTCCCTGACATTTGCGGTAAGTTTTTTTTTTTTTTTTTTAATTTCATCCCCTAGCTCTACCTATTGGATCACTCTAAACAATTACCTTCTTTGGTGTTTACAGCCTTCAAATACTGCTAGCCAGTAATCTTGTCCTCCATCATATCCTCACTCTTCATTTTGCTGAGGCAGATTTGCCATATATGATTTGATGCTCTTTCTATTAAGCTCCCCCGGGCTCTTCCCTCTCACCCCATCACGGCTCATTGTACTTGTACACTTGATATGATGCAGTTCATGTGATGTTCTTTCATGTCCTCTGATTTGTGGTTTGCTGACATACATCAAAAGATACTAGCAACATCTGTAAATATCTGCAAAGTTCTGCCTCCAAGGAATTGCTTAAACCAGTGATTTATTTGCAGATATATCTCACCTCCTGCAGTCAAAGCCATTTATTTACTGGCTCTAAATTAGAAATGAGCAAGAGCTATAGATCCAGACTAACATCTTCAGTATCTGGTCTTTGCTTTGGCTAACTATAGAATTAGCGGCTCGCTGCAAGATTCAGAACGGCACGTAGATTCAGATTTACACAGAATTGGAAGTTGTTTGCTTTTGGTTCAGACCCTTCTACAACCTAAATATTCAATCACTTCTTAATCTGAAAATATATTTTCCTCTCTCTACATATCATTTTCTTTTTTCCATCTTATCATTTCCTATATTTGAGACAGAGTATTTGCCTCATTCTCCAACTTTGAATCCTTTGCATGACTTCTCCTGTCTATACTGCGTGGTCACATCTGCTTACTAATATGTAGGGACAGACTGTGCTTGGCTCTGGGCAGGTGCACTGGGGAAAGGGAGCAAGAGCCAGGCATAATTGTAGCCCTTGCACTTTGTGGGCCAGATCCTCAGCTGATACAAATTGGTATAGCTCTAATGAAGTCAGTGGAGCTCTGGATGTGACCTCCTGAGCAAAATACTGCTTCCTTCTAACTCCCTGATGGGGCATATGCCTCCCCAAAGTGAGTGGGGAAGGCACATACCCACCTCCCACCACAAAGATGCATCTGTCAGTCCTGTCACCGAAGGCTGGCTGGATGCAGAGGGGGAGCATGCTGTATCCTAAGGAGTAGTGCAGTATGCACTCCCCAGAGCTCTAGGAGGGATTGTGGGTCAGTGCCTTCAAGGAACAATCTGGTTTTTAGTGAGTAACAAGTGTGCACATACAGTGAGCGATGATGGGGGTGAAGGGGAAACGGAAGAGCCCAGAGGGAACCTAAGATGCATTCCCTTAAAAGTCATGCTTTCCCTTGGAGGTACCACAAATGCTGGAGCGTATACTTAGCTGTAGAGGATGAAAAAATTATTTTCAAACTACTGCATACACACTCGTACACAGGTGTTCATACTATGGACGGTGTTGGAAAAACAGTAAAGTGCTCTGGCTTTATAATCTAGTACCAAATTGTATCTGTCATCATTGTTCCCAGGTAAGAGAACAGAGACTCATTACAATTATCTTTATAACTCCCTTTATAGTTTGACTAAAATCAGATGAGTACCTGTAAGGGGTTGTCCCTACAACCCCTTGGAATGTGCTGTGTCTCTCTCACTACTAAATCATTGTTTATGGTAGTTAAGAATTCATTTTTTAAATAACTCAGTTTAATTTCCAGGCACAATGGAGTGCACAATTGCCTCCCATGCTCAAATGGCCTGCAAAGAAAGCCAGTCATAATCATGGCCCCTTCTTTCAGGGGGGTGAAGTGAATATTCCTTTGGTGCATCCGCAGAGGTGAACAGTGTCCAAAGAGGGCAGGAAGGAGATAGGAAGGAACATACATGGATGGTGAAACTTCTACACCCACTGTGCACTCTAAGGCCTTGGCTACACTGGCGCTGCAACTTGCTGCGTTTAGGGGTGTAAAAAAACATCCCCCCTGAGCGCAGCGAGTACAACGCTGTAAAGCACCAGTGTAATGAGTGCCTACAGCGCTGCATGCTCGCTCGCAGTGCTGCAAGATACTCCCCTCGGAGAAGTGGAGTACATACAGCACTGCAAGAGCTCTCTCACAGTGCTGGCGGCGCGACTACACTCGCGCTTCACAGTGTAGCCAAGGGGAAGGACTCCCTCCAAGGGGAGGCACAGTGTGCTCTCTTGGGACACAGTAGCTCTCTAGCTTCCCTAATGCAAGACTGGGTGATAAAAGCATGATCTAGACATACACCGTTGCATACACTTGTGAACTCATCCACAAAAGACAAATTTTCAAATGGGTTTTCACTCACACAAATCTCCTACACTCATTTATATTTCTGTGCAAATGCCCATCTAACAACCTAGCACACAAGACAGCTTCTGCAAGAAGAAATAATTACCCCCTCCCCCAAACTAAACAATAAAGTAAAGTAGTTCTGCTATGCTATTTCATTACTGTATTGTTTCAAAAATGTGGCGGATTTATGGTTAACCTATCAAATATTTTAATTATTAGTTTGAGTTTAATATAATTTTTTGTTCATATTGTGACGTTGTGCAGTCTATATGGTTTTATAAAAACTTGATAATAAGTCAATATAATGTAACTGAGATAGTTTTAGAGAAAATACGGTAATAAGTGAATGTAAGTAACTGGGATATGCCTCATGCAAAAGGTCTCTTGTAAGGTATCATTACAAAGCTTATAATCTACTGAGTATGATCATCTGATTTGTATAAATGTACCACTCTTGTATCTAAAACTAGAAATATAAAATGTAACTCTAAGGGCCTATTGTAATTGTGTAAAGTGTGGACCATTAATGATGGTTTGGAATCTTGATGACTCCCATTGTCTGCAGATGGCTGTATTTACCTGTGAGTCTTCCTGTATATGTGTGTGCTGGCAAGTGAGTAATGAAGTCTTGCAGTGACATGTGATCATGTCACCTGAACTGGAATCCATCTTTAACCTGGTGCTTTTCCAGTGAGGGGGGGTGGAAACCCAGAGAGACAAAGAGTTCCCGCCTTATGCAAAAGATATATAAAGGGGGGAAGAGAAGAGAGAGGTGGAGAAGCCATCATGAAGAATCCCCTAGCTATCACCTGAACTGCAACAAGAGCTGCACCAGGGGAAAGAATTGTGCCCAGGCCTGGAAGGTGTCCAGTCTGAGAAAAACGTACTGAAGCATCTCTAAGGGTGAGATTATCTGTATTCAGTTTGATTAGGCATAGATTTGCGCATTTTATTTTATTTTGCTTGTGACTTACTTTGTTCTGTCTGTTACTACTTTGAACCACTTAAATCCTACTGTCTGTATTTAATAAAATCACTTTTTGTTTAGTAATTTACTCAGAGTATGTATTAATACCTGGGGGAGCAAACAACTGTGCATATCTCTCTATCAGTGTTATAGAGGGCGAACAATTTATAAGTTTGCCCTGCATAAGCTTTATGCAGGGTAAAACGGATTTATCTGGGTTTAGACCCCATTGGGAGTTGGGCATCTGAATGCTAAAAACAAGCGCGCTACTGCAAGCTGTTTTCAGGTAAACTTGCAGCTTTGGGACAAGTGATTCAGACCCTGGGTCTGTGTCTGAAGCCAGACGAAAGTGTCTGGCTCAGCAAGACAGGGTGCTGGAGTCCTGAGCTGGCAGGGAAAACAGAAGCAGGGGTAGTCTTTGCACATCGGGTGGCAGCTCCCAAGGGGGTTTCTGTGATCCAACCCGTCACACATATATTTTAGGCAGAGATGGGCTAGAACCAACTCCCTTAATGCAAGGGCCTATGAACTCTGGGAAAGTTCAGATATACTGTACATTTTGTTCCTCAGGCCACCCTTGACTTTAGCTTCGCCTTAGGTTATGCCTTCACTGCATAAAAGATGGTAGTGGGGTTTTACAGCAGGGTAATTAATAGGCATTAGCTATTATGCTGTAAAATCCTCGTAGAGACAAAGCACTGCAGTGTTAGTGTGAGATAGCTAGGTGAGGTCAACAGTATACCCCACCCGTGGCTGACCTTGCCCAGTTCATCTCACAGTAAAACTGCAGTTCTTTACCTCCACAAGACTATGCACTGGGACAGCTAAAACACCCTAATTATTCCATGGTAAAAACACATCCTTTTTGGCAGCAAAGACAAAGCCTGAGAATGATTCCTAGGTGCTGCCACTTGAGAGACTGAGTTTCAAGAAATTGTAGATCCCTAGGGTGAGAACCATGCAGAGGGAGAAAGCTTAATCTTTGGAAGGATGGACTGTTTTGGGTTGTCAGACCTCAAAGGGATAGATGTAGATCTCAGGCAGAAGCTAAAGTCTGGAATATGGGGAAATCCTCAAAACTCAATAAGTCAAGATGTGGGAGGCAACAAGTGAAAATAGTGGAATAATAATAAAAGAAATAGATTTTAAAAAATAGTTTAAACACATTTACTATTTATTACTTTATTCCTGTGATAGGAACAAGGGCATAAGGCTTGATTATGCAAACACTTACTGCATTGAGTGTCATACTTGTTACTATGAAGAGTCAATAATACTACACCCAGTAAGGGACTACTCATCGTCATAAGTATTGTGCTCAGTTATAAGTGTTTGTGGATTGGGTCCCTAAATGCTGAAGCTATGGATTTCAATTATTATGGAACAAATACAGTGGGCTCAGCCGCAAATCAGAATCAATCTAATCATTTTATAAGTTAGTAGTAATAAATATTAGAGAGACAAGGTGGGTGAGGTAATAACTTTTATTGGACCAACTTCTGTTGGTGAGACAGACAAGCTTTTGAGATTACAGAGTTCTTCTTTAGATCTGAGAAAGGTACTCAAGTGTCACAGCTAAATGTAAGGTGGAAGAAATTGTTTAGCACATATTTCAAGAGACCATTCAAGGTGAAATAGCCGGTTAACTTCTCTCCAGCCATTGGGGGTGGGGGTGGGGGAACTGGAGGGCTTAGTGTATTATAGTAACAGTGAATACAAAGTCTCCAGCAGATTGGTGTTGCTGTTTCTAAGGCCTTGTCTACACTGGCAAGGTTCTGCACAGCGAAGCAGCTTTCTGCGCTGTAACTCCCCAGGTATACACACTGCCAAGCCACTTAGTGTGCAGAAACTGCGCAGTTGCAGCGCTGTAAAAAAACCACCCCAACAAGAGGCACAGAGCTTTCTGCGCTGGGGCTACAGCTCTGTGGTGCCAGTGTTGACACTTGATTACAGCGCTGCAATTGGCCTCCAGGAGGTGTCCCACAATGCCTGCTCTTGCCTCTCTGGTCATCGGTTTGAACTCTACTGCCCTGCCCTCAGGTGACCAACCATCATTCCCACCCCATAAATTCCTTTGGAATTTTGAAAATCCCCTGCCTGTTTGCTCAGTGATGCATGCAGTGGTGTCAGCGCATCTTTCCAGGTGGCCATGCCTGCCCCATGCACCAGGCAATCCCCGGTTGGAGCAACGGCAAGCTGCTGGACTTCATCAGCATTTGGGGAGAGGAGGCTTTCCAGTCCCAGCTGCGCTCCAGCCATAGGAATTATGATACATACGGACTGATTTCACAATGCATGACAGAAAGGGGCCATGACTGGGACACATTGAAGTGTAGGGTAAAAGTGAAGGAGCTGCAGAACGCCTACCACAAGGCGCGGGAGGCAAACCGCCACTCCGGTGCTGCGCCCACAAGCTGCCGGTTCTATGAAGAGTTGGATGCAATACTCGGTGGCGACCCCACCTCCACTGCGAAGGCCACTGTGGATACTTCGATGGCTTATGTTAGTCAAGAGTGGACTGAGCCAGGAGGAGGAAATCTTGGACGAGGATGTGGAGGGGGACTCAGAGGCAGAGGACAACTCGGAGGTCAGAGATGCATGCAGCCAGGAGCTCTTTTCTACCCCGGAGGAAGCTAGCCAGTCACAGCTGTCAGACCTTGGTGAAGCACAAACAGAAGAGAAGGCCCCTGGTAAGTGGATTTGATTTTGGGAATTGCTGAAGTGAGTTGTTGGGGCCAGGAGAGTTGCAGAAAGCAGGCTTGTGTCTGTATGATGCGTGTACCACCACATGCCCAGTCTGAGCGGCGGAACAGGCTGTTGATTGATTCCCTCACTTCACGGGACTCTCCCTCAGAGATCTCCAGGAAACTCATGGAGATACTGGGCAATCCCCTGCTGCAGGTTCTTTGGCAGAGCTGCTTTGTTTCTTGCCCCATTAATGGTAACTTTCGTACACCGCTGTGTCGTCATGGGGTGGGGACACCATTGCACAACACAGGCGAGCTGCATAAGGGCCAGGGCACAAGTTGCAGAAGGTCTTGGAGAAGACCTTCCCTTGATTCCCTGCTCACCCTCAGCAGTGAGATATCTTCCATAATGATCACAGCCTGTGGAAAATGTGGGGACAGAAATGATTATCAGGCCCCTCCTACAGTGCTGGCTCTCCCTAAGGGCCACGTGCCCAGTGTACAGTAGGGTCCATGAAGAGTAATTTACCCTGCCCCTGTGGCTACTCACCATTTTGGGGGTCTTGTGGCTCATGTGTGCTTGCCTGGGGTCAGCCAGTTAGTGACAGGTATGTGAATAGTGGCTGTGTTTTAAATCACTGAATCAGTGTTCTCCATGTTGCAAACAATACTGCTCTGTAAAATGTTGCATTTTGACTTCACAGAGATGATCTTGGGAGACCAGCCTCCCTCTTTGTTATAGGCCGCTGAACGGCTGCGCAGAATTAGAAAGCGGCCATGAAGAACTAAGGAGGACTTTCTGCGTGAGGTTATGATGCACTCCACCGCCAAGAAACAGGAAATGTAGGTGTGGAGGGAGAGCGAGAAGAGGGACCGAAAGGAGAACATGGTGCACCAGAATGAAGCCACGGGGCAGCTCTCACACATTATGGAGCGCCACGCAGACATGCTCCAGGCGATATGAGCACTGCCAACCAAGCAGCTCCGCGCCTGACCACCCCTGCAGCCGCTGTCGCATAACTCTTTCCTATACGCCCCTCAGACACCGTCAACACATTCTTATCAACCTCCTGGCTCCAGTCTGTACCCACAGCATTCCACTCCTCCCCCATCACAGTCCAGCACTGTGGACTCCCACTACCCACTGCACTCAACACGTGTCCCTCTGCAGTTTAGTCCTGTTGAAGTACAGTACTCACTGCACTGTACTCCAAAGGAGAAGGTTGGATATGATCCCTGGACATACACAAATCTTTAATAGTCCTGGGACCTCACCTCCTCTTGGGACCTTCCCTTCCCCCAACCCCCTCAGTGCTGATGTGTTTTTTTGTTTGTCTCTCTCCTCTGGTTGTTGTTTTTAATAAAATAATTGTGTTGGTTTGATAGCAATCTTTATGCTATTAATTGAAAGCAAACAGAGCCCTGCAAAGCAACAGCAATTATCTTAAACCTTCATATTTCATCATCTGCACCAATCACAATCACCTCCTAGCATTACAACACTGCACTCTTGAGCATATCAACAAATATTAGTGGCTTTCAGCTTCAAATTACTGCCTCAAGGCATCCCTGATCCTTATGGCCCCACGGTGTGACCCTCTAATAGCCCGGTCTCTGGCTGTTCAAATTCAGCTTCCAGGCACTGAGCCTCAGCAGTCCAGCCCTGAGTGAAGCTTTCACCCTTCCCTTCACAAATATTATGGAGTGTACAGCATGTGGTTATAAGCATAGGAATATTGTCATTGGCCAGGTCCAGCTTCCCACAGAGGCAGTGCCAGCGGGCCTTTAAATGGCCAAAAGCAGACTCAACAGTCATTCTGCACTTGCTCAGTCGTTGTTGAACCGCTCCTTGCTGCTATCAAGGTGCCCCGTGTATGGCTTCATAAGCCACGGCATTAAGGTGTAGGTGGGTCTCCCAGGATCACAATGGGCATTTCGACTTCCCCTACAGTGATCTTCTGGTCCAGGAAGAAAGTCCCTACTTGTAGGTTCCTAAACAGGCCAGTGTTCCGAAAGATGCGTGTACCATGAACCTTTCTGGATCAGCCTGCATTAATGTCCGTGAAATGCCCACAGTGATCCACATGCGCTCTGAGAACCATAGAGAAATACCCCTTCTGATTAATGTACTCGGTGGCTTGGTGGTCTGTTGCCAGAATTGGAATATGCGTGCCATCTATTGCCTGTCCGCAGTTAGGGAAGCCCATTTGTGCAAAGCCATCCACAATGTCACACACGTTGCCCAGAGTCACAGTCCTTTGGAGCAGGATGCAATTAATGGCCCTGCACACTTCCATCAACATGAGTCCAACGGTCAACTTTCCCTCTCCGAACTGGTTAGCAACTGATTGGTAGCAATCTGGAGTAGCCAGCTTCCACAGTGCAATTGCCACACACTTCTCCAATGGCAGGGCAGCTCTCATTCTCGTGTCTTTGTGCTGCAGGGCTGAGGCGCGCCCATCACACAGTCCAAAGGATGTGGCTTTCCTCATCCGAAAGTTCTGCAGCCACTGTTTGTCATCCCACTATGTGATCCCACTGCTTAGTGCTTGTTTCCCGAGCCCAAAAGCGGCGTTCCACAGTGGTCAGCACCTCCATGAATGCCACAAGCAATCTTGTGTCATAGCTACTATGCATGTCCAGGGCTGGCTCCAGCATTTCTGCCACCCCCCCCCAAGCAAAAAAAAAAAAAAAAAAGCCACAACCGCAATCGTGACCGGTAGCGGCAATTGGGGGAAAAGAAAAAAAAGCCACGATTGGTGGCGGCAGTTCGGCGGCAGGTCCTTCGCTCCTAGAGGGAGTGAGGGACCTGCCACCCCCGAATTGCTGCAGGTGCCGCCCCTCTCCCTTGGCTGCCCCAAGCACCTGCTTGTTAAGCTGGTGCCTGTAGCCGGCCCTGTGTATGGCGAAATCAATGTCGCGCTCCTCTTGCCTTTTAATTTAAGCAATAACTCCACTGCCACTCATGACATGTTAATCAGAGCGAGCTGCATACTTGTCAACAGTTGGGGTTCCATTCCTGCAGACCGAAGAGGCAGAGCGCGCAGTACACAAACCATTGAAAGATGGCACCAAATACACAGGGATGGAAGCACAGGGATTGCTGCAATGCATCATGGGGCATTGGGACAGGACCCAGGATGCCCTGCAACCCCCTCTGCCTTCCTACAACTCTTAGCAGCAGAAGAGGAAGAGATGCTCTGTGGGATAGCTGCCCAGAGTGCACCACTCCGAATACCACTGCAAGTGTCGCAAGTGTGAACACACTATTGCGCAGGCAGCTGACAGAGTGAACACACAACAGTGGTTTCTCTTCAGCGCCTGCTGAGCGGCACTGTAACTGCTGGTGCTATAACTCTGCCAGTGTAGACATACCCTAAGATAGCTCATGGAAAATGCAACATCTCTAGGGCAGAGAGAAGAGATTTAAGGAAGTTTGGAAAAGCAGACTTTGCTGCTGTCTCCTAGGCATTTCTCTTTTATTCGTAAGACAGCAGGACAATTTAAGGATTCATAACAGAAAACCTGAGTCGTTAATTGTACAGGCCAGAAGAAAAAGAAGCCACTGTATTCCCAGAAACATCTTGAATTACTGTAATTAACACCCAGTGTACCAGGTTTCCTTTGCAGATTTAATGATTGTCAGCAGCTCCTACACCTTCTTCACATTGCATCTTTGTTCAATGCTCTAGATTTGTATATTTTCCCCTCTCCCTCCTCCTCCTTTCAAACAGAGTTGATGAAATAGTACGTTAGCTCTCTTTCTGTAGAACTATTACAAAAGAAGCTGTTTCGTTTTCAATCCTTTATAAGCATAACAAATGTATCCTTTTATCAAGGGGGTATTTTCAGTTTCTTTCAGAATGTTGAAGTCATTACATTATGTATCTTGAAAATAAACTAACAGTAAAGTTGCCACTCATGGCAACTTTCAGCAATACAGGAAATTATGTCCTTCTCCCATTCAGACACAGTAAACATATTATATATTAGTATAATAGAGAATGACTTGTCTTCACTTTTCAGGCACTTCATGGCCTATCCCCTTCCTACCTATTATATCTAATTACCTACTGAGAATATTGAGTTCTGTCTCCTATTTGCCAATTATGCTGGTCTCAGTTGTCCATTTGCCAAATTTTCAAGCAAGCATCTTCACACATTCTCCCATGCCTGGGGAGAAAGTGTGAAGATGCTTGCTTGAAAAACTGCATAGGAGGAGCTCCTCATAGATCTGAAATGCCACCGGATCATCTTCCTTCAAATCCCTCCTTGAAACTCACTTCTGCTATGAAGCCTAAAAAAATCAACAATGGTTAGGCACTTGCTGTGCTGTGATTGGTGCTTATCACACTAATCATGATCATCTCATTGATACCTTGTGCTCACCCCATTTGTTTGTTGTATTCACATCTTGTTTTATTCTTGGATTGTAAGGTCTTTGGGACATGAAGTGTTCTCTTGTTATGTGTTTGTATAGTACCTAGCATAACTGGGGCTATGGACATTGGGAGCTGACAATACAAATAAATAATAAATTAATAATTAATAAAAAACAAAACAAAAATGGGTTTCCTTTATGGAACCTAATACCACTAGAATAACAGGAGGGAATAGTGAAAGGAGATGGAGTGCAGAACATGACATTTTAAAGTCTAACAGCAAAGGAAGTACCTACAGAATAAATTAACATCACTCAAGGAAAACCCCTGAAAGGGGAAGGATTTGTGTACCAACACTGTAAATGTATTCTTTAAACTATCTTTAAGCCAGACATCAGTTACCCAGGCTCTCAGATGCTCTTCAGAGTGGAAAACAAGCAAACAAAAAATCCCATTGCCTGAGTGGATGCACTAAATGTGATGTAGCTGTAGGTGAACTCAGTCACCTCTGAGCTCAATATGTCAGAGATCCAAGTCTTCAATCACATGTTCCAAGGAGACAGCACATCATACAGCTAACAAACAGCTTCCTCACTCAACCAAAGGAATATAAGCAACTGTATTCAATCAGCATAGACCAGCATTTTTTCTAGCTGGAGCTAATTCCATTCACACTAGAAATGTCGTTCAGTGGCTATAGTCAAACCAGACATCATAAAAAATGAGGAGGTAAGAGTCATATGTTTTGAATATAGGGAATTAGTGGTAAATCTATAATGCAGTGTAAAAAGAGTTTACAAAGTCCATGTTGAAATGTAAGTAAAAGTCAGCAGGTGTCCTTTGTGCAGTGTGCTTGATAATCACTAAAGTCCATTCCTTCCTGGTCTTAGTAACAAAAAGAAATACAGTCGTAGTCCACGAAAGCTTATGCTCTAATAAATTTGTTAGTCTCTAAGGTGCCACAAGTACTCCTGTTCTTCTTTTTGCGGATACAGACTAACATGGCTGCTACTCTGAAATCTGAAAAAAGAAATAGCAGGCTATGGAGTTCTGGATAATGTAAGACTGGCCAAGCATGTCCACATACAGTCTAGCAGGAAAAAGCAGGACTAAATGAGACTCTGTCTCATGCAATCACTGCTTCACATCAGAGGAACTTCATTTTCATGCAAAAGAGGCTGGACTATAATCTTCCAAACTGGTCACTTTGGACTAGTTGGGGAAGGAGCGTATGTGTCAAGAGGATATTCAAAGCTTTTAAGATGTTGTTCCAGATCAAAAGAGTGTTGTACACAAGAGATGGCATACAGCTGGAAGGGAAAGATAGCTCTTAGTGGATTTGTTGATACCACAGAGATCATACTTGGAAAAATCAGTGGAGCTAGCGATTTAAAGATTCAGTGAGCAATTTGATGGCATCCACTTTAATTCTTCCAGGAACTCTCATCACCCTTCAAACAGGGCCGGCACAACCCATTAGGCGACCTAGGCGGTCGCCTAGGGCACTGCAATTTGTGGGGCGGCAACCGCAGTGATATTTCAGCAGCAGAACCTTCCACCGCCTCTGGGGGGGGGGGGCGACATTTTGGGGCGGGACCTTCCACCGCCTAGGGCGGCAGAAAAGCTGGCGGCGCTCCTGCCTTCAAATGTATTTCTTTGAATAGTGACGGTGGAAATGTCACATTGCACTTCCACGTTTATTGTCTCGGTGATTTCAGCTGAAATACAGTCAGCTTTCAAGTAAAGAGATGTTTTTATCTAACTGCCAGTCCTGCAATATCAGCTTGAGTTCTGTGAGCTGAACAAGATTATCTTCTTCTTATGCAATATCACCAATAAAAGTTTTCATGACAAATTAGGCCTATAGATCACTGCATCCCAACTGCCATCAAATTATGCAGTCAGTGACAACACAGCAAGCTTTCAGTCGGTTTGCTCTGGAATCTAGTAATCACTTCTGTTGATGGTGCACAAGAGGGACTAGATAGACTACAATTATGTTAGTCACTAAAGTAAGCAGATACGACTCTGACTATACACAAAGAATCGAGCTGTTTTATAAAAGGTGCCATTTTTACATAGTCAGTCACAATGTAGATTCACAGTTTAGAAATTTGGCCTGCGCCCAGTCCTCTGGATCCTTGACTCTGCACTACCTTACTTTACTTCATCATAACAGTATAATAGTATCATGTCCTCAGGTGGCATTTTTCAGCTTATAAATACAAACATCAGTGCAAATTTTCATGACACATCATTTCTGCCTTTTTAACAGTGAACATCAAATACAATTGCCATCAGTCAGTCCTTCTTGTAGTTCAATTCTATGCTTCCTATTTTGTAGCTGTTTTCAACTCAAGTGGGACAAGATGCCAAATGTAATTAGGGGCCATTGTGACTCAGAAAAAAAAATATTTATTGGGTGAGGTACTGACTTTGGGCAAGTCATTTCAAAACTCTGTGCCTCAGTTATCCATCGGTAACATGGGCATAATGATGCTTACTCACCTTTGTGAAGTGCTTTGAAATCTATAGATGAAAAGTGATATGAACCCAAATTATTAGTGATTATTACTCATGGGTCAAGGTAATCTCCAGACTGTCCATGTTATCCTAGCTTACTGCACCTTGTTTGCCATATACTAATTTTAGAATACTAAATAGATACATTTCCAAGAAACGTTGATTTATTTGTCTTTACATCCAATAATGAAGGTGAAATTATAGGAGAAAATGAGCTGAGGAGAGCAATTTCTTCCCATTACATCATGAAGAATAGAGCTAGGCAAAATGTCCACACATAAATGCCCTCCCCCTCAAGTTTCTAATACATTAGTGTGATGGACATGCAGCTGCTATGAATACTGTATGTGACCTACTTAGTGAAACAGTTACTGAACTACTATATTGGGTTCTTGGGCTTGCTTATGTGAATGTATTGGTTTGGTTTCCTAGGGGGCTATTGGAAAAACAAGGAGGAAGGCAGCAAACAGCTGTAGATAATCAGCCTTCCAACAAACACTTGGGCAATTACAAGACAATGGCTGAGCTATAAGTGGTAAAGATGCTATTTCCAGGCTCCAACCCAAAGTTACTCAGTTCTTTTGCATAGGCTGGGAGCCTAGCGATCAAAGGGAGCCACAATGGTTAAAAAGACTCTTGGGAGAATTGTCAATATGCTGTTTGTGAGGGGAACAGGCTGATCCTGACACAAGTCCTGGTGGAGTGTGTGAAGCAGCCGGGGTATCCGCAGCCTTCCAGGGAATGGTAAACGTGAGGAAAACAGGCATTCGTATAGACTGCTTATTGTTGTAAGATCTTTTTTTTCTGAAATGCTTTGGTTCTAAATAAACCATACTTTGCTTTCAGAAGGCTGTCTGGACACCCAAGGAACAGACTTGTAGATATTAAATGTAAGTCGAACCTGCTGAGGTAATCACAGTTAGTATCAAGCAACTGCAGCGCAAGGCCTGGTCTGAGAACGGGAGAATCGTGTGATCCCATCCTGTTGGAGGTGATAGCTTGAGGCCTGAGATGGAAGAAGGGGTACATTCAGAAGGGTCAGGGGTGCAGTTAGCCCAGTAACTTTGTTTATAAGCACAACACTTCTTAAGCTTCCCTAGGAAGGTGCTTGCTGTTCCACAGCCTGGTATTTCTATTGAAATCTATTAACCCATTTTTACTTTTTACACAATATGGCTGCAAATTATACATACAGTGCTTAATGGAGGTGTTAAAGTAAAGCAAGTCACCACATAAGATAAGAAGCAGGACCCCCAACCAGCAATCTGGGCTACTTTAGTGTGTTCAAATCATAGTAATTTAACAAAACCCTAAAAGCCATATCCTATGCCCCATACACAAGCCTTAAAAATAGCAGGGATACATGTCCAGCATTACTATTAGGAGAAGATTTAACTGCATAATAAAGGCAGAATTATTAGTGCACAGTTCCCACATCCCATAAAGACTCAAGCAACCGTACTGCTGACGCTGCACGCTTTTCCTAAAGCGATTACTATTGTAATCCAAAATATTATACTACCCAGGCTATCTTATATTTGAGCTCATCAGATCCAACATTCTGCAAATAATCTCCAGCAGCTTTAGCTAGTGTTTACATAAGCTGGTCAGGATGGCTGTTTGAGCAATGACGACCATGTCTTTTCTATGCACAAAATGAACTACACCAAAAATATGTACTTACAAGAGCAATAACAGCATATATGGAAAATATATTACAAATGAAAAGCTCTTCTCTAGGAGAAGCATGCTCTGTATTCACTGTTTTACACAGTCAAGCTCTTTGTAGAATATTCCCCCCTCTCACTGTTTCAATATATAATAACCTCTTTGCAGCTTAAAACCAAAATCCGTTTCCCTCCCCACATATTCTACTCCATCGCACACACATACAGTGATTTGTTTTGAAAGCTGTTCATGAGTATTGGTCTGTTAGTATTGATTTCTTTTTTTAATAGAACATAAAGTCATGCAAGCATTTGGGAGCTCTTTTGGGGTGTGGAGGGAAGAAACTGAAAGAATGACAAAGACTTTGCAATTCAACTGGGCAAAAGAGTAGGGTAAATGTTTGGCCTGCCAAACATATGCCTTTAATTTTAATTATTTCTTTTTGTTTTCCCAATATTGACATGCAAACTTGAAAACATTTTGCCTATGACAGCTGCTTGTCATTCACATATAACACTCCAAGTGTAAATGTAAATTGATCACTCAATATTACAGGTGTGCAAAGATTTGATTTTTGATGGGTTTAAAAATGGTGAGAGCTTTTTTGCATTACTCTGTCTTAAAGAACATGATCCTGCAACAGCATATGTGCAGAGTATTGCATGTACTAGTAAGAATATAAAATAAATAGAAATTATCAGGATAGAGAGCACAAGGAAACCTGATCCTGCATTAATGAGAGTCATGCTGCTACACAACCACCACGTTACTCCTGCTTAATAGCAGAAGAAAGACTAAAACATGGAACAGATACTGAAGGGCTTCTTTTAAAGGCTGAAGATCACACCTGAGCTCATGTCTCCTTAGACACATTTATTTTCTACCCACATCCCACTCATTTTAACCACTGCTTGTATGAGATCAGACAGCAAGTGTGTAACTGTTGTGAATTATTTCCACTGAGGATGGAAGACTATGTCTAATGCTTACTCTTACTTGAGCTCATGCAGTCTCTGTGAGCAGCCTTCCACTCCCAACTGCGCACCACAGGATAGAGGCCAAAGTGTGCTTATACACTTCCTGTCCTCAAAGGAAAATGGCTTCCTGCTCAAGCTGTCTGAGTTTCATATTCTTTATGTAACACTGAAAACAGAATTCTGTGCCCTGCCTAATCATCAGGGGAGAAGAGGACCACAGTACAATGTAAGCCCTTGACAGAAAACTAGTGGACAATAAGCAACTTTAATATTCATGACTCATACCACTAAATAATGCTTGTGGCCCACATGCTTCAAGTACAATCCTGTTTAACTCCTCCTCTAAACTGTTTAGTCTCTGAACAACAACATTACAATCACTCAGACTAATAAGAAGGATAAATATTGCAGCAATCTCTGGGTTATAGAGATGTCAGAAACAGTAATGTGTTTGTAAGGTTCTTTATTATTTCATGCTCTACTGAGAACAGTTTAGAATCTAAGGGGTTCATTCTAGAGGTACACACAAATCAAAACCCCACAACCAAACACACCCACACTTTGGAGAAATTTATATCTGGATCTGAACTTTATGGTTTGGGCCTAATTCTAGTATATTATCTTTCTGATATCAGCATACAACTTTCATATTAAGCATAAATATCAAAAAGAGACTAAACTCCAACCCCCATTTATAGGAATGTATTCAGCATACATGGAAAAGAATTAAAAATTAAACATTGAATAAGCAGTAAATTGTTAGAAATAAATAAAATTATTTAAAATTATGATACTGACTTAGAAAAGTTACTTGCTAATAACGTTTGAATGGAAAAGATATCGTATTCTGCCATAAGCAAGTCACATTTGCTCCTCATGTTGCTTGGCAATTATGTTTCATATCATTCACCTCATGTGAACATTTATTTGTACATGGTAGAAACTTAACAAAGCCTCAGTTCGGTCTCCTTTTTGCACCCACAATTTTGGAAGTGAAAGAAGAAGAGAGTCTGGGATTAAAACATTTGACACCTAGTACTGACTAGACAGAAATCTTTGTTGTTATCAGGGGTGCTGGAACTAGGGGTGCTGGGGATGCAGTAGAATCCCTGACTTGAAGTGGTTTTCATCATATATGAGATTTACAATTTTGTTCAATGGCTTTCAGTCTCCCTACTATAAAAATTATTCCAGTGCCACTAGTTGTTATCATTAAAGTTGCTGTAAAAAAACATACATATAAAAATGTTAGAATTAATTTGGAACAAACATTACCAGGTGTGGAAATCATTAGTTAAAGTGAAGACATTAATACCTTTGCAGATCATAAATTCCCTTTAAAAAGCAGATGTGAAAATTCTCTTTATACATTGTAACAACCTTAACTCTGACCTGTAATACACAGTTACCAAAAGTAGCACTTGACTTTTCAAGTTTTATAAAATTAAGTTAAAATGACTTAAAGGTACACAGCACTGAAGTATATACAATAACTATAAACTGACTTTCATCAAGCTATCTAAATTATACATTTTGTGGTTTATTTTTCTTTCTGCACATATTGCAGAATATTGGATTATTTACACAACATATTAAAAACAATAAAAACAAACAAACAATTTTTTTTTGGATCTCATACTGATATACAACAGAGACATGTCTTTATTTAGTAAGTATTATAATATGTAGAAAATATAATATATAAAATACCATAACACTTGCCTTTTTTATTATCCACCACATTTGCCTTATTCATTACATTACTGATTACTTATGCCATACGCTATTTATTAGAAAGTATTTGCACTACCGTGTGTAATTAAAAAATGAGGAAGGGGTCAGGGTTAAGATTACTGAAATATCTAATGTGAATTCCCTCATCTATATTTTAAAGAAGATATATGGACTGTGAGACCATTAAAATCATTATCTACATTACCTTAACTGATCATTGCCATAGTTTTTATTGCTTAGGTTTTATTAAGGTATGTATGTTTTCTCAAAGTTATATTACATACTGTAGCAAACATACTGTAAAGTAATTAAGTAATTTTGGGGGGAATTTCCTTTTATTTATTAAAAAAAATACAAGGAATATTAAGAATACAAATGAGGCCAGCATTAGCCTATGAAGAACAGGGAGCACTGGATCTTCTGGACATCTAATTTGCTGTACATAACAGTCCTCAATGATGTATAGAGTACTTCAGGGACCACTAAGTAGAGAATGTGGATCAGGAACCACAGGCTTGGGAATGGTCTTGGTGAGAGAAGTCAAAGCATGGACGCAGGGAAGAATAGTCTCCATTTACCATATAGCCTTCCCCTCCCTCCCCAAATAAAATCAACTTTTTCTCCTAATCCAGACATGCTCCCATTTCCTGGTACACATCCCTTTGCTCTTCTGGTATCTTAGTGAAGCTAGATGCCTTTTGCCCTTATTGAAAAATGATATAACCATGCAACTAAGGATATTTTGCTAATTACATCATTTTCTGACTTATGTAAGATGTCTCAGGGCAAAATTTGGCCCAGTTGATTGTTACTACTATCTACTTTGATTAACTACAGTATTTTTTGAACCACAGGGTATGATGCAATTTTAAAAATATTTTAGTAAGCTAAATATACTGTATATTTGCAATCCTGAAATGCCATTAATTAATGCAGCTTTTCATGCTAATATTTTACTGCTTTAGGCTCCTTGCCAAACTAGCTAACTACAATGCTCAAGGAAAAGTTTAGAAGGAAGAATTCATGAGCTTAGTTCATGTCTTTACTTTATTAATGAGCATGATTCAGTAGCAAAAACTTTCTTCAAACCTGAGCTGTCGTCTTGTTTTCCACTTTTGATAGAATAAGAAATTTCAAAGCTAAATTAACCATCTGCTGGAAGTTCACTAATGTGAGGGAGGATGTGAGTCACTGGTGGGCCAGATTCAGGTCTTATTTGCACGTGAGTAAATCAGGAGTAACTCTAAGTGCATTTACCAGTGCAACAGAGATCAAAATTTGGCCCACATTGTCTTGGAATCTTATACAAATACTATTGAAATTAATGGAAAGAACTTCCATTGGGATTTGGATTAGACCCTGCATTAACTGTCCAGTGTCATGTACACACAGCAAAACTTCCACAAAGCAAAACTGTCACAGCTAAAGCAACACAACAGCAAATAAACAATAACAAAGATTTCAGGCTGACAGAAAGTTTTTCTGAAATCAACTAGACTTCCCACTTTATATCTACTCTCATGATTTTCTGTATTTGGTCATATTTTTTATCATTATCTATAGATTTTCAATTTGACATTTTTATTTAATTTCACTGTACCTTCTTTTCAAAGGTAGTAAATCAGCCAGAGATAGCTCATGGATTTGCATCTGTTGCAAAGGCTACTTTCTGGCTATCTGTCAACTTCCCAATTTAATTTGATATCTTTTAACTCACTGGGTAATATACAGTCTAAGTAAAACTCCAAGTTGAGGTATATCAGGGATATATTTGGCCCAACATGATTAGTATTTTCCATTTATTCTTCATGCGAGCACCTCATATTACCAAGGAATGGAAGAAGAAAAAAGTTTTAACTCACCAATTGCATCGGTTTTTATTCTGAGTTGACTATCAGACATTTTAATGCAAATAAATATAAAGCCTAAATACAGAATAGTATTCTTTCTACTACTCTACTTACTGGCTACTGCACCTATGCTGTTGCAAAACTGGAATCTTAACAGACTGCATTAGCAAGATTAAATGAAAGAAGTGTTAAAGGCCTAGACTGTTCCATTTCATTAAGAAAGGGTGAGAGACGGCGTGAGGGAATGAGGGATGGAAAAAGTACTCTTTTGATACCATCTTTATGTAGAATGAAAAATCCTGTTTCTTATTTACCTGCATTTTTAAAAAACTAATGTAGAAAGATATTTAGACAAATCTCAGCCTCCTCCTAATATCAGAAATCATTCATTCAGTCTGATAGGTACAGATGACTAGATTTGAATGGCATGTTGCAGATGCCATATTAATACATATAATAAAACCATCATGTAAAATAATGCACCCCTACCTGTGTTTGAAGCTAAAAGGTTAATTTGCCACTTCTGTTGCTCTCCATCTATTGCATTTGGACCCCATGATATGTCACATAATTTTACTTTGAAAATTTGTATGAGTTTGATACTATTGTTGAGGAATTTAAAAGAGAAATTGACAAATGGGAAAACATTAAGAGGAGTTCCAAAAGTTTATCAAAATAAGGAAAAATATAGAAAGTTAAGGGAAAATATGGGGAAAAAATGCCTAAGAACATGTCATCCTGTTACATGTTTTTCTCAGTGATGATTTAGCCTATGGAAAGTTAGAGTCCCTAATAAAAAACAGTGTTTTTATTGTATATTATTTTTATCATTGCATTGAGCAACAGCAGTGAGTTAATTACCAATAATAACTAATTTAAATCTACACTAACAGCCTCTGGATATTTTTCATGTGATCTTGCTTAGATTCAGTCACACAGGCTACTTTTTATACTGTAGGTTATAATCCTAAATAAGCAGCAGCTTCATTTCTTATTCCAAAACACTGGGCATACGGCATTTCAGATGAATTAAAAAAAAACCCAAGAGGCAGTCTTGCATACTAAAAGAACAGGGATAGCCCTAGCTCTATTATTTCGTAAAATGCAAGCCTTTGATCTTGCAGGGCATAATTTTTCCTGATTTGATAAATAATTGGTGTATAATTTCCCTCCTGTTGCAACAGCATTTCATTCTGCTGAAAGAGTGATCACAGAAGAAGATTTCTAAGGCTCACTGTTTCATATTAAACCCACCATGTTTCTCCCATATAAGTACATGGATCAAAGAAATGGCCAAAAGAAATCAACAACATATAAACTGTTCTCATTTTTTCCTCTCTAATTTGTGTCAGTAAGAATTGGTTCTGCGTAAGTCATAAGGAAATCAATAGATTGTTACCCAATATTACACAGAATTTAACTTCCAATTGGTGCAGAGTTTCAATTAATGATATGCAAGATTTCAAATCCACTTATCCATCTCTTGTGTACTCAGAAGTCCCATTGGTTTCAATGGGAATTTTCAGTGGGAAAGGAATGCAGGATCTATTCATACAATATTTACAGGAAGAGTAACTTCCAGATTTCAATGGGCATCAGTGAAGGCAGAATTTGGCCCCAAATATTTATAGTCAACTTGAATTTGGTAATGATGTTCTATTTCTAGAAAAGTTGGCAATACTTGAACCACAGCTTTTTAAAATAAATATATGGCTATAATATTATTTCAAGTTCATAGAAAGATGAAACTACAGGAGGTAACATTTCCGGAAATGAATTATTCTATTATTCCTGAAAATGTACGTTGAGGACACCATTATAGAAGCTCAACAAATATGGATTGGCCCATTGGAACTCTAATCCTCTTAGTACAGAGTTACATGAGCTCAGGAATCCCTGAAATTCCACTGCTACCTGCATTTTGAGCTGAAAAAGTTGTGTACTTGCCTAAATGATCAAACTATTGCACAATAGTTATTGCATGAATGTCAAGGACTCAGGCATCTTTTACACATCATGACACAAGGAAGCCAAGAAAAATACATTTTTGGATGTTTGTGAAAAAAAATTGCCCATGTGCAGTATTTCCAGGTTGGCAGTGAAGATGAAGTAGTATTGTTCAATGAAGGAGAAAAGGGTATTCTTTTATGTGAAAACTTCTCTGAAAAAGGGCAAGGAATTAAAATGAAGAGTGCTTTTCATATGTTTCACGGCATTTTATATCTGTTGCTCTATGCATAATCACTTAAAACTGTAAAAGCAACAGAGGGTCCTGTGGCACCTTTGAGACTAACAGAAGTACTGGGAGCATAAGCTTTCATGGGTAAGAACCTCAGATGCAAGAAGTGAGGTTCTTACCCACAAAAGCTTATGCTCCCAGTACTTCTGTTAGTCTCAAAGGTGCCACAGGACCCTCTGTTGCTTTTACAGATTCAGACTAACACGGCTACCCCTCTGACACTTAAAACTGGTGAACATAGTCTTATCTATGAATGCCCTTTCGGTTGTTTTTGCACCATGATTTGCTCTGTATTTTCTCTAATATATGGAGGTAAATATACAAGTTTGGACTGGGAGGGGGAAGAGAGAGAGAGAGAATAAAAAGTTGACATATATTCACCAGTAGTTGAAAAAGAAAGTAAACTACAAGAACAACCAACAGTATAGTATACTGGTTGGAAATATAATGATAGCAGCTATTATATCATAATACAAATTTGATCCTCAAAAGTCATAGGTATTAAAAGAGAGAATCTATTAGGTACTCCAGGTTTTTATGAGATTGCAGATTTTGAAAGCAATGTGAAGGTACAGTAAAATCTTTATAGTTATATCTATTCCACATGTAGGTGACTTAAATTCTATAAAATTAGCTTTACACTTTATTTTTCTCATAACTAGTCAGTAAGACTTGTGCACAAAATGCATGAGGAACTCACAGGCTAATTATTACATGATCAGTGTAGAGCAAAGAAAAGTAGAGGGAACTCTCGATCTCATGATAGCCTCCCTGCCTCCAGAAGTAAATATCAATGTTTTGAGTGATAAAAATGTAGGGCTGGATTTAAAGGCAAAAATCAAACAAATATACAGTTTGAAATAGATCTGATTAAATCTTGTGACAAAGGACCTGATCCTCCAAAGGGCTGAGTGGAAACGGAGGGTGTTGTTCATGCTCTGGTGTGTTGATTCCAGACTATGGTGTCTCCTGCAGTCCTGAATACGTTTTTATAACTTAAAACATTTCAGTTGTTCTAAGTGAGATGGTTCATCTTAACTGAGGCCAATCTGGCCTACGCTTTAGAGACAGTTGTAAATGGTGAGATTAAAGAAGAGTAGCAGTTTGCTTTTATTTCTATCCACCCACCCCTATCAGTGCACCAATATTTTAAGATCAAGTCCCAAATGTATCCAGAGTGGAACTTTTTTCTCAAAATATATTTCTTCTATTTTATGAAAATACATCCAACTCGTTTAAGTATAGTTAAGAATAAAATTGTCTGACACATAGAAAAACATAAACTGTTGAGCAATAGTCAACATGGTTTCTGTAAAGGGAAATCATGTCTTACTAATCTATTAGAATTCTTTGAAGGGGTCAACAAACATGTGGACAAGGGGGATCCAGTGGACATAGTGTACTTAGATTTCCAGAAAGCCTTTGACAAGGTCCCTCACCAAAGGTTCTTATGTAAATTAATCTGCCATGGGATAAGAGGGAAGATCCTTTCATGGACTGAGAACTGGTTAAAAGACAGGGAACAAAGGGTAGGAATTAATGGTAAATTCTCAGAATGGAGAGGGGTAACTAGTGGTGTTCCCCAAGGGTCAGTCCTCGAACCGATCCTATTCAACTTATTCATTAATGATCTGGAGAAAGGGGTAAACAGTGAGGTGGCAAAGTTTGCAGATGATACTAAACTGCTAAAGATAGTTAAGACCAAAGCAGACTGTGAAGAACTTCAAAAAGATCTCACAAAACTAAGTGATTGGGCAACAAAATGGCAAATGAAATTTAATGTGGATAAATGTAAAGTAATGCACATTGGAAAAAATAACCTCAACTACACATACAATATGATGGGGGCTAATTTTGCTACAACAAGTCAAGAAAAAGATCTTGGAGTCATCGTGGATAGTTCTCTGAAAATGTCCACGCAGTGTGCAGAGGCGGTCAAAAAAGCAAACAGGATGTTAGGAATCATTAAAAAGGGGATAGAGAATAAGACTGAGAATATATTATTGCCCTTATATAAATCGATGGTACGCCCTCATCTCAAATACTGCATACAGATGTGGTCTCCTCATCTCAAAAAGATATACTGGCACTAGAAAAGGTTCAGAAAAGGGCAACTAAAATGATCAAGGGTTTGGAATGGGTCCCATATGAGGAGAGATTAAAGAGGCTAGGACTCTTCAGCTTGGAAAAGAGGAGACTAAGGGGGGATATGATAGAGGTATATAAAATCATGAGTGATGTGGAGAAAGTGGATAAGGAAAAGTTATTTACTTGTTCCCATAATACAAGAACTAGGGGTCATCAAATGAAATTAATAGGCAGCAGGTTTAAAACAAATAAAAGGAAGTTCTTCTTCATGCAGCGCATAGTCAACTTGTGGAACTCCTTACCTGAGGACGTTGTGAAGGCTAGGATTATAATAGAGTTTAAAAGAGAACTGGATAAATTCATGGTGGTTAAGTCCATTAATAGCTATTAGCCAGGACAGGTAAGGAATGGTGTCCCTAGCCTGTGTTTGGCAGAGGCTGGAGATGGATGGCAGGAGAGAGATCACTTGATCATTGCCTGTTAGGTTCACTCCCTCTGGGGCACCTGGCATTGGCCACTGTCGGTAGACAGGATACTGGGCTAGATGGACCTTTGGTCTGACCCGGTACGGCCTTTCTTATGTTCTTATGTTCTTATGTTTAGGAGAAGGAGGGTTGAAAAAGTATAACTACACATAAGAATAAATTCTATATGGCCAGATCCTGACTTGATGTATACTGGCATAGTTCCACTGAAGTGAATGGAGTTGTGCCAGTTTACACTATCTAAGGATCTGGTTCTATCTTCTCAATTATTCTACATCAGTCATTATAGTAGACTAAAGAAAAGACTAGAACTTTGTAAAAGGAGGTGCAGCTGACTGCAGAACTCTTCTTTTGAAAGCTGCAGGTGCTGTAACCCCCCTGGTTTTACTGACAGTGCCATAGGAAATTGAGCAACAGCTTCTAGGTTGTGGCCCTGCACAATTTCAAAGAAGAAGCTTCTGCTCTTTCATTGTAGGAAGTAGGTATTGTCCTTGGGGAATGTGATCAGATGAACCTGCAGGCTTGCTCTTTTTTGCTTTATATACTTCAGCCATGCATGCTCTGATCCACCTTGAAAATATCTTTTTGGATGCTGGGCTTCCTCCCTGGTGCATACAGAATACAAAAAATAGTCTCTCTGCCATTCTGAAGTTTGTGATCTGTAAATCTAAGTCTCCATGGCCTTGGGGACATTTCGACAATATGAATTAAATTCTGTTCAGGCTTAAAATACAGAAATTGTGACACTGCCTCCTGGTTTCAATGAAAATCAATACAAATGTATACAGAATGAAAACAGGCACTTTCATTGGGACTACTATATATGGGGGATCACAACAAAAAGATGAGCACAAGACATTGCCAACAGTTCTCTCTTGGACCTTGTGAATATAAACCCTCTAGAACAGTAGGGGGCGGGAGGGAGGGAGGAAGAGAGAGAGATAAAAGGTCTATTGGTCCATTGAGCAGTGCATTTAAGTTCAAAGAATTCAAAAATGATAACAGAGCCTTTGCCTTTATGAGGAGAAAGGAAGTGTCTCTGAAGAACCTTACAACATTAGGGTAAGAAAAGAGACTTTCCCCTTCAATATAACTTCTAATAGCACAGAAAACCACCATGTTAAGAACACTGTGAGCTAGAAAGTTATCCATACCAAAGAAGAAGAAAATCAAGGACATGTAGAAAACAGTATCTTCTAAACTGAACCAGCTGAAAAAGCTGACCTCAGATTTTTAGTATGCTCTATTATTAGACTTTCTGCTGGTAACTTGCAATGTCTAGATGACCTTTCTGCCTCACTGCTTCCATTTCACTTTCCAAGCAGTGAGTGACAGGCTGCTCTTGGTAAAAATCTGTCTCCTGAAAAATGATCTCAGGCCTCCTGGAAACCTCTAAAGGAACATTTATGGCCAAGTCCACCAATTCAGGAAACCTCACCTCCTTTTACAATATGGAAATATTTTTCATTCAGCACATAATTAGACTGTGGAACTCATTTCCATCGGAAGTTAGTGAGGTCAAGAACTTAGCAAGATTCAAAAAGGGATTGGACAATTATACGGATAACAAGAATATCCAGTGTGACTATAATTAATCATAATAATTTTTTTGGAAGAGATACCAAACCTCATGCTTTAAGCCAATCTCTAGCTTAGAGACCAGGATGAGACTGAATGTGGGGGAAGATTATCCCATATCTGCCCACTGTTGAGTTCGTATACCTTCCTCTGAAGCATCTGCTATTGGCTACTGTCAAAGACAGGCTGCTAGATTACATAAAGCTTGCATCTGATCCAGTCTGGCAATTTTTATGTTCCTGTGGAATCAATAAATTTTCCCAGCCATGCAGCTGCATTTTTCTAATATCTTTGCAATCATTAGTAATGAGGAAATACACATAACAGAGATCCGATTGACTTCTAAAGAACAGCACACATTGGTACTCTCTGACAGTCTCTATAACGGTGAAATGATTGGAGATCTTCTGGTTGTGACTGGAGAGCTGTCACTGGAATTCTTGTTAGGTTTAACCTCAATGTAGCACTCACTCCCACTCTGTCATGGGTACACAGGAAATTATAGTTCTGAAAATGAGTTAACCTAGGAGAGTAGAATCCACATTTAGACATGTTCCAATGTATTTGGTACATCAGACATTTGCCAGCTTATGTCCTGAGTTCCACTTTTAAGTGATTGGTGATCACTTAGATATTTTTGACAACAGTGAGGTTGGCCAATAAACTCTTTCTTTTTCATGAATCACCTTCTGAAAACCAGGAAAGCTTTGAAGGCTGCTTTCATGTCTAACATATCAATCCATATTATTCTTTTATGGTCTGATGTTCTGAGCACGTATTATGTAGCTTGGCTACCAAGCAGAGGATGTCTTTGCTTTTACAGGATAAAATCAATTAGAATTGCAGATCCTGGGCTTTGGTAAGTTGCAGAAGGGAAGCAGTCACAGTGGCCTCATGTAAAGCCTTATAATATCATTTCCATAAAATCAAGACATACTGTTTAGTATGGTGCATCACCATCCATCTGTGCCTGTAAGGGAAATAAGTTAGTCATTTTTTCTATTCTTGTCCTCTGGGTTGGGAGGACACCTTCACAATTAGGATATATGTAAATGTCTCCTTTTCCCAAATAAATGTCAGAGGGTTATCTTGATCTGTCTAAGGATTCTGGGGATGGATATCTGAAAAGCAGGGCCTCCATTGTGTCTCCCCTATAAACTCCGGCTTTCTGGAATAGCAGAACTATCAACTCTTGACACATGGACGGATACTGAGAACTTGGTCTGATCTGCCAAGGAAGTTCACAAGTGATCAGGGCCTGAGAAGACTGTAAAACTGTCCAACAAGAAAATGCTACTGATGACTCTTGGCAATAAAAAAAGGGAAAGTGGTATAATCTAAACTGCTTGTACGCCACTAACAGGTCCAGCCACTTGAACTGTAGAGCTAGCAATCCAACAAACTGCCTTGAATTGCTGAAGGCAGTCACTGGGACTGGGTGATCTGCCAGGAAGAGCAGTATGTTTGCCTCAAGCTGCAGAGAAACGCATAGCAAAACTAGAAGGTTTAGACTAATTTGGGAATAAAGCAAGTATCTCAGTGAAACATGTATGCAAGAATGTGTTAATATGAAATGTAGGCCTTAATGTAACTTATAGTTTCATATTTTATATTATATCTCAGGGGTTCTCAAACTGGGGGTTGGGACCCCTCAGGGGGTTGCAAGGTTCTTACATGTGGGGTCGCGAGCTGTCAGCCTCCACCCCAAACACCACTTTGCCTCCAGCATTTATAATGGTGTTAAATATATAAAAAAATCATTTTTAATTGATGGGGGGGGGGTCGCACTCAGAGGCTTGCTATGTGAAAGGGGTCACCAGTAAAAAAGTTTGAGAATCACTGTTATATCTGATCTGAAACCTCGTCACTGTGTTCAAATATTTCCATTGTGAAGTAAAATTACTGCATTCTGGCTCCTAAATAAAGTCCATTATAAACTTCCCAAATTACATGCAATTTAGTAAAGCATGCACACAGAAAGCCTTACAAGTCTTATCTATCAATGAACAGTGGTTGCCATTACAAAGTCAACATAACCCCGTGATACTATATAGGTGAGTCAGAGAAATTTCTATTTCCCATTAAAGTATAGGGCAATACTGTGGGTGAATATTACCTAGTTAGCAGTGGCCACTGGATGCTGATTGTATTTATAAGAAATACCTCTCTGTCTGCTAAATGTGTGAAATGAGAGATACAACAATTATTTAAGTCGGTGTCTTGAAACAATGTGGACATTATTCTATTTGCATGAATTACATTTTCTATAGAATGTATTCAATGTAAAGGGTGCAAAAGGGAGGGGGAATCCTGTGCCTTATATTAAAGGTGCTTTTTGATAATATGTTAATTCTCAAGCTAGCTTTCAAAAATAGGAACACTGGCTGCCACACTGCAAGGTCAGCTGCAAAGAAAGCATCGGTACTGGGTTTCTAATCTTGAATCTTGTGCTCATTAATAATACAAAATACATCAAACCTTTCTAAAACAACAAGGCCAGAACTTTGCGTTAACTGCTCTGTCAGGACTTATTTGCACTCCCAAAGATGAGGACTGTGCTCTTTGACAAAAAGAGTGCATCCATGTTTAAGTCATTCTTCTAAACGTCCACACAGGCTTCTGTTTCAGAATGCAGCACATAAATAATACATGCTGAGGTCAGTATTTTTAAATAAGAAAAACAATTAAAAGGTCTCTGCTGTTGTGTGAGAAATAAACTTAATTTCTTGGGAGCTAGAAACAATTGTAATAATGTGCTATTATTGTAGTGTTCTCATCTGACAGGATTTCAGAACATTTCACAAAATATATATCCTCTGGCACTGGTCATTAGAGCTTGGTGAAATTTTTCATCTGAAACTTTGTTTTGCTGAAAGATGCAGGTTCTGGTCGACCAAAATTTTGTAGATTCATGTCAATTTTGGCAAATTATTTCAATCAAAACAAAGAAAAAATTCAGAAATGTTGAAACAAATCAAATTTTTATCAGAACAAGTCAGCTTTTCAGGCTAGATTCACAAGGCAAGTTAGGTGGCATTTGCAAAATGGGAGTTGAATCCCCTCTTCAGAGCAGGGATTTGGACCTGGGTGTTTCACATCTCAGGAGAATGTCATAAGTACTTGGCCAATGGATATGGGGGCAGAAGAGGGATGCACCACCTTCTGGACCTCCTAGTTTTCATTAATCTAGACCTTCATTTCCTTTTACTTTTTTAAAGGTTAAAAATACCCCCAAATAATGTTTTTCAACTTTTTCAATTCACTGAAAATTCCAAAATTGTTGGTTTCAGTTCAACCTGAACCAACTCCTCCCTCTTCCCCCCTTTTTTCTGGAATTGACAGAAACCCCCAAAATTATTTATTTACACAACTCTCTTGACCATGGATGTCCTTGTGCAGTGCACAGGAAGGCATGAAAGGGAGTTGTGCTCCAATGCCAGTGTGAGCGGATGCTATGTATAGGCTGAAATAAGGTTAAGCACTAGTCCAGATCCACAAAGATATTTAGACTCCTTTCTTCTATTGAAATCAATGGAAGTTCGGAGCCTAAATACCTCTGTGCATCTGGGACTAAATGTAGTCCTCCACACTGAGAAGAAGTAAGCTCCCTCTATTCTCAACAGCCCATGGTATAAAACAGGTGATGTCTATATGAAGGCAGAAGGGCTTGTATGAAGATACATAAGCTTATGTGTGATCCTCAGCACACCAATAAGGAATATAGCTACAGTAGGGAACTATATCTGACCTTACTCCTATTACTAGAAAAGAAAAAATCAGCTGTGCTGCAGCTCTCTCATTAATGTAGGATCTGTTTTCTCTGTGCTTCTTCTCCTGTTCATCATTTTATAGCTTGCACTTATATGTGCAACAGTCTGACCCTACTGAACTGATCAAGCCCTTATATATTACAAAATATATAATCACTTCAGCCATTGCTGAAAAGCAGCCACTTCTCAAGAGGAGAAAGGGGATTGTTTAATAGTACACAGCAAAACACAACACAAACAGTCTAGGACAGAAAGAGAAGAAACATACCATATCCAATTGCATCTGCCAGGGGAATTTAAATAGGCCAAATGTAATTATTTAAACTGGAATCTGACTAGCACACTGGAGCTAACATCCATCCCCTTATAAAAAGTGCTGTGTGTCTTTCATAAATAAAAATGGTCAGGATTTTTTCTCCCTTTTTCTCTTTCAAAACACAGCATTCCCAACAATCCTATGCCCTAACACCTTGCTAAGGCATTGGTTAAAAACTAACTGGAGAGCTGCCTCCTAACGAATCATCAACATGCTGAGTACTCTTCCCTAACTAATCATCAGAACTAACAAGATCGCAGCTCAAAGTAATTTGGCTGCAGTTAACTAACCACATTTGTTAATACTTCATAAAAGCAAAGATTTGATTTAAAATGTTGGTGGTCAATTTAATCCATCAGTTTTACAAGACAAAACTCATCTGTAATCAGTGATTAAAAATAGTATGTCGAGGCTTCCTTTTCAACTTGCATCATGTTTTTGTACGTGCCCTAAAAGATGTTTTGGGACACTTATGTGGGATTATGTTCAAAATTAGGAGGATCCTGCAAAACCCAGGATAAATGGCAATCTTATTTTCTGTGGTTTCTTTTACTCACTAGTCTCCTATGTTGTATTTCAGCTGATAATGAAGAGGTGAACATTTCTATATTTGACTTTTAACATAGGGGTGAAAATTACTTTATCCATTACTAGCTCCCTGAGCCATCCAGTCCTCTAAAGGCGACTTTATGGGTTTTATGCTTTGAGTACACAGTGAAATTGGAGTAGATTTTCAAAGGCAAAAATGTCATTTAGGTACCTCACTCCGATTGATGGGTATTAGACACACAAGGTACTTTGAAAATCTACCCTGTTATATTCTCAGTAATAACTAAATAGTAAACTAGATTAAAAAGGAAGACAGAGGTATCTAACTGTCCCTGTAGGTGCTTCAGCCCAATATTTAGGCACCACTGGCATTCACAACCCCCCTGCTCAGCTACTCCCTAGTCGTGGAAGCATCTAAGTGTCCCTGGTAATGACCCCCTAGGGAGCCTTAATTTCTGCCCCATGGCACATGGCAGCCACCTCAGTCCTGACACTGCCAAATTGCTAAGCACCTAACTCATGCCTAAGTCTTGGTGGGATTCAATATCTAGGCATTCTCCCATCTGTTTCACCTCCGGGTCCCAATACAGTAGGTGAGCACAGAGCACCCCTCCACCTATGCAAAATAGGGGGTACTACCCCCATTTAGCCCAATAGCCCAATGTTTAGCATAGTCATCAGGGCAGGGGAGACCCAGGTTCAAATCCCTCCTTTGCCTGATGTGGAGCAGGGACTTAGCTGACTGCCCTGATCACTGGGCTATATGGTACTGTAAAGCAGTGGTTCTCAAAGCCGGTCTGTCGCTTGTTCAGGGAAAGCCCCTGGCGGGCCGGGCCGGTTTGTTTACTTGCCGCGTCTGCAGGTTTGGCTTATCGCAGCTCTCACTGGCCGCGGTTCGCCGCTCCAGGCCAATGGGGGCTGCGGGAAGGGCGGCCAGCACATCCCTCGGCCTGCACTGCTTCCCGCAGCCCCATTGGCCTGGAACGGCAAACCGCGGACAGTGGGAGCCGCGACCAGCCGAACCTGCAGACGCGGCAGGTAAACAAACCAGCCCAGTCTCCCAGGGGCTTTCCCTGAACAAGCGTCGGACCGGCTTTGAGAACCACCGCTGTAGAGTAGAGCTATGTTTATCTCTCTTGTTGGAGTTGTTCTTTTGTAAGAACTACTTGAAGTGTCACTGGAGTAGGGGCTGGAACAGAGGTCTCCCCCCACATGCCCAGGTGAGTGCTCTTATCCCTGGGCAATAGCATTATTCCTTTTTCTCTCTATCTGGCCCAAAGAATATTTAACTATTTATACACAGTGGAACAGTTTCAACAGGAGCGATTGAGAGATGCCCACCCCAGAATACCCTATAGACCAGTGGCTGATTCAGTCATGAGGGGAGAGCTGGGTTCAAGTCCCTGCTCTACAGCAAGCAAAGAAGGCATTTGAACCTGGTCTCCTGCATCCTGGGTGAGTGCTCTCACCATGGGCTCTTGGGTAAAGGGAGGGGTGGCATTGCTACCACCATGTGTTCCTTTTTCTTGCTTTTTATTGAGAAAGGGCTTTTACCTGGTTAAGGCACCTAACTTCAGGAGAGAGTCCATACCTGTGAAGATTGAGTGAAGGGAGGCACCTTCCTTCAATCCAGATTTAGGCATCTAATTTCCTTTGAGGAGTGGAGCTTAGGCCATGCCCCTCTCCTCAGCGTTTCCTACTGGTTAATTTAGGTGGCTCCCCACTCAGCACATTGACTTCTGTGAATTTCTTTTTTAGGTGCCTTACTTTCCCTATGCATTGTTTGGGGCACCTGGATGCCTAACTCAGGGCTATGAATTCCACTAGGCACCAGACGGCCTACGAGTTGGGAAATCCCTCTTACTAATCTATCCTTAAAATTTTAGGAATAAGACTAGTATGCAGGATGATGTATCTCCTTTCTGGGATGAGTAGTGAATCAGTAGTGCTGGTGTTATACTGTATAAATCACATTCAGTAGATAACCTAAAAATGGAATTTCAGGGTAGCCACCGCTTCTCGGGTTGAATTTTCATGTAATCAGTAAGAGGACTTTTTCTTTTAAACCTCATTTTTCCAGGCTTAAGCCAGTCTCTAAATGTTAGAGACCAAGATGAGACCTAATGGGGAGGATTACCCCACATCTGCCTACTGTGGGGTTCTTACACCTTCCTCTGAAACATCTGGTGCCAGCCATTGTCAGAGACAAGATACTGGACAAGATGGAGCTTGCGTCTGATAATTCCTATGTTCTGTCAGAAGTTTTTCAGTTTGTTGCCATTGTGGGAGTTTTATTCCCCCTTCGTGTGAGGTCTTTTGTGCAGGGAGTCCTGTTGGAATGTCAGTGTAACAGAAGAGAAGGATGCCCTATAACTGAAAAAAATCAACTAGTGGAGCATCCTTACTGAGATATCTGAATTCATCTGTCTGGACAGGTATTGGCATTGGAGGGTAGGAGGGCAGTTCACTGAATATCTCTGCAGCGCATCAGAGCATCACAGAGCATCAGCCAAAAATGGTTCATCCTTCTATAAAAATGCTCATGAAACAAGTTAGCTGCAATGCACATAATTAAAACCAAAACTCAGCATGAAGCTATATGAAAACAGAGATAAATTCTAAGTAGTCAAATAATAATAAAAATTATGCTGACATAATGCTGGTCAGCCTAAGATCACAAAGCACTCTACAAGCTATAGGATAATATAGGGAAATCACTGCAACCAACACAGAAATGCTGCCATCTCTGGGATGGATTAAGGTAGTTATTTAATAGCATCAGATGCCCCACACAGCTGCTCAAGACAGGAAATAAAAGATACTCTATGTATTGAAACCTCACAGGACATTTAGTTAGTTAGGTGGAATAAAACTACCCAAATTCAGGTGTAGCTAGGACTCTAGGGCTGAAGCTCCTACTCTTGCAAAATGGGTCAAGGACTCTTTAATGGCCACAAGGGGTATGGGCCCTCAGTTTAACATTTTATCCAACAAACAGTATCCAGTCATTGTCCAATGCTGAAGCATTGAATAAAAGAGAAGGGAGCCATCCACTGAATCACCAACACAATTTCCTGCCATATAATATTAAAGTGTTATGGCTTTATCAAAAGCCTTATATAAGGAAGGCTCATCTGATTTACAGGAAACTGGAAGTCAGAAAGTGTAAACTGAAAGTAAGACTGAAGGCTGCAGAGACCACTGACAGAACCTAAGTGTTATTGGAATTTTTTCATAGCGGTGACATCAGATATCCCTTTTTGGGTGGAAAAAGTTTTATGGCTACCATCTTCAAGGAATTAGAGGTGAATTTTATTTTAAAAAAGGATGGGAGGACAGAGTCCATGAAAGTTTCCAAGAAAAAAATAGTGCATTTTCTTGATAGGCAAATATACATCTTTCCAGATACGTCTTGGATCATCCTGATTGGAAAGTACAAGTTTACTGAAAGGGAAATGTACTTTGCCTACACAATCAACTGCAATTCTTTATCCATGCTAAGTTTTGATTGTTCTTGGACGGGATAAAAGACATATCCTCTGATGAAGCTAATAAAATAATTAGATGCAAATTTGGCATCTCCTAATGAGATATGGTAGATGATAAAATGCAAGAATCCAAAGAGGATGGCATAATCAAAAATACTGTTCTCTAGATTCCTAATTCTGATACTTGTGTGATCCCTAATTGAAAGCACAAGACATTCCTTTCTAGGTCCTGAAAATGAGAACATAATTTGTTAGAAAAAGTTAAATGAAGGTTACAGTAGAACAATCATATTTTATCAAAGTAAAGTACTAAGATACTTCCACTGTATTCTTAAATGCTGCACTATATTCATATTATAATTGTCAAAAATGGCATCTCTATTAAAATGTGTTAATGCTATACTAAACCTTAGTCTGCTAATAGTGACCTTTTTATCCATTATTCTTTTCATTTAAAATGCTCTTTTTGAGAAAAGAAAATGTGTATATCTTTTTACTGGCTATCCCTTTCCACAGTTCTCATGCATAATGCAATTGCTATAATTTTCTGCACCTCAAAAGTGCAGCCATTTCCCATAACTACACAAAGAGAAGGAAAATGACCTGAATTCAAAGTACCGTGCAAGAAAGAAAGACCTTACTAACATAGCTCTTATTACTTAAAATGACAGTGAATAACAAGAGACAGCACATGCATTTTCATTTCAGGTGGTTATATCTTACTTATTATCCAACCCCAGCTTCACGTTTTCTTGGACACTAATGATTTCTGATCATGCAACTCAAAAGATCCAGGTGAAGCTGTAATATTGGCCCACTGAAAAGTATCCAGCGAGGCACTGGGAAACACAATAAATCCAGAGACCAAGCACAATGCCATGTCACAGTTGCAGCCCACAATAACGGGCTCTTATTGGGTGTAACGTTAGTAGGTACATCCAAGAGGGCAAAAGGGACTTAAAAAACAGCTGCAGATGCTGGACTCAATTCCCATTGCTCTTACTGTTCCACTTAAGGTTGCTAAGCAAAACAGTTATTAAGTCTCAAACATTTTGCTTTAGAGAACAAAATTGGGAAAAAAATAAAAATGTCAGAGAAGCTGTTATAATTAACCAATAAAATTGCAAAAAAAATTGAGCAATGAAAAACAGATGTTTTCAATATGTCTACCTGAAACCTTTTATAACAAAGTTCTCTCTCCACCTCATCGATCTCATGCTTTAATTGGCAGACAGTAAAGTCTGATGGGAAAATAATGGTCTTTTAAATACCTGGGAACGAAAAGCAAATTAAGTTAGCACAGTGTAAAAGGCAAGTAATTACATAATGTCAATCCTGTTTTATATAGTTGAGTCTTTAAACAGCATGCTAAGAAAGGACACGTCTGGAAGAAAATATGAATCCCCTTTCTTCAGGTGACTGCTGTACTCTTTTCTCAATAAGGAATTGGGATTAATACACCTAACAGCAGGCTCTTAGGTTAAGGGTTTCTCAAATGCTGCTGCTAGCTCCATTAGTTTATGTGTATTTAAAGTTTTCTCTCCCTCCTGTCAATTTTCAAATGTCAACAGCCATTGATGAGAGTGCAGTCTTCATTGAGCAACTTGGAAAATAATTCCTTGTGAAAGAAAAATTTCTGCTATTTCAGTGAAAAAATGTGACTCTCCCTTATATAAAAAAATAGGACCAAAAATGAAAAAGACATACTGGTGGCAATCTTGAGCAGATATACTATAGTACTGGCACTATCTCATTCAGGAAACTACCAGAGATTTATCCAAATACAGATAAACAACTGATCATAAAAATGAACGGTGTTTTAAACAGCTCATGTCTAAGCTCTTCACAGTGTTTTTGCACTTTTTGGTCCCCTACCTCTGCGGCATTGGTGCTGAAACTTGTTCACACAACACACTCACTGCCGTAGCAGGACCTCATTTACTAGTCTTAACACCCTAGGGCCTGGTCTACACTACGGGTTTAGGTCGACTTTAGCAGCGTTAAACCGAATTAAGCCTGGACACGTCCACACAACGAGGCCCTTTCTTTCGACTTAAAGGGCCCTTTAAACCGGTTTCTTTACACCACCTCCGACGAGGGGCTTAGCGATAAAACCGGCCTTTGCGGGTCGGAATTGGGGTAGTGTGGACGGAATTCGATGTTATTGGCCTCCGGGAGCTATCCCACAGTGCTTCATTGTGACCGCTCTGGACAGCGCTCTCAACTCAGATGCACTGACCAGGTAGACAGGAAAAGACCCGCGAAGGTTTGAATTTCATTTCCTGTTTGCCCAGCGTGGAGAGCACAGGTGACCACGCAGAGCTCATCAGCACAGGTAACCGTCATGGAGTCCTCCCAGGATCGCAAAAGAGCTCCAGCATGGACCGAACGGGAGGTACGAGATCTGCTCGCCATATGGGGAGATGAAGCAGTGATAGCTGAACTCCGTAGCAGTAAAAGAAATGGAAAAGTATTAGAAAAGATCTCCAAGGCCATGAAGGACCGAGGCCATAACAGGGACACACAGCAGTACCGCGTGAAAATTAAGGAGCTACGGCAAGCCTACCACAAAGCCAGAGAAGCAAACGGAAGGTCCGGGGCAGAGCCGCAAACTTGCCGCTACTACGCGGAGCTGCATGCGATCCTAGGGGGTGCAGCCACCACTACCCCAACCGTGTGCTATGACTCTCTCACTGGAGAAACACACAGGGAAGACGGTTCGGGGAACGAGGAAGATGACGATGGAGGTACTGTAGGTAGCTCACAGCAGCAAGGAAGCGGAGAAACCGGTTTCCCCAACAGCCAGGATATGTTTGTGACCCTGGACCTGGAACCAGTAACCCCCGAACTCACCCAAGACCCTCAGGGCACACAGGAGACCTCTGGTGAGTGTAACTTTGTAAATATTTGTAAACATTACAAAAAAAAGCAAGCAAGTCTGTTAACGTGTATGGGGATGGAGCGGAAATCCTCCAGGGACATCTCCAGAAAGCTCTCCTGGTTGAAATGGGGTGATTTTATTAAGGGGGACATTCAGAGGCGCCCGTTCCTGCTCTTCTGACCAGAAATGTTCCCCGCTGTTAACCACGCGGTGGGGGGGAGGGGTGAAGTGATCATCCCAGAGAATCGTGTGTGTGTGTGTGTGGGGGGGTGGTTTACTTGTGTTTGTGCCGCATGTTAACCGGGAAACCGCAGCCCCCTCCTTTTACATTGAAACCCCATTTTAAATGGACAACCCAATTCATCCTTGATATGGGAAATGCGCTGCTGTTTGCAACCTTTCCCGCATGTTAAGAAGGTTAAAAAAGCCAAAACACTGTGGCCTACGATGGCTGCCTGCAAGCCGAAATATGCGACCTTGTAATGAAAGAGTGTACCCATTGTTCCCTAAAATGTGTCTTTTTTAACCACCTCTCCCTTCTCCTCCACCAGCTGCAAATGTTTCTCCTTCGCAGAGGCTCGTGAACATTAGAAAGAGAAAACGTAAGACGAGGGACGAGATGTTCACGGAGCTGCAGATGTCCTCCCATGCTGATAGAGCACAGCAGAATGCGTGGAGGCAGTCAATGTCGGAGATGAGAAAAGCCCAATATGAACGAGAGGAGAGGTGGCGGGCTGAATCGCGGGAAGAACAGAGCAAGTGGCGGGCTGAAGACGATAGGTGGCGTCAGCTTGCAGACAGACGGCAAGAGGCAATGCTCCGTCTGCTGGAGCATCAAAGTGATATGCTCGAGCGTATGGTTGAGTTGCAGGAAAGGCAGCAGGAGCAGAGACCGCCGCTACAGCCCCTGTGTAACCAACAGCCCTCCTCCCCAAGTTCCATAGCCTCCTCACCAAGACGCCCAAGAACACGGTGGGGGGGCCTCCGTCCACCCAGTCACTCCACCCCAGATGATCGCCAAAGCATCAGAAGGCTGGCCTTCAATAAGAGTTAAAGTTTTAAAATGCAGTGTGTCCTTTTCCATCCCTCCCCCCCCACCCATCCCAGGCTACCTTGGCAATTATCCCCCTACCTCTGTAAGGAACTAATAAAGAATGCATGAATGTGAAAAAACAATGACTTTATTGCCTCTGCAAGCGGGAGGGGAGGGGAGGGTGGGGTGGGGTGGTTGGTTTACAGGGAAGTAGAGTGAACCGGGGGGGGGGGGGGTTGGAGGGTTCATCAAGGAGAAACAAACAGAAGTTTCACACAGTAGCCTGGCCAGTCACAAAACTCGTTTTCAAAGCTTCTCTGATACGCACCGCGCCCTGCTGTGCTCCTCTAACCGCCCTGGTGTCTGGCTGCGCGTAATCAGCGGCCAGGCGAGTTGCCTCAACCTCCCACCCCGCCATAAAGGTCTCCCCCTTACTCTCACAGATATTGTGGAGCGCACAGCAAGCAGCAATAACAATGGGGATATTCTTTTCGCTGAGGTCTGAGCGAGTCAGTAAGCTGCGCCAGCGCGCTTTTAAACGTCCAAATGCACATTCCACCACCATTCGGCACTTGCTCAGCCTGTAGTTGAACAGGTCCTGACTCCTGTCCAGGCTGCCTGTGTACGGCTTCATGAGCCATGGCATTAAGGGGTAGGCTGGGTCCCCAAGGATCACGATAGGCATTTCAACATCCCCAATGGTCACTTTCTGGTCCGGGAAGAAAGTCCCTTCCTCCAGCTTTCGAAACAGAGCAGAGTTCCTGAAGACGCGAGCATCATGTACCTTTCCTGGCCATCCCACGTTGATGTTGGTGAAACGTCCCTTGTGATCCACCAGGGCTTGCAGCAGCATTGAAAAGTACCCCTTGCGGTTTACGTAGTCGGTGGCTTGGTGCTCCGGTGACAAGATAGGGATATGGGTTCCGTCTATGGCCCCGCCACAGTTTGGGAATCCCATTTCAGCAAAACCATCCACTATTGACTGCACGTTGCCCAGAGTCACTACCCTTGCTATCACCAGGTCTTTCATTGCCCTGGCAAATTGGATCACAGCAGCCCCCACCGTAGATTTGCCCACTCCAAATTGATTCCCGACTGACCGGTAGCTGTCTGGCGTTGCAAGCTTCCACAGGGCTATCGCCACTCGCTTCTCAACTGTGAGGGCTGCTCTCATCTTGGTATCCTGGCGTTTCAGGGCAGGGGAAAGCAAGTCACAAAGTTCCATGAAAGTGGCCTTACGCATGCGAAAGTTTCGCAGCCACTGGGAATCGTCCCATACCTGCAGCACGATGCGATCCCACCAGTCTGTGCTTGTTTCCCGGGCCCAGAATCGGCGTTCCACGGTATCAACCTGCCCCAGTGACACCATGATTTCCACATTGCTGGGGCCCGTACCTTGTGTGAGGGCTGTGTCCATGTCAATTTCCTCATCACTCTCGTCGCCGCGCTGCAATCGCCTCCTCGCCTGGTCCGGGTTTCGCCTTGGCATGTTCTGGCTCTGCATATACTCCAGGACAATGCGCGTGGTGTTCATAGTGCTCATAATTGCCGCGGTGATCTGAGCGGGCTCCATGATCCCAGTGCTAGCTATGGCGCCTGGTCAGAAAAAAGGCGCGAAAGTAGTATCTGATGGACCAGGAGAAGGAGGGCGGGAGGGAGGGAGGGAGGGAGGGAGGGCCGAGTGACGACATGGCGTACAGGTACAGGAACAGGGAGAAACACAAACAACTGTCACACAGAATGGTCCCCCCAAAGATTAAACTGGAAACCCTGGGCTTAGCAGGCCGTTGATTTCACGGAGGAAGGGGAAGCAAATGAACACAGAACAAATCTATTTTTTACATCTTAAGGTGGCAGCCGACGCTGCAGCATGAGTGACAGCCATACCAGTATGACGACGATGGGTACCAATCATAATATGCCATCATCTGCCAAAAGGCAAGGGGCTGCTGCTGTGTAGCAATGCAGCCCCACGTCTGCCAGCCCCACGTCCGCCAGCACCCAGCATCGCCCTCGGCCTCTTCTGGGTGCTTAGCAGACAATATTGGGCAATTGGCAGAAAATAGTATATTATGACTGGTAACCGTCATCATCGAAACAGTAGCATGTCTGCCCAGGTGGCCATGATTGACAGCCATACCAGTACGACGACGATGGGTACCAGTCATAATATACCATCGCCTGCAAGGGGCTGGTGCAATGCAGCCCTACGGCTGCCAGCCCCACGGCTATCACTCATGCTACACCGTCTACCGCCAAAAGGCAGTTAGCAGCTGCTGCTGTGTAGCAATGCAGTCCCACGTCTGCCGGCACCCAGAGGACATATGGTGACGGTGAGCTCAGCTGAGCTGAGCGGGCTCCATGCTTGCCGTGGTATGTTGTCTGCACAGGTAACCCAGGTAAAAAGGCGCGAATCTATTGTCTGCCGTTGCTGTGACGAGGGGGGAGGGGCCTGACGACATGTACCCAGAACCGCCCGCGACACTGTTTTGCATCATCCGGGCATTGGGATCTCAACCCAGAATTCAAAGAAAAGGCGCGAACCGCTTCTCGGCTCGAGCTGTGGCGCAAACGTAGTATCTGACGGCCTAGGGGAAGGAGGGAGGGGGGCCGAGTGACGACATGGCGTACAGGCACAGGGAATTAAAATAAAGAACGGTGGCTGTGCATCAGGGAGAGACACAAACAACTGTCACAGACTGGTCCCCCCCAAAGATTAAACTGAAAACCCTGGGTTTAGCAGGCCGTTGATTTGACGGAGGGAGGGGGAAGCAAATGAATACAGAGAAAATCTATTTTTTTACATCTTAAGACGACGGTGCAGCGTGACTGATAGCCCTCGGCATCTTTCTGGGTGCTTGGCAGCAAATACGGGGCGGTGTATGACGATGGTCTTCAGGCCTATTGCACGAGCTGCTGCTCAGGGAAGACTCTGCTAACGTGCGATGACCCGACTTGTAATAGGCCGGCTAACAGTCATAATACACCATTTACTGCCAAAAGGCAAGCCCCACGGCTGCCAGCACCCAGATCGCCGATGAAGGCTACCAGTCTACTGCACCGTCTACCGCCAAAAGGCAGTTAGCAGCTGCTGCTGTGTAGCAATGCAGTCCCACGTCTGCCGGCACCAAGAGGACATATGGTGACGGTGAGCTCAGCTGTGCTGAGCGGGCTCCATGTTGTCTGCACAGGTAACCCAGGTAACCCAGGTAAAAAGGCGCGAATCTATTGTCTGCCGTTACTGTGACGGGGGAGGGAGGGGCCTGACGACATGTACCCAGAACCGCCCGCGACACTGTTTTGCATCATCCGGGCATTGGGATCTCAACCCAGAATTCCAAGGGGCGGCGGAGACTGCGGGAACTGTGGGATAGCTGTGGGATAGCTACCCATAGTGCAATGCTCCGGAAGTCGACACTAGCCTCGTACTGTGGACGCGGTCTGCCGACTAGAGCACCTAGAGCATTTTATCGTGTGGACATACACAATCGGCTGTATACAACCGATTTCAATAAAACCGGCTTCTATAAATTCGAAATAATTTCGTAGTGTAGACATACCCTAGGAAGTGTCTTGAAAAGAGGAGTTAGGGGTGACAGGGGCCAGAGCTTACTGCCTTTTTCCTTTAATTTATGATGCCATGCTTTTCGACTATTCTAAACAACTAGGTGGTGCTTTGTGGTTTCCCAGGAATGTGTCGTGCTTGTTTAAACTGTGTGCTGTGCATTTGCAAACCTTTATCCTTACATTGTCCCTGATGCAGTGATTACTCAACAGCAATTACTCATCTCCATTCTGTGGTGACAGCACTAGAAGAGAGGAGGTGATCCTTGTCTGCAATGACAGGGGTTACTTGGGTATATTATGATTATGTGCATAGTACAAATAATCTCAGTGCCCTCTACCAGACCGGAGTGCCTGAGTATGAAGGAGTCATGACAGGATCCCAGGTACTAGCCCTCTGCATATGTGAACATCTGCTTGAAATTGTGAACTGCTATTATGTACAAGAAGTAGGTGGATTTTCTTTTTCGTAAGCAGCATTTTATTACTTGGGTGGCTTCAGGGGAACATGATGCCCACGACAGACAGGAATTACACCATTGTATAGAACTTCTGCATGGTTTGCTGTTACTTCTCTTTGTCCCTTGGACAATGGATATATTAGCTGATGCTACAGGGAAATGCTTAAGGAATTAATCTAGGGAAGTATATGCAGGTAACTGACTACATGGTACCCCGGGTGTCTCAAAGGATTCCAAGGGCCATGGTAGCCTTCACAGAAACTGGCAGGACATGCCTTTGCTGAGTCTGGCTCTCCAAGCCATCTTTTCATTCTTGCAGAGAGTACAGAATGCCTGCTTCTTTCTCTGAAGGAATTTCCAGGACCAGAAATCATAGAACTGGAAGGGACCTCGAGAGGTCATCTAGTCCAGTCCCCTGCACTCAAGGCAGGACTAAGTATTACCTAGACCATTCCTGACAGGTGTTTGTCCAACCTGCTCTTAAAAATCCCAAGTGATGGAGATTCCACAACCTCCGTTGGCAATTTATTCCTGTGCTTCACCACTCTGATAGTTAGGATGTTTTTCCTAAAGTCCAACCTAAACTGCCCTTGCAGCAAGTTAAGTCTATTGCTTCTTGTCCTATCCTCAGAGGTTAAGAACAACAATTTTTCTCCCTCCTCCTTGTAACAACCGTTTATGTACTTGAAAACGGTTATCATGCCCCCCTCAGTCTCTCCAGCCTAAACAAACCCATTTTTTTTCAATCTTCCCTCATAGGTCATGTTGTCTACACTTTTAACCATTTTTGTTGCTCTTCTCTGGACTTTCTCCAATTTGTCCACATCTTTTCTGAAATGTGGCACCCAGAACTGGACACAATACTCCAGTTGAGGCCTAATCAGCGCGGAGTAGAGTGGAATTACTTCTCGTGTCTTGCTTACAATACTCCTGCTAATACATCCCAGAATGATGTTTGCTTTTTTTGCAACAGCGTTACACTGTTGACTCATATTTAGCTTGTGATCCACTATGACCCCCAGATCCCTTTCTGCAGTACTCCTTCCTAGGCAGTCATTTCCCATTTTGTATGTGTGCAACTGATTGTTCCTTCCTAAGTGGAGTACTTTGCATTTGTCCTTATTGAATTTCATCCTATTTACTTCAGACCATTTCTCCAGCTTGTCCAGATCATTTTGAATTACACCTCTACCCTGATATAACACGAATTCGGATATAACGCAGTAAAGCAGTGCTCCGGGGAGGGGCGGGGCTGCGCACTCCGGTGGATCAAAGCAAGTTTGATATAACGCAGTTTCACCTATAACATGGTAAGATTTTTTGGCTCCCGAGGACAGCGTTATATCGAGGTAGAGGTGTATAATCCTATCCTGCAAAGCACTTGCAACCTCTCCCAGCTTGGTATCATCCGCAAACTTTGTAAGTGTATTCTTTATGCCATTATCTAAATCATTGATGAAGATACTGAACAGAACCGGACCCAGAAACGATCCTTCCGGGACCCCACTCATGATGCCCTTCCAGCATGACTATGAACCTCTGATAACTTCTCTCTGGGAACGATTTTCCAATGAGTTATGCACCCACCTTATAGTAGCTCCATCTAGGTTGTATTTCCCTAGTTTGTTTATGGGAAAGTCATGCGAGACAGTATCAAAAGCCTTACTAAAGTCAAGATATACTACATCTACCGCTTCCCCCCTATGCACAAGGCTTGTTACCCTGTCAAAGAAAGCTATCAGGTTGGTTTGACATGATTTGTTCTTGACAAATCCATGCTGACTGTTATTTATCACCTTATTATCTTTGTACTGGTTTGTACAAAGATGTAACAAATTAGGTGTTTGCAAATTGATTGTTTAATTATTTGCTCCATTATATTTCTGGGTACAAAAGTTAAGCTGACTGGTCTGTAATTCCCTGGGTTGTCCTTATTTCCCTTTTTATAGATGGGCACAATATTTGCCCTTTTTCAGTCTTCTGGAATGTTCCACTCTTCCATGACTTTTCAAAGATAATTGCTAATGGCTCAGATATCTCCTCAGTCAGCTCCTTGAGTATTCTAGGATGCATTTCATCAGGTGCTGGTGATTTCAAGACATCTAACTTGTCTAAGTAATTTTTGACTTGTTCTTTCCCTATTTTAGACTCAGATCCTACCTCATTTTCACTAGCATTCATTATGTTAGACATCCAATTGCCACCAACCTTCTTGGTGAAAACCAAAACAAATAAGTCATTAAGCACTTCTGCCATTTCCACATTTTCTGTTATTGTCTTCCCCCCTCATTGAGTAATGGGGCTACACTGTCCTTGGTCTTCCTCTTGCTTCTAACATATTTGTAGAATGTCTTCTTGTTACCTTTTATGTCCCTAGCTAATTTGATCTTGTTTTGTGCCTGGGCTTTTCCAATTTTGTCCCTACATACTTATGTTATTTGTTTATATTCATCCTTTGTAATTTGACCGAGTTTCCTCTTTTTGTAGGACTCTTTTTTGAGTTTTAGATCATTGAAGATCTCCTGGTTAAGCCAGGGTGGTCTCTTGCCATACTTCCTATCTTTCCTATGCAGTGAGATAGTTTGCTCTTGTGCCCTTAATAATGTCTCTTTGAAAAACTGCCAACTGTCTTTTATTATTTTTCCCCTTAGACTTGCTTCCCATGGGATTTTACCTACCAACTCCCTGAGTTTGCTAAAGTCTGCCTTCTTGAAATTCATTGTCTTTTGGGTTCTGTGCTCCCTCTTACCATTCTTTAGAATCATGAACTCTACCATTTCATGATCACTTTCAAATTCTCAACCAGTTCTTCTCTATTTTTCAAAATCAAATCTAGAACAGCCTCCCCACTAGTAGCTTTCTCCACCTTCTGAAATAAAAAATTGTCTCCAATACATTCCAAGAACTTGTTGGATAATCTGTGCCCTGCAGTGTTATTTTCCCAACAGATGTCTGGGTAGTTGAAGTCCCCCATCACCACCAAGTCCTGTGCTTTGGATGATGTTGTTAGTTGTTTAAAAAAAGCCTCATCCACCTCTTCTTCCTGGTTTGGTGGTCTGTAGTAGACCCCCTTCCGTGACATCACCCTTGTTTGTTACCTCTTTTATTCTTACCCAGAGACTTTCAATAAGTCCGTCTCATATTTCTATCTCAACCTCAGTCCAAGTATATACATTTTTAATATATAAGGCAACACCTCCTTCCTTTTCCCCCTGCCTGTCCTTCCTGAGCAAAGTGTATCCTTCTATACCAATGTTCCAGTCATGGGTATTATCCCACCAAGTCTCCGTGATGCCATCTATGTCATGGTTGTGTTTATTTACTAGCATTTCAAGTTCTTCCAGCTTATTCCCCATACTTCTTGCATTAGTATACAGACATCTAAGATAGTGATTTGATCCCACGCCTCCAGTTCTGTTTTGTCTCTCCCTTATTTCTGCTATAACCACCCATGCTACCCCCAGATTCTGACCCTTCTCCCAGGTCTCCATGTTTTTGACTTACCTGTGGGCTTTGGTCACCTGCCCCCATTGAAGTTTAAAGCCCTCCTCACTAGGTTAGCCAGTCTGTAGCCAAATATGCTCTTCCATATAGCGAGAAGGCGGCTTGTGGACTCTACCTCTGAGTTAGGGCCCTTACTCTTTTCTTTCCTTCTCTCTCTCTCCTCTTCCTCATCTGCCTCAGAATTAATAGGTCCAGCATTGCTGCTTGTTCCTCAGTCCCATTCCCACGGTCCTGTCTGCCACCCCTTCCCATCAGCCCCACAAAACTCAGCCTATTTCTTCCTCCAACCCCTGGGCTCTCTCCTCTTCCCTTTTTAACAAAACTCCTGTCCACACTAAAAAATTGTTTCTCTCCAATACAAGTAGTGTGTGTATATATGGGTTCCTTACCTCAAACTTTGCTTCTTTGGAGCCAGAGTGAGTTACCTAGCAGAAGAATAGAGGGCTGATGGGAGAGTTTCTCCATCTGTGTTCCACCTGCCAAAAAGGCATCTACTTTGTGTGTGCTTGATCCAGCTTCAGTGTACCTCATGCAATTCTGAAAGTAGATTGCGCACACTAACCTCGGGGGCTATTCCCTCTACACTGTCCATTCTGTGGTGTGCACATGATCAGTGCATGGCCACCCACAACCTGTGGAAATCCTATCCATGCAATTGTAGCTCTGGGTTGCACATTGTGAGTTAGTCTGCACAAGATTTTGGAAATTTGGCCCTTAAAATATCTGATCCTCTTTTGTTGCTTCTAACATATAACTACTGTATCACAGCTAAGCTCTTGTCCTAATGCACTATTTCAGAAAGTATTCTTAGTAAACACTTCCAACTGAAATTTTATGACATGCAAGGCCACTGGAAATCATGGGAGAAATAACAACAGAATACTTCAAGAGGTCAGAAATGCAAGGCCATTGTCATCTTCTTGTGGTGCATTAGTAATCAAAATGCATCATCTACCTACTTGAACAACTACTGATATGAATGTATTCTGGAACAGAATATATTTGGTTTCCCAACACCATTTGCTTTTAGTTAAAAACAGTTCAAGACAATCATACATACAATGAACAATAATAAATTATTTCAAGATTTGTACAAGACATTTGCCAATCCACTAGAATGCTATATTTACTAAACAGGCATAGCTAAAGAAAATAATTATGGATTGCATGTAATGTCGGTCAAGTTACATTTCACTTATTACTTTTCTATTGACCTTGTGTTATAAATTGTCCAGAAAGATTTTCTTTTCACAGCAAATATATCAATCAAATGGCTTGAATCTTTTCCCTTTGTAAACTTTACAGCAATGTGAACGAATCAACAAAACAATTGTTCTCTAACGGTGAACTAGATTTAATTAAAATTTAAATATCAGTTATTGGTAAATAGAAGAAATGATCCTGGCTCATTACTAGCAGAAAGTGTTCTGTGGTAAATCAGGATGTTTCTGCTGTTTACCACCTCAGAGGTTTATAATGAACAATGTAAACTAATTCAATTGCATGCACAAATTACTACATAGTGATTGGCCTCTGACAGGGTTCAAGGATTCAATCAAGTATAGCTTTCCCACACAACAAACTGAAGCCACTCAAATAGCACGGCTTTAAAAAAACATAACACTTTAAATCCATGGCCACAATGGTAATCTTTGTAGGTAAAGCTGATGGAGGCATTCAAAATAACTTGACATAACTGATTCATTTATGGATTAACATCTAGATTCATTGTCTGTCAACGCAAATATGACTGACCTCAACTACGTGGAATCAATAAATCTTTATTTGTCACAACAGATATCAGTGTCTGCTTATTCCCAGGTACAAGAGTAAAGTACTAGCTCCTACTTAGCTGAAAACCATCATGTGACCTGTCAATAGGTTTCTGTTGCTTACCTCCTCAGAGGTCAATAATGAGATTTGGAAAATTACCAGTTGGATAGCACATGTGAATGATTGCATTGCAATTACTTGCAGTGAATTCTATGGTACTATTATTCACATCCCAGGAAATAAACAGAAGCTTTTCTAGACCCCCATTTGAGAATGTTTATTTCAAGGAAACGGTTTCATTTTTGAATTTTGTGGCCATAATGGAAGATTTGCATATGTTCATTCCAATGAAGAAATTCAGAATGTATGTAAAAATATACAAACTGACTAATTGTTTGGGTGAGTAATGAGATTTTATTGGCTCTTGCATTAAATATTGACCATCTCAGGTCAATAGCTGTTGATATTCACATCAACAGAAGTCAGTATTTGTTTATTATCAAAAAGCCCTTTCAAAGACGGTATTAGAGGGTTGACCACTTTTCTTATAGACCAAACAATATATAATATTAATGTATTATTATTATTAGTGATTCAGTTAATTTTTGCTCTGGTGAACAGGTAAATTCTTTGTTGCCTGGGGATATATGAAATAGCATGTTAGTTGCCTAGGATAAAATGCTCACAAGTATCAAAGTGATTTAGGAGCCTTAGTCCCATTTTTAAAAGTGATTTATGGGCTCATTCAAATATCTGAGGACACAGCTCTGTTCCATAGACTATAAATTAATGTTATATGCAGACAATGCCCTTTTCTATATCTCCAAGCCAAAAACCACAATTCCAGCCCTCTTATCACTAATTCAAAAATTGGGATCAGTGTCTGGTTACAAATAAATTGGAAACAATCTAAACTATTGGAAATCTCCTGGTTGTCACATAGTGGGTGGGGCTCTTTCTCAATAGATGCAAATTGATGCAATTAAGTATCTAGGTAGAAAAGTACCAAGAAATATTAATAAACTAATGCAGATAAATTGAGATCCCATAGTTTCTCAAACAGTTAGTGATACAAATATGTGGCATCTTCTATCCAGGAGCCTGTTGAGAAGGGTTAACATAATAAGAATGAATATTCTCCCTAGGCTTCTCTATATTCTAAATGGCGTATCTGCATAATGGAAAATTTAATATGATTAGTAGACCCTTCCTGTAAGGCGTGGTCAATATCCATGATTAACATTTAAAACCTGCACTGCCCTATAGGCAAGTTGGGCTCCCAGACCTACAAAATTAAAATGGTCATGTCACAGGTGTCAAATTGGTTCTACTATGCTCAGGGCCAGCTCCAGGCACCAGCTTGCCAAGCAGGTGCTTGGGGCGACCACTTCGGAGAGGGGCGGCACGTCCAGCTGTTTCGCGGCAATTCGGCAGACGGTCCCTCACTCCCGCTCGGCGCGAAGGACCTCCCGCCGAATTGCCGCCGCAGATCGCGATCACAGCTTTTTTGTTTTGTTTTGTTTTTTGTTTGGCTGCTTGGGGCGGCCAAAACCCTGGAGCTGGCCCTAACTATGCTAATACCCTTATACCCACATGGGTGGAAATTGAATGTGTATTAATGTATCCAGTTCCTCCTGTGGGTCTCCTTGATTCCTCTTTTTGTCCAATGGAGAAAAAATAAAGTGTCTACAGTGATGGCTGGTTGAAGGGTTTCGACTGTCCTAGCTAAGAGGTACTATTTTCATTCTCGCCATCATGCAAAAGCACCTATTCAGGGCAATCCAGAGTTGCAGATTGGGAACAAATCTATAATTTGGAAGAACTAGCTGTGCAGGGGCATCATGTGAATTTCCCAAGCAGCCACGGATGAGGGCTTTGTTCCTTTTCTAACGCAAAAGCAACGTTGTGATCCTTCATCCTCAGCAGATTGGCAGTATTTACAATTAAAACACTTGCTAGCATATTAATTTGGTCTGGATACCCTAGGACTGTCACAGGCCCCAGAACTACTGGGTACTGTGCAGGCCCATGTCCACTACGTAAACTTTGTTAATGAAGAGGAACTCCACGAGTATGGAGTACTTTATGCAAGTGTGGAAAGGGGATTTATCACAGTCCCCTAAAAGAATCACAGAGTATATTATGGGAGTGTTAAAAATGCTTCTGTGGCTTCTATGCCTGATACAACCAGATCTTATTCAAAATGTACTGGATGCTACAGAGGATGCACAAGATAAAGGCCTTATACTCTGATGTTTGTTGGTGCTGTATAAGGAAACCTGGTGCATATGCTATGGGACTGTCCAACAGTCAGGCAGCTGTGGAAAGAGGTGGACACAAGAGTTAAAATTGTGCTTGGCTTCAGTGCGCAAACCTCAGCTGAAAATTACATCCTAGGTTATTTACCTGCTGAGCTCTGCCACAGAGAATTTGGTTCTTGAGGACTGCAATCATCACCAACCTCATGATTTTACAAAAACAGAAAACCAGGCTTATGGCCAAAATAGAACTGTGGTATTCAGACCTGTCTGAGTTAGCAGCCAAAGAAAGAATATCTTATCGCTGTCAAGAGCATTTATATGAATTTGAAGAAATTTAGACCCTGTTTCTAGATAACATTTTTTACCCAAATGTTGATATGGCTCGAAGCATGCCAGAGCTCATTCCTCCTCCTCTTTTCCCCCTCCCCGTCTCTTCATTCCCTCTTCTCCCTATTCATGTATGTCTTCTCCTGCTTTTTTTTACTGTTACCCCCACCCTAACATGTTATGTGTATATAGTAGTGTCTGGGTTTTTACTGTCTAGTCTTTCAGCTTTGACAAGTTGTAAAATTGTGTACTTGAATAATTAAGAATATAAGAATGGCCATACTGGGTCAGACCAACGGTCCATCTAGCCCAGTAGCCTGTCTTCTGATAGTGTCCAGAGCCAGATGCCTCAGAGGGAATGAACAGAACAGGGCAATTTTGAATGATTCATTCCCTGTCATCCAATTCCAGCTTCTGACAGTCAGAGGTTTAGGGACACCCAGGGCATGGCGTTGCATCCCTGACTATCCTGGCTAATAGCCCGGGCCAGCTCCAGGCACCAGCCCTCCAAGCATGTGCTTGGGGCGGCACCTGGAGGGGGGCGGCGCTCACCCAGGGAGAATGGGGCCGCGGCCGGGTTATCTGCCCTCTTCCCAGCCCTCTGGCTGGTCAGGGAGAGCGGGGCCACCGCCGGGCTCGGCACCCTCCCCTGCCGCGCTCCCCACCGGGGAGCGGGGGGCGGCGGGAGGCTTTTTTGCCTGGGGCGACAAAAAAGCCAGAGCCGGCCCTGCTAATAGCCATTGATGGACCTATTCTCCACAAACTTATCTGATTTTTTTTTTCTGAGCCCAATAGTTATACGTTTGGCTTTCACAACATCCCCTGGCAACGAGTTTCACAGCTTGACTGTGCATTGTGTGAAGAAGTATTTCCTTATGTTTGTTTTTTAACTGCTGCTTATTAATTTCATTGGGTGACCCCTGGTTCTTGTATTATGTGAAGGGATAGACAGCATTTTCCTATTCACTTTCTCAATGCCATTCATGATTTAGATCTCTATTATATCCCTCCTTAGTCATCTCTTTTGTAAGCTGAACAGTTCCAGTCTTTTTAATCTCTCCTCCTATAAAAGCTGTTCCATACCCCTAGTCATTTTTATTGCCCTTCTCTGCACCTTTTCCAATTCTAATATATCTTTTTTGAGAAAGGTGACCAGAACTGCGCACAGTATTCAAGGTGTGGGCGTACATTGGATTTATATAGTGGCATTATGATATTTTCTGTTTTATTATCTATCCCTTTCCTAATAGTTCCTACCATTCTGTTAGCTTTTTTGACTGCTGCTGCACATTGAGCAAATGTTTGCTGAGATCTATCCACAATGACTCCAAGATATTTTTCTTGAGTGGTAACAGTTAATTTAGAACGCACCATTTTATCTGTATAGTTGGGATTATTTTTTTCGAGTGTGCATTACTTTGCATTTATCAACATATCAACATCAAATTTAATCTGTAAAGCCTCCCTTAACTTGTGATATTTCAGAAATTGTGGATTTTGCAATATTAGGCTTCCACTGCAATTTTGACATCAGGAACTCCAGCCACGGGGCTAAGAGTGGGAGTCTCTGCTCTCAGCCCTGTGGTCCGGCTGTTAGCCCCAGGCCTCCACTCTCAGCCCCAGGCAGCCGACAGTGGAAAATCATGGACAAGTAACAATGGACTTTATTACTGTAAATAATAAAGTCCATTATTACTTTTATGCAATTTTCAGCTGCAATTTTTTGACAATCATCGTGCAATTCAAGTAGGGTCTTATTCATCTGCCATTTTGTCGCCCAGTCACCCAGTTTAGTGAGATCCCTTTGTAACTTTTTGCAGTCAGCTTTGTCCTTAACTATCTTGAGTAACAGTGTATCATCTGAAAACTTTGCCACCTCACTGTTTATCCCCTGTTCCAGATCATTTATGAATATGTTGAACAGCACAGGTCACAGTACAGATCCTTGCTATTTACGTCATTCCATTGTGAAATCTGACCATTTATTCCTACCCCTATCTTTTAACCACTTACTGATCCAGTCAAAAAAGCTAACAGAATGTTGGGAATCATTAAGAACGGGGTAGATAATAAGACAGAACATAGGATATTGCCTCTATATAAATCCATGGTACGCCCATATCTTGAATACTGCATGCAGATGTGGTCGCCCCATCTCAAAAAAGATATATTGGAATTGGAAAAGGTTCAGAAAAGGGCAACAAAAATGATTAGGGGTATGGAACAGCTGCCATATGGGGAGAGATTTGGGACTTTTCAGCTTGGAAAAGAGAGAAATAAGGGGGGATATGATAGAGGTCTATAAAATCATGACTAGTGTGGAGAAAGTAAATAAGGAAATGTTATTTACTCCTTCTCATAACACAAGAACTAGGGGTCACCAAATGAAATTAATAGGCAGTAGGTTTAAAACAAACAAAAGCAAGTATTTCTTCACACAATGCACAGTAAACCTGTGGAACCGTTTGCCAGAAGATGTTGTGAAGGCCAAGACTATAACAGGGTTCAAAAAAGAACTAGATAAATTCATGGAGGATAGGTCCATCAATGGCTATTAGCCAGATGGGCAGGGATGGTGTCCCTAGCCTCTGTTTGCCAAAAGCTGAGAATGGGCGACAGGGGATGGATTACTTGATGATTACCTGCTCTGTTCATTCCCTCTGCGGCATCTGGCATTGGCCACCGTCGGAAGGCAGGATACTGGGCTAGACGGATCTTTGGTCTGACCCAGTATGGCCGTTCTTATGAGAGGACTTTCCCTCTTATCCCATGACTGCTTAGTTTGCTTAGGAGTCTTGGATGCTGGACCTTTCTGAAAGTCCAAGTATGCTATATCCACTACCTCACCCATGTCCCCATGCTTTTTGACACCCTCAATTTTTTTTAATTCTATTGGAGATCCTGTGAAGCGCAGGATTGGGAAATATATACAAGCTGTAAATAATTTCCCTTTTTGTACCGTTCATTGTCTATTTCTTATGAAAACCAATACACATTTTTAAAAAGGGGTTTAGGCACTTAGAAGCCTAAATCTCATTGAAAGTGAATGGGATTTAGACACCTAATTGCCTAAATCTCTTTTGAAAATGGGACTTAAATGCTTGAGTCACATAGATGCTTTTGAAAATGTTACCTGTAAAGATTAGGGGTCAAATTCTGCTCTCTGCTGCACCTAGATAACCTCAACGCATGTGAAACAGATAACAGATTTGATCCCAGAAATGTAAACTATCAGTAGCATTGTCTTTAGTCATCTACATGACTGCACCTTGTACACAATGACTCAAAACAAGATTTTTGTTTAATTCTCTGAGGGAAACATACACATGTACAACTTCACAGATTTTTTTTATTCCTGACATTTTGCTTGGAAGAAAATTGTTTTCTGGAGGCCAGCAACAATATAATGTCTTTAACAAAAGAACCACATTTTCATGGATTTGAAAGCAGCCCTGGTTGATAGCAGCTAAACCTTATCTACCATTGAATGTCTTATTAATGTGAAATGGGTTTGTGTTATCAACTTAAATCCAGGAGGACAGATGAGCACATCAAAGCTGGAACTAATTTGAGACTGATGGCAGGTTTGAGAAACATACCTGGGACTGAATGGGCATGGAGAGTGAACTACCATTTTGCCAGTGAAACCTCCAGGTATTGGTGAGGACATATTGTGAGACAATGAGAGGAACATCACATTACTGATGTTGTGCTTCTTTCATGGATTTAAATATTCATCTCCTAACACTGCCAATCTGACAGCATTCATGAGGCCTAACATCATGGATTTCTCCAGCCCTGGAAAAGTTTTCTTTTTACAGGAGAGATGAGGTTCTCACCCTACCCTCAAAGATCCCACATTGCAGCAACCATTCCTCAAGACCACAATAATACTGCTGGATGTGGCAGCGGAGTGTATTTCATGACTAAGGAATTTAAAGTAAGCTTCCAACTTGAACTCAGGTCCCTTGGATAGCAGTTGTCACTAGACTAAGGTGCTGACCTCAAAGGTCTATTTTTGAAAAGGACACTATCAATTTGACCCATCTAAAAAGCAATATAGGACCTAGTTCAGCAAAATACTTAAACACCTATCAACTTTAAACATGCGAGTAGTCCTACTAGTGTAAATAAACAGTGGGTTGGAGGGGTCAGAGGGCTGTTATTTTAAGCTGCTCTTGGTAAGAGAGATCTGAAATCTCTTCAGAAAAGAGGAAGAACAAATAGTGAATTTGAGGATGATGATGTACCCGCAGAGCAGAAGGTCACTGGCTGGAAGAGGGAAGGATTTTTAAGGAAATGTGTGGCTACACAGAGCAGAGGATTTTGTCCCTGAATCCTTTAAAAAAAGAAATGTCTTACTCAAATGTACTTTTTGATTTACTCTTATTGAATTGCAAGAACAATTACCTGTAGCCCCTACATGAAAACCTGGGCTCAGTTGTTCCTTTAAGGTACTGTGTCCTGCATTGAGGCAATGCAGCAGTAGACTACTCCAGTAGGTATTATGCACAATGTCTCTCTGAGCTCCCTGGTGCATAGGGGAGCACACCCACTTCTACACCCCTTCATGGGCTGCACTGTATCCTTCTTCCTTTGGTCATGGTAGAGGGAGGGGCTATGGTCCCATTTTATCTCTACCTAATTTAGTTAGGGTGGCTACTACTGCTAGCAGCACCAGCCAAGGGGCATCCTTGTGCTAAGTGTGCACAAGAACTTCAATTGTGGCTGGTCTTTGCACAGGACAGGTTCCCTAGCTCAGCAGCACAGGTGCTGGCCACAAATTAACCCTTTATTTGTATTTGTATTTTGCAGAAATTCCTGTTCATTATTTTTCAAGAAAGATCCTTTCAGAATGACAAGACACTTCCTAAATACAAGGAGGAAAGCAACAGCAACAACAAAAAGAGAGCGAGAATGTGTATATGTGTGTGTGAGAGAGAAACAGGATTCTGTACTGAACCAGCATCTTCCAAAGTTAATGCCAGCATAGCTTGTTTTGGGATATATGGAGTGGTTAAGGAAAGTACAATATTGCTCCTTAAAGTGTGTTTGCACTCTAAAAAATAACACTTACAAATTGCATGGTGAGTTCTATCTTTATTGTTTCTTAATTCTTTTCAAAGCATATAGATTTTACAAGATTTTTTGTTTTGTTTTTCTAATTGTAATCCCTGAAAACTCTACTTGGGATCTGAGACTAAAGTGGGGTTCTTTCTGAGCCATCATATAAGTTAATAAAGGCTCTGCAAGAAAAATTAGGTCTTCAGTTATACTCGTGCAACCTCAATGTCTTCCAGTCATGGCCTCAATGACACCTGTTCAGTCTCACTTCAAATTGTGTATTTGAATAGGTGTAAATGACTGGAATTTATTAATCAATTCTGATGCGGATACACAAGGAGGAACAGAATCCAGATCATGCTCTCTTAGGTGTCATGGTTCTATAGCTTTAACAGGAGTATGACAAATTAAAAACTTACTGTTGTTATTAAAGTGATTAGCTATAAACTCTGAAGATACATCAGAAGCAAAGATCCCTCAGGGGGGAGAGAGAGAGAGAGAGAGAGAGAGAGAGAGAGAGAATATATAGACACATATACACACACGTGTGCACACACACATACACGGAGTACTTACTTTTCAGAGTAGAACAAGAAAAATGCAGTGAAGTGTTTCTTCAGGAAAAATGAGAACTTGGTAAACTCAGAACACACAACACAGCACCATAACATTTTGATATAGTTAATCCAGAAACACCCAGGTCTAGGCAAGGTTTCTCAGACCCAAGCTATTATCCCTCTGTCCTCAGTGGACTTATAGGAAGCTTTCTCTGAGCCAAACTGCCATAAAAAAGGGATTTTCATAATCCCAATGCATCTGGGAAAGGATTTTCTTGATCTCGGAACTGAACTTTTCATATAAAAATAAGAGGAGTGACCAGTCCTGCTAACACACATCATCTGCGTTTGGGACAGAAAATCAAGAGGGGATCTCTCAGTTTATTTCATAAAATATTTATTTGTACATACCTTATTGTTACAACTGATAGTATTTAAAAGAAAATAATTTTTCATCTTTGGTAATCCTGGCAATTGGTGGCTGCTCTCGGTCATTCCTTTAATTCACTTTTTTGTTGTTTTTTGTTTTGGGAAACTATTTAAACAAGAGGTGTTTTTACAAGTTAGTGATATAGAGAGAAGCCCCAGATTCAAACAGCCCTGTTTGGTAAGGGGGGGCTTCTCTCTGTCTCTCTTTAGTTGAACTGCAATTCCAGATTGGAACACCCTGAAAATCTGGGAGGATTCAAGATCTGCTTTCAGATCCAGAATCAAATGTTAGCATTCAGGACCGTATCTAGTTTAAGCAAAACGACCTTATAGGACCTGTTAAAGTTTCTGTGGTATCACTTTGGACAATATAACCGAACTCCAACACTAGCTGATCAGATATAAATGCTTTGCAAGGCTGGATATATACTTTGCAAGACTGACAGGATAGTTTCTCTCTCCTGCTTATAGAGTTTTACTTTAAAGCAATTTTAATATGTTATTATAAATGGAGATATGCAATGACAGGTCTGCTTTAAGGTAGACAGAACACAATAGATGTGCCAATATGTATATACATTCCAAATTTGTTATCTACCCTCCTTGTTATTTGCTTATTCATTTTCTGAAATTAGCGTCAGGAGCACATTTCATGAGTGCTACATAGTCGATGTGCTTACTTCCCTGAATGCATTGTTAGTAGGGAGTGGTCAGCACACATGTGACTGTACACATTTTTCAGCTAACTTAGAGATCCAGAACAAAATTCAGTGCTCTGAACCATTAATGTAGGTCTGCAATACTCTCTAGGGTTTTCTGGCTCCACAACCAAATGAATGGCTTAAAACACATCCATATGTAATATATCATCTCTGGCAGATATAACATGGGCAATACTCCTCATTTAATAATTAATTCAACTATCATTCAATATAAATTACCTGTGTCAATTAGATATAGGCTAGTTTATTTAACTGTTTCTGAAACTTGTGTATGGGAAACACTGAATGGAAAATACAAAATACCAAAAAGTCCCAATGGTGGGTGAGTACTGCAGAGTTTTGGTTTGCACAAATGATGCCTTGGGATTTTGAATGAGGAGTGGCTTGGAAAGTTTAAAAAGCCCTCTTCTGATGTGCCTTACTCTGGACCAAGAGGCAAGTCTCATGTCACAAAAAGTTGCAACCCTAAGTGCAAAATCCTGCTGTAGATACCAGTCAGGAATATTACACTGTAATTTCTGATTACTGCACTCCCAAAAGGAATATAAGCAATAAAAGCAAATAGACATAGTATTTTCAGCGCACGCATGTTGGTTAGACTGTTTGGAGCCTACAATTTCATTCAAATATTGTTTATTCCTGATTTACCATTAAACAGTTACTTTGCTTGCCTAAATTATGCTCAGGTAAGAGCATATGGCTAGGGAATAAGTCCTGAACTGGACAGCCAGAACAATGTGGCAGACAAATAATCAACAAAGAAATTAATATGACACATGGTTATAGGCACAGGCTAAACATTGATCATATGATCCAGGAGCAAAGATAGATCTATAAAGATTTTCAAAGCTGTCTAGTGGATTTGGACACCCCATTCCCATTAATAATAACCGGCATTCTCATTTCCCAGCATGGCTTTGAAAGCTCAGCCATAGTGTGCAAACATATAGCTACTTTTCAACTAATTCACTATTTTTTTAAAACAAAGAACAGAACCAAGGCCCCACATAGAGCAGTGGCAAGGAAGGATGTGAGGATGATCGCTGTATGAGAGTTTCAGTGATGTGACGTCTCTTCCAGCCATAGCAATGGAGCAAAGAGAAATGATAGTGGTGACTGGGTGACAAAATGAACTGCAATTTTCAAAGAGTGATCTGTCTGCAATACTAGTGGACTTAAACTGTCCTGCACTGGACTCTCATGGAAATTTGATTTTTCATGAGTGAATTCACAGAGATACTCTTATTTAAGACAGTACTGGTAACTGGTGTTACTGATATAGAAAACTATACTTTTATAGTAAACGCAAGAGTGAACATCTGAGACAATATTAAAGCTAGTCAATAGGAGGATAGCCATCATAAAAACAGAATGGTGATTATAGTTTCCATCATCTTTTTCTGCAGCGATAGCATTAGTCCAGTTGATTGTCCTATGACAGTGTCATCTGGTTTATTACAATAGTTTTTCTTTAATGCACAAAGATATGTGGTGAACATTACTTATTTTCCCTAAGGGATAGATTCCGATACCAATGTTCATCTTGAATTGTCCACTGAAGCTAGTGGGACCTTTGTGGAGTAAGGTGCTACTCAACTTGAGTAAAGGTAGCATGAGGAGCTAGCCATTATTAAGCACAGTGAAAACCTAATTGAAGAAGAGAGCAAAAGAAATGTAAAGGATGGATGATGTATAAAATGTCTGTCTATGGGGAGGTACTTATATGGCCCCCATCATTGTAGTGTCTGAGCACCACACAATCTTCACTGTATTTATCCTTACAGCACCCCAGTGAGGTAGGGAAGTGCTATCATCCCCATTTCACAGCTGGGGAACTACAGCACAGAGAGACTAAGTGACTTCCCCAAGGGCATCCAGGGAGTCTGTAGCAGAGCAAGGAACTGAACTTGAGTCTTCCAAGTCCCTGGAACCATCCTTCCTCTCCCAGTAACAGTAAAAATATTTGAATTAAACCTCATTATGTACTTCACTGAAACCATTCTGTGGGTCAGATCATGAGGTCCTTACTGAGTTTTACTCAGTCCTTGTTCAGTGTGATGCTATCTGATTGAAAATGACCATTCTTATCATTGTTGCTATCACTGTTCTACAATTGCAACAAATCTTATACAAAGCGTATCATGTAATGTGTCAAAAGAAAAAGTTACAATCTGTTAAGTATGATTATCCTGGTTAAATCCATGTATCATCACTCTATCCAAAGTTATGAGTATTGGCTATGTATCTGTCTCTTAAACATATTTGTTAGTGGGGTAACACCCACAAGGTTGTTTACATTCAGTTTTGTCAACCCATTGTGAATGGACTATTCAAGCTTGATGAGCCATTAGGAAGAATGAACTCTCCAGATAGCTCTTCCATTATTAACTCTTTTCTTTAATTAATAAACCTTTAGTTTTAGTCACTAAAGGATTGGCATTAGCATGATTATTGGGTAAAATCTGGGTTATAAATTAACGTGGCTATGTGGCTGATGGGATAGTTTCTCAAGTTCAGGGTGGACTTGAGAGAGAGCCCCATGACCTTTTTGATCTGAAAATGGATGTTTTGACACAATTCCGTTTCATGAAAACCTTTGGAAGGTTTTGGGTTTGTTCCAATGCGTAACAAAAACAAATTTTGAAATCTAAAAAGTTGGCATGAAGTGGAATCGTCATCCTTCAGCCAGTTTTATTTATAATCCATTTCCCCTGGTTAGGATACCATTCTGTGCCTGGGAACAAGATCTCTCCTCTTTTCCTTGGGAGTAGAGAAGCACTGGATTTCTGGGCCTACCTCTTGGTATCATGACAGGGCCCAGGATGGAGGGAGCTTGCTAGCACCAGCTGCTGTTTCAACTTGCTGATCTACTTAAAAATAGGCAATGTACTTAGAGTGGGGTCAGAGTACTTAAAGGGGCAATGCGCATCTCTCTCTCTCTCTCTCGCTCACACATGGTGTGTGTCTCTGTCTGTGTCTGCCATGCTGTCTCCCCTCCCTCCACTTGTGCTGCCTTATAGACTGTGAGGCTATATTAATAACAATGTGTTAACCCTTGAGAGCTCAGCCAAGTTCTAGTTCATCATTTAGCAATAAGGCATTCCCTGGGAAATATCCCACCCTCTTCCACTCTCTGACTTCACCATCTCAACAAAGCTTCACAATCATCATTGCTGTGTACAGTATTAAATTGTTTGTTTAAAACTTATACTCTGTGTGTTTGTGTGTATATATATATATATATTAGTCCTTTATCTGGTGAAAAAAAATTCCCTGGAACCTAACCTCCCCTATTTACATTAATTCTTATGGGGAAATTGGATTCACTTAATATTGTTTCACTTAAAGTCCCATTTTTCAGGAACATAACTACAATGTTAAGTGAGGAGCTACTGTAGATCCAAATAGCTAGTCACTTTGAGGACTTTCTGAAAGACTATGTTTATGTCTATTCTCAGAGGTATACACCTCATAGAAATAGCACCCAATAGAAATCTAAGAACTCAGAAAATTCAATGAACCAATTGATTCCAGACAATTTTTTATTTCCTTTTTCATTTTCTCTTGCTGACTTTTAGATAAGAGAAAAAAACCCAACAATTTAATGCCTGCAGAATATGTGCAGTGTACTTTCACCTTTACATTCTCAAAGCCTTGCTGAAGCATTCTCAAAACTGTACTATACAAGCAACAGACAGAGGACCAACGATCAAAGATACATTCCAACCATGTCTTAGTACCTCAGTACTGGATAGTGCAATGCACTGAGGGGTAGTAGAGAATTTATTTAACACAATCTATTGTGTGTGTGTATGTGTGTGTGTGTTCATGTTGCGCACTGTGGGGGAGAGGGGAAGAGGAATAATATAAAACAGCATATTGAACATATGTTGTGTGCATAACAAAAAATGAACACAAAAGTACATCTTTTGTTATGCTGCCAAAGGGTACATTAAAAATATCAACCCACTGACTCAAAGCTATCAAGAGAGCCTCCTTATGCTAATAATGCAAACCAAGGGCTAAAGAGTCCCTGGTCTTTATTAAGATGTGCAGGGGATTAAAGTTTCTCCATTATGGCCCTTCTTGGCTGTGTGTGGCAGATCTGGCCATGGGGATGAGAGAGAAAGCAGGGGCTACTTTCCAAATAAAAGCCATGAAAGCCAATAGGCTGTGAGAGATTGGGAGAAAGAGAAGCCCCAGCTTTACCCTCCCTACTCATTGGCAAAATTCTCTGTTCTGCGTGGCAGATCTGTCTGTAGTATTCTGTTCTTCTGACATGTACATAACTCTCACTGAGATCAATTACTCATCTATGAGGAAAATGTTACTCCTGTCTTCTGAATGATTTTCTCTTCTCACCTTTTCATCCAGTGCAAACAATCATACCAGCCTCAGAAGATGTGAATATTGTCTTCAAATTCACACCTTAAATATAAAGGAAATAGCAAAGCTATTGTTCTCGGTGTTGGTGAGATCTTATTTGGTAACAGAAAAGTCCCTACTTCTGCTCTGAGTAAGAGGGCTAAAATCTGATAAAAACAAAATAGGACTTTGTTTCTTTCATACTGTAAATGATCACCTTTTTCCTGGCTCTTCACTGGTATTGGCTTCAGTTCTTGTAGTCCAATAGGTGTAACAAAGCAGTAATAATACTAATGATAAATTAACAATTTAAATTTGTCCAACTCTACAAAGTACCTCCAGAATGTTTTCTTATGCCATCGTTTTTAAATGGGGTCCAGTAAGTAGCATCTTTCACTATAGATGGAAACTTTAATTAGTTAAATTAGTCTGTGTGTATGAACTAATTGGCTTAATTTGTTAAGATTGTGCAAAACTTTGAATGTGTAAATCAGTATATGAGTGAAGTGTTATCATTATTCCATACTGTTAATATACTGTAATATGAAGTAATGTATAAATACGACTACGTATTCTCTCCCTTACTAAGGGGTAATCCAATGATACTGATATATATATATATAGAGAGTGAGAGAAAGAGAAAGAGAGGTCAACCCTAATCCTTTCTGGGCAAATGGTTTTAACAATATTGGCTGCTCTTGCCAGTGTCAACATACAACATACAAACTTCACTGAAGTGCAATTGTACTCTGAGAAGTGACTCTCTAAAAATAGCATGGTGAGGCTTCATGGTTACAGTCTCACTCAAGGAATTCCATATCAAATGTGCTCAGTCTACAAGGAAAAAGGAGGTTTTTCTCACTGTTAGCCTTGCAAACTCAACCTGAGGTCACTTGGTTGAGTTGGGTTCTTTTCTTCTCACATATGATCACCTGTAATAATGGTTCTAAAACTACACCTCAGTTAGATCTATGGCACTCCATTGCCTTTTACAGATGTAAGTGACATAATGCATGGTTCTACTGAGCAAGAAGGTGTCATATTTATATAGTCAATTTACAGGTAAAACCCCAGTTTAACTACCTGGCCTGGGCTCAGTCCTTTTAGTCTCTTGACTTTGCTCTGAAATGTCTTGCTTTGGTCCATCCTGGTAGTGATAATGGGCTCTTGACCTGAGGTAGAGTTTTCCAGAAGACAAATACAAACATAAGTGGCTTGACAATATATGTGACATCATTTCCACTTTTTAATCAATGCCCATCAAATATGGTTGAACATGGTTAGAACTTTGTAGACAATTCTACTGAATTTAAGTCACTGTCTCTTAGCTATGTTGGTTCTGCCTGACTAGCAGGAGTAAAAAGCAGTGCAGAAATGTTCTTCACTAAAAAGAGAAGATATGACAACTGAGTACACACGAAGGGCAGCTTTGTAAATGGTGCCATTTTAAGATAGTGGCAATCTGTTTAATTTTGTATATTTTTGCCTATGAATATTAATAACAGCAATGGAAATCAAAGCCCTCTTCTTTTCCTAGTGACCTCTGAATTGGACGATCCTCTGTTTTCAGGGTAAGGAATAGTTCATTACAGTCCTGGGCTTCCCCTCAGCGGACAGTTAAGTGCTCAGTCATGTGTGGTGGTTTAGAGTGGACTCCAATTTGCTAGGCATCCAGCTGAGATCAGTTCCTTTTATTTCTTAGGAAATCTATCCACACTTGAACACTGGTCCCAGCAGTGAAAGATGGAACAGTGCTTTTTCTGCTATACCTCTCAATTCCTATGTATAAGCATTTCAACATTACAAGTACTTTATAGAGCTCTCAGTTGTATTTCTCAAAGTTAGCCCATGCTCTACTTTCTTGCTTATGAAATAAGGACAAGAAATAATAGTATCCTATACTTACACAGAAATGCTACTGATAATCTCACAATTAAACCCTTGAGGTGCGGGGGGGTGGGGTTTTTGCCTTCTTCCGCAGCATGGGGCACTGGTCACTTGCTGGTTTAAACTACAGTAAATGGAGCATTCTCTGTAACCCGAAGTTTTTAAATCATGATTTCAGGACATCACTAGCTCAGCCAGAAGTTATAGGTCTACTACAGGAGTGTGTGGGTAAGGTTCTGTGGCCTGTAATGTGCAGAAGATCAGACTAGATGATCCTGATGATCTTTTCTGGCATTAAAGTCAATGAGTCTAAATGTTAAAAAGGAAATAGCAGCATACGATCTGTAGTATTCAGAGATCCACATTGTTATTCTTTGTAACTAGTTAGGTACCATGTTGGGATAGGTGAACATAATGAATAAAATAGGAAATAAAGAAACTTCTTACATCTAAAATTGCATCAAGCTCTGACCTTCTACTCAAATTCATAGACAGAATGGGGGAGAGTTTCAAAGGTAAAGAAAGCAGTTAGGTGTCCAATTTTCATTGACTTTAATGGGAGTTGGGTGCTTAACTCCCCTTTGCACCTTGGAAAATCTTCCTCAAACAGCCCAAATTTACAAATTATGCAGATGTAAAAATACATATGCAACTGCACATCTAATTTGCATGTAAAATCATTGCGCCTGCATATGCAAATTTGCTAATTGTGTGTGCATGACTATTTGCCTGCAAAACCATCTTTTTGCATATGCAGTTACCTGATTTGCATGCACCTTCAGAGTAAATGAATGGAAAAAATAAAAATCCAACAAGTAGGCCTGATTCTGATCTCACGCGGCTGTAAATTAGGAGCCACACTAGTAAAATCACTGGGGCTAACTGGTAAAGTACTGATGTGAGATGAAAATGAGATGCAATGTCAAAATCAGGCCAGAATGAGGATGACGTATCTCTCTACAAAACAATCATGTGATATAAGATATTTTAACTAATTGGGGTACATTTCTAGAGTGACCTCAACTTGGACTGCAGTTTTGGAAGTGTAAGCAAGTAGGCGGACAACTCAATTCTAGCATTTGCCCTAGAAAAGGTGGCCTTTTTAAAATAGCCCTTTATGACATTAGCCTTCTTCACATTTATTTCATAGTAGAATATCTCTGAATCATTAACATGATACAGTCAAGTAATATAGATCTGATAGTAAAGAAGATTCTCTGGATTCACAGGGCCAAATCATAGCCTGATCTATGTGGCCACGCAGAGGATTAATGCGGAGTAAGATATCCTTGTCCCCTTCATGAACTGAGCAAGTGGGCATAGAGTGGGCATAGAGGGATAGAGGAAGGGGGAAGTCTTGGCTCAGCCTTCCTCTCCTTACCAATGCTCTGGCTGGTGCAGCTGAGACAGTGTGCAGGTGGGGAGGAGTAACGTGCTATTGGCGTAAACAAGCAGCAGATCTAGGGTGACCAGCCAGTAAGTGTGAAAAATCGGGACAGGGGGTGACGGATAATAGGCCTCTATATAAGAGAAAGCCACAAATATCAGGACTGTCCTTATAAAATTGGGACATCTTGTCACCCTACACAGATCATATAACCCATTGGAATGACTGGGGGCAGGAAGCGGTGATGGAAGGGAAGAAATTGCACCTCTGTCAGATTGCAGTGCCCTGGGGTGGCAGAGGTATGTGTTGCTCTTACACAGGGCAGATTTCATATGCACCATCTAGTCCTATTTATGTACTTTACTAATCTAACGTGTCACTGCCAAGAAATATGAGAAATATGAAAAAAAATCTACAGTTATGTGACTCCACAATCTCGTTATTCTGATACTGGAAGCCCAGCCAGTCAAATCAAATTAATTAAGAACTTACAAACCCAACCACATAACAGTGCTGATATAATCGTATACCTAATCAATGACAACTCTGCGGGCAAAGGTCTAAACAAACAAAAAGCCATGTTGCCTTGTGTTCCACAAAAAACAATGAGTATTTCTTCAAAAAGAAAAGGACTAAAAGGTAGAAAAAATACATGATACAGTGTATTCAAGCTTCCTAGAGATATTAAAAACAACAGAAAATAAAAATTCAAATATAAAACCTGAAAATAACTCCAGCAGAGCATCCCTTTAAAACCCTGCTTCAGTATACTATCTCTTGCAGTGAAAAGATTTACACCTACATGGATCAGAAAAACCACTGAGTCATGCAGCATTCATTTGTATAAACCTTATAATGTGGACTGCATAAGAAAGTTTATGCTTTCCCTATTTTAATAAAAAGGTTTAAGAACTATTCAGAACCTTGCAAGTTAAACTAAAGAGGTTACGCAGGGCCATCATCAAGGCAGGGCAAAAGAGGCAGCTGCCCAGGGCACAAAGCCATGGGGTGGAAAAATGGGGAGGTTTTGGGGGGGGACACACACAGGGTCATGTACTCCCGCTCCCCCCTGATTTCAGCTTTCCATTTAGCACAGAGGTTTTCTTGCTTGCTTACCCTGGTCACTAAAATGCCTAATTGACTCAGGTTAAAAGTGTCAATTCTTTGTGTTGCACTTACAGGAGCGCCGCCAGCTTTTTTGCCACGCTAGGCAGCAGAAGGTCCCGCCCCCGAAATACCGCCGACGACTGGGGTGGCCGAAGATCCTGCTGCCGCAGTCGCCGCCCCCCAAATGTTAGCGCCCTAGGTGACCGCCTAGGTCGCCTAATGGGTTGCGCCGGCCCTGTGCACTTATACTGGAGAATAAAAAAAAATAAAACCAAAAAAACCGAACCAACTAATCAACCCTCTCAGCACCACTGTGTAATTTAAAAGGTAGAGTGAATCGTGAATGTTAGCTTGATTATTTCTTAGCATTTGTACACTTAGCCTTTTACTGGAGATAAATTTTAATAACTCCTGCAAAAATAATTTCACTCCATGCTTACAAAATGGGTGGGTTCAGCAATTCCTGCACTATTAGGCAAATAGGGCAAACCTGTCACTGAATTATAATCACATTCTGCTCTGCCCAACCAGTTGAGTCACTCACACCACAAAGTCTACAAGGAAGGTGCCTACTGATGGCTTTTCCACTTGCTGTAGCTCTAGCCAGTCTTTGCAATCTAAGCCCAGTGATGCTGGTATAATGCAAGTGTTTGAGTTATACTGATAAGGCATTTTAGCTACCCCCTTCCTTTCTTAGGGGAGATGGGCAGTCTAATGGTTATACAATGAGGTCTGGGATACTCCGTGGGTCTACTCTTTGCTCTACCAACAACTCACAGCCAATGAGGCCAACGTTTTCAAAAGTGTCCACTAATTTGAGGTGTATCCATTATGAGAAATTGAGGACCTGACTTGCAGAGCTGCAAAGCCCTTGTAGCTCTCACTGATGTCAGCTGAAGTGAAAAATACATCTGATGGACACTTCTGAGAATGTATTAGTACTTCTATATACTAGTTTACATATCATTTAAATATACAGTTAATTATATAGGGTGTTGTGTAGCTCAGTTAACTGGAGCCCAATCCCCTCCTCTGGATCAAGACTGACCCAAAGGGTTAAGCACAGGTGTTGCATGGGGGAATGGAATTCTGCATTCCAAACCCCGGAACAACACAAAATTACTCCATGGCTGTCCTTGAGCCTTAATGCTACAGTTAGCTTCCATGTTAGCTATGATCCCTCCCTACTTTACTGATGGATTGGGGGTACTTGCAGATCCACAGTGCACACCCTAGCCCATCCCCAAAGCATTCCTCCATACTACTGTAGAGGAAATTCCACAAAAAAACACCTTTTTGTACCCAACTGTGTCCTGCCCTCTTGCGTAGGTTCCCTACATCCTCCCCATCTCCCTTCAAAGAAGAACAACCCACCAAAGTTTTTAGGCACAGATTGGCATTGACATTGAGGAGGCAGGATTTGTCCCTTTATGTTTTGAGATCCTTAGTTGGAAGGAACTATAAAAGTAAAAATATTATTAGTAGCACATTTTAAATATTAGCCATGATAAAACAAATCTGGTAAATTGTAATGCCACCACCTAGTCCACAATATTGTCATATCAAAACATTTATTGATCTTACAAAAAATGCAGTTTAAAATGCAGTATTTCTTCCCCTGAGGAATAGCTCACATAAGTAAAATGAACAGCTTAAGACCCCAATATATTTAACAGTGAAGTTATCAATTTAAAGCTCCATTTTGGAGTCTGGATTAATGTTAAAGCTAAATGACTTCCAAAGGGGAATGGTCACAATGAGGAAGTGTTTCAAAAGCATTCTCAAGTTTTACTTGTGTTTGTAACGTGCTCTGACTTCTTTGGCTGAAAGGCACTACTTTATATATAAACAAAGTATTATAAAGAACAAAAGCCTTTTGCATAATGTACCATAAAGCCTAAGGACAGCACCAAGGTAAACCCCAAATAAAAATAAAATGTACTGTATCAGAGTCTAAAAGAATTTGGAAAATGATGATAGAACATTATGATCAAAGATCAAACTGCTTCCATTACGATTCCATTTAGTCACCTAGAAGAATCTCCTTACTAATACTGGGTCTATCTAATGTAACATTATATTATTAATAAAAAACATTATAAAAACTTAGGTCTGATGTTGCATTTAAAGGGCCAGATTCTGATCAGTTGCTGTCACTTCTAGTGTAACTCCATCGGATTTGATTGAATTATTCCAGATTTACACCAGTGTAACTGAGATCAGAGTCTGATGAGGTGATTTGCATACACCAATTTAATGGCAGAGTTAGGATTAGGGCTCCTGGATCCTAGACTCACACTTGCTTTACCAGACCATACGTCCTCTCTGCTACAATCATCAGACACGAATGCAATCAAAAATCACATGAAAATGTAGAATAATATCTGATTTATTGATAGGAGCAAAAAACTAGGTTTTGCAAGTGCGCATGATTGAATGATATTTGGACCATGCCTATCCCATGATAGTCTGACGGAATGCTACTCATGATTTTGGACGTTTAGATATAGTATGTACATTACACACAATCCTCTCCCATCATATTAAAAGAGCATTATTGTGGTTGCAAAATCAAGCACTCAAAAATTAGGAAATGCCAGAATTAAGGATGCCAGTGTAACTTTAATTTGTACTCCTTGTGGTTATGCTCTAGGAGACAATCTGTAATTATATGGTCAGACACTAAGTTTGCACAGGACCCAGCTTCAGTTAGTGCACAGAATGGATGGTGCTCAATTAATGAGTCAATTATTCAATATTTTGTTTCTCCTCATTGTTCAATGTGCAACCCTAGGCCTTATTTACTGCACACTATTGAAACTTTGCTCTGAAGACAGAATTGTTAATTTCAAACATGAATGAATTTATTTTCACAAAGTCCCAGTGAGATATGGGGGCGGGCGGTATTATAATCCCTACTTTACAGATGCGGAACTGAAGCACAGAGAAATTAAGGTAAAAGTATCAAGTAATTCTGGGTATCCAATTTGAAATAACTAGGGCCTGATTTTTCAGAATACTTAGCATTGTATATCACGTTATGGTCTCAAAGCACAGCTCCCATTGACTTCAACTGCAGCTGTGAATGCTCAGCATTTCTGCAAATCAGACCCTACAGTTTCAAATCAGGTACCAAGAAAATGAGGAACACACAATTAGTGACCACCTGTAAAAAGTTTGGTTTACGTGACTTGACTAGCATCACATAGGAACTCTTTGGCTGAGGAAGACATAGAATCAAATTCTCCAGCACAGCATTAAACTTGCTCACCCAGTTCTTTGGCAGCCTGTCTGGCAGACTGTCGGGAAGCTGGGAGCCTGGAAACCCCAGGTGCATTGGTTCCCAAGCTCTGAGACTCCCAGTTCAGCCAGTGTGCTCAGGGCTTCCAGGCTCCCAACTCCCACTTCAGTCCATTAGGCAGAATATTGTTTTGAAATGATCAAAACAAACTTTTGATTTTTCATTTTTTTTCTGGATTCTGTTTCATGGAGAATTTGAAATGCAAACCAAACATTTCTAAACTGTAATTGAACCAAATTTTGAAATTCCTAAATCCTACAGGAAATTGAATGGTTCTCCACACAGCTGTAGTTATTATCCTTTATGTAGACCAGCACTAGATGGAATGCGATACTTTGTCAGTGGGGTTTACAGATACACCTCTACCCCGATATAACGCAAATTTGGATATAACGTGGTAAAGACGTGCTCGGGGGTGGGGGGAGGGGGCAAGGGGGCTGCGCACCCCGGCAGATCAAAGCAAGTTCGATATAACGCGGTTTCACCTATAAAGTGGTAAGATTTTTTTGGCTCCCGAGGACAGCATTATTTCGGGGTAGAGGTGTATTTGCTGACAGCAGGGGAATGGTGAGATTATGGAATCTTTGGGTTCTGTTCCAGGCTACGGAGGGGAGTGCGATCTGGTGGACAGACTCCCAATTCCAGTTTCCCCTTGTGACCCTAAGAACTCCTCAATGCCAGCTGGCAAGGGCATTACAAGAATATCCTGATCCTGTACATTTAAGCAAGGTCTTAAATGAAAGCCAAGGTCTCCCTTTAACATCGCTGTGAAATGTACATACAGGTACTCTGTAAGGAGTTATGTTCTTGTGCTGAAAATATGCTCCTAAAGTCTGTATCAAGGCAGAGTGGTTTTTCTGTCACACAACAGCTGTTTATTCACCTGTCCCTCTGACATGTAAATTAAGCATTGTAAATTAACACACGGGAGAGTCATTTATAGACAAAGTCATGGGGGGTGGAGGAGGTCGGAAGGGGGAGAGGAGATGTGAAATCAACAGGGAGGCAGCACGCCAGAGAATAAGCTACAGGGAGTTATCTATGACTCTGAGATACTGACAATGAACTTTGGGAATATAAGAGGAAGGCAAGGAAACACTCCTTTATCCTGCATCTAGGAAGTAACTAGACAGTATGATTATATTCATGAAAATGGGATCACAACCTGCCCCGGTTGGAAACACTGAAAAAGACAGAAGTTTAGCCTAAGTAAAACTTAATTTCTAGAAATCATGGTGTGATTTTGTTTTATATGTAACCCCTTTGTTTCCATTATCTTTTCTCATTATCTCCTGAACCATGAACCTTTCACAATAAACACATTGTTGTTTTCACTATAAATATATCTCAGTGCCATGGTATCATACAAGGAGCTTGTCCTGTGTTGAATCATTCAAGCTGGTACATTGTTCCCTGGGGGGGATCACAAACCTGATATTCCTGTGAGTGTTCAGTGGATAAGGAGCTGCAGACTAAAGAGGAATACTTCAAAGGGGTTTCAGGAGTGGGGTACACCTATTGTTAACCTGCAAGGCAAAAAGGGAGGCCTGGCACAGGCTAGAGAAGATTGTTTGGGTGGCTGGCAGACTGGAGGTGTTAGGAAGTGGATACCCAGTTAAGCACAAGCAATTCTCCCTCTCGGGACAAGGGGGTAATAAAATTAATTTCACTCCTGGGTACCCTGAGAACATTCACACCCTCTCACCCCAACTCAGTCTCAGTTTTCCTTTCCCCTCCCCACACCAGTCTCAATCTCTCCACAAGCTTTGATATCCCCATCTACTCCCCCAGCACCACCCCCAGGTCTGGCTCTTGTCTTTTCTGTATTTGAATAATGCAATTTCCTCTGTCACACTACCTGGGCTTAGCAGGAGGGGCCTTTTAAATACAACACCTAACACATAATACATAGAGATGTAGTATCTACCAGAAATTTAACTACTTTTTAAAATTCAGTGTAGTATTAAAGTGTGGTAATAATATTAATAGTTGTATTATTTTCTGTAATAATATCCCAATAGTGTTTGAAGGGAACACAAATACCTTGTAAAATAATTGGGCTGGTTTGTAGATCTTAAGGGAAAGTTATTATTGTTATTATTCTCTAATTTCAATAGGGAATTGTGTTTGTGAATAACAACATAGATATTTTTTTGGCATTTCTTTTCCAAAACCTAGAGTGTATTAATGAGTCTACTCGATGAACAGTAAATAAGAAAAGCTAAGAGCAGGCTATGACTCACAACAATCCTGTAATCTAGAACTTGCATCCTTTTCATCTCCCTCTGGTAGTTGTATAGTGGCCTATTTGCTTAACTACTACTTTGCTAGAGCTCAGTGGCGGTGAACATTCTAGCATAGTCCCAGAGGCTTCAATGGCACTACACATATTCTTACTGTTATGCGTGTGCTTAAGTGCTTTGCTGGATCAGGGCCAGATTACTCAGCACCCTGCAGGATTGAGCACATAGTGTGTTACTTCCCATGTGTTCCTGGAATGTGATACCCAGCAGAGATGCATGACAGGCACAGTCCTTAGCTTTAGTGATATGCTGAGTAGACAATAGAATGCATTTCCCTTGGCAGCTTTGATACTCTGTTCAGCCATGTTGTCATCGACAGATGCAGTTTCCACTGCTCTCCAAGCTTCAGAATGGTTTTATAAATCACTTCAAGAGCACTTGAGGACATTTTCTTGCATTTTCTCTCCTGACACCCCCTTCTCCAATAACACACACAACACATTTATTCAGGGATTCATTAGCAAAGCATTCTTTAACATTAATCTAGGGAGAAAACTGTTCCCTAAACTATTGCTCTGTTAACACAGATAGCAACTAATCTGCAGTGTGGAGATTACAAAATGCTTTGTCCTTTCTACCTTGCAAAGCAGTAGAACTCATTAATGAGCCCTTGCTAACTGAATCTGATTTAGTGTCAGCGCTGTCACAGTCACACAGAAGCACACCAATACAATTTCAATCTGACTTGCTGTGATCATTAAGTCCAGTTGTCTAACAACAGGAGTTCTGCCTTTGTGTTGAAGATTGCCAGATCAGGCTCACAGGAGCTCTGAGTTTCAGTCCCTACATGAAATAAATAAAAGTGCCAAAGCTGCCATCTAAAATATAAAGATTAATGGAGAAATTCATTAGTTCAAATGACATGCGTAAACGCTGCTGTTGGCTATTCTTGGATACCTGATCTCTGATATCCTTTAAATAAAAGCACAGACCGATAAGTCAGTGGATATATCAGCTAGATAAATGACTATCAATTCAATAAATAAACAAAATAAAGAATTAAAATCAAGAGCTGGATTAAAATATATTTTAAAACTTTGTGGTCTATTACTACTGTTAAAGCAAGATTGTCAACTCCTTGCTTGTGTTGGCAAACACTTTCTCATGCAAAGAGTCCCACTGACTCCAATGGCATGACTTGTATAAGTAATTTCTCAACAAGATAGGGAAGGGGTTCACAATCCAGGCCCCAACGCTATCAAGGTTTACCCATGTGTTTAGCTTTAAGCATTTTAAATGGATTTTTTCCCACTACCAGAAGTGTAGATGAAAACTATTTTTTTTTATTTTCATCAAAAGTTTTTTAAATTTTTTGAGGGTTTTATTTAAAAAAATGGAAATTTGAAAACTGATTTAAAAAAAAAAAAAAAAAAGTTTGTTTTTGGCAACTGATAACTGAAACATTTCAGCCACCATCCAAACATTTTAGGTTTTACTGAATTTCCCCCACCCCGCCCCCCGATCAGCTGAGATTTTTTCAACAAAAACCTGAAAAAATTAATAAAAAGCAGGCATCTCCCCAACCAGATAGCCATTTTTCTGCAAGCAAAACAAAACAAAACAAAACAAAACCCTCAACCCAAACCTTTTAAACTGAAAATTTGTGACTAGCTCTAGTACTTTGCAGGATTGGAGCCATAGTCCATAACAACAACATTGTTCTAGGTGTGTTAGAGACTAATAGGAAGGCAAAGGGTCTTGGTGTTTCTCTCAGACTAATTTAACTTCACTGGCTGTAATGGTGTTACTCTTGATTTATACTGGTTTAAGTGAAAGGAGAGTCAGGTTCAGGGTCCCTGTCTCAAAGAACTTGCAATCCTAGCTTTCAGTTTCCCAACACATATACATGTAAATACAATAGCATGTACTTAAGAATCAGCAAGATACAAATAAAAGGATGTGTGTAATGAAAAATTGCATGCTTGACGGGTTACATTTAGGACTAGCATGTTAGTTTGATGGATAGGATTTCTTTCCCCATTCATCTAATGGGGATGACACTCTCTGTGAGAGCTTTAGAGGTTGCATGGAGAAAATGCGCTTTAAGGAGGGAATTGAAGAAGAAGAGATTCAAGGAATGGCAGACGAACTCGGAGAGATTGCAGGCATAAGGCTACACAGAAGAAGGCACAGAGATGACAGTGGGAGGATGATATAACATGTGGAAGTACAGGCTAGGTGGAACACATGGGCAAAATGGAGTGTAACGGCTCACTTCAGTGAAATGAGAAGGGCATTTGCATGTAGCATCGTAATTTACATCTGTTAGCACAAGGTGAGTACTGAAAAATTACTGAAAACGTATCTCCCCCAAATTCGTAAAAATCAGTCTTTTCACAGATATTTCTGAAGGAAAAAAGGGGCCTATCTTCTAACTTTTTTGTAACAAATACTTTACTCAATTCTAGTTAGCATCACTAAGAGTAATACATAGATTGAGGGGGAAGTAGATACCTTCTCTCTTTTGCTCCCATGCACTAATGAAGCCTTATTACTAATATACCCTTTAAAAACACAAGTTTCTCTCACTCTAAATCGAAAGACAAAAATACCTTTAAAGATAAACAAAACTTTGTTTTCCAAAATATCCTAGCTTTTAGCTTTAACAACAGACTTTCTATATGTTCCGTTGTTGTGCAGGGAACAACAGTAAACAAAAATAGCAAGATATAGGGACAACACATTCCACCGATAAAACACTAACTATTAATCATTACATCACCAGAACAAACCCACTGTTGACTGATCATGTCCTGAGATCATTTTTTTGTTGTTGGCATCCTTTTGACGGGAATTGCAGCCTATGACATAGATGGTTTGCAATGTCTCATGTGACTGCATAGGCCAATCAAAAATTTGCATGATCTTTGGCAGTTATTGCAAATGTATGTATAAGCTGCCTTTTTCAAATTAAAGTTCTCATTGGTGTCACATGGCCCATACTTTTAACTTATTTCAAAAACTATCCTTCCTTCTGAATTATAGTATAATGTGTTTGGTAGGCAATGATTATGAACACAATACTTACAAAACAGTGAAGAGCACCTTAATTGCTGAAAGACTAGGCCACTGTGAAACTTCTTAGCCAGGCTGGGTCTAAAAGATACCTATAGCTGCTTTTCCAGATACATTTGTCCCATTTTTCTGGAAAGTTCAGATTTTAAAAAAGCAGGAAAGAGATCTAGATGCTATTCTCACCTTTAATTCAGAATCAGGGACACAGACAACCTTTTTTTTTTTCATCTCTGTACAAGATCAGGAGTTGCTGAGTGCTGAAAAAGCAGCAAGAAATGGTCCTGGAGAATGTTGGTGAGTACTGATTATTATTATTATTATTATTAATTATAATGATAATAATAATGATAACATGAATAATAATATCAGGAGGAGGGGTGGGGCAGAGCTGGTAAGAAAACAGTTCCTTATTTTTGAAATACAATGTTGGCAACCCTACTTCTGAAGGGAATTCGGACTCCTTTCTTCCCTGGCTGGAAAATGGCTCAGCATGCAGTCTCTCCTCCTTGTGCCCGGGGGAGGCTCCCCTGTCTGTGCTTCTCCCACTCTTTCTGCAGCCAGGGTGGTTGTTTTCCTCCTCTTATTAAGGCCATTGACCCTCCTTCTCTCTCTGTGTGTGTGAGGATTTGATTTCCTCTCTCCAGGAAGACCTGGGATATGTCCAGCAAATGGCCACTTCTCTGGGGTTGATTCCTAAAGTCTCCTAGTTGGCCCTTCTCTTCTTCCTCCTTCCTCCAGGAACATGACTTCAATGTGCTCTTTTCACAAAGGGAAGGAGGGAGGTAATTATATGAGTAATTAAAGCTATAGTATTATGCCTAAAACCGAGGATCAACAACTGTCATGGACAAAGCTGTTATGCCACTGCTAATATGGTTGGCTTGGTTTCAGATGTAGCAAACAGATTGCAATCACAAGCTCTGTATATTCATCGCTACAGGCATGCTTTGAATTTGGCATGCTCAGACACCATTAAAAGTAATACTGTCATAAACTCTTTACAAAAGCACAAGATTAATTTAAAAACACTCCCAAATGCTATATTTCAAGACATAAAATAGGAAGTATAAGTACAACACCAGGCATCCAGGTCTCCTGTCCAAGATGGCCTCTCTGTGCAGGAAAATTTGCTTCAGTTTCTGAGAACTACCTTGCACTGTGTGCAATGTGGGAGGTTGCAAAGGACACAACGAAAGATCCTGAAATGAGAGGTCAAACTGGCGGTATAGGAGCTCAAATGGAAAAGTTTAACTTACTCTTTTACTTTGAACAAAGACAAAAAGTCGTAACCATGGATCAGATGTTTCAGCAACTGAAGGCCAATCTCTTACAAAAATTGCACTTACTTCACCTCAATGCATTCAATCAGATGAAAACTACCATTTACACTAGGAGCAAATTTACCAAAAAGGATTAAAATTGGAGAGAGTCTGAATGGCTGAACTTTCAAGGAAAAGTTACCCAGAAAATGCAAAAAGGGACAAATGAACACAGCTACCCAAATTCAGGAATTTTATAAATACATCTACCATGAACTAATTGATTTTACATTGTCCAGTATTCAATCAACATTTGAATAGAGAAGCTACAAAATTATTCAAACATATTGAAATGTTCATAAAAATTCCAAACATAACAGAAACACAAATTCAAGAGGTGCTTCAGGTGTACGGTTTCAATTTCAACCATGATTACTCAGCTTCATCTATTGCAAACCATCAGCCTACAGAAAGATCACTGAAGTCAGTTCAGAAATACATCAGTTTGCTTATCTGAATCAAATATCAGCTATTTTCTGAAGTGGTAAAATTGATAAAAAATTATTTTGATGGTACGAGCAACCTATCCTGTTAGCGTGCATAGTTTCAGTGATCTATGTCCTGCTAAAACATGGATTTGATACACAACGGGACAATCATGGCTCAACTGGTATAGGATTTTACCTGTACACAAATAAAAAAATGATGACTTCCAGCTTACGAATGCTGTAGAAGATTTCATTTCAAGAAACTCGGAGAGAAGTTCATTGTTTGTAACATTTTCAAATTTCCAAGTAGTTCTTTTTACTCATTTAAAAAGTAATGCTTTAATAAGTATTTCTGTACTCTAAATATGTCCACTTTTAATAAAGTGAGATAAACAAACTTCTGTTCCAGACTCAGTGTTTCCTTTACTAATTTGCTCCCTAAGTTTTTGGGGGGTTAACCCTCCCTTGCCAGCTTCTAGCTGTTTACACCCATGAGAATTCAGCTGTCAGAACTAGGGTGATGCACTTCCATTTAGCCTGTCCTCACAAGAAGGTGCTAGGCTCCTTCTTGAACTATCAGGATTCAACCCTGGTGGGCCCTGGCATAATTCCAACACTGATACTAACTTTCTTTCCTTGAGCACTCCCAGAGTTTGGAGACAAGCCCAGTTGTGTCTAACTACTGTAATTAATAATACATCAGAGTTATTTCAGAAATGTCTCTGATTTCTTTAGGCAATATGCATTCTTGGTCATTCTGTGATAAACTAAAATACACTACATTCCTTAAACAGAGGGTAGTTCATTTATACGCTGTGGAAAAGCTTTTCTATTGCAGTACTGTAATAATACTACAAAATACAGTTCCACTCCTCTGTGCCAACATTTTGAGCAAGGAAAACCTTAGACCATTTTTGTAGTGGTGTAACTACACTAACACTAATGAAGTTACTCCTGCTTTTCACCAGTTTTAGTGATAGAAGAAACAGGCTCTCAATATATACTTGCAACAATAGAATTTGATCAAAATTATTTTCACAGTTTGGGGATAATTTCCTTATTATAAATATGAAATAAAATAGATTGTGAGGCTGAAATATGGCACCTACCCATTACAATGTATCAAATGATCTATTACACCAGATGCACCAATTGTACATGTCTTTATCAGCCACATGGTGTCACTGAGAACTACAGCGTCATAAAAAGAAGTTTTGTAAAATTGGTCATATAAACAAGGAACTTATGTGGTTTTCATTCTTTATAGGCTAAAAGCTATTGGGATGAATTCATCTTTGACATCAATGTAGTTACACCAGGGATGAATTTGGCGTAAAGTCTTATCTTACTAAAAATTCTATGTTTCCATAAAAAAGAAATCACACATTCTGTAGTATTTCTGATTGTTGTTACATGGAAACATGATTCTCAAGGGAGCAGAAGCACTTCCCTGGTTTATTTTGTTTTGGGAGCCTTTCAGTCGGAAATTGCAGGATATTACTCTTCTCTAGATTGTTACAATCAGAGACAAACTAGGACTTCTGGCTATCATTATGCTGATGGCCTGTGAAAAATTTCATGTTAATAATGGGAGTAGAACTCAGATGCTCCTGCTCCAAAGCACAGGACAGTACTAGCTGAGCTAAAATAGGAATCTCCATTAGCTGTCAATAATATTGGCCACAGTGGAACCATTCTGATTCCAGCTAGCAGAAGTCAGTGGAACACATGTTCATTTGCCAGTACATTATATTGTTTCATGCTCAGTCATATACTTTGGAGTTTATTTTTGGTCAATCTGATTGGGTATAAATGCACATCACGACTAATAATAGTATGTTTTGTCGATCAGAAAACAAACTATGTGGGTGATAGGCACATAGGATAGTAGTCAATCTGACATCACATAAACTACTCAGATCTCATCAGTTAAGACCACATTTGGTAGTCTGCCACATCCCCAAAGACCCCTCTCTCTTACGTGAAAGAATACACCTTATGAGAAAATTACATTGTGATTTTGTGATTTCAGATGATATAAACAATTAGTGAAATTTTTCCCACACTCTTTTATGTAATACTTGCATATGTCGGGCTTTTAATATTATTATATTAATGTAATTTAAGAGCTAAAGATTGTAACTATTTATATTATTTTTTATATATTTTGTTAAATTGAGAGAGAGAGAAATCTAAAATAAATCACTAGAAAGCCAGCATTCTTTGTCTTATGGCAAAATATTTGAGGTTGAGAGGATCGTATGATCTACCTTTTCAAGGGCTGTAGTAAATGCTCCTTGTATAGCACCTTCTAATGCTCTCCTGGGGTGGTAAGGATCTGCACCCCTTCCAAACCACTCTGCCTATCAGGCACAGTTTAGCCAATGTCAACTAAAATCCACAGGGCCAGATTCTTAGTATAAAATGACATAGCTTCAACTGAGTTCAATGGAGCTACACTGACTTATGCTAGCTGAGAATCTAGCCACTATTTACATTTCTGATGTCATATCCACGGATTACAAGGTTTAATGCAATAACTGTAAATAGTCAATATGTGCTACTGACTAGCATATCAAGATTTCCATTATCAAAGTGTGGTGCAAACTTTAATTATGGGTAGGGTTACCAGATAGCAACTGTGAAAAAACAGGACAAGAGGTGGGGGGTAATAGGCGCCTATATAAGAAAAAGTCTCCAAAAACGGGACTGTCCTTTTAAAAATGGGACATCTGGTCACCCTAATTATGAGGGATAGGATCCTGCATGCTTTACTCAGGTAAAAATCAATGGGAAGTTTGGGTTATGAAAGGAATCCAGGATTGGACTCTCAGCTGTGTAATAAGGCCACTCAATCAACAGCATATATATAGGAAATATCACTAAATATTTATTGATGGCAGGCTATGATGTGTTTTACTACACAGTATGATTTCCGTAGGGTGGATTTCTTAACCAATTTTGACTACCATTTAATAACCCTACTATTCACACATTCACTATGTCATATCTTCACAGGGTACTTTATATAACTGTGATGACTTGCATGTACAGGCAGCAGATAATCCTGTAACATTTGTAGTTTTCCTGACTCTCCAGTTATGAATGTACAATGTTGAGACTAATGAATTTCATGGCTGTAGATTCACAGCATGTATTGTAAACATCTGAAGCTTAGAAGCAGTTTATAATATCTTTCTTCTTCTTGGTAAGAGTCAGAGTGTCTTCTCTTTGAATTTTCAAGGTCCCAATACTTCAAATGACAATGTACTTTTAATTTGTCACATAACATGTACAATATAGTGAAAGCTATAGGTTATTTATTATGAAAAAAATCTGTTATGTCTAGTTGGTTCTTCTGTGGAAAAGAAGTGACAGTTCTGTTTTTAGCCACATTCACTCTGTAACTTTCCTGTGTCACCAGGTAAAACAGGAAATAATAATAATTAGCACATTGGCTCCCATTTCTGGAAAATTCATGCAAATATATGCTGCAGGCAAACACAGAAATGATGCATTTTTTTTACCAGAATCACTCAGCTAACAGAAAGTGCTGTCCAGTGCTGAATTATTTTTAATTTTTGTAGTTAACCTTTTCATACATATTCAGAAGTGATTGCATGATGAATTTTGATTTATGTGGAGAGTATGGAGGGGGAAGGGAAGAGATGACTGAAACTTGAAAAAGGGCCAGTGTGTTTTGATTGTTAAATGATTTGCCAGATTACAATCTGTGATGTCTGATATATGCATCCATGGAAAATCCATTGAAATCCATATTTGCTAAATAAACAAAAAAACCAACAAATACAAATATCGATAATCCTACTTATAATATTGTAAAATACATTAGTGACAAGGCATCTGATAAGCTCCTCTCTGTGAACTGATCAACAAAAATGCTGGTACTTCCTTTCTGATTATACTGATACTTGGGGTGCAAAATGTGAAGAATGTGACAAGAGGCCCAATCCTGCAAGGTGGTGCCAAGCATCTTCAGCTCCCATGGATTTCAGCTTCTTCCAAGAGGTGCCCAGCATCTTGCAAGACTGGGTCCCTAAATTAGGGAAGGTAACATTTTTAACTGTGCATCTCAGGTTTCATGATGAGAGGGACTGGTAAATAGCAGAGAAAGCTCTTTACCAGAAGACCACCTGTTCAAATCCTGCCTAGGTTCGAAGTCTTATTCCTATAGTGTTCACGTCACAAAACAGCACAATCACAGCTGGCATTAATTGGTACTAATGCTGGCGAGGTTAGTCATGGTAATAGGCCATAAGGACAGAGTCCTAAATTAAAAGTCAAACTGAAAGGAGACAGAACAAGTTGCTTTAACCCAAGGACACCCGTTAAAATCTGTCTTGTGCAGCCAAAACATGTCTGAAAAGGAGACAGCAGCAAACCATAACTCTTTCTTGACCTGAATCTCATGTAGCACAAATTTCATTACAGTTTTAGGTCCTGTCACGTGCCATGAATGATTCAAATTTTGGTGTAAATTATATGAAAATTTACATAGCACAAACGTCATACATGAAACTGATCTTCATCAATATGGGTTAATGATCACACAAAGAAACAGTCACTCTGTTTGGGGAGCTGGAAGTGCAATTAAACAAATCCAAAGGGAAATGGGAAGAGAAATGGAATAAAGGGCTCAATCCTGCTCTCCCTAGAGTCATTGGGTGTTTTACCATTGGCTTCAATAGGGACACGATCAGTCTCAAAGAGAATCATGCTCAGGCAAATAAAAATGATTAATAAAACTCTACACTGGGAAAAGTCGAGGCTGAGAGTCCATGATAAAGCTGCCTTCAATTTATTTAAACTCATATAGCTGATGCTTATGTAGCAGATAATCCATACAGACACTGAATTTGCCAGCATAAAACCACAATATTATGCAAGGATAGCTTTCTTGAATAGTATCTTTAATGTAATGGGTCTAAATAGACTTCTGCCTAAATGACAGAGATAAGGTCTTCATGTTCCATTTACTTTTTTTCTTGCACAGACATTAACTGTGGACAATATAAGCAATATTCTATTCACCATATTTGCACTCCTTTGTGCCGTTCCAAGTATATCAGAGAATATAACACACAGTTGTTTGCTTGTTTTTCTGGTAGCATTACTCTGATGAAACAAAGCAACTTGTAGTACTTGTATAACTTTCCTTTTTTTAGCAGATGAAGGTCCAAAACTGCACATTATACTGTACTCCAACAGTGACTGGACAGAGGAAGGGCAGTTTTATGTTTAAGAACTCAGAAGATCTGAGATGGATTTCTGGCCTGTTCTGCTGCAGATTTCCTGTATGAACTTAGGCAAGTCACTTAATCTCTCTCTTCCCAAATGTCCCATTTCTAAAATGGAAATAATAATACTTCCCTACCTCATAGGTTCAATTCATTAACTTTTGGGAGATGCTCAGATAATACAGTAATGGAGATTATATAGACACCTAGATAGTGTGGAGTGGTATGAACCAAGGTGAATATAAAAGCAACAGGTTTTAGAGCACCAGAAGTGGCAATGACAGGATAAATAGTACGAGAAGTCTGTAGCTAAGGTAGCTCTCCCGGTACTGTGGTGAGAAACTAGCCATTTCCTGCATCCTACAAGCTGATGGAGTTTGCATCCTTATTGCTGAGTCTAGTATGAAGTGTTTGCTTTCTTCTGTTATAATAGATACAAAAATAATTTGCCTAGAGTTGAATTTTGTTAAAGTAATCAGTAAGACCCCACCTATGTGCTAGTGTACGGTTGTGTACCTAAGAAATTCTTTTTGATATTGTTCAGAAGCCAAGGCATACTTGGGAGGATAAGAGGTATTTTTAACTATACTTAGCAAGCTTCATTAGGTCTACTGAAGTGGTACAGAAGGTTTAATATACAGAATTACTCACATGTCTTAGCATTTTAACTAATGAATAATTCTCGCTAGCTAAGTTCATAGTCTATGATAATTTAAAATGAGTTCTTGCTTCCCCTCCCCTTCAAAAGAACTAAATACTACTGAAAAATTAGTGGCACATGCAGAAATGCTTTCTTTCTGAGGCACAGTAATTTTGGAATATTTTCTTTATAGGAGTGGAAGCACATTGCTTCCATGTAGAGTCTCATAAAAATGTAGATTATCTGGCTGCTAAAGTAAAGATGATAGCATGCTGGCAAGCTCAACACTTACTGACTGAAAGTTACTTATCTCCTCAGTTTTCACACTCCATACTCTATATCTAGTTCAGGTTTCAGAGTGGTAGCCGGGTTAGTCTGTATCAGCAGAGGGGCATTGCTGGCACATGATGGCATCTATCACATTGGCCCCTCTGCCATGTACATTGGCCAAACTGGACAGTCTCTACGCAAAAGAATAAATGGACACAAATCAGACATCAAGAACTGTAACATTCAAAAACCAGTAGGAGAGCACTTCAATCTCCTGGACACTCAATAACAGACTTTAAAGTGGCAATTCTTCAGCAAAAAAACCTTCAAAAACAGACTTCAACAAGAAACTGCAGAACTGAAATTAATTTGCAAACTGGACACCATCAAAGTAGGCCTGAATAAAGACTGGGAGTGGAGAGTCACTACAAAAAATAATTTTCCCTCTGCTGATACTCACACCTTCTTGTCAACTGTTGGGAACGGACGACATCCACCTTGATTGCATTGACCTTGTTAGCACTACAAAGGTAATTTCCCCTCTGTTAATATTGAGCCTATCTTGTCAACTGTTGAGAATAGGCCACTTCCACCTTAACTGAATTGGCCTCGTTAGCACTGACCCCCTCCCCCCCACTTGGTAAGGCAACTCCCATCTTTTCATGTGCTGTAATATATATACTGCTTACTGTATTTTTCACTCCATGCATCTGATGAAGTGGGTTTTAGCCCACAAAAGCTTATGCCCAAATAAATTTGTTAGTCTCTAAGGTGCACAAGGACTCCCCATTGTTTTTTATCTCTAGTTCAGTTAGTGAAATCCTGAGACTACAACTGAAATCAGATTTGCTGTGGCAAATTGAACTGTTTTTAGTGCTGTGGATCTGCAAAGAAACAAAGGTCGAGACCCATCTTTACCCATCTTTCTTTGCAGTTAGTGGAATTTGACTATGTGGGATACAGCTGCCTACTGGTGGTAGTGATCCTTGCTCAGTGTTCCAGAGGAAGAAGAAAAACAGATCTTCCCTGTCCTCAGGAAAATATCTTTCCTGGCTCCGAATCTGATCATCAGTAAAACCCTCTGCTCGTGAACAAGTATTACCATCATTAGACATCTAATTAGAGCTCTATGAAACTTGGATGTTTCACCTTACAGAGCTTTGTTGGAACACTTCCTTTGCTCTGAGTGGGTTCACAATCACTGAGGTTTGGAATCTAAATAGTTTGAAACCAGGCGAAATTACAATTTTTGATACGAAACTATAAATCAGTCCAGATTTGTTAAGGGTTCAAAACATTAGCAAATCTGTGAATGAAACTGGCCTGAACATTATATGGAACTTTTTTATGCTCAGAATAGTGTCTATCTTCTATTCACACCAATGAGAAGCAATATCCATTTTACACATACCTTAGCAAGAATTATATTACAGATTTACATCTGCACTCATAGCTCATGCTAGCAATAACTATATTCATAACACTAGCTGAAGATTCTCATGTCACAGTCCGAAGACATCATGACTTAGTTACAACTAGCAATGCGAAATTTCAGCTCTTGGGTTACATTTTCTTGGCACTAGCTTTTCAAAAGTTTACTGCTGGCCATTTCACTTGGCACTAGAAGTACCTCATAAAAGTGCTTTTATTTTTTAAAAAAATTAAGAAATGCTTTTGTCAGATTAAAATGTTTGTTAAATTTAAGAAGTTACATTATTTATATTGTATTAATTATGCTTACCAACTAAACAATTCAAAATGAGACCATGAACCAGGTATACAATTGCCCTCCTGACAATAATCTAGCAGCTATGTGAAGAAGATGGTAACTGGAGTTTATTATTTCGCCTGGAAAACATTTTTTAGAAACAATAGAGTGAAACTAGAGATGAGCAAGGAGGTCACTCTGTCCTTATATGGAGGCTTCAAGTGTAAGTCTTGGTTTCATGCATATTCATCCAAACACAAAACACTGTTGTCTGGGTATACCACAAGGAGGACAGGAGACTTGTTATGGGTTTTAATCAGGCTGTAACTTTATTATATAGATGTCTAGGACTACCCGGCAGATAAAGTGTACAGTGCAGTCAAACCCATGTTTATTCAAATCAGTTCTCCAGGTCTTCCACCAGCCCCCCTTTATTTCCATCCAGGTCCCCCAGCCAACCCATGGCTTGGACCTTACCATCCACCAGCCTTGTAAGAGGGTTAAGGTGGGCTATGAGAACGGGTGCTGGCGGAGGGGTGGGGGGAGAAGGGAGAAGAGGCGTTGGCTCCCTGCTGTACCAATCATAGGTATCACCAACCCCCCCTCCCCTGTTCTGTTCCTTTATCCAGTACCTCTTTTTTAAGTCCTTTACCAGGCCATTTATCTGGTCACTGGCTGCCCTCCCTATGGAGTACCTGCACTGGACATCCGCCCAACCTTACAAAATAAGTTGCAACATATGGCCTACCACCTTTTCTTCTCACCAGAAAAGGTCCTCCCTCACACCTGCTGTGGGGTAGGTGAAAAAAACCTCACTCCACTGAAGCTAATTCCGGTGGTGCGGGAAAAATTCATTCCTAGCCCCGCTTTAAAAGAGGTGACTAGCATAATGCCTACAGAAGGTCCTAACCCAGCCTTCCATTCACCTCCACTAGGGGAGGGAGGGTGGGTGCTGGCTTCCTTGCTGCTCGGACATAGAGACTTGCCCCACCCAGGTTTCGTACCTTCATGCACATTCATGGGGGGCGGGGGTGAGAGTCGTTGCTGCAAAGCTGACCACCGATCACCTTTTACAGCAGTTTCTGACCTTCTTCCTCTCTTCCCCCTCCCTCAACCACAAAGCAGAGCTGCCCAGACAAATTCTGGCCCCCTTTAGTTGTAGGGCAGTCATTATCCAAGATTTGAAGAAATACTAGATCTCCGAGGAATATCTGTAAGGCCCATGACAAAACCACACCAGCCTTAGAGTCATACACTGGATCAGAGTCACAGTATATATTTACCTGGTTCTGGGATTTTCCTGTGAATGTAAGTGAAGTTGCTTAAATTGTTGTCTCTCACTCATCTTAATACATGAGCTCAATAGGACAAAAACAAAGGTATGGGGAGACACTGGGGTGAAGATTTAGGATAAATACGAGAAATGTGCCCTAAAAGCCTCATGTCTTCTCCTGCAAAGGTGCAATTTAATCCCTCAATCCTGCAATGAGATGCATAGAGGAACAGGAGTCTGTCTAAAAGATTAAGTGATTAGTGTAAATGAAGACATGCAAAGCAGGTAGAAGTCCTGGCTGGCCTTAACCCTTGGCTTGAATGTACCCTGCCTTCCCTTTGTGTTACTATGGATCTCTTCTTTCCCTTGACCTTAAACTGAAGAGAGCTTAACAATTAAGTTAAATTTTAAAACATATAAATGAACCCCCCGCCCCTTTGGTTTTCCTTTAAAATTTCATTCCTAACCTCCTAACTATCTTAATTAAATCCAGGATGTTTTGCATTGCTCTCAACATTTCTGGGATTAAATATTTTGATCTCAATTATATGATGAATACTTGATTATAAATTCAATGCATAATTAGTAATAGCAATTATAATCCTTCAAAAAGTTTAATAATTTAAAATTATCAAGAATTCCATTAAAGTGGATTATATACAAGATGGTGCCAAAAGGTAAATTTAGGGACATCAAACATCCTTTTAAAAACCAAAGTATTAGAATTTTAAAAAAGGGATTTAGAAATTTCTTCGTTTTTTTTAAAAGGCCTGATCCTGTTTCATAACCAACGTATGTATCATGCATACTTTACATAGAGGTAGAATAAATGTGTTAGACTAACAATATCATGCAATAGCCTGGACAAACTTTATGGGATTAAGATAAGGTTTAATTTAATTCAATAAAGTTTATTGAATTAGGGTTAATACCTTGGAGTACACTATTAAAATGCAATTATGTAGGTGTTACTGTGTCATTGTATGTACCTTCTCTTGTAAGGAGAGGGGATGCTAAAGAACTTCCTTCATTATCAACCCTTTGAAGCCAACCCCCTGAAGAGAGAGTCATATACTAGTTCAAACTGGATTCTCCAGGGATCAACAGACTAAGAAAGGGTTATTGGATAAACAGTCTGGTTTTAAACAGGCTCAGGGCCTCCTTCCTGATCCAGCAAATGGACAGGACCCCTGGTCCACTGGGAGCCCCAATCCTTAAGGTAGTGTTGGAAGGACTGGGCCTCTTGAGGAGTCATAAGACTGGGTGTTCATTTTGAGCTGAAGCTGTGATGAACTGGTAACCACAAGGAATAGCCCTTAGGTGGTGGTGGTGGTGGTGGTGGTAGTGGCGGTGGCGGTGGTGGTGGGGTGGTGTTAGGATTGGAGTTAACTCTGGTAAGCTTATTAGCATACATGTAGGTTCTTTTATTATTTTTAATATGTTTTCTCTGTAATGCTTTTTACTGTAGGAATAAAATAGGTTTGCATAGAAAGAACTGTGGTACTTATAACTATAGCAATTACACTTGTTAACCATCTCTGAAGGGAAAGCAAGCAGATGTCCTTGGGCAATGTATGTGTGCTGGGAATAATACAAAGAAAACAGAACTGTGCAGCCTGGAAATACCCCACCCAGCAATGCAATGGCTAGGAAGCTGCAAACCTGAGCGTGGGTGTCTTAATGACCACTCAGGGGAAATGCAGGTTCAATTGCCCTAACTTGTAGCAATAAGCACTTGAGTAAAATACACACTTGGAATTGTTCCATATGTGTGTGCCCAGTTCTGCACCTCTGAAGTCAATAGGATTGTTGCAATTACTTCAGTAATGTAGGATTGAATGAAGGTCATGAAGTGATGTTATTTTAGAATAACCACCTATGGTGGGTTGTTATTACACTGAGAAACATGTTATCATTAGAGATGGTTGGGAATTTTCCATCAGAATTATTTTCTGATGGAAAATGCACTTTTCAAAAAATCAAATTTTTGCACGGGAAAATTTCAATTTTGTTAAATTTTGTCAGGAAAACTAAAATGAAATGTTTTGTTTCTGCTTGGTTTGACCCAAATTGGATATTTTGTTCTGTTGAAATGACCTAAAATATTTCGTTTCAAATCAGTTCAACATCAAGTGGCATTTCCCTATCATGATGAATTGCCTCCTGGGAATAGTAATTTAGGCCCTCATTCTCTCCTATGGGATGGGCTTCCTGGGGTACTACATTCCATAATGCAATATGGACTCCTGCTAACCCAGCTGTGTGGTACATGATGGAAGTCACATGACTAGGTGCATAATAGGAGATATAGTCCAGTTACAGATCCTGATTCATTGGGAAGAATAGGGGCATGTGGGTCCTGAATACATGAGGCAATGTGACACAACAGCTAAATGAAGTTTAATGTTGAACTGTGCTGAAGCACAATGTTTTTGGTCAGTTCAACAATTGGAAATTTTGAGACTTTTTTTTTTTGATATTTTAGTTTTTCATCTAGAGTTCAGATGAAAATATTACAATGAAAATGTTGAAATATTGGAATTTCCCATAGGACAAAAATTCTGAATTTCAACCATCATTAGCTGATCATCATTAGTTTTCTGAGTGAGAAAAAATGGTAGGACCAAGTATTGTACAATGAACTCAATTAAAAAATCATGGCAAATTATCAATTTTTTCCTATACTTAGATTAGGAGATGCTTGTAATACCTAGGTGGTTAATGTTGGCACATACTGATTTAACAGGCTTCATAGGTGGCAGCTGCTCTGTGAATCACATGGATTAAAACTTTTGCTAGCCAATCAGAGTGCTCAGTCAGACCTGTCATCTCTCTAAATTGTATGGCTCAGTAGTGTCATATGGCACTGGTAAAGGCTCACAGACAGTCATTTTCTTCTAACACTAACAAGAAACTTTATTTGATTATTTAGGATTATTTCTAATTTTGCTCTGCCCCTTTGTAGAGCTTCTGACTAGAACATTCTCCAGCTCCTTCCTGCCTGATACATTTTTAAAGAAACAGTACCTAGATAGTAATGAACATTTTCTCATACTAACACAATCCTCATGATTTTGGCTCTTCTGGGGGCAAATCACTCAAACCCCAAATAAATAGGACCAATAAGGAAGATGAGGGGGGCAGCGTGCTTTTCCCACAAACGCCAGATGCTATGGACTGTGTGCTGGAGAATTTCACTTTAAATGATTAAATATTATAGAGAGGCTCAAGCAATAAATTGTTATAAGAATTTGGACCTCACCCAAGTGCTAAGAGGGAGTGAATCTATATTCTAGTTTGGGCCTCCTAGATCTTTACTGAACAATGCATATAGAATAGCTCATATTTTATCCTATAGATGGAACAAAATTAAAGCCAACCATCCCATAATTCCTAGTTTTTCCTTTTCCACAACTCCTAAATCACAGACTGCAATTTCCCCATCATAAACTATACACAACATATACATAATATGCAACCAGAAAAAAGAACCAAAGATGTTTTATTTCTGGTCCTTTCTAATACTTTGTTTAAACAAACAAACAAACAAACAAATAAATAAATACAGCTGCTGCTCAGAGGGATTAAGATAGGACCTTAGGTAGCCTTTCTTGTATTCCCTTCATTACTGTTTTACTACATCTAATTTCAGTTTAGGTTAAGTAGAGCCAGTTGCTTAGGATGCTAATGGGCTTTGTTTGGACTTCTGTGCTTCCTTAGATATCATTTTCTTTTGACTCACTCACCTTTAATTCTCAGGCATTTTCTCTCTGGGGATATGGAACATTTTAGAATGTTTCATGCAAATCCCTCAGAAGATATATACTCAAACTCTTACGTTTGGAAAGGGAGAGAGCGCTCGTGTGTCAGTTTTGCAGGAATGCTCTTATAGACACCTACAGTTCAACAGATCAGCCTATCTGTGCTGGTTCTTGGGAATCAACAGTAACTTCTACAACCTCTTGTGTCCATTTTTGCTGTGCCATTTACTGAAAAGAAGGAACAAATTATACAAAAGTAATTTAACCCCATCAGTGCTACACGGATCCAAGGCACACACTACGCTTCCAATGTGAGCTTAGCGATAGAGCATGGTGTAAGCAGGACACGTTGTTGCTACAATGATTTAAATTAATAGTCTTGGTCTCCTAAACTCTCAGTGGTTCAGAGGTACAGCATGGGATGGGTTAACACCAGTGCTTAAGTCTCAGAAAATGCTTTATTCAGAAATTTGAGTTGAAATGACATACAGGAAGAAAATAACAGGCACTGAGTAGCAATACAATAAATTATTTTAGTGAAGTCTAGTTAAATCTTGGCAATACAAATATAATAACTGACAGGATTTTAAAGCTTAAATATATGTTTTTTAAAAGTGTCTAAACTGTGTGTTCAGCAATGTGAGCCTGATGTGTGCCTTCTTTGGAAACTTCTGCTAGGCTTACAGATGCTAATTCCTTCTTTCTTCCATGCTGACATCATACACAAACTGCCATGTCAAATCTAATATTTGGAAGCAGCAAAAAAAAAAAAAAAAAAAACATTATTAGCTCTTGTTTGCAGCTTTTGCTGAAAAGTCAGTTCAAGACCTAATTGGAATTACACTGCAGTGCAAAGTAGACTGTAACTTTCAGGGACTTAAAAAGAGGAGGCATTAAATAAATTACTGCCTTCAAGGCTGCAAAGCTTTTACTCAGTGAGTAATTCCTGACATATAATAGCCTTACAAACAAACTATATTGCAGAATTTTTGCAAGAATATTTTTTCCATAATCATGAATGAAATAAAACCATCAATTGCCTGTATGTTGGATCTGATTTTATTTATTTGTTTTAAAGAATTTAGCTTTTGCTTTTCTCTCTCTCAAGATTAGTAAACTCACAAAATCTCTTTTGATCACTAGGCCCTGTACAGTCTAATAAAAGCTGCTAAACACTGCTGGGACAAAGGTCTCCACTGTAGTGTGTATGAAAGAGAAGATTTACAGTCATATGCTATGTTGAACAGCCTTGATGAATGGAATACAGTGCACTGCATCTGTGACAGGCTGAAACAAACCACATGCCAGCTCTGATTTCAGACTTACATAAGAGGCAGACCAGACCATGGTATATCAAAGGGGTGTGGGAAGGTGGAACTAAGACAGAGGAAGCAAGGTTTGGCTTGTTTTTATTACTGCTTTGCAGGATATTTCCAAATTTAGTTTATGATCATTTATACCGCCCAGCTCTCTTTCTCATCTGGGCAACTGTATACCATTTGTATGTTCTCACCACAGTAGAAATGAGATGTTGCAACAGTTTTAGAATCACAAAATTCTCTGTAATACTATTTTACCTGAAAAGTAAGCATGGGCGGGGGGTGGGGGAAGGGAGGAGGAAGAGGAAGAGAGGAAAGTTAACCAAGCTGTAGGTGCTACCAAGTATTCCTTTGGGTGATCAAAATTATCAGGCTAATATTTCAACTACTTTTCCACTTCTTCTCAAACTCTTTGTATTTACTTTATTTCAACAAAAAAGAGCTTGTCCTTTAGCTCCAATCAGATAAGCACCCACTAAAAGAGATAACAGCCCTTCATTATTTCTTAAATTTATTCAGACTGGATTTTTGAAGAAACTGAACCTCAAAGTAGCACCATGCTGTCTTCTCAAATTTACCTATGGCACACTAGAGATTTCTGCTTTTCAATTACGCAGCCAAAACAAAGCACCCACAGTAACACCACACCAAAGGAGAAAAAGGCCAATAATACTCGATACACTTTTTTTTTTTTATGTAGGAGAGGGAGGGCAAATAAAAAACGAGGCAGTTTGACTCATATGGTCTTCCTCAGGATGCAGTGACAGTGGTCAGGAGGGAACCATTTATGCTAAATAGAACACAGTCCTATTTTTGAAAGAAATGCTATGAAGTGTCACAGGTTTTTCATGAAGTTAGACCATACATTGGCAATGAAACAAGAACAACTCAAATGATGAGGGTTTTGAATATTTTGTTGTAAATATTTCACACATTCCTGTTCTTCTCCAATCAGCTGTGTAATTAAGCCTGTTGCACTCTCTTATATCAACGCTGTTGTACCTGAGGGTCAAAATTGTCACTTGAGTGTCTCAGTTTAGTAGGTACCCCAACATGAAGGTGCAGAAAATCAGTGGTAACTCCTGAAAATTTTGGCCTGTGCTTTTTGTTACATTTAGGATTCAGGAGGCCAAATTTTCTGCTGGTGTAATTCAGCTTAAGTTAGTGGAAATACAGCAGCAGAGGATTTAGCTCAAGATATATAGGAGAGTACAGAACATACTGAGTTTTTCCAGAATCTCTTTTAAATTAGAAAGTAGCCCAAATCAAAACCCCAGATCCAAACACCCCTTAAAGTTTGGCATGACGGGTTCATAATCCAAACTCAGATCCTGATCCAATATTTTGCTAGGCCCCTTTCTATATTATGTGCCAAAATTAAAACCCAGATATGAATACAGCTCCCCACACACCTAGAATTTGTGCTGCTTGAAATTTGGATGCAGATATGAATTTTCTGGGTGGGGCTTCTCTACTATATATATGTTAACTGGTGTGCAGAAGCAAATTTTAAAGGAACAGCTGATCATTTGCAAAGATAATTTACATTAATGGATCTACACCCCTCCGCCTTACATTGCATTAAATCCTTTAATATAACTGAAATTTATCAAACCTTCTCTGCTAAGTACTGCAACTGATTACCAGAAAAAGACTTCATCTTTTGATAACACATCTCATCTCGCTGGGAACAGTATACAGAGTTAAAAAAATTACATAAACAGTAGAGAAGCTTTGCATTACACATAGGAATAGAAGATATGTCATAATTAAGGATGAAAGCATTAGGTCCAACAAGTCTAGTATCCTGCCTCAAGCAGTAGCCAATATCTGGTTGTTTGGAGAAAGGTAAATGCTCCCAGACTCACACACACTGCAGATAGCTAATTTTTATACAAAGATGAATAATGGGACTTGAAAAGGGAACAGAAGAAATGATTTCCTGACCACAGCAGCAATCAGTTTACATCTTGAAACATGAGATTTTTATACCCTTAGCTTTACATACAACCTACAGATGATGTTGGTCATAAAATATTCCATTCTTTTGTATTACTATCATCACACATATTTAAGCAGAACTTCAGAACAGCTAGTGGGTACAACAGAGTTTAGTCTGTTCCAGAGAAATGCACTAGCTTCTATTGCCATATTACATACTCATCTGCAATTCAATATATCTATGGGGATTCTTATCTGGATTTTATTGTTTACTTTTGTAAAGTATATAGTATTTACTTGACTGCTGAGGGAGAGAAGTTTGAAATGATTTAAAATGGTCACAGTTTCCATGCCTTCCCCCACAAGACTTGTCAGTTGTCTGGCAAGGTTGCAAACTAATCATCTGGAAGATAGAGGGTACTAAAGAGTGGTGTGGTCTCAGTAAGGGCAAATAGTAGCATAAACCCATTTAGCAAATGTGCAATTGCTGGAGGCTGAGAATTGTGGGGGTGTGATTCTCTTCTATCTCACACCAGAGGTGTAAGATACTTTATTGACTTGAAAGGAGTTTCTCTTAGTGGTGGTAAGTGAAAAAAGAATCAGGCTTAGTCTCTTGAGAGCCCATACACACACTAGACCAAACTCTGTTTTCAGTTACACCACTTAATATCCATTGACTTCAATGGAATTACTTTACCTATAAGGCAGTCAAACTAAACCCACATTTCAGTCCAACAAACTCTTTCTTCCTTGCTTTTAAACAAGTTCTGATATTTGTAAAAAAAAGGTTCAGCTTTTAGAAAAATCAAAATGTGCTGCATTTACAGTACTGATTGTGAAATTTTCCTGACTTTTGTTTTTCTTTTGGAGTTTGCATTACCAATTGGTACAATTATTCTTTGATGCAACTAAAAGAAAGGGAGTCAAAGCTAGTCTCCTGGACAACAAATACCTCTTCTCTCTAGCGAAGTTTTCTTTCATCTGAAAAGGCTCACTGTGTAATGGATACTTTAAGAAGAATTAGACAAAAGATGCTGAACTTCCAGTGGAATCAGATCTTTTATAAAGCTAAAGAGCTTACTTCCTGCCTACGGTTTAGCCAATGGTTTTAAAGACATATTATTTTACTATATAGCAAGTGTTAGTAAGTATGATGATTATTAACATTTATGTAGAACTGTACCATGGGTTTACATAATATTTTACAGAACACATACTACATGACAGTATTTGCCTCCAAAGAGCTTACAATTTATGGCCCAGATTTTGGCCAGTCCCTGCACCAGGAAGCAGATTTTTGGTCAGTGTTGTAGCAAATCACTCATTCCTGTCATGGACCCTTAGGCAGAATCTGGCCCAAATGTCACTAGTGACTTCAGTTTCTGCTACCTTGCGTTGCTCTCTTGAGTGCTAGCTGCCTCAAAGAAGGTGGGCAGAACTATAGCTCCTTCCTTCACATTGGCCAACAGAACTGGGTGGGAATGGAACAGTGAGCACAATATAGCCTCAGCATGTGTGTTAGACCGACTGCTGTGACATGCACTCCCTGGGTGCCCCGGAAAGAATTCTGGTTGGATTAGCCAGAATTTCTCTTGAAGGCTTTTTCTGCAATGTGGTCCCTCTGCACTCCTTTCAGTGTGCATTAGGGGAAGACTCTCGTCCGACTTGAGACAACAAATAGATGCAAAAGGAGAAATTCTACTCCCTAGAAGTAAAACAAAAGAACACAACAAAACCCACTATGGCTTAAACTGAAACTTGGAACATCCCCTGCTTCTAAAGAACATTAACAATCCCCCTAATCTAGTTAGAAAGATAAAATATCCAAGAATTCTGAGCCAAACATAACCCCGAACATTCTGACCACTCCTTTTGTTAAAAATAAGATTCTGTCTTATTTGAAGGAACATCTAATGGCATTTTATGGCACAGGAAGTTTGGGGGACTTTAAGGTATCATATGTGTCTCTAAATGGTGCTGTGTAATCTAACAGTAATGGCCCCTGCCTTTGCCTCGTGGCCTTTTATTTATTTTATTATTTTTGTTCACCTTGTTCATGTCACTTAAATATGAAAATTGATGGAATCCACAAGAATACTTACTTCCCCCCCCCCCAATGTGTTTAGCCACAAAAATGTAATTAAAAATGCAGTCTTTTGCTTTCTAAAAGGTCCTGGATTGTAGCAAGTTTCAGATAGGCTGAATGAGAACAAAGAGGTCTGGTAACATGTCCAAGCCCACAGTCAGGTAGCGAGTCAGTAGGATTAAAATGGAGAGCCTTCTCATTTCCAAACCTTTGATCTAAATGCTGGTGCTACACTACAAACATTTCCTATAGATTATAGGGCAGATTAATTTACAATGGAGCTTTGCCAATTTACACCAACTGAGGATCTGGCCCTATATATATGAAACTCAATATAATGTGCATTTCTTGTGTTTCCTAGTCATTTATTATTTTGTTCTGCTAAAGAAATGTTAATTGCCTCTACTTTATTACAAAGGAAATAATTCCATCCGCTTTTAAACATCTGTTAAACAGTATTTTATTAGCTTGCAACATAAGTTATACTTTTAATGGAGACTTTGCTTATTAATGACTAATAAGTCATCACACCCATCTTCCGCTGCACCCCAATATTTGATATTCATGCTTCTGCTCAAAAATAGCCAGGGACTCTGCCAAAGAGGTTTACCCTAAAGTTGAACTCCAGAGTTTGGGGGATGTTTGGAGGGCAAAAGGCAAGATGGATATTTCACTATTCCTACAAAAACCTTGAACATTAGTACTGACTGTCACTGCAGCACTAAAAGTAATATTTGGTTTGGTCCTATGATGGATTTTCAAAAGTACTGCCAATTTAGATAGGTGCTTTAGGGAATGACATTACAGGGAAATGCATTAGCGAAGCTGTAATACATTGGAAGCAGAGAAGCTGAAAGTACATTGGAAACCATTCATAGTAAATTATTTCTTTTACATTGTATTCTATATGGTATGTGAAGTTTCACAATAATCAGAATTGCAACTGACAGTGCAGATCATTGAAAGAATTTGGGACTTTCCTTCCACTGCACTATCCATGGAGTTTCACAAATGGATTTCACTGCATTTTATGAGTTTTGGTAAATAATAGATATTTCTAGTTCTCTCATCCCTAATAAAAGACTCGTGGCTTAGTGAAAGTAGTTTAGGGGTTTTATCTTCTCTTTTATTCTGGACCTTCATTTGCCCCTCCATGTGCCCCAAGTACTTCTGATATCGAAAGGACAGTTTCATTTTCTTGGCTGGACGACTGCCCCATCCTCAATAATACCCTCTCAGGCTGAAACCATTTTCAGTGGTAACTCTCAGCCTTGGATGAACTGAAGACAGAAGTCCTAACATTTTTTCAAGTCGCTTTTTAAATGTAATTGGTCAGTGTGCTGCCAACTGAGCCAAAACACTTGCCGAAATTGTGTGTAAATGAAAAGTGTTGGTATTATGGCTCATTACGGAGTCGAGTCGAACACAGAAGAGCTTGTAATCTGGAAAGACCTGTAAATTCTCTTCTCACTAAGAATGAAAATTCAACTTATAAATATTAAGATTGAACATCCTCTCACAAAAGAGTTAAACCAAACAAACATTTCATATTGTTTTTGATGTGCTCAAGGCTTTAAGCTTTTTGGGGGGATATCCAGCATTATTCTTTGTTAGTTGGCTTTATGTTTATTACTCACAAAGTTGGCTTGCTTGGCAAGCACCCCCAACCATTAAATGGAGTCGCTGGATTAATGTAAGGTTTTGAGTGTTGCCAATTCTTTTTGATTTTTTCAACAATGAAAATTCAAACACCTCTGTGAATGAACTTTCTCATTACTGTAAAACCAATAATCATGATATATAAGCTAATGTTGTGTTATTATATCTATAAACATTCTTGGTCTCTCTTCACTGAGAAGGCTAGACCCCAACTTGCTTAAAGTTGGGTATATACTTAAATCCCCTGCTGAACTGGGGCCTTAATCTGCTGCTTTTACTTAAAAAATAAAAGCTTTAAGACATCACATCATATGAAAGAAAAGATGCCCCCTGTTGCACTGGAAGCAAAACCATTATTATCATTATTGACATCAAGTCTAGGAAGCCAGGGATCTAGAACAATACACACTGTGTGGTTAAAATGTTAGAGAGTTTCAAAACTTCCATTATTCTGAGACCCTTGACCTCCTGATACTATGGCCTTTCTAGGATTATATATCAGTTTAAGAAACCTAGGATGCTTTTCTTAGAGATACCCCCTTTTATTACTCATTCTCACTCCACTCCACGTGCTGCAGTAAAGTAACATTTCCTGCACTTCATAGACCAGGACCATCTATTGAAAAGATATTTCAGTCTTTGTGCTCATTTAATATTTGTGCTCTCTGCAGAGACTGGCTTTGAGGTGTGGACACATCTCCACCAGGAAATGGGCTGAGACCACCAACTAATTACACACAAAGTGCTGAAAAATCATCCGATGATAAGCCCACTACACAGTGGTGGTTGTAACAATATCCATTGGATAGTGAGCCCTGTTGTGTGACAAGAGTAATGACCTTTGACTCATGTCACATGACTGAAGGCAGGGCAAAAAGTCCAATTTTGTACCAACACTTCTGTTTCATCTAGATTTCTGCAGTCCTCACCCAACCTTCAGATTTCTCTCCCTGGATGTTCGTGTTTTATGAAAGCCTCACCCAACATTGTCTTTTTGTGTAAGTGCCTAGCTTTACGGACACATTTGAATTTTCAGTTCTTTGTTTGTAAGGGTGCAGTGGAAGACAGTAATTGATTTTGTTTTCATAATGAAGAATAAGTACCTATCAAAAAAAACTTGTGTGGTGGAGGAAAGGGGATAATAAACTCAGAAAAATACCATTTCAGATATTTTAGGTCAGTCCTCAGTTCTATAATGTAATTCTGAAGGTGATCATGCCAATTATTAGACAATGGCTTCATTTATTACCCTGTCCAGCCACCTCAGAATAAAATCCGGTTAAAGAGAAAAAGAAACAAACAGAATTGTAAAGATTTGTTTTCATGGTCTCCTATCTTTATATATCTTTCTATGTATTTTAATATATTGAGAAGAACGTTGTGAGAGGATGCAAAAGAAAAAAAATTCTTGATATGGAAAAGGCTGCTGTGTTCATGTAAAATAACTGCATGTTTTACCTTGTTCTCCAGGGCTCCAAATTGCCAATCTTGTGATGTGCTGTCACAACTTATGTGTGACTGACTGGTTACAGAGCCTGCTGATCTATATGGAGAGGTGAGAATTTGTCACTGTGCATAAACAGAGAGATCAGTCAGATACAGTGATAGATCTGTTCTTTGCCTGGATTCGTCTGCTGCTATATTAGGGTGGCTCAGCAGCTGCCAAAATGAATTCCAACCCCAGTTTTGTGGTTGAGAAAACTGGAGAAGTAGTAGTGATGTCCTGACATAACTACTTTGGGATGCAATAATCATGGGGGGAAATATTATTATAATTACTATCTCAAAATGTTTGGAGTAGTGTCAGTCTTGCAGCTCAGCCATAGGGGTCCTAGAGTCATTTCATTATACATTCACCGCAGTGCATGTGTACCACTGTATTGCAGTACCAGGTCACAACAAAAATTCCTGCTCTTGCCATTACTGGCAATATCAAGGATACTCTATACAGCTAAAATCATCACTGGGATTCGTGAAAAATGCTGTAAAGCTACTGTTGGCCAAATGAATATTGCTACATAGAAACAGGTGCACTATTATTAAAGAAGAGCCCCTGTGTCCAAGACTGACTATCCCAGAACACCCCTTTGGCAGCGAGGCATTGCAGCCTTTCTGCCTCACCCTCCCCACCAGGCTCTTTGGCCCTCTCCCACTGTAGAGGTGACTTGGCCCTCTGGCTAAGCTACTTGAAAAAGTTCAACCCCTTCTGGGGTAACAGAGTCCCTTAGTGCATGTCTAGAAGCAATAAGAGAGTCTTCTGCCTTACTGGGTTCAGCCTTCAACCCCCTTCTTACAGGCAGGCTCCCAGCAGCAATGGCCTGTCTTACTGTTCAACCACCAGCTCCTGGGCTCCAGTCAACCCAAGCATCTAACATCAGGTCTATCCTATTACCAAGGTCTTCTGATAGGCCACAGCCCTCAAACAGTTCCTAGTTCAAATCCAGCTTCTTGCCCCAAATCAGTGCAGCCTGTCCATTCTCCTCCCCACCCTCTCCATCCCCCAACAGCTGTGCTTTCGCACATGTGTAGTGGGGCAGGGCTAACTTAACAGGACCAACTGAACCAAAACCTATTGGACAAGATGGTGAGGGATGCAACCGCATGCCCTGGGTGTCCCTAGCTTCTGATTGCCAGAAACTGGGAGTGGACGACAGGGGGATGGATCACTTGATAAATTGCCCTGTTCTATTCATTTCCTCTGAAACACCTGGCAATGTCCACTGTTGGAAGACAGGGTACTGGGCTAGATGGACCATTGGTCTGATCCAATATGGCCATTCTCATGTTCTGTTCCCAGCTCTGTTACTGACTCACTGTGTGACCATGGGCAAACTGCTTAAAGTCAGACTGTGTGAGTTACACATAGATTTGAGTTAGGGATGTGAGGAGCTCTGTGCAAACAGGGGGAAGCTGCATCCTAATGCAGTCTCTCTGATATTTGCATCAGGGAGACTCCTTGGCTGCAGTCAAGACACATCTGAGTGCAATCACACTATACAAAATTATCATTTGGTTTTTCAGGTGGTAGGCCCCCTTTACTGGGAGTCCTTAAAGGCACAACACAGAGGATTATGGTGACAGCTACAGTGGAAGTAGAGTAGAAAGGAAGTGTCATGATAAATCTCAACTATGTGAAACAGCGAGCTGGTTGTTGGTAGATAATGCTATGAAGACCACAGCTGAAGCATTATATCATTATGGATAAACTGTCTGCAATAGCTACATCACCTAGGCTTCTGCAGAATGTAGAACTATACAATAACAAATCAGGTTATTCTGAAAAATTTAAAATTCAAACAATATCCCACTAAACAATTCCTAATGGTAGAATTATTGTACATCTTGCATTTCCTTGAAAACAGTAATAAAACAACAACAACAACACACAGAAAGAAGTCATCTTTGTATTGTTACATCTGTAACGCTTATCAGTGTCATCTATTTACCCCGGCTTGTTATGCTGGGATTTAAAGCTTAGTAACTATTTACAAATCAACACTGGTTTTTAAAAGGTGTGTTCTTTTTGAACACTAAAGTGATTGAAATCATCAAGGGCAAAAAACTCTACATGCTATAGATGTAATCCCTCTGTGGCTGTATTGTGATGAACAATAAACAAGGCAGCATATCAGAGAAGATAAGGTACTGCTATTCCATCAGTCCTGCCACAGTATTTATCATTTGTATAGAACTAACAGTGTGCTAGGCACTTACAACAGCCACCACTAAAAACTGTTTCTCTATATTTTAATAATTACATTCAAATATTCCAATTTATATAATTTCTGAGGCCAAAATTGTTGGGATAGCTCAGGTGAAGAGCCCTGATGGGAACATTCTAGAGTTTTCCACAAGCTCTGTGCACATACATTGACTGATCTCAGAAAAACAAAATGCTGATCATTATTATGATCATTATTATTTTTATCATTAAATAAAACACAATAGGCTGTTTTGAGTCTGAGTAGTCCAGAATATATCAGTGATGAATATAACACAAACAGAAAGCAAGAAGAAATGATAGAAAGAACAGAATTGGACTTGTATGGGGTTACAAAAGTTGGAACCGCCTTCAAACATGCTGTTAAAGTTTCTGGTGGTAGATTTTGTTTACTCTTATCTAAATACTGTTGCTAGTAGTAGAACATAATTACATTTTACTTTCTAGTTTACCTTATGTGGAAATGATATCAGTGAGCACTCCTGCAGTACAACTGTATTTTTTTTCTTTAAAGACTCTCTGCTAAGGTCTTCAGGAGCTGTTTAAGGACAAATAGTCTTGATGGAAAACTCAGCTTGGAGTCAGGCTTCAATGGACTATATGGATTTATTTTCAGATAGAGACATAATATGTCTGCTCAGTTATAAAAGACCACAAACATTTCTTCATGCAGCACAAGCTTTACAAAGGTTTTACAGTGACCAAAATATCTGAACCCATGAACCTAAACATCAGCCGGGCCAGTACTCCAGAGTTGGAATATTCTCATAGAAACATCCTACATATACGTTTGCCCTGGAGCCGCACACATGTCTCAAAGGGCAGAATTTGGGATTTAACAATGTTATAGCAAAAACACATTTCAAAACAAGTGACAGAATTCCTGCCATGTTAAAAGAGGTTCTGTGCTCAGAGGACTAGCAGGCTTGGTGCTTAAAATGTTAATTGTGGCCAAGATGTTAATAAATGGGGGCCTAAAGACAAGTTCTAAAGTTTGTATTTAGGCACTTAAATTAGTGGCCTGATTTCCAAAAAAGCCGAGTACACAGTAGCTCCCATTAAAAATCTTGGACTGCATTTTTTTAAATTGTGTGAGATATTTCAAAATCAGGAGTCTAGGGAGACTTTGTTTTAACTTCACAGAGCTTTTTTTTCCCTTTCAGATTCTTAAATGAATTTTGTATTCATGAAAGATACTAGATTGACAGCAGATACTGGTGAGAAATAGAAATCCTAAATCCACAGAACAGAACAGGTAGTGCCGGTTACTTTACAGCAGACAGCTTAGTAATACAATTTGATTAGTCATCATCAGCTTGGTAAAATAATTAGTGAAATTCCAGTGTGCTGGTTGTCAGTTTACATCTTTAAGGAGGTGTTAGCTCACACTGATAGACAGCACTGTTCTTTTCCAGTTCAGCAAAGTGACTGTACAGTATAGCATTGCCATAAACATTCATATGTATCATCAGAGACACCACTTAGTATAAGAGTATCACTTTATGAGTAAAGGATACAAGCTGAGAAACTTGAAGTATAGCTAATCTGAACGAGCCTCTCTAGGGCTAAGAAATAACCCCAAATGTAAGTGATAAAATATTATTAATCTTTTAATTTTCTCTTGAAAACAGTAAATAGGGTGAAGTAGGTATTTATCAATGTAAGAAGGAACATGCCTGTTGAATTCCAGGAGGGAATTCCAGGAGGGGAGGACGGCAATGCTTAAATACCAATGTCCTATTTCCTCTGTGTGGACATTAATATCCCCTGGCACTACTTTCAGTAAGAAGAGGTGTTTGTTTTCCACCCTAGTGTTCTTCAGCAGACATCAATCTGGTTGCAGCTCTCCTACCCCAGAACAGGCTGCCTGATTCCTGTATTGGTCTGTATATAGTTTATAAGATACTTCACAATCCTTTGGGATGAAAGGTGCTGTGTACTGTGAACCAGATTTTCTTGACCCCTGGGAGGTGCATAATGGGTGGGAAAAGGTAGAAAGAAGCCTTTCCCCGCAGTATGTGTCCCCCAGCACAATTACTGTCACTCTCCTGGATGTAAGAACTGCTCTCTGCTACCATCACCTTGGGCAGAAGGCACCACAAAGGGGTATAGGAAAGAGGCAGTGCCCACATCCACACCTCCCAGGACAGTTGGGTGCTGCTGAGCTATGCACACATTGCACCTTCTGATGGAGTGGTGCAGTGCTCGTGCTACCCTCCACCCCTTCCCCCTCACCCCGCACAAGAAATCTCCAGGTAGCACAGTTTCTCTCACACACACAGTGCCTTCTGGGGCTCAACTCAGCTCACCACAACTCTCTGCCATTCCCAAAACAGGACAATATGTTAATGCTTCAAGAGGATATTACAGGAAATGGACCTTTTTCATTTCCCATTATAAATATATGCCCATCCAGGGAAGCGATGGGACAGAATGCTCGACCAGGAGATAACGGTATCTCTTTCCCAGCCAGTGCTCTCTTTACGCAAAGTCATGACAGTAGCACAAACTGCCTTTTAAAGCACTACAGGTTGTTCAACCAGTTATCAGGCTGAGTATTCCCAGACCTCTATTTCTTAATAGGCATCTCTTGCAGTGGAACAGGGTCCAAAAAGAATTTGTAACTGAACATCTTTTCAGATTAATGGGTGTAAGTAACCAGATTACCTTGGCTAACGCATCAACTACTGTAACTATGCCACGTCTGTTTCTAGCTAGCACTAAAATATGCATTATGAGATGTTAGCTGAATAGCTAACCATCAGCCATAAAGCACTGATTAAAATAAATTGTTATGCTGCTTTGGGGGGGAAAACATTTGACAGATGCAAAAACTGGTAAATCCATTTTACACAGTGGTGAACCTATTGCACATATCTAGAGTAAACTAGAATAGCTTCTAAAATTTTACACAGAGAATGAAATACATTCATCTAGTCTGCAAGAGCAATGGTAGGAGATGTTCAGAAAGAATTTGATTAAAAGCAGAGACTTGTGTGAATTTCAGGTGTAGGTTTGTGAAACAGTGTAAAGGTTCACAGAAATGTCACAGGAGATTCAGGTGCCCTGTGCTGCCAACAATAATTCTTCCCACACAACCAGCTCCCTGGATTTGAACAATCAGACCCAAAATTCCAAGTAAACACTTGCCAAGCAGGACAGCCAGTTTCCACTTACCAAATACATTCAAATAAGTATGTTTTGCTCAGCTTCACTAACTAATCAGTGTGTTACTGACAAACCTTTTATTCAATAAGAAAAGATATATGTAGGTCTATGAAATTGCACTCATCTTAGTGAGGGTTAAATTTGGGCCATGTGTAAGCATGAGATAGGGTAGGCAGCCATTTAAACCCCTCCCATACCATCAGTGCAGTGAGCAATAATGAGGAGGGCATATTTTCAGATGGATTTCTCAGTCTGCTTTTCTCCCTTTGGCAAAGTTCTGTTCTTACTTTGTTCTTAGTTCAGCCACTTTCTTTCTTTTTTTTCCTTTCTCCTTCCTTCTTTTATTAATTCATCTCCCTTACACTGTGTTTTTATCCTGTTAACTCTTCTTCACTTACTATTCCCTGTGCTGCTCCCTCCTGGAGGGTCTTGCTACTGACACACATCTCCCTCTTCTCCATTTGATCTCTCCTCCCTCCTAGGACCCAATTCTGGACACCTACTCATGCATCAGCGAGTCTACTTGCATGGTTAGGCCAAATCATGTGTGTTTTGGTTGCAGGATCAAGCCCTAATGGTCCCATTCTAAGTGTCATTCATAATCTACAAGGAACCTTCTAGTTCCTATAGTCCTTTTCTCCTCTGGTTAAAAGGACATAATCAGCACATTCTCTTTTATAAAGAACTAAACAGCAGCATTTGCAGTTTGCAGTATTTTAGGTATTTCCCTAGAGTAAGAAGATAGAAGTTTTGTTAATACCATATATATTAGGATAAACTGGTCCATTTAACTAAGGCCAAATGGGCAAGTCTTAAAGGTCAATACTGCAAGATAAATATACAATATTACAGATACTTAATATTTGTTTTCATTTTGGAAAACAGACATGTTCTGAATTTTAAAGCAATTATTTTATGCAGATGTCATAACTTTTCATCCCAGTGTTACGTATGTAAATCCCTGAACATTATGATGAGAATAAAATCATTAGTATGAATTTTTAATATGCATTACACATATCCTGCTTGTATTTACGGTCATGTTTGTATTCTCCACTACACCTTTAAAAGTTACTGACAATATCTGTGACCCAATGCAAGGATAACATACAATCCATTCTTTCCTTCACAATGTACCTGATCACCAGGGCCAGAGAACACTGATTTGCCGTTGTCTATGAACCAAGACATTCTCAGCTACAGAGTCACATTAGATATTAGAGGATAAAACTAACTTCTACCAACCTTAGGAGTGTAGTGTTCCTTAAAATCCAAACAACTGAGAAATTATAACTAGGCCCTCAGTGAACATGCATTCATGCCCTCTCCTTAATGAAAGGTAGAAATCTAAAGTCTTCTCCAGTGGGGAGTGTTTAAATGGGAAACAACATTTAAACACATGCAGGGCAGTCAACAAGGTCAGTGGATTCCCCCCTCCCACTTCCACCCCAGCTTCTTATTAAAATTCAGCTAGGATCCTCTGCCTGGGCAGCTCAATAAAACTCAAAACCAGTTTTCATTTGGGGGGGGGGGAGAATCAAAACTGATAGATCTACATCTAATCTTTCCCCCAAGTGTTCAAAAGATAACAGATGAATGCTCTGTAGGGAATAGGCATTTTATTTATTCATGAATTTACTTCAACTGCAAGACATTGCCACTAAACTTCCTATAAGACTTCTGATAGCAGAGCCTTGTGTCAGCTGGCCTTCAGTTGCTCTTCATAGTCTGCTTCCTAGTAACCAGGTGCTGGCAAATAACGTATCTACAAACTCACCTACCACTCGGTAAACTTTGAGTCCCAAGAGAGTGAACCAGACACTCCATCATCCCCAAATGCACATCTTCAGCAACACTGACCCGGGATTGCCATTATACTAGCTTCTGATGGCATTACACAAGGGACCAGGTGTGGAAAGCCAGCCTGGAGGGGAGTTGCGGTGACACAAGGCAACCACAACCACCATTGCACAAAACATCATTACACTGTGATAATGTAATCATGTGTCATGGTATTAGTAAAACAATCCCAATTTTTCATATAATGTCCTAGTATCCCAAGAACAACTTCTGGGATGTCCTGAAATTTCCCAGCTTTTCATCTGATCAGTCAAAATATTTATTTATTCCATAACTGCCAAGTGTATGTGCAAGAATATTGCTAAACTTAGTAAAATTTGCTCTGTTTATCAGGAACAAACAGTCCAGTGGAATGGGCATTGAATGTAGTGAACGGTGTTTGGAGCAAAAGGCTGAATGAATATATACTCTATCAAAGGTGTTCTTTTGCTCAAAGTGAATGTTAATGACATCTGTTTAGTGTTTCATGATAAACTCATTCAGAGCTTTAAGCTACTGGAAAAATCCTTCACACTGAGAAATATCCAGGTGTGTCAGGACCGTCAGAAACTGACAGTAATGACATAAGGACACTCTTTTTAAAAGTATACTTTAGTTTCCTGTATGACTATTTTGCCTTCACAAAGGTCCTGCTGTTTTATTTTGAAAATGTGGTCCTATTTTACTCGGGGCATATGCGAGATCCAAATACTTACGATAAATCTAGCTAAAATTATCTTTCCAATTACAAGAAGCACAACCTTCCATGACAGATATGGCAATTTCCTGCAATGTCTCTGGGAGACTTACAGTATTAAATGTATGTATCACTGTAGGCCAGAGATTGTATGTAATTCCATGGAGGTGGGGAACCACAGCCTTCCAGAAACTAAGAACGGTGGGGGGTGATTAGGCAAACTCACTCAGATTGTAACACCTCCCGAAAAGTACCACTGCCTGGAGAGACTTTCATGTACTGGTTCAAATTCATATACTGGTTCAATATACTGGATTCTCCACAGACCAGCAGAAAAAGAAAGGACTTTTGGATACACTGCCTGAGTTTAAACACAGTCAGGGCCTGCTTTTTGATCTAGCAAATGGACAGCACCTTCTGTACTAGGGAGAGTCCAATCTTTTCTGGAAAGAATTGGAAGGACTTGACCTGCTCATGGAGGTTCTTGTTCTGAGAAAAAGGTGTTATGCCATTGTAGACACAGTAAACGCCTGTGTGGGGTTTGATGGACCGTTCACTTGCCAGAGCTTTTTTTGGAGCTGGAGTGATTACTGGTAAGCTTATTAGCATGCATGCAGGTCCTTTTCTTGTTTTTAATATATCTCCTCTGTAATGCTAGGGAGGGGAAAGGATGGGCTTCAGAGGCCGGGCTCCACCCCCAGCTGCAACTTCAAAGCGCTGCCTACACAGCTATTTCTAGAGCACTAGCATGAGCCCAGCTAGCCCAGGTCAGTTGACCAGGGCTGGCAGGCTCTCTTCCACAGGCTGTGCAGACATACCTGTAGATTTGCAGACAGATTTGCAAAGGTATTTAGGCACCTAAAGACACAGACAGGCACCTAATGCAATTTACAAATTCACCTAAGTGAGTTAGTTGACTAACTCCCACGGACTTTCACCTAACTTTTCTACACACTTTTGTAAATCCCACAAGTTGCCTGTCAGTATCTTTAGGGTGCCTAAAATATCTTTGTAAATCTGGCCTGTAAAACTCACTGAAAGTCAATGGACTTAGAATCCTAAAGCCCAGATCCTCCAAGATATTTAGGAGCCTAACTCCCATTGAAATCTAGGGGAGTTAGGCACACAAATACCTTTGAAGATCTGGGCCTAATGACCAGATTTTTAAAGTTATTTAGGCACCTAACTTCCATTAATTTTAGTCAGTTAGGCACCTAAATACCTTAAAAATCTGGCTCTAACTGCTTAAGTCTCTTTTGAAAATGGGAATTAGGCTCTTAAGATACTTTTGAAAATGTGACCCCTGATCTTTTTAAATGATAGAACTGTGTATTTGAATACCAAATAATTTGATAATGTATATAAGCAAGATCTGATGCTTTTACCAGCTTACTTTATCATATTATTTCGTCATGTTTTTTCAGAAAAGCCATTGCACCTAGCCTGACAAGAGAACATAGCACAAAGTGTATGTATAAGAGTCAGGAAAGAACCTTTTCAAATAACGTATTGAGCACAGCTATAAAATCAATCAATTCAGTCATCAGTATTGGTGCCACAAATGGTCATCTGTTATCTATCTCATCATCAGAAACCAAGTAAATAAATAGCCTATTAAACAAAGGGTTTTAGTTAGAATGAACATGGGAGGATCTGATACTAAAGGTACTGAAGCAGCCAGGGGTGCTAAGCAACCTCAATTTCCATTGAAGTCAGTGGCAATTAAGGGAGCTCAGCAGCTCACAGATGCAATGAACACTTTCTAAGATTGCATCCTTAGGATATATATCTGCATCATTAAAGTCTATGAAGATTAAATCCTGGCCCCACTGATGTCAATGACAGTTTTGCCATTGACTTCAGTGGTGAAAGACTGTCACATTAGTTGTTGCATAGTGTTTGCAGTACTGTAGCCTGCTATTTATGCATGCGTGCACACACCACTTTGTTCATACATTCAAGCATGCACTCTCCCCCACATAAATATAAGCAAACTATACTACAACTTGATCCTGCAGACCATACTCATGCAATTTGTCACACTGAAACATGCCTACACATCATCACCTTAAACAACACAAACTATGCAGCAAATAGAATAATAGAAATGTAGTGCTGGAAGGGACCTTAAGGGGACATGAAGTCCAGCCTCCTTTGCTGAGGCAGGACCAAGTAAACCTAGACCATTCCTGACAGGTGTTTGTTTAACCCAGGGATCGGCAACCTTTGGCACGCGGTCTGCCAGGGTAAGCACCCTGGCAGGGCCGGGCCAGTTTGTTTACCTGCCATGTCCGCAGGTTCGGCCGATCGCAGCTCCCACTGGCCACAGTTCGCCGCTCCAGCCCAATGGGGGTGGCGGGAAGCGGTGGCCAGCACATCCCTCATCCCGCGTGCCAGAGGTTGCCGATCCCTGGTTTAACCTATTCTTAGAAACCTCCAATAACAGGGATTCCACAGTCTCCCTTCAATATTTATTCCAGAGTTTAACTATCCTAATAGTTAGAAAGTATTTCCTAATATCTACCCAAAATCCCCCATGCTGCAGATTAAGGCAGTTACTTCTTGTCTTATCTTCCATGGAGTTGGAGAACAATTGATCACCATCCTCTTTATTACAGCCCTTAACATATTTGAAGACTGTTATCAAGTCCACGTTCTGTTTTCTTTTCTCAAGGCTAAACAAGGCCAATTTTTTTATAAACCTTTCCTTAGACATTAGATTTTGTAAACCTTTTGTCATTTTTGTTGCTCTCCTCTGACTCTCTCCAATTTGGCACAAACTGGACACAGTACTCTAGCTGCAGTCTCACCAGTGCTGAGTAGAATGGAAAAATTACCTCTTGTGTCTTACATACCCTACTCATGTTAATACATGCCAGAATGATTTTAGCCTTTTTCGCAACTACATCACATTGATGACTCATATTCAATTTGTGATCCACAATAACTCCCAGATCCTTTTCAGCAGTACTGCCACCTAGCCAGTTATTTTGTAATTATGCATTTGATTTTTCCTTCCTATGCGTAGTACTTTGCACTTATCTTTGTTGATTTCAGACCAATTCTTTAATTTGTCAAGGTTGTTTTGAACTCCTGTCTCACAAAGTGCTTGCAATCTCTCCCAGCTTGTGTCATCCAAACATTTTATAAACATACTTTCCACTTCATTATCCAAGTCATTAATGAAAATATTAAATAGTATTGGCTCCAGGACTGACCCTCGCAGGACCCCCCAAATACATCACCCTGGTTTAACAGCAAACCATTCTTAACTACTCTTTGAGTACAGTACAGTCTTTCAATTGGTTGCACACCCCACCTTTTAATAATTTAATCAAGACCACATTTCCCTAATTTGCTTATGAGAATGTCACATGCAATGGTGTCAAAAGCCTCACTAAAATCAGGAAATTTTATGTCTACTGCTCCCCCTAACCCCATCCACTAGGCCAGTAACCCTGTCAAAGAAGAAAATTAGGTTAGTTTGTTCTTGAAAAATCCATGATGCTTTCAAATAAATTGTTTAATAATTTGTTCCAGTATCTTTCCAGGTATTGATATTAGGCTGACTGGTCTATAATATCTGAAAAGCAAATAAAGGAATTTAGGGAAAATTTCACTAGCCTAATAATATTTAATCTGTAGTAGAGCTGAGCAAATACCCAAAAATATTTTCAGCAAATATTTACCTGAAAAAATTGAATTAGCTTCAGAGTTTTTCATATTCCTTTCATGTTCACTTTCCCCAAGCAGTCTAGCAAAAAAGTTTACTGAATTTCAGAAACAACTAATTTTAAGTCAATATTCTAGAATGTCATGAATTTTGAACGCATTCACACTAGAAAATCTGGTTTTAAGAGTTACTGTCATCCTGTCAGGAAACAGAAATAACACCACATGTCATGTGATCAGAACTAACCAGCACATCTTGAATAATGAAAATCAAATATTGGCAACATACTGCTTGTGAACAATCTAGACACCAAGAATTATCACAGAAAATATTTAGAAATTAATATATAAAAGTGAATAATTTGAGAAATTTGCTGCCTGCTTGTGAATAATTTAGGAAAAAAGGAGGCAAAATGCATCAAATACACTATTTACTTAGCTGTAATCTATAGCTTTCTTTAAAAATAATAAAGAATACACACACACAAACCCCCCCCAAAACATAAACAAAACCAAACAATACCCACTAATATCAGAAATAAATAAGACCCTACTCCACCATCTCCACATATTAAACCACAACAACAATAACTAAAGCAAACTACTGTTTGGTCTCCTGCTGCTTTCTACAAAAGAATTTCAAAAACATTACTTCTTGCTGCTATGATGTTTGAATTGGTCTTATACTGCTTGCAAACCTTTAGCTAGTAATGAAAAAATCAATGTTCCCTCCAACTCTTTATAACATCTGCATTTTATTTTACTGAGTGTTTAATAAAGCACAGTAGGGATTACAGACAGGAGAAGCACATTTTGTTTATTCTCTTCAGTCTTTGTTCAGTTACTAGAGCTGTATTATGTGGTTTCTGTAATTCTGGTGTATTAAATTTAAAAAGAAGAATTGCCTACATACTTATTTTATGATCTAAAGATTATAAACATATTTTTGGATAAAAACAGTGTTCCTTTTCCCACTATCAGCATTATGAAACTTTTAGGTACCTACCGTAATTTGTTTAAATACGACACTAATCAAAGATGAGTTTCCTGAGGTTTCTTTTAGCTTACCAAAAGAAATTAATCTTTGATTTTTTATATCTATAGTGGTGTGTGTGTGTGTGTTTATGATTACAGTTATAACTTCATTCTTACTTAAGGAGTCATAATGTGTCTCTCCATTTCTCTCTCTCTTTCAGACACAAACACATGCACACACACACTACAGTGCTTGAAAAATCCACTCACCTAATATGAGGCAGCTCTTTCATTATACAAATAAATAAATACTTAAAAAAATATTTCTAAGCCATATGGTTACAAAAATAACTTTCCCAACATAAACCAAGTGCAGGAAACTGACCAGAGTTATTCACAATATTCTGTTGAATAGTGTTCCAGTATAAAAGGGAGATTATCAGCTTCCAATTGATATAAAGAATACTTGATCTCACATTTTAAAACTCTGACATTATTATGTGTAGAAATGCTAGTTACGGTACAGTTTCTAACACTTTTAACAATAATCTTTCTGTCCTTCAAAGTCCTGTATAGTTGGGCTCCCTGACACAAATTCTGATCTTACTACACCACAGTAAATCTGCTAGCAGAGTTACTCCAGTTTTACATGGGCACAACTGTTGAAAGTAGTAGTATTTGGATCACTGTAACTAAAAACTTGGCTTTGCAAGCAGAGGGCATTGAAAAAAATATTACCAATAATGTTTTTACACTCTAAAATATTCACTGATTTGTTTTTCTGCAAAATCTGTGTACTGAATGTACGATGGTGGGACTTGGTATACAAATTTTAATTGTCATTCATTTGGGTTGAACGGCTTAACTCATTTGTGGGTTTGTGAGTTGTGAATAACGCTGCCTTCTCAAACTTATGCACACTAAGGGCCTGATTCAAAGCCACTGAAATCAGCAGTAAGACTCCACTGATTTCAGTGGGCTTTGGAGCAGGCCCTAACTGCACTTAAAATATTTTAAAACAAAGTAGTTTGATTCCTAACTGGATACTTGAAATGATTATAACATTTTGGGGTTAATGTTCCAATAATTTGAGAAAGCTACGTCTGGCTTCAAAGTCAAACACAATCTGGATAAAACAATTCATGAAAATGAAAACATTTGGATGTCTTCCTTAAATCCATCCTATTTAAAGCACTAGTGGACTGAAAAAGATTTTGGCTGATGCTATGCTGTAGGCAAAATGAGAGAATATGCTAAAGAAGCAGAGAAAGAGTCCAGCAAGTGACCCTTTTATGTCTTTATGATGCCAGTGTTTTAGATGTAGTTCAGGCACAGCTCCTGATAGACTAGTTAGGGCAGTGGTCCCCAACCTTTCAGGGTGGCGGGCGCCTGACGACTAGCTGCTGAAATGCCGCCGAGGAGCACAGTCCGCCTGACAAGCAACCGCCAAGAAGCAGCGTCATCCAGAGGGTGTCACCGCCAAAATGCTGCCAAGAAGCAGCGGCACTTTGGCTGCGATGCTTCTTGACGCACCCTTTTCAGTAGGCGGGCACCCATAGGTGCCCCGGCGGGCGCCCTGCGTTGGGGACCACTGAGTTAGGGCAATACATCACTCGTAACTAAAGACAATCATATACAAGGTGACTTCACAGTTGTGGTTCGCTTTAGAAACACTTCAGTGTCTTTGTAACTTAGTGGCTCCTTCTCACTATCCTGACCAATTGAACAGGGACTTTACTTGTGCCTAGGGTGACCAGATGTCCTGATTTTATAGGGACAGTCCTGATTTTTGGGTGTTTTTCTTATATAGGCTCCTATTACCCCCCACCCTCTGTCCCGATTTTTCACATTTGCTGTCTGGTTACCCTACTTCTGCTTGTTTTTCCCTAGCACCATATTTCTCTTCTAATTGTAAGTATTATCACTTACTGGTGGTACTAATTGGTGTTTATAGTGGCGTAGGCAATATGTTTGCTATATTCCCATTCAATCTCTTCAGGTTTGGTGCTGTTAGCTGTTATATCATAAACATAAATTAAATAATAATACTCTGTAATTAATGTAGCATCTGATAGAGCAAAACAAAAAATAATTAATATTCATGACATCCCTGAGAGGTAGCAGTTATTATCCCCACTTTGCAGGGATAAACTGAGGATCAGAGAGATTAACTGACTTGCAGAGCTGCAACTAGGACATAGGAGGCCTAACCCCCCTCTGTTCCATCCACTAGACATACTGCCTCCCAGGTTGGTGGTGTTTGTTATAACTGAATTAATCCAATTAAGTATGCCATTTAGAGAAGTGTGGGTGACTGTAATAAGAGTGTAACACACAGGAGTGCAGGTCCATGATCCCAGTTACTTGACCAGGGGCAGGATTAAAGGTCATTACTCTTGTCACATGACAGGGATCAGTACTCACTGATTGCAGTGGCTACTGTTACAATGATTACCCTATTATTTTTATACGAACTCCTGAATTCCTTACTCACACAAAAGGACTGACTGAAAAGAGTAAGGACTTCAGGATTTGAATAATAATATGAATTAGCACTTATATAGCATATGACAAATATTTATTAATAAACCCCATAACAGATTCTAACTGCGCATGACTACTTTTAATGATTTATTTGGGAAAGAACCTCCACTCATCTGCATGAAGGGGAGAACAAGTAGAAAGAGATGCCTTACATCAGTGGGAAAATGGTATCTACTTAAGTGACCAAGTGAATGAACAAATCAATAGCAGTGGAGAAGCACCACTGATGACAAAGTAGCATCATGGAGATAAAAACAACAATAGGGAGAAAGAATCATCAGCAGCATGGCAAATAAACTAGCAAGGATCTGTAGAAAACCCTCATTTACCAAAAAAGCATCAATTAAATTTCATTCAATAGATGTCATAGTGGGATATTCAACTGTAATTTAGTAGGAGGCAGTTGTGAGTTAAAACACCAGCGGCTAGTTCAATGGAGACCATGATGGTATTATTTTATGATAGTGATATCAGAGAACAAGAGAGTTACAGATAATTGTAAGCCAAACAGGGATCCTGCACTTTGAATCAAGCTCCTCCATCTTTTCCAAAGGAGAAAATAGCATTTCAGAGTTTCTATTATAAAATCCACATATGGTAAATTATTATAGATGTAAAGTGTATGCCATGGTTGTGATCCAGAATGCTTCCAACGCAGCCCCTATTAGAAGCTATGTCAAATTATCATAGTGAGAACAAGAAATAAGGGATGAAAAGAAAAGTAGTACACAGTTGCTGAACGTTTGGGCAGGCCCATCATGAAAGTAGGTCTGGCCTAAGAGACTAAGAATCAGAGCTAAGCAGGCCAAACCTAGGAAGAAGATCAAAGGAAACACAACATAAGAAAACCATGAAGTGTGCCATTAAAGTGCTGCATGCAGCAAGGTGCCCAAAGTAATTTAAGAATAGACATGCTGGTGGATAAAGAGTAGAAAACGGTGGGGAGGGAGGGAAATTAGAAAACTGAATTATGGTCATCTGGTGTGCTGCCAAGGAAAGTCTGTCATAGTATGGAATTATGTAGTAGTGAAGACACAAAAAAAGAGTGTCTTACCCTAAGGAGTATGACAAAGAATATGCAATAGTTTTGAACATGTTATCTCAATGATATGGTTGTGATATATACCTGGAGCAGCTGGTTGCAAGCAATTAAGAGCAATTACTCTACTCTGCAACCAAGACTCTGAAGTGCTCATACAACAGTGATTCTTGTATGTAGGACCCATTGTCCAGGCTGTAAATGGTTAATAGGAAAGGGGCTGCATCAGTGGATTTCATAGGCAGAGGAAAAACATTATGGGTCAAGTTTGTGTCAAACCTCAGGCAACTACAGCATAAGAACCAGATGGGAACATCTGGCTAATAGTAAAAGTGAAGACAAAAATGTTGAAGCAAAATGACCCAACATGATGGGCCTTGCCAAAGCAGATTGATATTGCTGGTGCATGTAGTAGACTCTAGAGAAACATTTGGTGCAAGCTATGAGAAAATATGGTGCAAAGAATATGCAGAGATGTCCTCATTGCTATGCATTGACCAGATTGGGTAGGGAATTGTTGAGATGTCGTTTAAAATATCAAAAGAAAACGGATGATTATTAGAAAATTGATAACTGAGCTCAAAATTCTTCATTTTGACCACTGTTATTGATTAATAGGGCTGAGAAAAAGGTAGCCCTACTGAAATATATAGATAACATTTTGAAAAGCACAAGTCATATGTGGTGGGATGGCTACACATTGACAAAGTGGTCAGCCTATATTTTTGGATTGCTGCTTTATGAAGCCATTATTATAGTGGAAAAGGACTGAGCTCTTTCACTCATTCAAACAGTGGGGCTACTGGCTCCCACATAGGAAGCATGAATTAGAAAGAAATATTCAATTGGCTCTTTCATAAAAGTCATAAAATTGAATTTGTCACAAGTGTTCTGAAGATGTGTGGTTATAAAGGATGACTGACAGCTGTGTGCCACCCCTTTACAAGATGCATTGAGCCAGATGCAAGCACCCTTACATTGAATAGCACCTTACTGTGCAAGTAGTCACACTGAAATCAATAGGGCTAATTGCAGAATAAGGTTCTACTCAATATGAGTAGTAATCAGGGCTTTGGAGGGAAGCCCGGAGCAGCTCCGGAGCAGTGGAGCTGCAGGTTTTTGCCTGGAACTGGAGCAGAGCCAGAGCACAGCTCCAAAGCCCTGGTAGGAATGTCAAAATCCAGCAGATAATGAGAGCCCTTAAAACCTGTTAATACTGGAAACTATAGTCCCAAGTTTAAAAATATCTCAGAAGTTTTCATTACAGTCACAGACAGTTAGGCGAGAATAGGACTACCTCAGAGTCCTGATTTAAGGGCACTAGGTTTTCCGATACAGTTTTAACACTTCAAATACTGATATCTGCTTATGGAGCAAGCTGAGAACCTTAAACTTAAAATCAGCTTGTTTAGTCCTGCAGCTATTTCAAGAAATAACTAAAGGAATGAACCTTAGGACTACTAGGTTCTCCCTTTCCTCACTTCACCTCCCACAGGAGCTTCATTGTCTACTGAAACTTCTTTATTACAAAAAGCAGCAATGTACCTAATGGTCAAGGTTTGGATGGCTTTGTTTTTGGAAGAGGCAAAGATAAGGGGAGTCAGATAGTCCTCTTTGTATTAACATTTAAACTGTTGGTACTTAAATTCAGGAGCATCCTGAAGCTGAAGGGTAAAACAACCCACTGAGGGCCAGATTCTGCCACCCTTATTCTTGCTGAACGGTCCACAAATAAGTCCACTGAAATCAGTAAGATAATTCCTGGAGTAATCCATGTGAGTAAGGAAAACAGAGTCTGCTCCACCGTGATTATGATGCTACCAATATGAAACCTGATTTTGCTAACTAAGGAATAACTCCACTGATACTCAATGGATTCACACTTGTGTAAAACCAATATATAAATGAAAGAAGAATCAAGCCCAATACATTAAAAATGTTATAGAATAGAAAAAGGGCAAGATTGTCCTTACTAAGGCTGCATGTTCCAGGCAGTGGAGAGAACCTCCCAGGATCTTGTCTACCATCAAGCGATTAACCCCTCTCTCATTAATTTGGAAGATACCAAAGAACAACATCAAAATCACTCTTCACTGCAATTAAGTTCTTCCTCCATATAATCAATCTCTTTGGCCAGATCCTTAGCTAGTCTACATTGTTATTATTGAAATGCCTTCAGTGGAGCTATACTGATTTACATGAGATGAGGATCTGTCCCTTGGTTGCTAATGCTTATATATATGGTGAGTAACATCCTAAGTCATGAAAACACACATAGTGCTCTTTGTAGTGTGAACCTGCCTTCAGAATCAATAAGAAATGAAATATTTGTACATGATGTAGGAGATATGTCTAACATGGGTGGAATCAAAACTTTCTCCAAACTCCAGATATATTATGTATTGATTTGATCTCGATCCGGGCTGGAAATTAGTGCAGTCAAAAAACAAAACAGGTGATGAATAAGCTTATGGGTATGCTCTAACTTACATATACTTTGGAATGAGGTAATGTGATAGGTTAACTTTGTTTTATTAAAGTGCTCAATATGAAAGCTGCAATCCTTGGAGATATCAGTGGGGTTAGATGAGATATTCTGGTTCTTAAAAAAGCTCTGACTCATGAAAAGTTCTATTTCTTAAGGGTTATGACTGTAGCTATGGATCAATTCACGCTCAACGGAAACAGCCAACAAAGAGAGAGATGAGTGAAAGAAGAATAGAGAAGAGGAGAATACAAAGAGGGGAAATGAAAAGAAGAAACTGGTGGGAGAGAAGAGAGGAGAGAAATATAAGTAGAAATACAGAAAATGAAGCAAAAACAAATGAAAAACCAGAGGAGCAAATACAAGGAAAAACTGGAAAAGGACAAAAAGGTCAAATGAAAATGCAAGAAAAAATAATACAACAAAACCTATTAAGAAAGAAAAAGGAAATCTAGAAATACAGAAAAAGCAACAGTTTCTCACTTGAGATTAAGTGATCTCCAAAAGGATGCTTATGGTTTATTGACTTGAAACTAAACTGCAGCATTATGACCAATCAATCAGTGTGATACAGTTAATAATACAGTGAGCTGGAGTAGGGCATGTTATACAGTTATACTCAAGGAGCTATCTATGCTCTGATTCCATGACTGTACAATTCACCCCTTGCCACAGAACTGTGCTCTAGAATCTCATCTTTTCACTAACAATTCTGGGTTGTGGAGGAGCCCATGCCAGCTACATAAAGTGGGTCCTTTACCTGATGCCATGGGCAGCACTGGCCTCAGAGCAATCCAGAACTAGAGAGGTGCCAAGGAGGAATAAAGTCACATTGCCTCCACCTCTAGGCTGTGCCTCATGAGAAATGCCTCACAGGATCTGACCCAAAAATTCTGTGACAACCAAGTAGACCCTTTTAAAATAGAAGTAGACCCTTCAGAGTCCAAATGTCTTTAGTGCTGTGCATTGTCTTAAAAATTACACCTCTCTTGAATTTTAGATCTGGGGAAATACTGACTTATTCTTTTTAAATAGCAAATGCTTCCACAATAATCACCCTCCCTCCTTACTTTATCAAGTAGCCTGTTGTCATTTGCTGACATTCAAAGGAGTGAGAAATGTCAAAGCAGAGCCATAAATTGAACCAAATGCACTGCTTTCCTCCAGGCCACTTATTTCTCCTGTTATTTGTTTTGTATTTTAATTTTGATAGGTCCATCTATGGCTATTAGCCAATATGGGCAGGAATGGTGTCCCTAGCCTCTGTTTGCCAGAAGCTGGGAATAGGTGACAGGGGAGGGTTCACTTGATGATAACCTGTCTGTTCATTCCCTCTAAAGCACTTGCAATTAGTCACTGTTAGAAGACAGGCTACTGGGCTAGATGGAGCATTGGTCTGACTCACTATGGCCTTTCTTATGTTCATATGAATCTAATGCTTGTAGCAGGGAGATGCACTGACATAAGTGTAAAGCTTGCTGGCTGTAATCAAGGAAGAATTGATGGGACTACTTATATGAAGAAGGCAAGCAGAATTTGTACCATCAGGTATGTAAAGCCTGGCCAAGAGGGGAACAGCCCAGTCCCATTACACACATCTATCAATAAACATGGATTCTGAAATGCAATGCATCTGTTATTCTAATCCTGGGTTTTTCTGGCAACAGACTATTATACTAACTGTGTGATGATGATCTTTTGTTAAGACTACCAAACTAATTTATCTATGATTTCAGGAAGACTAGAGCATAATCCACTGAACATTGTCTCTTCAACCTAAAGCTCAGTAATAACAAGAGATTCCAGTGATATTCCAGGTTCTGTGCTACCCCTCTCAGGAACCTTTATCATTAGGTAACATTTACCAGTTACAATCCAGTTTATGGAAAGCGTATGGACTCTTACTCCATGTTCAGCATCTGAGGGGTTGTTTTCAAACACAGAAACTGAAATATACCACCTCTTTTCTGTCAGGAGGAGCACGTTTTATTTATTTCACACAGAGAAAAAGGGTTTCTGGGCCTCTTCAGGGTAAAATAGGACATTTAGTGCCAAATTTTCCTCAGAATTACATCTGTGCAAACCCACTAAAAACAATCTGGCAAAAATTAGGGCAGAATTTGGCTCCTAATAGCTTCCATTCAGTTGCTATGGAACACACCATAACTGAGCTGTATACTGGGCACTTACTACTTAGTTTTCCAATAACAGTGGCCTATCCTGTAGTCCTTATGCAGACATACTCCAGTTTACTATAGAATTTGAATTCATGTAAAAGATACAGCATCATCAGTGAGAAGGAAAACACTAACTATTTTTTCTCCAAGTAGCAGACTCCAGTATCTTCATTTACAGAGGTTACATGGAAAGAGGGTAGGAAATAGATCCAGGTACCATTACAACATTCTACAAATTCTTCAGGCTTATTTTTACAAGGACAAGGCCTGTTACCTGTAAGAAAGTTAGTGAAATTCTTCAAATTCAATGCTGACCTCATATTAAAAGGAAAAATACTCAATTTACTTTTGGGTAAGTAGAGATAACAAGGTGTCTGCAAAACTATTCCTCCTGGCCCAGAATCTGATCTTAATTACACTGGAGTAAATCAAAAGTCAGCAGAATTAGTCCAGATTTTAATAAACCATCCCAATCTCATAATCTGCCTTGGTATCTTTAATTTTTGGTAACCTTGGCACAGTATAAAAAGATGACTCAAATCACCAAGAAATGTTGTTGAAGAATGTGTTTGTCATTTTACTTGTTTTGTTCCAATTCCCAAATGGCATTTCAGCATTTCTATATAGATCCTTTATAAATACAAAATATTATTTTTATCCTAAAGCTTCTTGTTTAGCCTTTGGATCCCTTCTTTCATTTATTATTGAAATGCAGTTCCCTATATTTTTTTCCTCTAAATTACTGTTAAAATTTCTTCTAAAAAGCTTACATTTTCCCCTTGGCCCAGATTTTATTTTACGGATTCCTAGCCTCACCATTTTAGATCAGATACAGGATTTTGCCGAAACATAATAATATTTTTATGTAGGGATAAAATCTATTCATAAAAATCATAGGAAAAATATGGCCCTGTAGCTAATGCTGTATTTTGCTAGTAAAGAAGAAAAAGATAAGTGGTTCAATTAATTGCATAATTATTTTTATGATTTATCAATGTTAGATCTATTATGAAAACCTTATACGACCAAATGTGGATGTGGTTCTGGTTCACTGCTCTACCTCTGGAGTTGATCAACTGAAGTAACTGATTGGACCCTTAATTGCACTCTGTTACAGAGCCAAATTACATAATTCTATCAGTTTATATAAATCTAGCTGCCTAGCAACAATAACAACAACAATTTCAGCTAAGCAATATGATATAAACTAGTGAGTACTGCTGTGGGCATGGTTTTCTGGGTGCAGGATATTTACTAGTGACTCACTATGTGCTCTTTAGAGGAGAGGAAAGAGAAAGGAATCCAATCAGAATTAGGTGATGAATAAAGAATAAATATCCAGTGGTATCACACACACACAAAAAAGCACATATTGTCTGAATTCAGCTTCCCATCTGTTGAGAAATATATTTTTATTTACAAAATACTAGTTGCAGGAAATATAAAATTAAAATACTATGCAGTGATACAACTGGGCCAGCCAAAAGCCACCAACAAAACCTAAAATAAAATACATTTATACACAATTCAGCTGGCCTCTTACCAACCAAAGGGATATTTTCATACCTGTTTGCCCAGAGCACATTAAAGATTTCATGTGTTATTATTGATATGAAAATGACACATTTCTCAATAGCTAATTCATTTCATATCAATTAAATTGTTTTCCCCTAAAAGTTTGCCCCACATACACAATAGCTTCATGTTGTGTTTTTAGATTAGTGCTGCTCAGGATCATATGTGAGCATGTGTAATGGGGAAAGCAGGAGATTGGTAATCAGGACAAAGAGAACAAACCCAGTTGGATATGATTCATGTGGGTTACATGAAACATGCCTGCAGAGTCCACCTGCAGGGATTAGCAATGGATAAACCTCTGCTTGTTCACTTGGAAGTTTGAATTCTACAGGAACTGGTTATTCATAGTGTGCGATCGGTCACCTAGTTTGCATGGTATTTTTTCAGCTCCTTGATCAGATGACAAATTTTTAAATATATGAAGAGAAAAATTAAATACAAAAAAAAGCTATCAAGGGGGCTACACAAACACTTTTGGTGCAAGCTTCATGAATATTTGCAAGACTTTTGTTAGACTCAAACACACTTGTAAACAAACAAACAAAATTGCTTGTATGATTGATCGCTTGTCATGCGCACAAATAGTTTTGTAGTGAATTTTATTCAAATAATGTTTGAGAATATTTGCTGCAGTGTTAACAGAGCTGGGCCCAGTACATATTTTTAACAACAAGCCTCAGAATTAAAAAGAGCTTCCAAAGGCAACAACATTAAACATATTTTTAAACTGGTTACTGTGTTTATGATATTAAAACAAAATTAAGAACATACAACAAACTTTCTGATCACCCTTGATTTTGGAAGAAGAAGAAGAGTGAAACTCAATGTGCAGCACTGAAGCTCTGCCCTCTTCTAGCAGAAAGTCCAAGTCAGCATTTTCCAAGAGAATTTCTTTGAAAGGATTTATAGAAGCAACCTACAAATATCAATATTCCCTGTGCAAACTCATATCTTTGTTCTGTTCTCTCTTGCTCACCCTGTCTCTTTTTGAATTTCCTATAAAAGCTAAATTAGGTCTCAGGGGCACTGCACCACTAAACAAGGATCTCTTTGCGATGGAAGTAAATGTACTCAGGAGGGAGATGTTCTTGAAGGAGAGGCTAAAGTGTCTCCCTCCCCCAATTCTCTCATCTTTCACACAGAAATCTTTACTCCCGCCACACAAAATCCACTCTCTCTCTCTCTCTCACACACACACAAACTTACAGAACTCAAGTTTACTGAACTGGAATAAATGCCATTTTGGCATAACTTTCCAAGCGGCTCCAACGTTCACATGATTCCTTCTGAAATTTCTCAGTTAGTATATACATTTGGAATACCAAGACTAACCCTTTTTAATATCAAGCCTGCTATGCTAACAGGATATATCCGCAGCACAGCCTGCAACTCAATAAAAAGTCAATTTAGCTGTCCCTGTGGCTTCCAGTCTACCATAGATAATAAAGCCGTCCCAAAGTTTACTCAACTTTAACTCCATCACAACAGGACTTGACATTACAGATTTGATTATAAAATATATATTGCATTGTGAGAGATTGAGGTTCACCATTTCCATTGAAAAGAAAACGGACTCCCTGCCTAGTTATAAAAAACAAGACTGCAACATTTTAATTATTCTAAAAGATAAAAAGCAACATTCCATCTTCAGCCAATACAAATGTTTCCTTCTCCCAGCATTTCAGACACTATTCTGACTAGCCACTGGGTGTACAGTATTTGAATCTGAAATTGAGAAGTACAGGTTTACAGAGGGACTAATGATTAGTTAACCCTTGTATCAGATATTAAGAAGATTCTATTCCCTATATAAAAAGTCAAAGCACATATTAAAAACATTTCTTGTTTCCATTATTACATGGCCCTTTTAGGGGAAAAAATAGAACCATGTTTCAGGGCAGCCCATTTAAACACAGGCTCCTGCACATACAGATATATAAAAGGCAGGATCTGTCTCAACATTGGAAGTTCTTAATAAATCTAAGCTAAATGCATGGATGGGTATATGCATTTCTATGTGGAAATAACTGAAAATATTGTTAGATCGCCCATCCCAATGTAGAAATCAATAGTAGTATAACAAAAAATGTTGTATGTGTACTAGATTATGAGACTTCTTATAATACAGAAGATTTTCTTTTGAACACAGCAAAAAAGATTTATGGAAAATTTCTAAATAATCTCTGTTCTGCTCAGCTATTCATTGTCCCATCCATTTTCTTCATCAACCTGGTATGATTCTTTCAATTTTCCATCATATTCAAATTTTATGTTAAAAAAATCTTGAGGTTTTTTTAAAGTATGATTAATCAAATAGATGTGATATATCAGCATGAAAGACAACATTTGCATGGATTTTATTTCTGTATTTGCCTTGTACCACTTATTTATTACTACAGTTTACATTACTTCTTAAAATATATGCTGTCGATTAGCGAGCACCCTCTCCCACAAAACTAGATGGCTCAGGAGATTTATAATGAATATAGAGACTAAACTGCAGGTTGAACTTCAGGTTGGTAGTGACTTAATGTTATAAAAATGTGATGGCTATTTGGTGGCCTGTGAGAAATAAGTTGGTGGTCTCAATCCAGTTTTCAATGGAGTTTGTTAAAAAAAAAAAAATGAACACACACTACTGTTAGCACTAATTGGCACCCCTGTTGGCAGTCTCAGCTGTAAGGCCAAGGATTTAATGGACATGGAAAAGGGGTCTCTCCAGGTCAAGGTTGAATAACAATAGTGGAATGGCCTGGGAGAAGCTTGCACTGCCTGTACAGTTTTCTGTGTCTGTTTCTGTAGCTAAATAAGGGCCCGATCCTTTCAACACATGTGCGTATAGGTAACTTTATCCATGTAACTACTCAAATACATAAGGCATCATCAGGAATGGGTCCCAAGACATTTCAGTACCCAGGAGTGAGGTCAATGTGGCACTTTCAGTACTAAATGAATATTTATCATTCTGAAGATACATGATCACAGTCTTTGTCTTACAAAAATTCTTTGTTTATAGTGCTTATTTGACTTCTAAAACATGGCAAGTTCCCATCACTGAGGGCTGGGTCCACCTTACACACTAGAATTTCACAAAATATTTCTTATTGTTTTTTCCTTAGTGCATAAGTGTGGTCAATGTGTTCACCTTAGAAAAGCTATTACTCTTACACTATATCGTGTGGAAACCAAAGCAAGTATATTTTTAAAGAGAAAGAAGAGAGGAATTCAATCAAAGAAAAAAAAATCACAGACCTTATTACAATATGCATATTTTTCTTTACAATTTTCATCTAAATCTGTTGCTGGTAAATGGTGGGGGTATGGATAGCCTGGCAAGTAAAAGCTCCTTCTTTGTGCTGCCCTGCCAATGAGCCTCATGACTGACTTGTAAGGACCACATCAAAGGCTGAAAGGGCAATTCATTCTCAATGTCCATTCAGTATTTGATCTCCCTTTTGAGAATGCCACCAAGAGTGACAATTACGGTGCTGCTTTCTCTGATGGAAACACCTCACAAAAGACAGAATTGGAGCAACTCTATTCCCCATAGGCCTCTAAGCAGCCATGAGACAGTAACAACTATCAGTCACAACCAACTTCGGCTGGATTTGAATCAGCAACCTAAAAGGTACACAGCTTCTTATTTTTAGGTAAGCAGCTAGCACATTCCTTGGCCCGCGCCGCTTCCTGCAGCCCCCATTGGCCTGGGACGGTGAACCGCAGCCAGTGGGAGCCACAATCGGCCTAACCTGCAGATGCGGCAGGTAAACAAACCTGCCCGGACCACCAGGCGCTTTCCCTGAATAAGTGGCGGACCGGCTTTGAGAAGCACTGTTCTAGATAATTGTTTAAACAAAATCTATAAAATAATAAATATACAGCATGTTGGGACCAAATTGTACTCTTGGATGGGTATCTACATTTCCTCCAAGGTTTTGGAGCCATTCAAATATAGAGGAGATGCTGGATATGCACTGGAGCCAGGATTTGACTCATTGTTCTTAACATTGTCATTAATTTCTTTATTGTGTGAATGAACAATCCTTCAAACAGTGTGTCCAAAATAATAAAATAATCTGGTAAAATAAACGGGCCTAATTAAAATAGAGACAATGTGTGGTTCTATGATGCAAGAACAAATACTGCATTTCATAACCAGTGTCTACAACTTTTCTAACAAATTGTTCTACTTTTCTTTTTTTATATGATAAATTAAAGCTAAAACAATTCTTGTTTCAGTCTAGTGTTTTAAGTGACTGGTTTTGTCTGTATTTTGGAATTGGGAGAATATGACTGATTTATAAAATTTACAATTAATAGCATGGCCAAACATTGAGATGAAATTTATATAAAATATGGTGTGACGTGAGAATGTATGTCACAGTAAAAATAAATTTGATGTGCCAATTTCACAGCAGTCTGAAGGAGCAGACCACAACGTAAATGTACTGGAATGAATAAGAATGTACTGGATGGCTAACATCAGTGTTTGGCTGAATATTAATCCACCAAATCCAAACACAACACAAGAAATACTGGATAGTAATATAATTAACAGATTAATGTTGTGTGTTCATTCTTTTTCCATTTATTTCATTCTTCTCCTTTTGCCTTTCTGACATAGTGCCAGAACTCCCATAGACATCAATGGGAAGTGAGGGAGCTCAGTGTCTTGCAATACTGACCCATATTTATTTCTGTCCGTTCTCCAGTTCCACTCTCTCTCTTTACCTTTTCCTTTGGCCTCTACTACTTTTCTCTCTTGATAGCACATTTTCCTATTTTTTCCAATTTTCTCCTCTAGGTCTCCAAGTTTTCCCCTTTCTCTATTCTCCTCCCTTTTCTGCCCCTTACATCTCTTCGGATGCCCCAGCCCTCACACTCATTTTTTTTTTCCCTATCTCCCTTCAGTTTCCTGGTCTTGCTGGCCTGGTCTCTTTTCCCTGCATTCTGCAGCAATCTAGAATTACATGTTGCAAAATACCTTATTCTGAGATGTGCCCTGCAAGATATTTTGAAACATGCAATCCTAGGCCTTTTTGGGTTGTAGCTACTATTTAGCTTAGAGCAGGTATTGAAAAATGTTCATTTCAAAGCCAAATATTGGAGTTTTGGACCAGACTCAGCTGAATACCTACTTAACAATAAATTCAATTAAAGCTAGAGTCTGCCTAAGTGCATAGAGTGGGGGAGGGTGTAAAGTGCCTTCTTCCCCTTGCATAGCTGACCAAGCAGAATACCATATTAATTTAATTAATTATTTTTTTAATTAATGGAGATATCCCATCTCCTAGAACTGGAAAAGGGGCCTTGAAAGGTCATTGAGTCCAGCCCCCTGTCTTCACTAGCAGGACCAAGTACTGATTTTGCCCCAGATCCCCAAGTGGCCCCCTCAAGGATTGAACTCACAACCCTGGGTTTAGCAGACCAATGCTCAAACCACTGAGCTATCCCTCCAGCCCCTGAACTCTGAAGAGCACAATACTGCTCCCTCCATACATTCCTGGGAAACGTTGCTGCAAAGGGAACAGGGAAAGCAGAGAGGAAGCAGGACAACTACAACCTACAAAAGGGTACAGAAGCAGGATTGAAGCCTGCACACATCAAAGCTCCAAGAGATATACTCTGCCTCCTCAAGGCAGAATGCATTTGGTGTTCCCCCTGGGGCAACATTATGGGCCAGTGTGAGCAAAAGTTCTGCATGCACACAGATTTCATTCACCAAATGTAATATACTAGATGTTCAGTAGAGATATTGACATTTATATAGAGAAGCATATCAAAAACAATTATTCGAGAAACCTTTCATGTGATGAGAAGCCTGCAAAATGTCCTTCAAAATGAGTAGGACATTACATACTTTTAAGTATACTTTTGGGGTGGGGTTTTGAAGAGCACTCACCATTTGCCATTGAAGCCAGGAGCAAAACTGGAAGCAAAGTAAGGCCAACATTGAGTGCTTTTTAAAACACCACCCTTACTATCTTGACAGCAGCCTTACAACTGTAAAAGCCTTTTTAAATTTAAGCTACTCTCAGTAAGTGACAATAATGAAACGATTTCATAGGTAAATCCAGATGGTCCAGAAATATTTAACACTTTCTTTTGTTAATTACCGCATATACTCGTTCATAAGCCGAATTTTTTTAGTAAAAAAGGGAAGCACCAGAGAAGGGGGTCGGCTTATGAATGGGTATAGAGAGGGAGAGGTGGGACACAGCCTCTCCCCCCAACAGAGGGAGCAAGGAGAGGCAGCAGAGCCAGAAGGGAAGAGGCGGGGCCAAAGTCTCTCCGCTTCTGGACACGCTGCTCTCCCTCCAGCCTCCGAAACAGCTGCAGCTCCGGGGCTGGCAGGCTGCAGCCACGCCGCCTGACCCTGCCACTCAGAGCACGCTGCGGCCGTGCAGCCTGGCTCAGCTCGCTGGAACATGTTGCGGCCGCGCCACTCGGCCCGTCCCGCCGGAGCAGGCTGCGGCTGTGCTGCCCAGCCTGCCGGAGCAGTTCCAGCCAGGCCAGAGACATCCTCCCCTGGGAAGGGATGTGATGGGGAGAGTGTAGGGATCCTGGGCTAGGGGTTGGGTCATATGGGGGGTGGTCACAGGGGTTACTGCGCTGACCCCAATTTCTCCCCCCAAAAAAATTTCCCCACCAATTGCTGTCCCGGCCAGTCAGGGTAAGCAGCTGGCACACCAGGATACTTTGTTTACTTAGGTTTACCTCAATGCCTGCGGACGCTTGATGGCCCGGGAGCCAAAGTTTGCTGATCCCTGAATTATAGCGTCGGCTTATGAATGGGTCATAAAAATTTTCCATTTTTACTTATCCATCTTGGGGGGATCGCTTATAAATGAACCAGCTTATGATCGAGTATATATGGTACATAGGACCTGATTCTGCAATTCTTATACAGTGGAACTATTAATGATGTAAATTACTACACATTGTTGGTAAGGGTAATACAATATACCCAAACCTATTGGCATTGTGTTATCCTTTTCTCCACTAATAAGGTCCCCTCTTTATTCTTTCTGGAGGGATAAATTCAGCCTGAACTGGACCAAAACTTATTATAATCAAGAAACATTTGATATTGATTTTTTTTCTTTTTAGTAACGTTTAGCATACTTGTTTTTTCAGCATATGAAGACTTATGTTCTCATTTGGGTGTGGACAGTTTCAGGTAATTGAATTTAATAAACCAAGATTATTATAAAAGATTTTAGAGTCAGCAGGTTAAGTGCAAAATCTCCTGCTTTTGCAATTTTCACTAAGCTACTCTGTGTCATTGATTTTCAAGTAGAGCTCTGTTGTATTAATTTGGGTGGAATATATGGGCTAATGGCGTCAACGTAACTTAGTCACTAATGAACATTAAACACCATTAATAAAGTTTGGGGTTTGTTATACAGAGACTTCAGCCTGCTTCATATTAAGGCAAATACAATATTAAAAATCTTTAACTTTTTGTTAAAGATAAAGAAAGGAAAAACAGCTAAAGCATTTGAAATATAAAGCATTAAATACGGTTTTCATTGTAATTTTCATTGTAATAACATTACTTGTTCTCTTTCCCTTTAGCAGGAGAGAGTTTTTAGACGGGAAAAACAAACAAACCATGTCTGTCGGGTTTTAGATTGTATTAAAGATGGTAATAACTGTCTTTTTGGGGTTAGTGACATGGGCTAGTATCATTGCTATTATTGTGAAACAGGATTGGATTTTAACTTCAGGTGGTGTTTGGGATTTAGCAGGAGCTAGCAGAGTGGTGATATTATCTGGGTTCCTCCCTTAGCCTGGTCTGGAAAGAATCTCTCTCAGGATCAGGATGATGAAGGCCCAGTGTCCCAGGAGAGGTTAGAGGTGGCAGCCATGATGGGTGAAGCTTGCTTCAGCCGCTAATTTTTTTCTAAGGCCCCACAAGGGGATTGGTGGCCAAAACAGCCCAGCTCTTAATTTTGTTGTTTACCAATTAGGCTTCGTTTCTGACACACTAATTTGGGTTTACTGATTTTTAGTTTTACACTTTTCTTGTTCATTAAGCATAACTTTAACATTGTTTTGGAGTTATACTAGTAGGCTATTTTGTTTAGACTAATTTAGTCCTTTTTGTACTTTTTAAAATTAACTTTAGCTATTGTAGGTTATTGTAACATTTTATAAATGTTTACATACTTTTTACAGATGATCTTACAATTTGAGTAAATTTGCAAGCCCAATTATTACAAAAGCTCTCCACTGATCTCAACTGATATTTCTTCTTAAAAACTCGTGGTGCAATATAATTTATTATTTGGACCCATCTGTTTGGATTTTTGTTTGCTTGTTTGTTTTGTTATTTTGGCTTTCTGTATTTTGAATGGAGTAGTTATTCTTTGACCGTGTATATTTTTGTTGGCAAAGTGGAATTAATCATAATGGGAGAAGACTGGTTTGCAGTTAGTCGATGGCAATCGTTAATGGTAGTTAAATATTTTTTCAAGCATACCCAGACAGGATAATGATCGCTACCTTATATATTCCTAAGCATGTTAAAATAAGTTATATTTGATCATCAATAAGACTTGCTCCAAAGACAGGTTCCCTTTTCTTTATAAAAATATGACCCTAGAAAAGCACTGTGCTCCCCCCCCCCCCGTTACCTAATGTTTTTCTCTGGTGTCATTGGTTCTCTGTGCTACCAGACTACCACAGTTGCTCATTCTTGATTCCCCTGTATTTGGGTAAAGATATGAAAATCTGGCTTTTTTCCCCAAAACTTATAATTAAAATTTGCAGCAGTTTAAATTAATACCAAGCATATTCTAGTACATAATTATATTGTAAAAAAATATACATGCTGTTGTCAGGTTGGTTTTTCATAGTCGATTATGAGCAACTAGAAACAAGTACCACTGTTTTATTTCTCTCCCAGACAGCTATCAATGAAAGAAAATATCACAAGTATCCTTTTAACTATGTCTAGATTATATAGTTAAGACCTGATTTGTAAAGTTTCATTTTCCAAACATCTTGTGGCAAACAAAATCAGCACTAAGAAGTGATCAAGGAAACCAACACTGGAAGTGCTGCATGAAGTTTTCTAAAGAATAGTTATACTTCTCTCACAGTCTCTTAAATTAAAAAGACCCAGCTAGAAGTTTTTCACTTAATAAAACCGGGCACATTTCCATAAAACGGAAGACCAAAAGACAAATGTCTCTTTATTATAATTTAGCTGAAATCCTCCTTATCCTTATGTTATCCTTAAAACAACATGTTGACATAGTTACTGTTGTTCATATACAGTATAGACAGTCATCCCTTTCCTAAGTGAGCCTGTTAAAAAGTGGGTTGTAATTCTTTTCATGCTCATCTTCTGATGCTGTTTTCACTATACTAGTTAAAGGCCTAGCCTTAATCCCTTTGAATAAATGGGATTTTGTCACTTATTGCAGTGGAAGTAGAATTGGGCCCCCTGGCCTGGCATCTTCCACTTTTCTCAAAATAAGTACCTTTGAACACCAGAATCCATGTTATCTGAAAACACTCATTATTCAAGCTCAAATTCTATTCTGCAACATGTTTAACTCACATAAAACAAGTCTTCCTCTCTCATTCCACTGACAATCCAAGTCACACATTTATCTTAATCATTTCATTGTTCAAAGAGGCATAGCCCACTTTATCTCCTATTGTGTTATGAATGCTTTGGGTGGTTAAGTGTTACTTATCTGTAAGCAGCCTTTTTTCCCCCATTTTTATCACTTGAGATTTATTTTAGTAGAACTATAATTTCATTTGAGATCAAGATCAACCTATTCCAAAATATATGCTACCCTCTCGACAGCTCATTATTTTGACAGTACACTGAACTGTAATTTAATGACTTCTTTTGATCTATTTTTTTCTTCTGCTGCACCCCTGCAAACACCTTCACTCAACAAAATTCAGAAAACATCTTACTCATAAGAGTAAGGAAACTTTTAGAATACAAAGACACCCTAAAGTGGCGAGGAATGAAATGCAATGAGAATGCATAACTTGTTTGCTGTTCGGCCCAAAAGGGCCGTTCGGCCTTTAAGGGTTCTCGGTGAAGGGCTAAGCTGAATGACCCAGGACGAGGGGGAATAGATACAACTCAATTTTATTATATGATGATAATTATAATAAAATGTTAATTTTATGAATTCTTATTAACTTGCTACTATACTATGTAACAGATTTTAAACAACTATAATTACTATGTAACTAAATTTGTAACACTTGCAATTATTATGTAACTAACTTTAAAACACAAGATAAGGGAAAGGAAACACATTAACAATTGAGGCCTTTTTCTGTCTAACCACAGTATGGGGTAACAAGCAAAGTAACCACAAACAAAGCAACGATAGTTAACTAATTACTTACAACCATGCAGATAACAGCCAGATGGGAGAGCATATACATAATGAGTTCGAGCCGGCTATACGACACACGCTCAGGCTGAATTTGGGAGCGGGAGGGTCAAGCCCAAGTTGATCAGACCTGGACTGGCTGTGACGTAGGTTCGTTTTTCGGGACACCTCTAATTGCTATACAGGGGCGACTAAGTATATAGTTTTTAGAAGTAAATGTGGTACGCATTGATTGGGTTTTTAGTGCCCCACTGTCTTCCCCTCATTAGGAAGAACAGTACAATACGGAAACTGCAGAAACAGTTTTTTTGTGTGGTAACACTAGGGACACGTCCCTCATAAGTTTCCTGTGATAAGCACTATGCCCTAATAAGGTTGTGCAGTCTATTGGGCCGCTTTCGTGGCTTTGGGTCCGCTGCGGGGTTGCGAAGCGGCCTGGCCAAAACAAAGGGTGGGGGGGGGAAGGATATAGGCTGTATTAACATTTGCAAATGCTATATTCTAAAGAATATAGTTCAATTTTGGCTCCTGTGAATTGACATTTCAGATAACAGAATCTCAAAGAGAACAGTTTCTAGACAAGCAAGTTTAGGAAGCCTTCTAGTTGGTCATGGATAACCAAAAGGAAGCTGTTAGCTGTGGTGAGCTCTCTTCAAACACACATGCAGCCTGGCAGAGACACTTAACATTCGCCCAGGGTACGTTTAAAACATTCATTTTGCAGTATACATTAATCAGCTACAAAACTATAATGCTTTTTAGCCACACTTACACTTCTGTAACTACCTATAATATTTTTCAGCTTTAATATTATGTTCAAAGAAATGTTGGTATTAGGAGAGGTTAATTTGGCCAAGCTGAATACATACACAATCTGTAATGTGGCGATCAGTTAGTGCATTTAGAGAAAATAATAATAATAATAAAATATTTAAATCCACTAACTTTTTATTTATGTACATCCTGGAGATCAGAATGCACTACTTTAGAATGGCATACTTGAAATTTTAACATTAGCTCTTCTGAAAAAATGTGGTGCTTTTGACAGCTTCTATTGTTCTGGAAAGCTACCAACTGTATTTCATTTTCAAAGAGTACTGTACAGATTGAGGCTTGAAGGTGATTTTGCTTAAAACCTCAATGCAACAAGCTTTGTTATCACAACATGCTTCTTATAACTTTGATTCCCTCTAAACCTTTATAGTCTTTCACATTTCTTACAATCCCAGACTGCTGGTTTTCACTGGGTATACAGTACACAGTGTCAAATGCAGCTTTCTTGCTCAGGTGAGCAGTCCCTTGATTCCAACAGGGTTACTCACAAAAGCAAAGTCCAAGATAACAAGATTTGGCCCAGACAGTATAAAACAATCATCTCTCTATCAAAATGAGTTCATCTAACAAAAAACCACAATTGTTTGATGTTCACTCTTTATTGAATACATTGTTTGAAATGTCTGTGATATAGACAGAGATAACTAATGTTTTTTGTTTTTTTTTTAATATTTAGATTTTGGATGCTACATGAAATTCACTGATGTCCTTCCTTAAAAGTTGTTAGATACATAATAATTGCCAATTCATCAAAATAATTCATCATTAACACCACAATAAACACATTTATGTCAAACTGAATTAGCCTATATACTTGTATTGGAAGCAGAGAAACAGCTGTCATTCTGTTTGCATAAATTTTCAGAAATATGTTTCTGGCAAAGTAAAGCACAGTATGTGTGTTTCTGCTCTATTAAAAAAAAGTAGGCCTCAATGAAAAAGGAAGGAAAAAACACACAGGGCCAAACTCTGCTCTCCTTACTCCCAGATATTACTTAAATGTGTAAAAACTAAGTGAGTGAGGTTCTGCAGGATCAGGAACTGAGTGTCATATTTGATACTTAATCCTATTTGAAAACTTCTGTTGAAATTAGTGGGAGTTTTCAATATGTTTATGAGAATAATATTAGAAATAAAACAGTAAAATGATAGTCTCCAAAATACTACAGGCCTGATTCTGCCACTGTTACTCACATTGTATGGTATCTAACTTAAGCAGCTCCATTAACTTGGCTAGGGCTGAACACAGAGTAGGTAGGATGTAACAAAACTGGGACTTACTATGATGTACTGTATATTAAAACATACAGAATAATAGTGACTTTTATAGTTCATATATAAAAACCATTAAGGAAATCCCCAACTGGACTAAATTCTTAAAGCTATTAAAACTAGTCTGGAGGAACTGATTTTAAATATAAATTCATCCAGTCAAAACACAAATTTAGTTTAAAACATATAATGTTGATTAAATAGATTTATGTCCTACAGTAATTAATGTTTAGAACAGCACCTTAAAATAGTAAAACATTGTATAAATACTGCTAATTATTATTCTCTCTCTGATTCTATTGTTATGTTTCAATTAACATTTTTACAATGTTTCCTTTGATTCACTTTTTAGGTTTCCTTTAGAGTTCATGTAACTACTCTACTGTTAGTTATTTATACAACTATTATATTTAGCATGATTTACCATAAATGCCGTTATAACACCTGTGGTTTCCCTCATTAAGAGCTGAATGGATAGGGTCATGGGTTGAAAGGGCAGCATATGGGCTACGAAAGGGCTAGTTAACATAACCTATTATATTGGTGCACTGGTAAAGCTCATTTCTATTCATCTGATGATTAGTTCAATCAATATTTATTCCTGTGTACTTCCTTTGTCTTTAGCTACAAAGCAGACATCCTTCAATTTCATAGCACAAGTCTTGTCTTCTGTGAATTCATTGTTTCACTTGAAACAGAAAAAAAATAAATGATTTATTGGGCAGCCTGGGATTCTCTCTTTTGATTTTGTTTTCCAGCATTAGATAACTAGCACACATATTATGGCAAATTGTAGTTACTGCGACTGTGTATTATCAAAGATATATTTCATCCATACATTTCTTAATAGGCACATGTCAATGTCATATAGTGTTTGATTCCTATGCCAACCCCAAGACTTTCTGCTTAGCATGGGAATGTGTTTTATAATAGGAATTTTGAGTTGTAACTCCTGTGAAGTGATTGTTTTCCCTCTTACATATTTCCCTCCTCGCTCCTAAGATTAGTGATATATTTTACTATCAAACACAAAGCTTCAAAACACTGCATTCAGTGGTGCTTCTTGTGTAAGGACAACTAGTTTGAACAAAAGTTGCAGGATCAGGACCAATATTTCCAAAATAGGAAATTCAGTTGTCATATTATGATGATGATGATTACTTTTCAATGTATTTATTTCTGGTAGCACCCACATTGTGCTATGCACTTCCCAAAACAGAGAAGAATGGATTTCCACTGTCCTATATACTCTATATTTTCACAGTCCTGTGTAGTCCATACTTTTTAATATACATTTTAAATTAAGTATGAGATTGCTGATTACTGGAGAAATATTCACCAAAAACAGTTTGTTCATAAAACAAAGTTAGGAAATACAAAAATCTTTACCAATCTGGATGTACAAATGTTTCAGAAATTAATTATGACAGAAATCTGATTCTATATTAATTTGAAATACAGCACTTCCATTTGTACAATCTAATATAAACACTATTGTTTTTGCAAAGAAACATACATATGTGACATCATGTGGAATTAGTAAATGGTTTAAAAATCAAAATAACCTTTCAATTTTCAATTTTGATTTCTGCTTATGATAATTTAACTAGAGGGATGTCATTACCTATCAACATTAACATTTGCATTTTTTATGAAAAAAGAAGAGTAATATTTTACCATTTGGTATGGTCTCATCATATCTAAGTGTTTATTGAAAATTATCAAAACTTTTATCAGTAAAGCCAAATTGTGTTCTGCTAAGGCCTAATCTTGCAAACTCTTACTGGTGTAAATGGTTCTTTCTCATGCAAGTAACCCTATTGAAGGCAATGAATGTTACTCATATGAGTCAGAACTACTTATCTAAGTAAGAGTTGAAGGATTAAACACATTGTGACCAGCTCAAATATAGGTTTCAGTTCTGTCGGGGTCTGGTCCTACTCATTAAAATGAATAGTAGTTTGCGCTACCATTGATACTTGCATAGGTAATACACTATTACATTTATGTAGATATTCATGTCAATTAATTAGGATTGCATTTTGTCATTCTTTCCAAAATTAATTTTGATCATATTCCAGAGACACATGATTTGGGGTAATTAAAGAAAATTATTTTCTTTACCTTAATACAATTATAAAATTACCTGCATCCATCTATTAAATTTAAGGAAATTGATGCTTTTCAGTTGTCCAGACACTTTTTACATGCTAATTAATACACTCCCTCAATAACACTGAAGATTGGATTTGTTTAATTCACACCTTCCTAATTGCTTATGAATATTTCAGTGAAACTGTGAAAATAGAATAACTGTATAAAGTAATGTAGTATTTCACAGCCCAGTCCTGAAACTAATAAAAAAAGTAAATCATACAACAAAACCTGGAAAAGTACCTAAACTCTAGAGTTTTGAGGGTTTTTTCTTTGAAATATACTAGATTTAACTTTTTGCTGAGATACCAATTGAGAATTTAAATATTACTTATTAACAAATGTTGTGCTTTGCAACACTGTTTAAATGTAATTTTCACAAAATGACTAACTGTGATCATAATCTTGGTGTTTGTAAGTACTTGAGGTAAAATTAGCTGTGACTTGGCATGGCTTTTAGCCAGTTGTTAGTTCTCTATACTGAGTCTCAGTTGTGCTAGAATACAAGACCAAAATGCACTAATGTTCATAATTTGCCTAATTATATTATAAATCAAATTTAAAATATCCAGAAAACAAACCAAGTGTTTTTGTAGTTTCTTTTTTAATCCAAACACTACTTTGCTTTTAGAATAGTGCACATAAAGCCTCTTTTACTAAGAAAAATATGTGTTCTTATCTCTGATCTAAAAATCAACGCTTCTTCAGTTCAAATGTCTCACGTGATTCTTACTCCTATATATTGTACATCCTTATAAAGGTAACATCACCATTATTCATCTAGCAGTTTTCAGCCTTTTCCCCTTATAAATTCCCAAACTAGGTATTCTATACTTACTGAGATTTATATTTAAAAAGAGAGAGATGGACTAAAGATGACAACTACAGTGACTAAAGTACAAAGATGTTTACATTTCAGCTTCTGTTCCATAATATTCTTCAGCAATAAATCAGCGTTATTGAGTATTCTTAAAATGACTTAAACTAAAATTGTAAGCACTCGAAGAAATAATTTTCTGTATCAGATTACCAATGTCTGTAAGGTAGTTACATAACTGCTTAAGTGTGACTTTAACACGGATGTACTTTTATGGATATGGACTGACTGAGACTCCCAGACTATAATTCTGCAAATATGGAGGTGCTGTTCCAAATTGGTGCTGCAAGTTTGGGGCATTCGGTGAAAATGTTTAGTCTGGGAAATTTTAGAAAAGCATGCATGCATCGCAGACTTAATACTCTAAAGGGAATGCTGTAGGACCGCAAATCGCCAGGGAAAGTTTGACGATCTTGTGTTAAAGACGGTGCTCTCTCTTCTAAAAAAAATAACAGTGAACCAAAATAAATTCATCTTAAATAAAAGAATATGTCCTTCACAAGAAGCTGCAAACGCATGCTTTACAGTCCTGCAATATTATTTTAATTTCCTAAAGTAAGTAATCTATTCATTAAATAAACATTTATTAACAAAGCTGAACATGGAATGGGATTGATATTGTTAACGAACAACTGAGCTAAACAAATACCTTAAATCCACACTAGATTACATCTCTTTTCGCCCTTATATATATTCGATTGAAAATACTCTTTGGGTAACGTTCTTTCGCGTAACAATAGATTGTGGGGGCGGGTTTGGTGCTCTACCATCGTATTTTAAAGTATTGAATAAAATGTATTTAAAATACACACATTAGGACTCTATCTTATTCCCTTTAGTGGGAAGAGGATTGGTTTGGCAATCCTCTGTCAAGCTGACAGAATTTGATGGGGGAAACGCGGCTATCCTGCTGCAGACCAGTGGGAAATGCTGCTACAGGCATTGCAAAGTTTGCTGACACGTCTTCACCACTTCTCCATTCCCATGAACCACTCACTCAGTCTGATACCTCTAACATTAGGGGTCTCCGATCTCCTGGGGAAAGTACAAGGGATGGAGACAGCACATTCCTTTGTTCTACCAAATAAACTGATTTCTTTTAGGCAATGACAGGATTTTGTTTAGAGACAAGGTGGGTGTGGTAATGTCTTTTATTGGACTAACTTCTGGTGGTGGAAGCGTACTTTAGCTGGGAAGTTTAAACCTTCCACCAACAGAAATTGGTCCAATGAAAGGTATTACCCTCACCTACCTCGTCTCTCTCATATCCTGGGAACAGCACAGCTACAACAACACTGCAAAGGATTTTGTTTTTACATTATTTACCATACAGCATGTGGAAGAAACACTGGAGGCAACTCTCTCATTAATGTTACAACCTCTTAAGGACCCTGATGAGCCGCTGTTCAGTTACAACAGAGGAAGCTGGTGGGGGGAGAGATGGGGAGAGGAGATTGTTTTCCCAGACTGTTTACTAATGTAGAGAGTCACTGAAGAGCTTATTCCCACCTCATACACCCTCCGCCATCTCCTACATCCTTAATCAAAATAAAATGTAAACCCTAAACAAGAAACGATGCTACATTCCGAACATGAAATATACAGTAACTAGCAAATGATCTGCTAGGTTGACATAGAAGAAACACATTTTAAAAGATTAAATGTAAAAAAGACGGGGCATAACAGAGCTTTCACTGACTAGAGGTGGGGTTTTTAAAGCTAAATTGTGTTAAGCAAATTCTTGCCAGCCTGTCTATGTGGTCAGCTAGCGCCTTGCTTTTTTCCCGGTGCCTATTACAGTCACTTCTCCTCTAAATAAGAGGGATGCCCGATCTAACGGCTTTGCTAACCACCAGGGAAATGAGTTAGTTTCCAAAAATCCAGCATAATGCATTTGGAAAAAATAATATAAAAGTTTTGTAAGGGTGCGATGGCGTCTCTCTGTTTCCACTCATCAAATTTCAGGGCCGGATTAGAGAGAAATTTGCACACAGTGCTGGTTCGGGTTCCTATCAATATTCAGAAGGGATACACTGATCTCCTTCCCCCGCCACATACACACTTAGTTTCGGCCGTAAACCCTCTGCTGTTGGCCCAGTATCAGAACGGCAGGGAACGGGTGGTTCCGGAGGGATGCACCGTCTGATCTCTGCAGCCAGGAGGAAGAGGGGCTGCTAGAGCCTCGAGGAGAGGGCGAGGGAGCACGAGTTGTGACGAAAAGAGACAAGGAGGAGGCGGAGAGCGGAGCTTTCACTGAGTAATCTGCCAGGTACTGGGGTCCTGCCCTGGTCCCTGTACTTGGCTTCCGGGCCGGGAGAAGTGGGTCAGTGGAGCACATGACAAACGCAGATGCCAACAGGGAAACACAACCACCACCACCACCACACACACACACACACACACGCCCCTGGCTTCTCCTGCCCGCCACACCAATCAGAGCGCACAGCACGTCGCCAGGCACACGCGCCCCCCCGAAACGCCTGCTCTGCCCGACCCACCGCCAACCCGCGCAAAAAGAGCAGCTACTCCCTGGAGTCCCCCTGCCTCCAAGAGCACAGCACGCGGGCGGCGCCAGGGAGCGGCACCCCGCACCCACTTCCAGCACCCCGTCCTGCAGCAAAGCCGCTCTCAGTCACCTTGCCCCCCAGCCCCCGCCGCTTCCACTCGCCCCTGGCACGATGCCCTTCCGAGCAGCAGCTCCCCCGCTTTGTGGAAGCGCCGGGGGCGGGCAGCGGGACTCGAGGGATCACGGGGCCTGCGAGCACAGACCACTACCCCTGCCCTGGCAGGACAGGACAGCACAGAGCATCTTCTCCCGGCCCAGCGAGCACGTGGGGCAGAGGCATCCACAGCGCCTCCTACTGATTACAGCTAGGCTGGGATTCCAGGGCCACCCGCAGCCTGGCTGGGATGCGCAAGGGACGCTGCTTCCTGCACCCGGAACGCCCCCTCTGCCCTCACCCCCGTGTAAATGGTCGGGTCTTCACTCCTCTCAGTAACCTGCGGGCTGGAGGATACTGAGGAGGGCTTGAGGGGGTGTTTGGATGGGGTGGAAGGAGGGCTGAGGGCCACTTTATGAGATGTTATTACTAGAGTCTCTGGCTGTTTGTGAAGGGCTGAGAGAGGGGAGGGAAGTGGGGGGATCTTTGCTTTGAGACAGGCCAAAGACTCCATTAAAATGCAAGGAGCTACTCTCCCATGGAAGAATGAGTCAGCTGAAAGTCCAGGGGAAGGAGGGAGACACAGGAAAGGGTCTGCTTGACTCCTAGCACTGGCGAGCTGAAACCTAGCCAGCCCTGGAAAAGCCCCCAACGGAGAGAGCCCATCTCTGCAGCCAAGCAGGTGCTTCCAGACAGCCCAGCCCCTCAACCACTCTCAGGAAGCCGGTGACCTGCACCCCCATCCCCAGACCCTCTCTTAATCAGTCGACCCAAAGTGACGGCAGCTGACACTGAGCAGGGCTGGCGCGGGGGAGTGTAATAAAACAAAGCGAGCCTGGAAGTTCCCACCAGAAGTTTAGCAGCCACTACCCCCTTCCTCCCAGCCGGTGTCCTTTCCCCTTCGCGGCACATCAACACACCAGGGAAGAAAGCGTCTAAATGCCCCCCCCCTAAAATAAAACCAAACTCCAACCCCAAACCCAACCCACCTGCGTGCGCCCTGAGAGGGAACCTACACGATTGCCCAACGCACACCAAAATAAGACATTTCTAAACATTTCCGAACAGCTCTCAGGGGACTGTTTCCTCATCTCTTCCTATTAATGGAAGCTGGGACATGCTAAGGAGACTTAACTCTTCTGAGTCCTAACTCCCAGTTGAAACCTCCCGTATACTGAAATGCTCTTGCATTCCCTCTTTTAATTACGCTCCTGCTAATCATCAGATAGAAGAAGTACATGTAACAGATGCCCGAGTGAACTATACCAACATTTCGAAATTGTTTGTTTACTTTGGGCTTGTTTTAGTTCCCCCGTACAAACCTAAATAAGTCGACCCACCGCCATAATAAATAAACGAAAGAAAAATCAATAGCACAAACAATACATTAGACATCACTGAAAAACTTTATGCAACATAAGCAGCAAACTCCCCCACCCCCACAAAAAAGGAACATAAGAAAAACCTTGGCTCTGTGAAATCAACCTCCCCCCCCAAAATAATATACTCCCCCACCTCCTTATTCCCCTAATTCTTCCCTTACCTCGCATGGTGTTGGCGATTCCCTGCTCAGCGCAGTCATGAAGCTAACAGCTTGGACCTTGTATCACAAAAATCCCCTCTCAGCAAGAACGAAGGCTGCAGCCGGAGTAGATCTGCTCTGCTGGGAAAATCATTCCTCCAAGGTTGTTATTCTTATTTTTTGAAAGTATAATGTGTATATAGACGTAAAAGGAATGTCTGTCTGGCTTGTTTGAATTGTGCGTGTTTCTTTTTCCGCCTCCCCTCCCCGTATTTGCTCTGAAATACCACTAGCAGCTCCAAAAGATTTCTTTTGTGATTACTTGGACTGAGGAGGAGCAGGAGCGATGGTGGTTGTTGGTTTGTTAGTTACGGGGACGGGGGGGCGAAAGGAGTTTCTATTTTTTTTTTTTAAAAAGGGAACGGGGGGGAAAAAGAAAGAAAGGAGGGCTGTGTGAATGGCAGAGCATGTGCGTTTTCACATGACATCTGTGCCTGTTAGCAGATCCCCAATGTGAATTTTCACTGCTCGGTTACAGGGACGCGCAGAGAGAGATTGAGAGAGAAAGCTGCAAAGAGGCTTATAGCAGAGAGCTGGCTGCACCGGCTACCCGAAGCTCCTCCTGCTGTCAGCACCGCCGCCAATCAAAAGCCTCCCGAGTTGGGAGCCCGGCTGGGACCACTGAGGGGGAGACCCATCCGGAGAGAGACAGACAGAGGGGCGCACAGAGAGCGATTGCCACAGAAAGGGGGGCGGCGGGAAGAGGAAAACACATGCACAAAACAAGAGCACCACGGCCAGTTTGCTGCTCCCTGGGTGGCTGTCACAGCTCCTTTCTGCCCTGGGTTATTCACTCCCACGTTTACTAATGTATCAAATATAACTTGTGTGTGGTTTTTAATCATCACCAGATAGTCTCCCTGTCCCTCCTCAATCCAGCACTGCACCCTGGCCCAGAAGGAATGGGCTGTTTATGTTTGTAAATAGCCCCACAACTGACAGATTGAAGAAGCAATGAAGATCGCTCTGGAAATATTCTCTGTTAACAGTTTCCTCAACGTTTACTACTTGTGGGAGCTTTTCTCTGTTTTGATGCCAACTGCTTTTTTATCATTCTGGTTTCAGTCTCAGGAAAAATGATGGTACAAAGTGAGCTGCCTGCAGTGCATTGAAGTTTGAGGAGAGGTAACAAAACAGGGAAATGTGAAGCCCAGCATGTGATTTTTTTTTCTGAAGGGGTATGGTGGTGAGGGAGGCAGGCAGAGGAACCCTCCTCAGATATGTATTTTATTTGGGAATGAGACTATAGTTCCTGATTTCTCTCTTCTGAAAACAGTACAAAAGTTTTGTGGCCAGAGGTTCTCTCGGAGAAGGGAATGTGAGTGTCAAAAAAAGTTTGTTTTACCAGGATAGGAATAGTTGGCAGTTATGCAGCAATGAGTATATATAATAAATATATTCTGATACAGCCAGATGCTGCACCCGTTCTGACTTCAACTGAAGCGTTACTTGAGAAACAAATGACTGCAGGATTTTGGCCCATGTAATTTTTGTAACATCCTTAGACAAACCATGGCCTCTCTGATGTGAAGATCTGAGCCTCAATCGCACTAATTTAAAGGGGAGTTCAGGGACCTGACCAGTTCACAGGAATAAGTCCCTCAATGTGAAAAGCCAGTATTTAGACTGACAGGGTGCTCACCCCCCGAGGGATGGCTATATGCAAGTTTTGTATACAGCCCCCACAGGCAGGTGACAAATTCGTTATCAGTTTTGATAATGATTGGATGTTTTTCTAAGAGTTATGCTCTAGTTTAAAGTACACACTTGATTAGGCTTGATGCAGTCACTTACCTGTTAGGGAAGAATAAATTCTTCCTTTATGGCAGGAATTACCAGGTGAAATGCTATGGCCTGAACTATGCAAGAGGGCAGACTAGATGATCAGTGATCTCTGCTGGCCTTATGATCAATGTAGACCAAGTGGTAAGTGGCATTTCCACACTTGGTGAAAAGTGGTATAGTTTTCTGTCTGGAGGACAGGGTGACAGCTTTCTTTAAGGAATCACTTAAAATATGCACACATGAATTATGAACCTGTTGGTTTTGGGAATGTTGTCTCAGAAGGCTATGGTGAGGCTTCCTTAGCACTATCCAAAGACTTCAGATTTCTTTGACCTCATTCAGTCTTGTTTCAAGTCAGTGTATTATAAATAAGCCACACTTGTGTTAGCTGAAGATGGAGATCAACTGAAGGATGAAGATCACCTGTCCATGCTAATTTCCTTAGCTTTATCAATGGCCTTTGGTACTATTCACCATGAGCTTTCAGTGATGCATCTGCAATCCTCAGCAGGGATTTATGGTGATGTCTTGGGTCCTAATCCTATGAAATGCTTAACTTTACTAGCATAGGTAGTTCTATTGATTTCAGTGGGACTACAAGTGTAATAAAAATTAACCATAAACTTGTTAGCAGGATTGGGGGGTGTTAACTCCTATTTAGTGGAGATTTTAGAATGTATTGCTAGATCTTTGCCTACCAAAGGAGTCTTTTATGTGGGATTCCACAAGGTTCTAGTTTCAACCCTTCTCTTAAACATGTATGAGAGTCTATTAGGAGGGTAGAGAGAAAACATGAGTTATAGCACTTCCAGTATCGGCTATATTTCCATCTTTCTAATAAAGTTGAGTGATTTACCTGATATCTGAATGAGATTGGAGCTTGAATGAAGGCTCAACACAGAGGGCACCGGGATAAATGCTTGTAGGTTGAAGAAAGCAACTGGAAGAGTGGGTAGAGATTATATGCAGCCCTTGCTTGAGGGAGCACACCCAACATATCCAACATGTGTTGTTGAATTTTATCACGCAGGAGGTAGAATTATCCTGGCTGTCCAGGAAGCAGCAGTTTCTAAGACTGTTTTTTTAATACGTTTGGCAGGAAGGTTGTCACTCTTGTTTTCAGGTTCTGAACCTTGCTATTGTCCATGCTTTTGTGACTGATGTTAGACGATTATAAAGTGATGTAGTTAGACTACACCTTCAGTTCATTCAGGAACATAAATCAGTAAATATTGAAGCAGCCTATGTGCTAAGCATAGAAAAATGTATTAAACAACTGCTCTGGCTACTGGACTTTTTTATGGTTTGACAATAAGATGATATTTTTGGAAAACAGTGAAAAAATAGAAAAGCCTTCTTTCCTTTTTATCAAAATGACATTTTCAATCAGCTCTTGTTTTTATCTACAAAGCCGTAAAGGGTTTGGGCACTGAGAACCAGGGACACTATAGTCCTTGTGCAATTCCATGGCAATTACAATCATAGGAGAGATACTATATTAGTCTCCTAATTTAAAGGTGAGCAGAGCTGATAGCAGGGCATTCTCTGGGAGGGATCCTCCCATCTGGAGCTTACGTCTTCAGCTTGATCTAATATAATTCACTTCTGTTACACTCTGGGAGATGGTGCAAAACTGATCTCTATCTCCCGGAATGTGAGTTGAGGAACTTGGGGTGGTTGGTTTTATCATGTGTTCTAAACTTATGAGGAAGGTCTCAAATATTATTGGGCTACTTGTTGTGAAGCTGCTCCAGATAATCCAAATATATTTGCATCTTACTATATATACATATGGACTTCAGTGAGCACCTCACAGACAAGAATTTCTCCTTACCCCAACCTCTTAATGTAGGAAAGTATTATTCCCTTATTCTAAATGGGGAATAGAGGCACAAGAAAGAGGCATATGACTTGTCCGAGGTCACACTTTAAGTTTGTAACAAAGCCAAGAATTGAACAGAGACTTGAGTTCCAATCCCATCATTTAACCACAAGACCATCTTTCAGCCTTTGTAAGAAGGGATTATTCTATAACCAAAGTGAATGGAATGTCTCAGTTTACAGATTTTAAATGTTTAAAAATTTAAAACAGATCAAAATTTGGTCATGCACACACGTGCATACATAATATAATATAGTAGCTTTACTTTACTCAAGAACTTTTAATGAGCATGTTTTAAAAATAAGTTAAGAAAAACAATACTACATTATTAATATATTTGGATTGCAGATTGAACAAAGAAAATGCCTTTTAGAACAGTCACTCACATAAGCGCCTTTCCCAAGGCTCTGTAGCTGACAAATCTTTTAAGACAATATTTAAGGCCACACAGTTTTATAATTTTTAATCATATAAAATATATTCATCATAACCACATTAAAGATGCACCAAGTTATGCCTAATTCAGTTACTTCATTAAAAATTACTGAATAGAAAATAGTCAAACAAATTGCACCTACAGGCCCAATACTGCTTCCATAGAAATGAATGGCGAGTTTCTGTTGGATTCACAGGGAGCAGGATTCATCCCCTAGCCCTAAATTTGTTTCTTAGCTTCACTAGCAGCAAGATTGGGGAAATATAATTTCTGAGTCTCATCTGCCTCAAGCAGATATGCAAGACATTCCATGCCCTTTATAAGTCATGGGGTACTTGAGACTTTTTTTTTCTTCCAATTTTGCATCTTAAAGCAATTTAAATAGGAATTGTCAAGAGGTTCAAGAATCTGAACTTCTCCCACACATTCCTTAGTTGTAGTTTGCTCACTGAATTATACAATTCTTCCTCATTTCTTTATTATCTGCTGTCTTAAAAATGATAGCAAGGCATATACAGGGAACACATTATGTTTATTTGAACTCCAGCATAGCCTGTGTATCATTTGTTACATGTCAGACTTTCAGTAATGTATTATTTTATTTGGGAATTGTATCTTTAATATATTGAAACAATTTTAAAAGTATCAACAATTTCTTATTCAATTAGAAAAAATATTCAGTAATTGAAAACCTTTAATTATATTACTTTAGTTTTTTGAAACTATGGATGTAATATATTATGCAGGACAAGATAACCAGAGTTTTTCTTTAAAAAGAGAGAGAGAGAGAGAGAGAGAGAGAGAGGAAAAAAAAGACCTGATTTATTCAGTTTTTTGGGGTGGAATGAAAAGTGATCTCTAGCTACACTGTGTGGGTCTCAACTCTTTTCAACACTTCACTTCATTTAAGAACAGATGGTTGATGTAATCCTCCAATCCCACTGTCAAAAATCTTTCATAATTAAGAAAGAAATAGGTTTAAAAATTGCATTTTTTTCTTCAAGCAAATAGTTTACAAAAAATGTGAAATGCTAGGCAGCTTTCAAGGCATTTTTTCCCCTGAAAAGATTATATTATGATCTGTTTTATGCATTCATAAGGTGTCAGTCACTGCAGTATGTGGGCCTTTGTATAACAGTGTCCTTTCAATATATCTTTGAACAAAAGCATGTATCAAGTGGAAAAACACTTTAACATGGTGATTTCATTTTCTCCTTTCTTTGTTTACTTATGATGGCTAGTAGCTGAAGAGGCTGGATTCAAGGTAATTATTGGTCAGACCAGCATTCACCATGGAAATAAAATACAATAGAGTATGGGGCAGAACTAGTAGTCTGGAAGGCATATAAAACCAACGCAAGTACCAGTGCTCAAGTCATCTGGTGCTCCTACTGAAGAAGCTAGAACATCTAAAGGCTTGGAAAATGAAGAGGAGTCCAGTAAAAGAATCCTTGCCTGAAGAAAGAAGTTGCTAAGAGGTTGCCTCAAAGATGTATTCCTGACATATTTACAGTCTACAAACTGGCATTACCTATTTTGGAGTCACTGATAACTCTGAAGAAAATAATCTCTAATGCTTATGGATCAATGTCCTAATAGATAAAGCAGAAGATTGGGTATTAGTTGGTGAGTGCTACAGACTACCAAATCACACTAAGGAACAGGATGACCGGCTTCTTATGCACCTATCTGTAATGTGCAGGGGGAAAAAAGCTGTGTGATCATGGAGGACTTCAATATGAATGACATATGCTGGAGTCTCATACTGCCAGTACTAAAAGTATCCTTGGAAATTCTGAACTTTATAGATGACCATTTCCTAATTCACAATGTTGCAGCCAACATAGGATAATTCTTTTTTAGTCCTTGTCCTAACTAAAAATTAATGATAGTTTAGGTACAAGGTATCATGACTTGATCACATTTATAATGTGCAAACAGAATAAAGCCTAGACCAGTAAAATATATATACTTGGTATTTTAATAGGGCAAGTTTCCCAAAGCTGACAACAGTGAAGACCCAAATCAGGTAGGAGGAAGAATTTAATCAGAAAAATGTGAATGATAATTGGGAATCATTTAAGAACACCTTACTACTTCCCAAAAAGCCATAATCCCACAATTTACAAAGAAGGCTGGGCTGGTTTAAAAAAAGTCTACCTGGATTAGAGGGAAAGTAAAGGCAACTGTAAAAAAGTTAAAAGTTATATAACAGATAGATGAAAGGGGAAGTTGATAGTAATGAATATAAATTAGGAATTGTAGGAAATTGATTAGAAGCAGAGGGATACAAAAAGAAATCTATGGCCAGCAGAGTTAAGGACAATANACTCCTGTATCAGCCACCATTTTCTTGTCCATGATCAATGTTAGACTGACAGGCCTATAATTACAATCCAGTTTATCTTTTAAATAATGGGCATAACATTAGCTTTCTTCCAGTCTTCTGGAACTTCCCCAGTACTCCAATGTGTATTGAAAAATCAACATTAATTGTCCAACAAACTCTTCAGCCAGCTCATCTAAAACTCTTGGCTGCAAGTTAACAGGTTGCAAATGTCTAAATTTCAGTAGTTTCTGTTTTAATATCCTCCAAATAGTAAAGGAATGGAAAGAGTACATCATCTACTTTTTTCCCAAATACAGAACATACATATTTTTGAATACTCTTTTCTGCATTATCACTGATATGGCTACCATTTCCAATGGTCCATGTCATTGTCAAGATTCTTTTTGTACCTTATATATTAATAAGGTACAAAAAGAATCTTGACAATGACATGGACCATTGGAAATGGTAGCCATATCAGTGATAATGCAGAAAAGAGTATTCAAAAATATGTATGTTCTGTATTTGGGAAAAAAGTAGATGATGTACTCTTTCCATTCCTTTACTATTTGGAGGATATTAAAACAGAAACTACTGAAATTTAGACATTTGCAACCTGTTAACTTGCAGCCAAGAGTTTTAGATGAGCTGGCTGAAGAGTTTGTTGGACAATTAATGTTGATTTTTCAATACACATTGGAGTACTGGGGAAGTTCCAGAAGACTGGAAGAAAGCTAATGTTATGCCCATTATTTAAAAGATAAACTGGATTGTAATTATAGGCCTGTCAGTCTAACATTGATCATGGACAAGAAAATGGTGGCTGATACAGGAGTCAATTAATGAAGACTTAAAGGAGGGTAATGTAATTAATGCAAGTCTGCATGGGTTTATGGAAAATAGATCCTGTCAAACTAACTTGATATCTTTTTAGATAAGATTACAAGTTTTACTGATAAAAGTAATAACATTGATGCAATATACTTAGACTACTGTAAGGCATTTGACCTGGTACTGCATAACATTTTGATTAAAAACACTAGAATGATGTAAAATTAACATGGCACACAGTAAATCAGGGGTCTCAAACATGCGGCCCGTGGGACTCTTGCGTGTGGCCCGCCAAGCTCCCCGTGCCCCCTCCCGCCCTTCTGCCTACCCGTGGGATTGCCCCCTGTGGCATTGCGAGCCCCACACCGCTTTCTGAAGCAGCTAGCAGCATGCCCCTTCGGGCCGGGGGGGGGCATCATCCCCCACAGCTCCTATTGGCCAGGAACAGGGAACCGCGGCCAATGGGAGCGTCATGGGAGGTACCTAGAGGAGTGGCAAGAGCAACGCACACATGGAACCCTGACCCCCCTTCCTCCCCCAGGGGCTGCAGGGACACGGTTCCAGCTGCTTCCTGGAACGGAGCAGCATGGGGCCGGGGGCCAGAGCAGGCATGCAGGGAGCCTGCCCTGGCCCCGGTGCACACCGCTGCCACCCCAGAGCTACTCTAGGTAAGTGGCGCCGGGCTGGAGCTCACACCCTGAACCCCTCCTGCATCCCAACTCCCTGCCCTGAGCCCCCTGCCACATCCCGCACCCCAACTCCCTGCCCTGAGCCCCCTGCCGCATCCCATCCCCCTCCTGCACTCCCTGCCCTGAGCCATCTGCTGCACCCCTCATCCTCTTGCACCCCAACCTCTCAACTCCCTGCCCTGAGCTCCCGCCGCACCCTGCACCCTTTCTGCACCCCCTGGGGGCAGCGTTGGGGTGGGAACTTCGGGGAAGGGATTGGAATGGGGCAGGGAAGGGGTGGGAAGAGGTGGGGAAGGGTCAGGGACTAATGGAAGGGGTGGAGTGGGGGTGTGGCCAGAGGCAGTGAGAGGGGGTGTCAGTGATGCAGCCCTCGGTTCAATGCACTAGTCCTCATGTAGCCCTCATGGTCATTTGAGTTTGAGACCCCTGCATTAAATGGATTAAAACCTGGCTAACTAATAGGTCTTAAATGTAACTTTAAACAGGGAATCATCATCAAATAGGTGTGCTTCCAGTAGGGTCCTGCAGGGACCAGTTCTTGGCTGTACATTGTTTAACAGTTTTACCTTCGGGGGTGGGGGGGGAGAGAAATCACTGATAAAGTTTGCAGATGACACAAAAAATGGGGGAGTGGTAAATAATGAAGAGGACAGGTCATTGATTCAGAATGATCTGGATTGCTTGGTAAAGTAGGTGCAAGCAAACAATATGCATTTTAATATGTCTAAATGTAGATATATACATCTAGGAACAAAGAATGTAGGCCACAAGTTACGTTATGGGGGACTCTATCCTGGGAAGCAGTGACTAAAAAAGATTTGAGGGTTGTGGTGGATAATCAGCTGAATATGAGCTCCCAATGTGACGCTGTGGCCAAAAGAGCTAATGCTAGGACGCATAAACAGGGGAATATTGAGTAGGAGTAGAGAGGTTAATTTATCTCTGTATTTGGTACTGGTGCAACTGCTGTTGGAATACTAGTTCAAGAAGGATATTGATAAACTGGAGAGCCACAGGAATGACTACATGATTAGAAAACATGCCTTATAGTGACAACTTCAAAGAGGTCAATCTATGTAGCTTTACAGAGAGGTGGTTAAGGAAAGCCTTGGTTAGTCTATGCGTATCTATATGGGGAAAAATATTTAATAACGGGTTCTTCATTCTAGCAGAGGCAGGTATAATATGATCCAATTTCTGGAAGCTGCAGCTAGACAAATTCACACTGGAAACAGGCATACAGTTTTCACAATGAGGGCAATTAACCATTGGAACAGTTTACTGAGGATTGTGGTGGATTCTCCATTACTGACAATTTTCAGATCAAGACTGGAGATGGGCTTTAAGAATTATTTTGGGGGAAATTCCATGGCCCGTGCTATACAGGAGGTCAGTTTATATCATCACAATGGTCCCTTCTGGCCTTGGAATCTATTAAGCTCCTTTCTTGGCAGAGCTGAGCATTCGAAAAAGCGAAGTATGGGCTGTAGTAAAGGAAACAGGATGATAGTTGGAAGAAGCAGGTAGGAAAAATAGAATATACCAGTTAGAAGTAGAAAATGGACAAAGAGCAATGTACCTCTGCTTCAAACCAGTCTGTTCTGAATTTGCAGCCCAGGATGTCAGATACTGAGGGAGTCAGCATTGTACAGTGGGAACAACATGATTCTTTAGGGGGTAAACTGTTGTATTTTATTTGAAAGTGGGAGTAGCTGTTACACCTGGTCAAAAAATTTCATTTGTAGGGGTTGGGGGTGGATTGGGTTTTCAACTAACAATATTTTTATGGAAATATTTAATTTTCTTTGGAAAACAGAAAACCTAAAAACTTAATATTTTTTCTGAAAACTGATTTTTCTGATTTTTTTTCAGTTTGAAAATTGTTGGGTTTTCATTTTTTTGACAAAAAGTCAAAACTTTATGGGGAGGGGGAAAGAATTCCAACCAGCCCAAGTAGCTGAACTACCTCTAACCTAATCCAGCTGTTTTCCCCCAGCTTATCGTCATTTTTAATTTAGTTTGATGCATTGGGTAGTTTTTCAGAAAACATGGTCTGTCATCAATCCTTTGCTATTGGAGTAATTTTCTCTGGGATAGGATCCGGAAACACTTATTTCTTAGAAACTACTATCCTGAAGAAGTAAGTTTGGGGGGGAGGGGGAGAAATATTTTTTATACATTTTAACATAAGTTACAATTTAAAAAGGAGGGTGTTAGAAGCAGAAGAGATGTAAACCAGCAGAATGTGGCAAAGACGGTTGTAGGGGATGACTGGAATTTCCAGAGTAAAGGATATGTCAAACTGACAGGTGTTCAGCTTTGTTTTAGATTGATAAATTGACATTTTATAGTAAGTACGTATGTGCAAAATGCAAGAACGTGCAAAATGGAGATATGCTTGAGCTGCAAGCTTAGGATCAGATTTTGTACATTACAAAATGCCCCTGGAATTTGGACCTGGGGCTTTAGTTCAAAACTGTATAGAAGCAGATCTGCTGCAACATTTGGATGTGGACCGTGTTCAAATTCTAATGTTTCCCCTCTCTAGTACCCTTTGAGATATTCAGATCTGGGTGCTTTGGACTCATCCCTAGTGTATACTGCATCTATTTCAACACATCATAATTATAGCTGTAGCTCATAGCAACAGCTATAGTTAAGGTTGCCCAAGGGTTTCTATTCTAAATGGGCTTTTTAGTAGCTCATAACTTTTTCAAACTTTCTCCTTCAGGCTTGAAGGTATTTATAGAATTCTGCCACATCCATGTGATCATAGAAGGTGCATTTGCCTTATTGAATGCATCTCTTATGCATGATAGCATTCAACAGAATTTATTTTTTGTATCCTTAAGAAAGCAAAATGAAATAAAAAATAATGTTCAACCTGTGCACATTTAGTTAAGGACTGTATCATAATGCATATACTCAGGGAGCTGGAGTTAAGGTTGAATATAGGCAATTTCAGCTTTGGCATTTCCTAACTTCAAAATACAGAACCTGGCAACCTAAACATTCTTTTAGCATATTTTTTTAAATTTTATGTAATCTACCATAAAATGATTACAAGAGAAAAAAGGTGCAACAATAGCATGTGCATATATCTGCAGACAGCTTGCTGCAAGCTGTCCAGATATTAAGGGTAAGATTTTCAAAAGTGCTCAGTGTTGGCCTAATTGTTCCATTGATGTCAATGGGAGTAGAATCAGAATCTGAATACCAGGATTGTGGCTAAAAGTCAGCCTCAACTATGACCCACTTCAAAAAACATCTTATTTCATGGTAGTCTTTGAACCCCTGGATTAGCACAACTAGAGACAATGAAAAAATATTCTTGTCAATTTCCATATATCTAACCTCTAAATGTAAGGTGCAAACAATTTATAAATATTAACTTTTGCAAAAAGTAAATAGGCTAATAACTTTAATTTTAAATCTTAAATCATTTTAATAAAATAAATAGGAATCTGAGCATGTCCCTGAACCTTCTACTTCTGTGCTTCAAGATGGAAGAATAGACAAACATCCTGAAAAAATGATATTTGATGGATACCACAGAGGAAAGTTCTCATAAGATTTATTTTAAACTAACAAATGCTGATCTAAATCAAAATTCTTGGGCCGGTATTTTTGCCCCTGCTAAAGTGGCTTTGTGCTACTCCAGCAGCATCTTCTACCTTTTTAGCCTGCTTTTGTGGGATTTATCCTATGCAAACCAGCTTCTGGTTTAGGGGACGTATCAGTCATCTGGCCAGGGAGATGTGACCTCCACCGGGGTCTCAGAATGGCAAATGGGAGCTGAGTGGAAAACAGAGCAACCATAAGGCGTTTCTAACTTGTGCTAGGGATTGGTCTGGCACCTGGTGACCCTGAGATCTGGATAATATAAAAGTGTCTTACAGTCCCCTGACACCTTTCTCCCCCCCACCCCCTCAGAGCTTTACTGGCTACAGCATGGCCAGTCCCAGGCTCTGGCCACTTTTCTATAATATATACGCCAACATTTAGATGCTGTTGAGAAATGAGGCATTCCCAAAGAAAGTGCCTTGACTGTTTACAATGGGATAGAACTGTACATGGAAGGTCAATCTCTGTATCATCAAAAAAAATTATGCCTCTTTTGTGTGAAAGAAACAGAGGAGGCTGCCGGTGATAGAAGGAAATGCATCCAAGATGTGAGTGTCTGCTCCTCTGATTTTGTTGTCATTCTAAGGGTCCTGATCCCACTGAAGTTAAAGTGGTATAAGTTATATCAATAGGAGAAAGATTGGGTCCAACTTTGTTAACTTTGTGTGCACCAGAGGTTACAAACCTGTAGAGAAATGAAACCCTTAAGGTCCAGGGGAGTTATATGAGAAGATGGCAGTAATTTACATCAGTACACAAAATAGAAGAATAGCATAAAACAATTGGAAATAACAGGGATTGTGACCAGGAAAACCTTCATTTTCTGCTGCACAGCATTTTTATATCAAAAAACAAAACAAAAACGTCCCCATCACCAACCAACCCCCACACCCTCTGAAATCAGTGATAACAGCCCAGATTTAAAGAGGCAAAGAGAAACAGAAGGAATATATACACAGCTGATTGTAACATAGTAAAATAAATTGAATATTAACTTCATATAGCTATTATCTTTTCCAAAATTTACCAACTTAAACATTGCCAACTCAATCACATTTACAAAATTGAACAGTGGATTGTCTAAAAATGATAGTTTTGTGACACTTAAGTAATTCATATGCTTTTATCATGTAATTAAAGTTAAAGAAGCAATTTAGGAAGGAGTAAATAGCAAGATGGAGAAGTAGGAAGGTGGACAAATACTAAAACACAGGGATTGAAAAAGACTGGGATCCAGTGAGAAATTTAATTTTCACCAAGGAGCTAGAAACATTGCTACACAACCTGTGTATATCTCCAGGACCGCTATTTTTAAGTTATCCTATACAGTGTAATGAGACACAACATTATTTTTTATAGATACAGACACTGAATCATTTTAAGGAGTGGCAGGGATAATCATGCATTATTCAGTTGACATCTGTATCAAGTTGTTCCTCACAGCCTCTAGAAGATATGACACTATGTGTACACTCTCTTTTTCCTTATCCTATAATTGAAAATTAACAAGCAATTCTATGCTGTGGTAGGATTCTCTTTGGCCATGGAGACGGCAGAGAGGTTGTTGATTGGACCAGCAGCTAGGAGATACAGCACCTGGGAGGAAGAAGGGGAGATCACATGTTGGTGAATCAGGACCCAGACCCCTCCTCCACCTCTCATTGGTGGGCTTTAGGGAGCAAGCAGGGTGATTGGCTCTCATTTTCCCCACCCAGACCCCTATTTACATTTCTCCTGGGGTTTTTAGAGGTCTCTTGCCCCTTTTGCTGTTGCATGCTCCTTCCCCTTCCTTGTAGTGTAGAAGCTGTGTTCTTGAGTAAGCTGGGGGTCTGATCAATTGGGATCAGAATGGAATTTTTCCCCATTGGGCCAAACTGGGGAAGGTCTGGTGGCTTTGCCTTAGAGACACAGGTGGGTTGAAAGGAATATAACTTGAAAGTTTAATATTAGGAAAGATAATATTGTTTAGCTTGTTGCAATATGCAGTAGGTGTTCAGTGCTGATAAAGGCTAAAAGGGCCAGCTCCCAGAGGTAAATGAGACTTGTTATTTCATTAGTGGATCTTGTGCCTACAGGGGAAGTCTTCACAGACCAAGATCCCCTTTTGGTACCATCTATCTTGCTGGAGATGGAAGGATTTTGAGGTGGATCAAATCCTAGAGATAGGCAGAGGCTCTTTGCCAGAAGCTAGGAATGGGCGACAGGGGATGGATCAGTTAATGATTACCTGTTCTTTTCATTCCTTCTGGGGCAGCTAGCATTGGCCACTATCAGAAGACAGGGTACTGGGCAAGATGGACCTTTGGTCTGACCCAGTGTGGCCATTTTTATGTTCTTACCCAATATTATTGGTTATATTGTGGAAGTCCCGTAACCCTACTGGATCCAGTTAAATGCTTGGTAAGTGAGAGTGGGCATATAGCAACCCCCCTCCCTGCCATGTGTCAGTCACCTGTGTGTCCTGATCACTGTGGACCAGTCACACAGTAAAGAGGTTTGGGAAAATATGAATATTTTCACAAAGATTATACAGGTCTATAGTATCAAAAACATAACCACAAGTGTTGTGACCAGCAATCCAAGATCCTACCAGTGAATGTCATTTCTTAGACTTCTGATAGATTATTGTAGCAGCATAGCCCTATCTCACTCACCTGTGCACAGACTTTGTTTCTAATATATGCCCTGTTTTAAGATCAATAGCTGTTTAATAAGTTTTATTTTAAATCTCTACACAATCTGTAGTTTTATAAATACACGTTGTGACAATGTAACTTGTGTTTTAGCATGCATGGTTTCCAAGATCATCCCTCCCTTGGAAATACCAAAGGGTTATGTGGAGAGGACACTCTGTAGACTTTTCCCCAAATTGCTCTTTAAAAAGGGAGAAAAAGGGGTTTGACATGTGAACCACCACACGCAGATCATGGGTTACGATCAAGCCCCAAATAATCAACCCCTTTGGTGCTAACTGTAAAGAAAATACACCTGGTACACGATATATAAAAGGCGCAGTAGTACATAGGAGGCGATACACATCTTGTGAATGATTGAGACATTTGGTAGCTCCCAAAGCAATTTCTTGGGAATTTGCAAAGCTATGAATATGATTCCTGTCGTAAGACAGGACAAACAACTGTGCCCTAAATTAAAAGGGAAAAGATAGTATTTCTGGTGTCTTGTGAAAGTCTGAAAGTTTTATGTTGACATCTTCCAGGCTTTCTACTGATGTAGCTTTGGAAACAGGGTTTACTTTTGGTAAATAATTATTTGATGGTGGGGCTGAAAGGTAATTGTTTGAGGTAGTGGCCTGTTCAGAACAGGAATACAGGGCCAGTCACTAACAAAATGCACAGAACAGAAAACAGAGTTGTGTGCAAAGCTCCCACTTGTATTACCCTTATCAAATTGGTGCTACGTACAATTCTTTTGCTATGCACCAATATAAATAATGCTAGCTTGTAAGCCACAAGGGCTGAAAAACTAGCCTGGGATGGGGTAGTATAGGAGTAGACTAGCTGATCCCTCTTTTCAGTAACCACAGCCCCTATCTCCACTGCACTGGCAGTAAAGATGATGTGTAGTATACAAGCCCATATACTGGCTATATACCCCTGCAGGCTCTCCATTACATTGGGGTGAACCATGCTACTAAAAACTGTATAGCACATCACTCCACTAAATACACACTATCTTTCCAAGGAACAAAAGGGATGTCTCGATTCTGACAATCTTACACACATGAATGATCCTTATTCATTCATCCAGTGAAGCCAATGGAGTACACACATGAATACATGCCACTCATGTGAGCTGGGATCAGGCCCAGAATTTGAGTAGTTAATAGGCAGTTAAAGAAAGAAAATCATAAAGTAAACACCAGAGGTAAGAACTGGATCCACTTCCAACAGATTAGGTGGAAAAATACCTAGAAAAATCTTGATGTCACAGCTCGATATACATCTTATTATAAAAAGCAGCAGATAAACTACATAACACAAAACTCAGTCCTGCAAGCACTTACTGAGGGGACGATAGGTTTGGCAGGAATGGAATCCTTCCACAAGTCCTTAGACCTGCCATTCAGTGGGGCTTCCATATATTTTGCATGCTGCAGACAGAAACGGCTCTGTTCTGGTCATGCATACCCTGCGGTTTAGGATGACATGGCAGGGACAGGCCAGGCAAGGGATGATGGGATGCACAACTAATTAGGAATACTGGTTTGCTATCTGTTCAAGGCACACACTAGAGTAGGCAATTACAACTTTGACTAAGGGGGCTGGGCCAAGCCCTGCTCTCAGTTACACAGAGGTAATTCTGCAATAGTTTCATCAAATTAAAATGGATATTAGAATCTGGCATACTATCCTCAACCCATAGCTCTCTATTAGTGTTATATATTTAGATACGATAAAGCAAATTAGGGCAAACCCTGTGTCAAGAATCAACATATGGGCAGTCAGAGCAGGAGTCAGGCATGAGGAAAGGAAAGTTAGGGTCATAACCAGAGTCACAAGCCAGATCCCAGAGCCAAGGGTCAGAACTGAATTACCTGGTGCAGGGCAGGACCTAGGCAAGGTCTGTCTTAGCAACACATCAGGGATCTACCTTAGCATACAGATAGACAGCAGGTGTTTTCCCTAGGCCCTTAATAGCATGCCTGGGCCAATCAGGGAACAGGTACGCTCCACTAGTCAGGACCTCTGTGAGAGGGCAGTCATTGGTGCTACAAGGCTCACAGACCATTGGTGAGTGCTCTGCTAGAGCTATTGGGTGGCAGCACCAATGCTGCAGTCACCCAGGGACCTCCAGATACAGGTTCCAGCCCTGTGGATGGCACAGTAGTGATCACACCCATAACACAATAATCTCATCACACCTGTAGGCCTTGCTCCTGCTCCCAGTAAAGTCACTGAAAGATTTGAGTGACTGCTGTAGGCTTTTGCACATAATAAATATTCAGGTAATGTATTATTCAGGGCCAAATTCAGACCTGTTTGCCACTCTTGACAACTCCACCAAATTTTAGGGAATTATACCTGGTTTCCAAATGTCTAATTTTGGTCCTCTGTGTTAAAGTATCTCATTTTTCCCCATTCAACTCAGTGAACTTTGGGAATCTTACAGGATAATTTGGATGCAGTGCTGTTGTAGCCATGTTTGTCCCAGAATAGTAAAGAGAGAACACGGGTGAGGTAATATCTTTTATTGGACCAACTTCTGTAGGTGAGAGAGTCAAGCTTTTGAGTTTACGTTGAGCCCTTCTTCATGAACATTTGGAGTGAGAAGAACATTTGATCTATAATGCATAAAAGACACTGGGCTTGATTTGCCTCTCATGCCAGTGTAAATTGGGACTAGCTTTGCTTCTCTATGATATTGCATTTATGTAGAACTGAGGTGAGAGGAAAATCAGACCCACTGTTATATTCTGCTTATACTTTTCATACCTGATAAAAAGTTCTAAAGAGTGTTAATGTTATTTGCTGACAAAAACAAAAAAAAAAAACCCTTAAATGTGTTCTTAAGTTTATCTAAATGCTCACTATTTAAGCAGTATTTTTTTAAAAAAAAATCAGTCATTATTAACAAGTGATGGTTTTTGACTTAATGGCCTGGGGTGAAGCCAAGGGCAGATAACACTCTAACAAACCGGTTGTTAACTTCATTAATGACCAATTTCCTCAGGATTATTTCTATTATAAACTAAATTCAATGGTTTAGATCAGAAATTATAAATTTTTTCTTTAAATTAGCTGTGACATGGTTAGAGGAGTATTTAGGAGAACAGATTTTTTTTTCTTTAGCTATTAATGACTATCATTACTCTGGACAGAGAGAGAGAGAGAGAGATATCCAGACCTAGTAAATTTGCATTGTATAATTCCGCTAAAAAACTGTCTCTTAATTTGGGCAGAGGGGGCATGAAGAAACAAAGATGAATATACTTCTGCTTCACATCTGGATAAAACCAATGCCAATTAATATTCATCTCAAAACTATTCCAGCGGGTGCTGCCTATGTCTGTTAGGAACTTTCCTTTCTGTGCATTTATTTCACCATTGTTACAGACGGGAATGCAATCACATGGAAACTAGTGTAAATCCCATGCAAATGATTCATACTGCTTATGTGCTATGCAAATTGAATGGTCTATATTCTACCTAAATAATGCACAAGAATGTGATGCTAGCCAAATACTGCACAATGCTGAAAACCCATTTGATTTTCTGGCTTTGAATAAAGAGCTCTGCATTCTGCTGGCAGCTGAGGAGTTCAAATAGAAAACATGCCAGCAGTGTAGACCAATGCATTATCACCCCAACCCCCTTGCTGCATAACTGTGCTTCATAATATGCCATAATATTGGCAAGCACAGCTCAAAGCTCTTTAAGAACAAGAAGCAGCTCATGAATAATGGTTGGATCAGGAAAGTGATAATTAAATGAGACAACTGAATGCCAGTGGAGTCCCCAGTGGAAAATATTCTTCAGTGAAGATCATTTCCACCTTTCATTTTCCCTCCCAGTTTCAGTACAGGCTAGCAGTTCATTACTGTAGATACTTTTCAAGCTTCCCCAAAACCTTTTATGGTATTTTCATATTTTAAGATGTGCATCGGTGTTCTTTATGCTTAAAGAAAAAAGGCTTTACCTTTGTGGGCTTAATGACATAATATATCATGTTGTTTTCACAGAACTGGTAGCCTAACAAACCACTGTAAAAGTAGTTAGAGGGCAATATCCCGCACTCTGCTGCCTTGTGCTACTCTGGCTACATAAGTTGGCCTAAAACCTGGCTTAAATAGCAGTTAGAGAGTTTCCCCTGTGTGGGAGAATTCTGAGGTAGTGTATCCCAAGCTGCCATACATAGTGGATCCTGCACTACTCCACTTCTTGTCCCCATAGCACAGACTGTAACTAGGATGTTTCTATGCCCTGGCAATGTACAGCTACTGGGAGAGCACATTGGGGGCTATTAGCAGCCACTGTGAAGAGAGCAGCCTTAAGGTGTCACTACTTTGTCAGAGTTTGGCCTAGTGGCCTTCTTGTCTTCGGCTGGCCTCACCAGGACTGATGGCCCCTCCAGCTTCCTCCTGAATTTTGCTGACCGTAGTCTAGGATCTGAGCCAAAGGCCAAGAGCTCTGGGCCTAACTGTCCACTGCCTTTCTACTTTGTGTAGTCATTTACACTTCTGAAAGTGAGTTCAGAATGGATGTAAAAAGCTTCACCCACTATAGACAGGTGTAAATGCCCACACAAAGGCATTTTAGAGGATCAGGCCCATTATGGACCAAATACTGCTTTCACTTAGAGCAGTGGAAAGTTGGAGGGACTCCATTGACTTTAATGGAGTTACTTCAAATTTATGCTGGTGTAACTGACCGCAGAATTTATCCAGACGTGCATACTACAACGCAGTTTTGTATCCTATGATGCATGTTACATTCATTCATGCTTTTCTCTGAAATAACTACAAACCAACTTTTTAAGCTGTCTCCGTATGCTTAAAAAGTTTCACAATGAATGTCATTGTTCCATTTCAAACCAACTCAGAATTTTTATCAGTTATTTTTGAAGTATTTGGCAGTATAGCTTTGCATTCAAGATTAATAGGATATTTTTAGCATCTAAAGTATTGGGAAAATGATTTTGGTTTGCTTATTTAATAAATACTTTGAGCAGATGACTACTATTTAACATGCACTTAAAGATTTTCAGAAAAATGTCTTCAGTGTTCTAGAAAAAAGTGTTCCTCAGAGTGGAACAGTCCAAAAAGTTAAAATGCTTCGTGATCACTTAGAACTGTGTATTGCTGTAGTTTTTAAAAGGCGGAGTGACTTTCAATTCACTCACACAAAGCTATAGTAATAACCAGACTACCCGGGTGAGTGGGCAGGGAGGCAAAATCCATTTCTCAACCTGGGACAAGAGTTTAGAAACAAATGAAATAAAAAAAAGGGCGGGGGGAGGGGGAGATTTTCAAAACCATTGTTTGTACAAGCTCCCTTCCCTTCCACCACCCAGCACAATGTCCAACTCTTACTAATTTAGGAGTAGTTCTAATTCAGTATTCACACATTCAGAAAAAACAGATGATCTATAGTCCACACACACAGAGCCCTGTCATGTAGTCCTATTGAAGTCAACAGTATTCCTTTATGTGGAGTAGCTGCAGGACCAGGACCATATATAAGGAGTCATACTTAAAGAATAATTTAGTAGCATACCTATAAGATTGTGTATGGTCCCTATGGCTTTAACATTATAGAGTTTTGAAAAATGTTGATAAAATATCATTTGCCACTAGCTGAAACAGAAAGCCATAGTGTACAATCGAAAGACAGGCAGAAAAGGACAGAAAGAGATAAGATTGCATGCAGTAAATTTGCCAATTTCACATTACAGGTGATTCACATTGCTTACAATCATCTGCAGAAAATGAATAAATTAGCATTTGTCAGAAGAAAGTTTCTCATAACTCTGTATGCTAATTTGCATATGGGGGGAGCTAAAAGGAATGGAAGCCTTTAAATAAGTACGCATTGTTGTAGAAGAGAGAACTCTAAAAGCTAGAGCGTAGTGCTTGTTAATAAAAGTATAGATTTCAAAAGTCCAACACAGCCTCTGCCTTTTAGCAAAAACAAGGTACCGTCACCATACATGCTGCTAAGATTGATTTCAGCTCTAATGTTTCTCTTTGTAATCTTTAGGGAGAATTTGTTTAGAAAGTGAGACTATCATTATCCTTTTGAAAAGGGTTCAGTGCTTCCCAGAGTTGTGTATTATAAGTGCACAGATTTAGTTTAAAAAATGTTCTGTTCAGTTTGGAATGTAAATGTGGAGGGAAAAGAAAACCCACCACCAAACACTCACAGTAAGACTCATTGACAACGCATCAAGCTGAGACATGTTTCATCTTAATTAGCATTATTATGCATTTTGTTTTACACTGTTTTAGAAGCAAAAAGGGGGTGAGGTGGAGCTTGGCTCTGAGATGTGCCTATCCTGTTCTGATTGTCCAATACATTTTACATGCCTATAATAAAGTTAATACGGAATAAAGTTTGACTTTTCTTGGAAAGAAATCTGCTTAATCACTTTATAGATATGATTTTTGTGAAAAAAGATTACCTTTAATAGTCTTAAAAGGTTCATCGTGCTTTGGGAAGTGTATAATTAAAATAGTATTGTTGCAGCATCTGGTTTATTTTTCATATGTTTAAATAGCAAACTTTGAAATGTGCAGTATCATAGAGATGATATAAAGGAGGAATGAAGAGATATTAGAAGCAGCATAGTCCAGTGCGTGGAGACAGGACTAAGAACCAGGAACTACTGAAGTCTAATCCCAGTCTGCCACTGATGTGCCAGGCAAATCATTTAACCTATCTGTAAAATGGTGATAACACATATCTTACAGTTGTATTGGGAGGGCTAATGAATTAATAATTGGAAAGCACTTTGAAGATGAAAAAAAAACCATGGGCCTGAATCTGCAACCCTTGGGCACACTGAGAGGCACCAATAAGCCTCTTCAGAGTATAGTACTATCCAAAGTCAGCAAGGGAAATACAATAAGGTCTGACGGGGGGGTACCTTTACAAGGTTCTCTTTTCCTTTTTTACCCCTAGATAGTACCAGGATAAGTAGGTATTCCCTATAAATAGGATAGAGTATACTGACAGTACTGTTAACACTAGAGTACATTCTGAGAAACATTTTGAACATTTTCCCTTCCCCAAATTATTTGTGTGAAACATTTCAAAATTGTCAGAAAAAAAATAACCAGTTTTTATTTGGATTATCTAATTCACACAAAAAGCACATGTTGCCTTTTTTCCCCAGAGACTATTTGAGTTTGTTTAGGTGATAAAGGAAAGCCACTAAAACAGCATGTGTGAATGAGACCAAGAATATGAGACTTGGCACTTAGGTTGTCAGCTCTGCTGTCGGTTAACTACTCATTGACATAATAGGGCTCTTGCTCCCTTCCTCTGACCCCAATGTTTTTGTTGTGTTGTAGATGTTGTCACAATACTTGGATAGCTCTGCTTTCATCTATCTAGGTATTTATATGGCCCTGGATGTGAGTCACCTCCTCTGCATCCTCATCAAGTGCACTTCAGCCTCAGTTTCCCCTCCTTCAATGCCTCTGGGTTATCACATACCAGACAACTAGTCTTCCAAATGAAAACTCCTCTTCGGGGATCTGGTTTATTAATATAACATTTAATTCCAATACTTGCAGAGGAAACCTTCAATCTACACGCTGGCTTCAGGCTTCCGCAGCCCAAATATTAGAGTCTACAAATAAACCTTTGAACCCTTGGCTCGGGCTTCCAATCTTGCCAACTCTTATGTTACTTGGTGTTTTTCTTAAAGTCCCTGCTCCTGTTGTCATGGGGTTATGCCAGAATCTGTCTTTTCATTAAAAAGCTCCTAGCCTTTATGACTGTGGTGATAAGCTTGAAAGCAGAAACCCCAAAGAATTTTTTTTAAAAGAGTCAGAAGGTAAATATAAAGAACCCCAAGTTGATTTTTTTTATTGAATGGTCTTTGGGGGGCTTGACTTGTGAATTCTGAATGTTTGGGGTTGGCAATACTGGGCTTCACTACAGTCCTATTCCTCAGCAGCAAGAGTCCCGTACAGCCCTCTTCCCCCTGGGCTTTAAGAGTAATTCCAGGCAGTCCCTGACCTCTCACCAGCTTCTGGTCACAGTTCCACTCAGACTTTTTTCATAAGGGCAACCTGAAGAGAACACATGTTCTGCTGGGAGACATGCACAGTCAACTTGTGGAACTCCTTACCTGAGGAGGTTGTGAAGGCTAGGACTATAACAGAGTTTAAAAGAGAACTGGATAAATTCATGGAGGTTAAGTCCATTAATGGCTATTAGCCAGGACAGGTAAGGAATGGTGTCCCTAGCCTCTGTCTGTCAGAGGGTGGAGATGGATGGCAGGAGAGAGCTCACTTGATCATTGCCTGTTAGGTTCACTCCCTCTGGGGGACCTGGCATTGGCCACTGTCGGAAGACAGGATACTGGGCTAGATGGACCTTTGGTCTGACCCAGTATGGCCTTTCTTATGTTTTTATGAAGGGAACAACTCTCTGCTCTCTTAGTCATTCTCCGACTGATTATTTGGTTAGCAGGACTGACAACCCCAAGTATAAAAAAAAAAAAATCATGAGTTAGGCTCTGGTTCCTTTATGTTAGTAATGATAAAATAAAAAGATGCATGTGAGATTATTTTTTGAACTCGTGATTAAGTCAATAAATGCATTCTTTCTATTTGCATTCTGGTTTCTGAACCTTTATAGTTCATGTTTTCCAGTTTTCCTCTGTAACCATGGGGGTTAGAAATTTAGTGGGTTTTTTTGAAAGTCTCAAATACTCACATAATTCAAGGAGATGCGGTTTTAAGATTAACACCAAATATCATGAGAGTCACACTTGTTGGCAATGATGGATTAATCACATTAAGAGTCATATGATTGCAGAACTACATTCCCTACCAGTCCATCTGGAATACCCCTAGAATTCTACAACTTAAACACTGAAATCAATGTGAATTAGGCACCTAAATATGTTTGAGGATCTAGGCCTAAGTGACTTGCTCATAGCATGCAAGTCTGGCAGAGCCAAGAATTAAACTCTGGTCTCCTGAGTCCCAGCCCAGCACTTTAGGCATGCCACACTGAGTTTAGGGTGCAATTCCCAGCTCAAGGAGACACACTCATGCTAGCACTCATAAAGCTTACATGCTAAAAATAGCAGAAGGGACTAGCTGCCCTGAATATGCACCTGTCAGAGACCGTAGGCACATACTCGGGGCAGCTAGCCCATCCTGCAGTTCACACTGCTACGGAACACATTTTTTCAGTGTGCTAGCTCAAAGAGAACAAGCATGAGCATCTCTCCGTGAGCTGGGAATCACACCTCAAGCTCAAAGTGTAGAGACACCCTTTAACTACCAGGCCATATTTCCTCCCCAAGACACACAGAAGATCTGCTCATATTTTTGCATGCAGAGAAAACTACAAAATGAGTGTCTGGAAGTATCCCTATTTTTCAATTTGTTATTCAGCATTAGTTTATTTATTTTTTTTTTTTTTGTGTTGCAGCTTGTACATTCTGTAGTCGGAAATCACTGAGTATTAATCCCTGGAACATCTGCACTAGCTATAGAAAAGGGCACAGACCAGACCACATTGGAACAGTTGCTAAGGAGCAAACAAAACACCCTGTGTGAATGATGATGATGTTTCTAGAGCTCCTGCTATCCTATAGTTTCCAAAATTGGTGGAAATCTTAAGATTAAATATCAGCCATTTTTGTGACATTTCTGATGTCTAGGGATGTTTTTCATCCTCTAATAACTTAAAAGAAGCTAATGGGATTTTGCTTAAAAACTTAAAAATAAACACAGAATACTCATTAGCCAGTCACCAAGCATAAAACATTTCAGCCCCAATAGCTTATTTTTCAGAAAGTTATGGACACAACATTTGAAAACAGGGGCTTATTGAAACTGTTTTGCAACCTTGACTATAGTGTCTACTGCTAACTGAATGCTCCAATAATTATGCTGCACAGTACGTATGGCATTGGAGTATTGCATTCATAATGCTTCAATTAAGGTTTCCATTATAAATATGTATTTTCAGAGGCTAACTCCTAAGATGCAAAATTTGGTAAAAAGCGGTCAAGCCATTTTTGATAAAAAATATTTTTTTAACAAGAAATCATCAGATACTAGTAATCTTTTACAAGAAAAAAGTTGCCTTTTAAAGCACAGTATTTAGTAGGCACTTATGGTTCTATTATTTTCTCAGTGTGTACATGCTTCTTATTAATTTTATGTAAGAATAGGAAATAGGTCTGTCTAATACTGTCACAATTAAATTTTTTTTCTATGTCAAAGAAATAAACATTTAAAGAGTGGTGTGAATTGAAATGAATTCAATTGAGCTAAACTGATTTGCAGTAGATGATAATCTAGCCCTTTATCTCCAGTCAAGTTACACAGAGAGAGTTCCTTTGTAGTTGTTATAATATATTTCATACCCAACTGTAACAGGGTTCACTACTCACTGCTTGGGATTTGGTTGTTCCTTCTTTAGGACTTTGCTTTGTGGTCAAGTCATTATAACTGTCCCCTTCTGTTGTTTGTTAAAGTGACTTGGGACAAGCTATCCCTCTACCATTCCAGGCAGTCTTCTATTCTCCGTCCACTGGCTGTTCCACTTGCCCAGAAGCAGATGGAAATCCCAGGCCCACCCTCTACACCAGGTTCTAGCCCAGAGACCCTATGCTCCACAATGATGGTCTACTTACTCCCAACCTGATTGTTATTTCCCTGGAATCTATATTACTTCCTCCTCCTGTCCCCTAGCACTTCAGGGTTTATCATTTGTCAAAGTTTCCCCCACTCTCCCATAGCTGCTTCCTACCAAACCCTATACTTGCTAACAAATCTTCCCTCCTATCAAAAATGATTGCAGCCTACTTCTACTTACAGTACCCATCTGTTCTCAGCTTTCTAGAAGCCCCACCTGTTCCTGCCCGGGTGAGCTTCATCCTTAATTAAGCATTATTGAGCCTTGGCTCCTCTCCAGCTGCAGCCTACGTGGTTGATTGGCCCATCTAGCCTACATTAACCTCTTCAGGATGGGTGTGGGGTGAACACCCCATCATAATTTAGTAATGTTGTAGTAATTGTACAGCCAAAAGGGGCTGTGATTACATTCAACAGTAACTCAAACACACTGGAAAAACCTATTTTTATTGGACTATTGGCTGGGATATCAGCTACTCTCTTCTCCTTAAAAGAAGTTCCATTGGATCTTTAAGTTGTTCCTGAAGAGACAACATAGGCACTTTATTCCCCAACTCATCTAAAGATATTACTTCTAATTGTGCAATGCATTTCAACTTCAGCATTATGAACATGTGGTGCAAGACTTAAACTTATAACCTTTAGCCCAAAAACAAAATACTGGCACTTGAGTCATAAAGACCATTTGGTTCAGATTGGTCTATATACTAATATATCTGGGTTAATTAACAACAAAGATTTGGACACCAAATGCAACTTTCTGGCAGAAAACTGCTGCATCAAAATTTCATATAGAGTCTAATTCAGCCACTGCTAAAGCATCTGGATTCTTTGCAAATGATCAGGACAGTTTACAGTAATCAATCTTACATACCTCAATTTTACTTAAAATTCTATTTACACACTTCTATGGAGCCAATTGCCTCAAAACAAGGAGATTTTTATAAGACAAGCCTTCCAATACTTAACAGAGTAGGATGCAAACTTTGAATCATTTCACATGTGCCTTATTTTTTGTACCACATTGTACTGTAGATATTGTATAGTGAGTTCTGAGAACATGCATGGAATACGAACACGTGCATTTTTAATGTTGAAATATCTGGAACAACTTTTTAGTTATTTGTAGACTTTTTGAAAACCCAGTTTTCAAAAAGCAAGATGCAACATCCATGCATGATTGTTCACTTTTATTTGAGTACAGGCAGATACTTGCATGTGCAGATGGACAGGTAGGCATCTATACAGTCATTTGTGTCTGAAAATACATGTGTTGTCTGGGTAAATACTGATTACCTCCTTCAGAGGGATTAGATTTTCCAATGTTCTTTTATTTCACTGAAGGCTGATGTTGTGGTGCTCACCTACCACATGGCTACCTTATACATTGAGGGGAAGGGGTACTTGGGTAAGGCTTCAACCACATGCAAGCTGGTCCTGACTGATTGACTTAAAACACCTCAATCACTTGAGCCAGCACTGTGGGAGGTGTTGATATAAGGACATTGTCTGAGCAGTGGAGTCATCATCCTGCTTCCAATTCAGGTGGCTAAGAACTAGCCCCAGGATGAGAAAGGTGCAAGCTATCCCAACAGGCTGTTTCAGAGCGAGGCTCTGCACTTGTGCAAGGATGCTTTCCAGCCTGTGTTTGCGCTTCTTCTGTATAGTCTCCAGCAACAGTGAGAACAAAAATTGCAGCTGTCTCGGCATGCTGCTAGAGTTCTTAGAAATGTAAAGGAATATTAAACAGAAAATTACGGCATCTCAATTTTAATGCTCTGTATAACACAAAGTTCATACATGTGCATAAGTGCTGAAACTGGGAGTGCTGCTGCACCCTCGACTTGAAGTGGTTTCCATCATATACAAATTTCACAGTTTGGGTCAATGGCTCTCAGCATCCCCAATATACAGATTGTTCCACCACCCCTGTATATGTGAAAAACAAACCAATCCAAAAATACTGTTTCCTTACCTATTCTATGAGTCATACCTTGGAATACAAAAAAGACAGAACATTAAAAAAAATTTTCCCCAGTGTTTATACTGTCTGCTTATTTCCATATTTGTCCCATCTAGTGCAATGAGAAACATGCCAGTTTCATTTTTTTAAAGTCAGTTTCTAAATTTCACTAGTATGTTTTCATTCATTAGGAAAAGGCTGCAACATCTGTGTAAGAGCATCAAAGGAATGTTTATCTGATAATCTATTTCCAGTAGAGTTTTTTTTAAGGAAACATATTTTAGTGGTCTAAGATTTGGTTAAAAAGATTTTTACAAAACTTACATTTTGGACCAAAATTGTCAAAGCAATGTCCCTTTAAAATCTCAAATTCATTTTTTGTTGAAGTTTGCCACTTACTCTACAAGTTCTGTTATTTTTGTCTCTAAAGTTTCTGTCCATATATGTCGTGACAAACATAGATGTTATGATTCAGTGCATTTTAAAATCATCGCATTCATGTTAAATGTAGCTTTCTTCCCACCCCTTATCTTTTCTTCACGGTGTTATTTTCTTTCTATCCATTTTACTTATATTAAAAAGGCTCCTAGTGGAATTTAATTTTGAGTTAAATCTTCACCCCACCCATCAGCTGTGAGGCTGCATTAAATAAATCCCACTAAAAGTAATAAACCACTCTTAGCTGTGGCCTTGTGATATCAGTTGTCAGCCTGTCAGCAAATGTAAGAGCTGAATTCACTGTTACTGCTACTAGAGGAAAGAGAATTTGAAGACCAAGTAATAATAATTAATGGAGATATCCCATCTCCTAGAACTGGAAGGGACCTTGAAAGGTCACTGAGTCCAGCCCCCTGCCTTCATTAGCAGGACCAAGAACTGATTTTGCCCCAGATCCCTAACTGGCCCCCTCAAGGATTGAACTTACAACCCTGGGTTTAGCAGGCCAATGCTCAAACCACTGAGCTAACCCACAATATTGGAAATACTATGATTAACTGAAATATTTGATGCTTACTAGGCTTTAACATGCAGGGGATGATAATAAAGATGATATTCTTGATAAGAAACATTTTCATCCTGTCAATGGTAAAACAAAATGGTGGGGCAGAGATGGAGGGGGAAAAAACTTTGTACATGATGTTCTGCTATCCAACATTGGTCTGTGAGTTCAAGGATTAAGTGCAATAGACGTGAAAACAGTATATATTTGTGAATAGCCTGTAATCCACTAAGCATCATGCACATCTGAGAGACAAGGGAAATTGTTGATCAGTATGAACTTCATTTTATTTTTATTATATTCTTTATATGCAGTATATGGGTATGTGTATACAAAATGAGTGTGAATGTGTGTGTGAGTGTACATATCTATATACAGACACTGTGAATTTCAAAGCAAATAAGCATACATGGGAAAAAAAAGAGAGAAACCTGAAGAATTCTCTCCCCCTCCACTCCCCCCCACAAGCACTCTGGGATACTGGGAGCAGAGCACTCTAACATGGCAGGATTTATAGGTGTGACTAATATAAGTTGACAGCTCAGTTCAGATTTGTCTGCCTGTCCTTAGCTAGACCATTTTAGTGAAATGTTTGTTTACCCTTAAAGAGCTGAACTTGGCTCATAGAGGATGACTATTTTTCATTTGTTTGTGTCCAGCCTGGAAGAGTTAAATTGTATGAACAACTAACAAGCCAGGCTATTGGTTATTTGGTTTCTTTGATGGGAACAACAGCAGCTCAGCAATAAACATCCTCCCCTTCACTAAAGGCAGCATATTCTTGCCTTTGGGAGAGCCAGAGATCCAGGAATTCCCAGGGGGCCGAACACAGAAAAAACTCAAGGAAGATATTTTAACTGAGGGCACTTGAGAACATTGGTGGATGGGCTATTTCTAACAATTATCACAATGCTTCCTCCCACATCTAAGAAAAACATTTCCAATTTATCAGTGAAGAATGCATATACCAATTCATAGCAAGTGTTAGCAGATGACTCCAAAAATGAAGGATATTTTCTAAAACAATAGTGGTGAGGGGTAAACACACAAAAAACAAATAAAATTAAAATGGTCTTTTTCTCAAAGAAATTCTTTGCATATGGGTATCAGCATATTGCAAAACACATTTTTAGGGCATTGTTTAGAGATAAGCCAAATACACAATGCAGACCCTTCCACTCCTTCCCTTAGCATTTCTCAGTGTTATGACAGTGAGGCCTGGTCTACCCTAGGAGGTTATGTTGAATTTAGCAGCGTTAAATCGAATTAACCCTGCACCCATCCACACAACGAAGCTATTTAGTTTGACAGAGAGGTCTCTTAAATTCGATTTATGTACTCCTCCCCAACGAGGGGAGTAGTGCTAAATTCGACATGGCCATGTCGAATTAGGGAGGTGTGGATGGAAATTGACGCTAATAGCTCCAGGAGCTAACCCACAGTGCACCACTCTGTTGATGCTCTGGACAGCAGTCCGAGCTTGGATGCTCTGACCAGCCACACAGGAAAAGCCCCGGGAAAATTTGAATTCCTTTTCCTGTCTGGGCAGTTTGAATCTCATTTCCTGTTTGGACATCGTGGCGAGCTCAGCAGCACTGGCAACGATGCAGAGTTTTCTAGCAGAGGTGACCATGCAATCTCAGAATAGAAAGAGGGCCCCAGCATGGACTGATCGGGAAGTCTTGGATCTGATCGCTGTGTGGGGGGATGAGTCCGTTCTTTCGGAGCTGCGATTGAAAAGACGGAATGTGAAGATCTGCGAGAAGATCTCAAAAGCCATGACGGAGAGAGGATACAGCCAGGATGCAACGCAGTGCCGCATGAAAATCAAGGAGCTGAGACAAGCGTACCAGAAGACCAAAGAGTCAAACGGAAGCTCTGGATCCCAGCCCCAGACATGCCATTTCTACGAGGCACTGAATTCCATTCTAGGTGCGGCCGCCACCACTACCCCACCACTGACCGTGGACTCTGAGGATGGGATATTGTCGGTGGCCGCTTCCTCGGAGATGTTAGCGGATGGGGAAGATGAGGAAGGTGAGGAGGAGGACGAGGCAGTCGACAGCGCTTACAATGCTGATTTCCCAGACAGCCAGGATCTCTTCATCACCCTCACAGAGATCCCCTACCAACCGTCCCAGGTGTTAACCCGGACCCTGAATCAGGGGAAGGCTCAGTCGGTAAGTGTTTTAAACATGTAAACATTTATTTTGAACAGAACAGGAATATTAACAATGGGTTTTTCATGATTAGTTTGCCCTAGGCGCTCTACTTTTTAGTCCTTGCCAGTGCAGCTACCTTGGAAAAGAAGGTCTATATGTCCGGGGATAGAGCTGAAATCCTCATGGGACATCTCCACGAAGCTCTCCTGGAGGTAATTGGAAAGCCTTTGCATGAGGTTCCTGGGGAGAGCGGCCTTATTGTGTCTCCATGGTAGGAAACTTTTCCTCGCCAGGCTATCATCAAGTACTCTGGGATCATTGCCTTGCAGAGTATGGCGGCATACGGCCCTGGTTTTTGCTGGCTTTCACGCAGCATGCGTTCTTTCTCGGTCTCAGAAATTCTCAGCAGAGTGATGTCGCTCATGGTGACGCAGCAGGAACTGGCCAACGATAGGAGCATTGCTTTGAACGTGAAAGGAGGGCACTGCTATAATTTAAGTTTTAAGCAGCCAAAAGTCTATGGCTTACCATGTCAGCCTGCTACCCGAATTCCGCTGTCCTGCCCCGCTTGTCTGATCTCCACTGCAAGACCCCAGGCACTGAATGCGAAGGCCGAAAATTCGACCTTGTCCTGAGTGCGCATGTGATAGGTGCTGTGCATGGTCTTGTTCACAGAGAAAGACTATGTTCATTGTTCACAAAAAATTATCTTTGTGAGGAATTCACTCCCTTTTTCCCATCCCACAGCTGCGACTGTCTCCCAACCTACCCTGGCATCCCCCTCGCAGAGGCTGGCGCAGATTAGGCGGAGAAAGAAAAGGACACGGGACGACATGTTCTCAGAACTTATGGGCTGCTCCTGAGCCGATGCGGCCAAGCAGACCCAGTGGAGGGAGAACATGTCGCAATACCAGCGAGCACACAGCGAACGGGAGGAGAGGTGGCGGCAGGAAGACCAGCAGGTGACTCAAACGCTGCTTGGACTAATGAGGGAGCAAACGGACATGCTCCAGCGCCTTGTGGATGTTCTGCAGGACCGGAGGCAGGAGGACAGAGCCCCGCTGCAGTCTATCTCTAACTGCCCTCCCCCGCCACAAACTCCCATACCCCCCTCACCCAAAGTCCCAAGAAAGAGGGGCGGCAGGGGCCGTGAAAACTGTCACTCCACCCCTGCAGACAGTTCAAGTACCAGAAGGCTCTCATTCCCAAAAATTTGATAAGTCCTTTCCTTCCCGCCTCACCCAAGCCCCCATCCCAGTTTCATCCCCTAACTGTGTCCTTACCTTCCCGCCTCACCCAAGCCCCCTGTCCCAGTTTCATCCCCTAACTGTGTAGTTGCTAATAAAAGATACATTTCTGTTAATTACTGTTTCCATCATGTTCTTTTAAGAGAGAGTGTGTTTGAAGGGGGCAAGGGGGTTGGTAATTGGAGAGGACAGTCACCTTTACCAGGGTACAGACACGGGGGCAGGTTCAGCAGAAGGTCACACACACATTGCAGTCACTAGGCACCCTGGTCAGTCTGGGAGGTGGTTTTCATGTTCTGTGGGGGAGGGGGGTATGTGACTTTGTGGCGGGGGAGGGCATTTAGAGATCTTATGCAGCAGTCCTTATCCTGGATCACAGAGCCACGCAGCAGGGGATCTGTAACCATCCTCCCCCGCCACAAAGTCACATAGCCCCCACACACAGAGTCCCGAAAAGGAGGGGTGGCAGGCTCCGTTGAAACAACCAGTCCACCACTGCAGACCACTCTAGGAGCAGGAGCCTGTCATTCCTCCAGTTTAGAAGCGTTCTTTCCATCACTACGCCCGCTCCCCACCACAGTCTGCGTCCCAGTTTCAACACTTTATTGCGAAATCCGTAATAAAGAAAACGGTGTTCATTAACAAAGTTCCATTTATTTTATTTTTAAACGTGTGTTGGAAGGAGGGGGGACGGGGTGAACGGGGTATGTAGCTGGAGAGGATAGTCAACAGTAAGTGGGTAAAGAAACGGGGGCAGGTTCAGCTTCTCTTTAAACAAACTTAATAGTCACAGGTTACCCTGCTCACTGAGGAACTTAGCTTTCAAAGCCTCCCGGATGCACAGCGCATCCCGCTGGGCTCTTCTAATCGCACGGATGTCTGGCTGGGCGTAATCAGTAGCCAGGCTATTCGCCTCAACCTCCCACCCCGCTATAAAGGTCTCCCCCTTGCTCTCACAGAGATTGTGGAGCACACAGCAAGCTGCAATAACAATGGGGATACTGGTTTCGCTGAGATCAGAGCGAGTCAGTAAGCTTCTCCATCTCCCCTTGAGACGTCCAAAAGCACACTCCACCACCATTCTGCACTTGCTCAGATGATAGTTGAAGAGTTCTTTTTCAGTGTCCAGGGCACCTGTATAGGGCTTCATGAGCCAGGGCATTAGCGTATAGGCTGGGTCCCCGAGAATCACTATAGGCATCTCCACATCCCCAACAGTTATTTTCTGGTCTGGGAAGTAAATACCTTCCTGCAGCAGTCTAAACAGACCAAAGTTCCTGAAAACACGAGCGTCATGAACCTTGCCCGGCCATCCGACGTTGATGTTGGTAAAACGTCCCCTCTGGTCCACCAGTGTTTACAGCACCGTTGAAAAGTAGCCCTTTAGGTTAATGTACTGGCTGGCCTGGTGGTCCGGTCCCAGGATAGAGATGTGAGTTCCATCTATAGCCCCACCGTAGTTTGGGAATCCCATCGCGGTGAAGCCATCTTTGATGACCTGGACGTTTCCAAGGGTCACTACCTTTGACAGCAGTAGCTCAACGATTGCGTTGGCTACTTGCATCACAGCAACCCCCACGGTAGATTTGCCGATGCCAAAGTGATTCGCGACTGACCGGTAGCTGTCTGGCGTTGTAAGCTTCCAGAGGGCTAAGGTCACTCGCTTCTGGACAGTCAGGGCTGCTCGCATCCGGGTGTCCTTGCGCTTCAGGGCAGGGGACACCATCTCACAAAGTTCCTGGAAAGTTCCCTTCCGCATGCGAAAGTTTCACAGCCACTGTGATTCATCCCAGACCTGCAGCACTATGCAGTCCCACCAGTCCGTGCTTGTTTCCCGGGCCCAGAATCGCCGTTCCACAGCATCAACATGACCCATTGCCACCATGATGTTCACGGCGCGGGGTCCCGTGCTTTGTGAGAGGTCTGTGCCACTCTCAGACTTCATGTCCTCACCGTGCTGCCCTAGCCTCCTCGCCCGATTTCTCAGCATCTGTCTCTGGAAAATGTGGATGATAAGGTGCGATGTGTTGACAACGGCCATAACTGCAGCGATGGTTACAGCGGGCTCCATGCTCACAGTGCTGTGGCGTCCGCGCTGTCACTCACCAGAAAAGTGCGCGAACTAATTGCCCGCCGGCACTTTCAGGGAGGGAGGGCGGGAGTGACGGTTGGATGACGACAGTTACCCAAAACCACCCTCGACATTTTTTTTACCCAGAAGGCTTTTGCGGCTACACCCAGAATTCCAATGGGCAGCGGGGACTGCGGGAACTGTGGGATAGCTGCCCACAGTGCACCGCTTCCAATGTCAACACTTGCCCCGTTAGTGTGGACTCACAAAGTCGAATTACTGTCCTTAGTGTGGATACATACGTTCGACTTTGTAATATCGATTCCACATATTCGATTTAAGTACAATCGAACTACTCTCATAGTGTAGACATACCCTGAGGCTGTAAAAGAGGATGTGGCATTCCCTATCATCTCAGTTCTTTCCACCTCTTCCTCAAAGTCAGGATTTTACAGAATTCCAAAGAAGAGGGGAAGGTGGACAGGGAGTGTGACTATACAGAGGCCATTTCGAAGAATTCTATTTATAAGTAAGTCAAACCTCAATTTCTTGTTTGATTGTCCTCTGCACATTCCTACGCATGGGATAGTTTAGCAAGTAGTATCCCATGAATGAATGGTGCAGCTCAAAGTACGAATAAACAGGAATTAGAATATTGTCCTCCTAAACTGAACATCTAGTTTAGTTGCCATATCTAGATCATAGTGTTTTGTAGTGTGATGAACAGTGCTCCACGTGGCAGCCTTACACAGCTCAACAATGCAAATGTGTCTGGGGCATGCTGAAATGGTAGCCACTACTCTAGGTAAATTTGTTCTAATTCTAAGGGAGAAAGAATCCTATATCCTCTTCTATACACTGACTGACCCTAGATTATGACCTTTACAGTTGCTAATATAGGAAATAAGTTTAGGGGACTTCTGAAATTATTAATATAGTAAGATAATGCTCTTTTAGCCTCTTCAAAGATATGTAATATGGATTCCTTCTTATGGGCATATGGTCTAGGAAAGAAAACTGGCATGTTAATTGCTTGAATAATATGAAATTTAGAGACCACCTTGGGATGGTGGTCTTAAGGACAAAAATGTATCTCTATGAAAGATAGTGAAGGGGGGGGGTCTGCCATGAGGGCATGTAACTTACTTACTAGCTTGGCTGATATAATGACTGTTATAAAAGCTATCTTAATAGACTAATGAAGCAAAGAACTATCCACCATAGGCTCAAAAGGAGGATTCGTGAGGCATGTTAAAACTAAATTGAGATCTCATGATGGCACTGGGTCTTTTATTGATGGATATATATATATTAACAGACCTTTCTTAAATTTCTTTACTGTATCACGTGCAAAGACAGATTTATTACCTATGAACACATCATGTGCCACTAAGTGTACTTTCAGAGATGATCCAAAAAGATCCATGGACTTTACATTCAGGAAGTATTCAAGAACACATTGAATTGGTGCCCGATATGCTTGTTGCTTATCCAGTCCATGGACCTGGACCACTTAAGTTCATTATACTTTCTTGTTGACTGTCTTAGTGTTAATCAAAAGCTGTTGTACCTCCAAAGTGAAAGATTTTTCATGGTCCATTAAAGTCCTATAGCCCATGCATCTAGGTGTAGAAAAAGATGATCCAAGTAATATATGTTCCCATTCTGCTGCAATATGTACAACATCACTGGAAGAAATTTGTACACTTTCTTGGAAAGATAATAGTATGTGGATCTTCTCTGTTACCTTTCCCATGATGGAGCAATTAGAATTACCCTGGTGGCATTGTGTCTTATCTTTTGTTATCACCTTTTGTATAAGAAATGGTGGTGGGGAAGGAGAGAGCATGTAACAAACCCATCTCTCAATTTAGAGCAAAGTGTCCAATATTGATAGACTGTCTCTGCTCCCTCTCGAGCAAAAATAGGGACATTTCATGGTCTGCCTGTTGATGGAGATATCTATGTCCAGAAGTCCCCCATAAATTGAAAGTATCTTGAATTAGTGTCATTTAGAAACCATCTGTGTAATTGCATGAAATCTCTGATGATCTGATCTGCTATGTCATTGTCCTTGTAGGTGCAGAGCAATTGGGCAGATGTTGTAGTGGATATACCAATCCCATAACTTGATTGCTTCTTTGTAGAACTCAGTGATCTTCTCATTGTTGGTTCAGAAAATACATTGCCATCATGTTGTCTGTGGTGACCTGCACTACTTTGTTCAGGATGTGAGGTAAAAAGATTTGAGGGGTAGACAGATAGCTCTTAACCTAGGATGTTTATATGTAGTGACTTTTCTTGAAAACATCAATGATCTTGAACATATAGGTTGTTGAGATATGTTCTCCACTTGCTCTGGGAAGGATCTGAGGTGATTGTCAATATAGAGGTAGGGGTTGAATGATGACCCATTCAGAACATTCACCCACTGTGTCCTCTATGTCACAAATTGTCTATCCTGAAGATAATTTTACTATGTCCTGAGTATGCTGTCTGTGCTTGGTTTGTAATTCTGCACCAGCCAAAGCTGAAGAGGTCTCACTTTGAGCCTGGCATCAGGTGTGATGTATGTTGCTGAAGCTATGAGACCCTATAGACCTGGGAAAATATTACTTTTTGAGTAGGATTTTTATGTAGTATCCTTATGGTAGATGGAAGCTTCTGAAACTTTCAACTGACAGAAATTCTTTGCTTTCTTGTGAATCAAGAACTGCTTCTTTGAACAGAATTCTCTGTGTAGGAAGAAGAAGGTACTTTCTTATTTATAAAATGTCCTAATCTTTCAAAAAGTAAACTAGTGAAATGAATGTCCTTGGCCTCATTTAATGAGGCTTTGAGCAGACAATCATCCAAATAAAGGTAAACGAAAATACCCTGCTGCCATAGATAGCCATTTTGTATAAACCTTTGGGGGCAGTTGAAAGGCTCAAAGTAGGACATTTTGTTGGAAACAATGTTGTCCAACTGGGAAGTGCGGATATTTGCAATGATGTGGTCTGATAGAAATAGGAGTGTATGCACTCTTTAGCTCAGGACCTGCAAACCAATCTAGGGTTGAAAGGGAGGGGACTATAGGTGTTAAAGTAAACACAGAGAAGTGGATTTTTCTAATATAGGCATTAAGCTTTTTCAGCCCTTTGTCTGTCTTCAGTATCAGAAAATGTCTGGAGTAAAAGCCCTGATAATTCCTCACTTGACACCTAATCATTGCTCCAGTTAATAGCAAAGACTGGACTTCTGATCTTAGCACACTTTTGTGAATGGGGTCCCTGAATAGGAAAAGGAGGAGCATGTCAGGTGGTGGGTTTAACTCTCGGATTTGTGTTTGCACTCCTCCCAACTATACATATAAAATGATGGGGTCTAAATTAGCTGTTACCACTCAAGAATGAGATCTTGGAGTCATTGTGGATAGTTCTCTGAAAATGTCCACTCAACGTGAAGTGGCAGTCAAAAAAAGTGAACAGAATGTTGGGAATCATTAAGAAGGGGATATATAAGAAGACAGAAAATATCACATTGCCTCTATATAAATCCATGGTACGCCCACATCTTGAATACTGCGTGCAGATGTGATCGCCCCATCTCAAAGAAGATATATTGGAATTGGAAAAGGTGCAGAAAAGGGCAACAAAAATTATTAGGGGTATGGAATGGCTTGCCGTCTGAGGAGAGAATAATAAAACTGGGACTTTTCAGCTTGGAAAAGAGATGACAAAGGGGAGGTATGATAGAGGTCTATAAAATCATGACTGGTGTGGAGAAAGTAAATAAGGAAGTGTTATTTACTCCTCATAACACAAGAACTAGGAGTCACCAAATGAAATTAACAGCCAGTGGGTTTAAAACAAACAAAAGGAAGTATTTTCTCACACATCACACAGCCAACCTGTGGAACTACTTGCCAGAGGGTTTTGTGAAGGGCAAGATTATAACAGGGTTCAAAGAAGAACTAGATAAATTCATGGAGGATAGGTCCATCAATTGCTCTTAGCCAGGATGGGCAGGGATGGTGTCCGTAGCCTCTGTTTGCCAGAAACTGGGAATGGGCAACAAGGAATGGATCACTTGATGATTACCTGCTCTGTTCATTCCCTCTGGGGCACCTGGCATTGGCCACTTTCGAAAGACAGGATACTGAGGTAGATGGACCTTTGGTCTGACCCAGTATGGGCATTCTTATGTTCTCAAAGCAAAACTATTTATTTTACATTGAGCTTCAGAAGGAAGAGTAGAAGATCTCAACCATGATGTCGGTGCAGTGTCATGATAGATACAATTGTTTTTGCTGCCAAATCTGTAATATCAAAGGAAGCTGAATATATGTTTTGCTATTGTTCGGCCTTCAGTTATCAAACTGATTTGCCAGTTTATATTGGTCATCAGGGAGACTTTTGTAAACAAGAGATTTTGTCTCCAGAGTGACATTGATACTGCAACATCACTACCAGGTAATCATGCCGAGGGATTGCAGATCCAATCTTGGATCCAGTGAAGACACTATTGACAATATCACTGATCCTAGCATCTGAAGAATGGAGACAGGGGAAACAAACTTCCTAGGGCAGTCCGATGGCCACTCTTAGGGAGTGGAAAAGAAGTGTCCAGGGAATGCTGAGACTATTCTTCTTTTCTCTTTTGTTTATCTGGTGGAGAAGTGTGAGAAGGACGACTCACAAGAGCTTTCCTTTTCTCCCTCAGGTGATGATTCCTGTGGATCTGGGAAACAATCTGACTGTGGATTCAGGTGCATCTGAACCACTACATTGAAAGTAGAAGCTGGATATACTGGCCATAATTATTCAGGAGGCTTCTTTGGATCCAGTACAACCCTCTGAACTGAGGAGTAGTCTTTAGAAAGCTATTTATCGCATTCCAGAACATGTCTTTGGTTTAGGATCCATTAGTCTCTGCTTCTGTTCCGAGAGATCCAAGAAGTTCACAGAATATGACTTTATCTCACCAGAGAGCCTTCTTATCCCTTCATATTCCTTGGAAACAACACAGCTGTATCCAATGGCTTCTCATGTGGTTTGGCATTTCTATCAGAGGCTGACACCAATGGAGTCCGTACTTGCTTTGAAGTCAGTCTTTCTTTCTTTAAATCCAATAGCCTTCAATATGTTTGAAAATGAATAGAATTATAAGATCAATGTTCTGCTGATATCTCAGTGCCTCAACAGCTAATGCTAAATTACACTGAGCAGTGAAGAAACCTGTATAATACAGTAGAACCTCAGAGTTACTACCATATCAGGAATGGTAGTTTTTCGTAACTCTGAAATGTTCGTAACTCTGAACAAAATGTTATGGTTGTTCTTTCAAAAGTTTACAACTGAACATTGATTTAATACAGCTTTGAAACTTTACTATCAAAAGAAAACTGCTGTTTTTAACCATCTTAATTTAAATGAAACAAGCACAGAAAGTTCTTACTTTGTCAATTTTTTTAAAGCTTTCCCTTTATTTTTTTAGTAGTTTACATTTAACACAGTACTGTATCATATTTGCTTTTTTTTTTGTCTGCTGCTGTCTGATTGTGTACTGCTGGTTCCAAATGAGGTGTGTGTTGACTGCTCAGTTTTTAACTTTGGTGTTTGTAATTGTGAGGTTCTTCTGTAGAATAAATAAATACTGTTGCTAGCAATGGAAAACAGACAAAATATTATTTAAACATCATCTAGGCTTCTCTATCCATAATAGAACTGGAAGCTGAGACACAAATGGATTTCAGCTAAACACTGATGAGGCTTCACATAATATTTATTGTTGTTAGTTTTGTTCAGCACAATTGCAGATAAATATTTATCTTATTCAATTGCAGCCTATGGGCAGTACATAAATAATTTTGAGATTGAAATGTAACAGGCTCTATATTCAGTCTACTGCACGGGAACATAGAACTGTACGTGATCCACGATCCTTTATCATTAATGATAATTATCAATCTATATGTTATCATGAACTGCAAAGTAGAGAATTTTTCATCCTTGAAATGTCTCCTATTCTTATAAAGGGATTGAGCCAATTCCCAGTATAGTCATCTAAAAGACTTCCAGTGGGAGTGGGTCTGTAGAACATCCATAAAAGACGACATCTAAATAGAGCTAGGTGTATAATTTCTAGAACATTTCACCTCTTTTTCTGTTGTGTTTTTCTCCATAAACAGACTGTGAAATCCCAGATGTATTCACTGTAGATGCTATGGTAATGTAAATAAATAAATTAAATAAATCAACTAATAATAATACATAATTCATCAAATTCCTTCAGGAAAACATATTTTAGTCTGCAGATCATTCACATTCAGATCTGAGACACCTGGAGTCCTTCAAACCAGCAGGGGGTCCCCTTTGCTCTAATCAGCCTCTGTACCATATGACTGGAGGATAGCTAATAGAACACCTATTTTTTTAAAAAAAAGGGTCCAAAGGTGATCCTGGTAATTACAGGCTAATAAAGTCTAACTTCAGTACCAGGCATACTGCTTAAACCTACATTAAAGAACACAATTTTCAGATGAATAGATAAACATGATATGTTTTGGAAGAGTCAATATGGCTTTTGTAAAAGGAAATCATGCCTCATCAATCTATTTGAATTCTTTGAGGGAATAAAATATAGTTTATATATTGTACTTGGACTTTTCAAAAGCCTTTGACAAAGACTCCTAAGAAAAGTAAACAGTCATGGGATACCTGGTTAAAAGACCAGAAACAAAAAGGTAGCAATATATGGTCAGTTTTCACAATCGAGAGATGTAAAAAGTGGGATCCCCCAAAGATCTGTACTGGAACATTTGCTGTTCAACACATTCAAAAATGATCTGAAAAAGGGGGTTAACAGTGAGGTGGCAAAATTCACAGATGATACAAAGTTATTCAAGATAGTTAAGTCCAAAGCTGATTTCAAAGAGTTACAAAGGGATCTCACTACACTGGGTTCCTGGGCAACAAAATGACAGATGAAATTCAATGTTTATAAGTGCAAAATAATGCACATTGGAAAATCCCCCCCCCCCAAAAAAAGGGGTCTAAATTAGCCATTACATATCAAGAAAGAGATCTTGGAGTCTAATGGGGTTGTACTCACCTCTCGCGAGTGTCCCCTGGCTGAGTGTGTATGCCTGCACTCTCTCGAGTGTGTATGCCTGCACTCTCTCTCTATCTGTTTGTGGTGGTTCTTTGCTGACTCAGCCCTCTGGTCAAGTCATACACAGTCTGTCAGTGAGATAAAAGCAAAGCAAACCCCTTTCGGGGTACAAGTCCAACAGGGGCCTCTCTCAGTGCACTCTGTGATGTCTCTCTTAGTTTGTCTCTGCTCCGGAATAGAGCAGTGCCCCAGGGCTCTTTCCCTGGAGGCAATATCTTGGCCCTCTCAGGGCTTTTCTGGCCCAGCTCTCCAGCTGGACCACTACAGTTCAGTCCCTCTTTTGGGGTGCTTCAAAGTCCAGGCCACTTTCCCAGTGTCTGATAGGGGGGACCCAGGCCTGCCTTCTACTCTGGGATCCAGCCCAGGGATCCTATAGATAGCAGCCATGTGCCTTTAAATAAACTGCGTTGATGCTATAATTCCCTGGGCCACTTCCCCGTAGTTCCCACAAATTTTTCACCCTTACCTCAGAGCCTTATCCTGGTGGAGTCCCAGAAGCCAATCCAGAGCACCATCCACACTCCTCCAGCTCTAACAAGGAACTGAACTTGCTCTGACCCTGCAGCTCTTCTTATACTAGCCTGCTGGGCCCTGATTGGCTGCTTCCCACACAGCTGCTCTAGGCAGCTTGGAGGACTTCCCTACTTCCCTTTTCTGGGGCAGGATGTGGCAGGGCCACAAGGCCTCCAGCAGGAGGGCTTCAGGGTCTAGTCCACCCCATCACAAAGTCATTGTGGATAGTTATCTGAAAACATCCACTTAATGTGCAACGGCAGTCAGAAGAGCTAACAGAATATTAGTATTAGGACAGGGATAGATAATAAGACAGAAAATAATGCTGCTATATAAATCCATGGTATGCCCACACCTTAAATACTGCATGCATTTTTGGTCACTCCATATCAAAAAAGATATATTAGAATTGGAAAAGGTGCCGAGAAGGGCAACAAAAATTATTAGGGGGATGAAATAGCTTCCATGTGATGAGAGATTAAAAAGACTGGGACTGTTCAGCTCAGAAGAGAGACAACTGATGGGGAATATGATTGAGGTCTATAAAATTATGAATGGTGTGGAGAAAAAAAGTGTTATTTACCCTTTCTCATAACACAAGAACCAGGGGTCACCCAATGAAATTAATAGGCAGCAGGTTTAAAACAAACAAAAGTAAGTACTTCACACAATGCACAGTCAACCTGTGGAAGTCATTGCCAGGGTAATGGTGTAAAGGCCAAGAGTATAATTGGGCTCAAAAAATGGAATAAGAAAAGTTCACGGAGGATAGATCCATAAATGGCTATTAGTCAGGATGGTCAGAGATGCAATCCCATGCCCTGGGTGTCTCTAAACCTCCAACTGCCAAAAGCATCTATCACTGGCCACTGCCAGAGACAGGACACTGGGCTAGATGGACCCTTGGTCTGATCCAGTATGACCATTCTTATTTTCTTAAACCTGTCCTCCACTCTCTACAGTGGCTTCCCAGAGAATGCTGAATCAAATTCAAGGTCTTGGGCTTTATCTTCATCGAGCAAAATGGCCTGGGCCCAGGGTATCTAGAAGATCACCTAAAGAGCTATGATGGAAACCGCGGTCAACAGCTTCTCTCTGCTAGCACAACAGAACTACAAGAAGAGTTAAGCTCATCTGTGCTGGAGAATGAGCTTTCTCAAAGGCTGGTCTGAGATAGTGTAACAAACTCTCTCAGGAACTAAGGACCATTACAGCACAAACCACACCACCTCCCACCCTAGGCACATTTCTTTGACCTTGCCTTCTCTAACACAGACACATAACATCATGTCCGTGAGCACGTGTGGAAAGAAAAAAGTAATTCTAAAACAAAACACTGCACACATTTCTCCCCCTGGGGAGAGGATGAGAGACCAAACAGATGACAAATGTTAATCATGTTGCTTAGTGAACTACTGGAAGGTGCTCAAACAGTACAGAAATACATGTATGTAGGATAGGATAGAATAGAATCCTGGTCACATTAACATCAATGGCGAAACTCCCATTGACTTCTATAGAACCCAGGATTTCATCTTTGTATTCCCAGAGTAGGATATATATCACTTTGTCTTTGAACTGACCCTTCCCTCCTTTCTTCAAACCACACAGCCTTTTTTATATTGCTGTTCTCTTGCGGAATTTTTATGCAAGACTATTTTTGTGTTGAATATACCAATCATACCAAGTAGGAGGCTATAGATTATGCATAGGAGTAGAAGACAGGTTTTGAAGCAAATTGCAATGTGCTTTTCAGCATGCAAGCCATAGGAACATATGGCCAGATATTCACACTTTTAAAATTTCATTATAGAGCAGATGAAGACTTTTTTGTTGTGGGTTTCTTTCTTTTTTTCCTTCTTTTTCTGCACCTTTGAGTGAGAAAAATGGGAAAATTGAACATTTGAGATTAAACTAACTAAATTTCCCCATTTCTACATTGCTTATGCTTTAGCCAATTGTGATTGTAGTGTCCATTTTTTATATAACTTTACTAGTAGCAGATATATCCTGACCATAAATTATTTTCAGAACAAATGCATTTATAATCTGAGGACAAAATGTGGCTATTTTCAACCACTGAAGTTGATGGGAGTTTTGCATACATATTATAGAACTGAATTTCACACTTCGGGTTGGATTCAGTATCAAATGAAGTCAAGGCAAAAATTCCCATTGATTTTACTATATATTAAGGTTCAAATGTGATAATTTCCTGTCCTTTGAGTGGAATAAAATGTATAATATTTATGCTGCAAAATTTGTCATCACGAATGCCATAAAATACAGTAAGTATTGCAGGTTTTAATTAGCAGAGAGAACTGAAAGTGGTTCTGTTACTTTTATTTAATTTTAACATTAACATTAATAATGGCAATTGTATTGCTTGCTTTCTTATCATATTAGAAGTGGTTATTATATTTGTTGCTATTTTAAGAAAGACAGATCACAGTATTGTACTATGTGTCTAACATTATGCTGGATGATTCATATTTAAAAAGCCACAATTGATAGTCCATGGCTGCTGAGATTGAACATTACTATGTGGGTTATTTAAATTCCACTTATAATTGACAACTAGCACCTCACTAGCACCCCAAAGGTTTTTACTACTTTGATAACCATTTAACATTAAAATAGTCTGGATTTTCAACTGAATACAAAATATATGTTCATGAAAAGAACACTAGTAATACAATATGCCAGCTTCCATCAGTCATTTATTTGGGATCTTTAGAATGTACTTGTGATGTGTCATTCCATATTCTTTATGAAAATATGCTTATGAATATGACATAACAGATATACTTTATGCAAGATGGATCATGTGAGATATCATTGGAAAGGTTCTGATTTACTGAATGTGATTATCTTATTTGTATGCATGTATCATTTCTGTATCTGAAATTAGGAACATTGACTATGTATCTGTATTTCAACTATGCTACTTTGAGTGACGCCAACTGTGGACACTTCAGGTACAAGGATGATAAAGACAGACAGGGCAGATGGCCATCAGCAAGGACAATGGACTGTGAAAAGCTTGGCCTTCCCGTGGACCCTCCATACTGCCCCTGTCTCATGGACGCTATAATCTACAGAGTCAGGTGGTCTTGTCACCTGATACTAAAACGTTCCCTGGGACTTCTTGTAACTTTCCACTGTAAGGGAAGGGGGCGGTCAAACTAGGAAAACAAAGGACTCCCACCTTATGCAAATCCTGTTTAAGGGTGGGAAGTGAGGTCATCAGTTCTCCCCTACTATCCCATCCAAGAATACTGCTGGAAACAAATAAGACTGAACTGGGGGAAAGAACCCCGTTTATGTGATTTCTAACTATGGGGGACAGGGAGAAATTGTGCATACCCTCTTCCATATTGAGGGAAGAGGAGAAAATAGTATATCTTTGGGTCTGTTACTCCAAGGAAAGTGGACATCTGAGTGCTGAAGCAAGTCCCTTAACCTGAGTCTTCCCAGAGCTGATCTGCAGCTGGGTGTGGCCGTGCCTCTGTGCGTGTAAGAGGAGGTTTTAAGAGCCTGACTCAGCAAGACAGGTAAAAGGGGGCCCATGTTGGCAGAACAGGTAGACTCAGTGGTATCTCAGCACACCAGGTGACTTCCCAAGGGGTCCAACCCATCACAGTACTAACTATAGCAGTTTTTTTTTAACTAATCTTAAATTTGAAAACAGCCAAAGGCTTTTTATTTAATACAAAAAAGTGTTATGATTTGAAATTGTTGTGTGACAGGAGAAAAAAACAACCATATTTTACAGGTTTTCCTTTTGCCAGGGAATTTCTTTCACCCTCCAGGACCCACACAAAATGCAAGAACTAGAATCATTGGACAGGAAGGGACCTTAAGAGGTCATCTAGTCCAGTCCTCTGAAAGTTCTGTTCCCTGATCGGGAATGAAACCCCAGGCTGTGGAAGCACTAAGTCCTAACCACTAGACCACCAGAGTGCAATTGATGGAATCACAATTGGCTGAGCCATAAACTTCTGATTGTTGGCAGTATTTATATTTTTCCATTTTTGTGAACATTCCATTCTATAACCTTTGCGTGCAGAACCATCTTCACTGCTCAGAGCTGTTTTTTTTTTTTAAATTTGATCTGGGGCTATGAAAGGGGCCTAAGGGAGTTATGTACCCAACTCCCAAAGATTGAGTAGAATTTGGGCTTCCCAGGGCTTCTTTGAAAATCCAAGTCTTACTCATTGGATTTAAACAACTGAAGAGAACGGCTATACCACAGATGCCTTTATTGTCTGTTCAAAATGCAACCTGTATACACTACAAAACAGAGCAAAACAAAAAAGAAAAAACCTCCCCAAAGTATCATGGTCATTCAGTAAGAACATACTCCAGAACAAAATCAACCCACAACACAGCCCCACCCATTAGCCTTCTCCAAATACCTACCCAAAATGGTGGGCTTTGCAGTACATTGAGAAAGTCAACATTTTCAGACTACTTTGAACAAAGCGGTGGAGTGAGTTCTAAAACTGAGGGAGCCTCATATAGAATGCCCCTCCAGGAGATCAATATCTTATATAACCAAATAAATCCATCTCAAATGCCTCTGTTGATTGTTGATAGCTGGAGGGCGGGGGGGAGAGTTAGAGACAGACTCTTGGTATATTCCTCCTTGCATTATACAATATATTTTAGTTTAGGATTTTATGCCTACCTTATGCTAAAGACTGATTATTTCTCTGATTATGCTACTGTAGATTTTATGTATTGGTGCCACCATTTAAAAAGCCACCTTTACAGTCTCCTGATCTTGGGGCTGCCAGGGACAGATATGGATTCAGATAGAGCAAGCTCAGGCCTCCTCTAATTTATAATGACAATGAATTCCCCTTATATACATTGTCCTGCCACTCCAGGATCACAGGAATGCACTGCACTTTGGACATATCCCCAACATGACCTCTATGCTAAGGAAGGGGCTGTGAGAAGGTGATTTAGAACCAGCTACACCAACTAGGGATTCCTCTGTGCTAAGGAAGTTTCTAGTTACCCTCTTCAGGCTGCTCTCCATCTATTTTGCTATGAGGAGTAACAGCCACAGATCTAAGCCTACGAGTTTTGGGTGTGCAAGGGCTCCATCTACATTACAGCGCTGCAGTGGCACAGTTGCACTGGTGCAGCTGCTCCACTATAGTGCTTAGTGTAGATGCTACCTACACCGACAGGGGAGCTTTTCCCATCGTCATACATACTCCACCTCCCCGAGAGGTGGTAGCTTTGTCAAGGGGAGAAACCATCCTGTCGACACAACTCTGTCTACACAAGGTTTTAGGTCAGTATAACTACATCACTCAGAGATGTGAAAAATCCACACTCGTGAGCGATGTAGTTCTAGCAACGTAAGTTGATAGTGTAGACCAAGCCTAAGGCAGCCAGGACCAGATGTCACAGCAAAATTCTCTCACACCTGTGCATACCTGGAAAAACTTCCCTGTCTTCAGTGGAGTTACTTTGGATTTACAACAGTGTAACTGAAAGCAGGACTTATCTCTGGATGCAGACAAATTTTAGGGATGTTTTTAAGTATCTGATTTGATTCTTTCTTTACATGTTTATTATGTGTACAGATTTCTCTATTTTAAAGAATTGTTGGACCAGTATGTAAGTGACTTAGTGCCTGAAAATATAACAGCACACTTCTATTTGTAGAGTTAGGGTACGGTATTCTCATCTGAGTTACACTGGTGCATATAACGGCCAACTTCAACAAAGTCAATGAGTAAATCCATAGTAACTGAGATCAGAATCTATCCTAGGGTTAGTATGTTGATATCACACCTTTCCCCAGGTGACAAATGGTGAGGTTCATCAAGGATGCTTCAGTCTTCTACACATAATTCCCATGAGCATCAACTACAGTGGAAGGTACCTCTGGAAACTGAGCTACGGACAGAAAATAATTATTCTGAATGCACTACTTTCAGAATAACCTCACAAAGTGGTGGATCAGTAAGAATCTTATACCATATAATTCCCCTCAAATCTGTATATAGAACCTTTGTGCACAGATCTTCTCTTTCTCTCTAATAGATCTTAATATAAAATATACTTTAAAAATATTACTTTGATTACAGTTAATCTGCTTCTCCTCATGCTTAAATAAGGAATAGCACTGTTTAAGTTAATGTGTTCCTTAACTTAAATTCTCTACTGAATTACATCAGTGTAACTCCATTTGTTTCAATAGGGTTACCCCAGCATTAAATTAACCTAAGGCAGTGGAGAATCAGGCCCAGTGGAGTTACATGATTGTGAAACCCTGGAGAAGCAGGTCATTACATATCTGGCTTTTGTTTGTTTATTTGCACAAGCTGTAGGTCAAATTCTGGATCAGTATGAGTAGGCAAAATTCACTTGATGTCCACTAGAATTTTACCCACTTACACCAGGCCTGAATTAGGACCTAAATATTTTGCACATTGTATGCTCAATTAATTATTGGTGTAGTCTCCTTGAAGTTGATTGAATTATGCCGAGAGGGAATGTGGACTATTTTGTTGTTGTTGTTGTTGTTGTTGTTGATGTAAAAGTTTGATGAAATTGAAGTGTTGACATATTTTGTCTGATTCTACTCACATCTACACATTGACATCAATAGGTTAACTCCAAATTTACAATGGAGCATGAGCAGTATTTGGCCTGATATATTGTTTGAATTGTAGAGCAGTTATAGAACACAAATTAGCTTTTAGGTAACTATCATATTGCAGTAATGTAAATTGAATACAAATTCTCCATGCTGTATGTATAAGAACTGCCATGCTGAGTCAGACCAATAGCCATCTAGCCCAGCATCCTGTCTCTGACAATGGCCAGTACCAGAGCACTGGGGAAGTGTACAGAACATGGCAGATAGAGTGATCCACCCTTGTCTTCCCTTCACAGCGTTTGGCAGTCAGAGGTTTAGGATCGCCTCAAGCATGGGGTTGCATCCCTCTTGGATAATAATAATTGACAGACCTAGCCTCCATGAATTTATCTAGTTCTTTTTTGAACCCAGTTATACTTTTGACCACCACAGGAGGGATAGCTCAGTGGTTTGAGCATGGGCCTGCTAAACCCAGGGTTGTGAGTTCAATCCTTGAGGGGGCCACTTGGGGATCTGGGGCAAAATCAGTACTTGGTCCTGCTAGTGAAGGCAGGGGGCTGGACTCAATGACCTTTCAAGGTCCCTTCCAGTTCTAGGAGATAGGATATCTCCATATAACATCCCTTGGCAATGGGTTCCACAGATTAATTTTGCATTGTGTGAAAAAGTACTCACTCGTTTGTATTAAATCTGCTGCCTATTAATTTAATTGAGTGACCCCTTGTTTTGTATTGTGGGCAATAACAGTCTTTTCACTTTTTCCACACCTTTCATGATTTTATAGCCCTCTATCATATCCCCCCTTAGTTGTCTCTTTTCTAAGTTCAACAGCTCTAATTTTTTAGTTTCTCCTTGTATGTAAACCATTCCATCTTCATTGACCTTCTCTTAACCTTTTCCAGTTCAACTATATCTTTGAGATGGGGCAACCAGAACAGGACACAGTCTTCAAGATGTGGGTGCAACATGGATTCATATAGTGGCATTATGACATTTTCTGTCTTATTTTACATTAGTTTCCCACAGTTCCTAACATTATTAGCCCTTTTGACTGCTGGAGCACACTGAACTGAGGTTTTCAGAGAACTATTTACAGTGACTCCAGGAACTCTTTCTTGAGTGGATTAGCTAATTTAGAACACATCATTATATATGTGTAGTTGAGATTATCTTTTCCAATCTGCATAGCAATTCTGCTGCTGTGTATACTTCAGCATGTTAAAATCTTTCCCTCCACTGATGTTCACTTACTATAAAATAATGGCATGATATGCTAACAAAAGACTTGCTTCTTTAAAAAAAAGAAAGAAAAGATATGTGTAAAGTTAAAAAGGGAGAGAAAAGAGAACACTGCCCCACAAGAGAAACACATAAACCTTGTACTTAAGTGAGACAATGTGTTTTTTTCTGCACTTTTTTAGCTGAATGCGTTAGAGATATCACACCTAAGTCAATTAAGAGTAAGATGCTCCTTTACTTTGTTCACTCTGAATGAAAGCTCCTAAGTAGGGATAAGTGCATTGTATAGTGAATGCAGAGGTCAGAGTGGAAAGCATAAAGCCTTTTCATCAGAGAAAAATTGTGATTTAAAGCTTAAGCTCTTTCAAAAGCTCTCAGTGGGAAAATGTCAGTCTGTTAAAGGTAGAATGGAAAGAAAACTGAAGCAGCTCTGAACACCCCCATTATTCATCACCACTAAATAAATCAGGGAGAAACATGGCCTTGTCTTGCGGAATTGTTAACTAGTTTTCTTTTAAAACATGAATCAGAAATGTTTGCACTCTAGCTGGAAAAAAACCCCAACCCTATGGGGCCACATGAATCTCTGATGAAATAACATTAAGTGTCTGATTTAAATGCATGCTTAGAGAAGATGTTTAAAATCTGGGTTGATACCCAGACAGGGCCGCCCGGGAGGGGAGGGTGGGGGGGCGGGCAAGTGCCCCAGGCTCCGGGCCCCTCAGGGGCCCCCACAAGAATATAGTATTCTATAGTATTGCAACTTTTTTTATGGAAGGGGCCCCCAAAATTGCTTTGCCCCAGGCCCCCTGAATCCTCTGAGCAGCCCTGTACCCAGATTTTGACTCTCAGATCTGAATGTCCATAACCTAAGGGCTTATAAACAAACAGTCTCTTAACATTATTTCCAAATCTTATGACTGAATTTTCTTTGGATTTTTATGATAACGTGGGCAGGAAGTTGGGGAGTCAGAGCACTCCGCCTTGGCAGCCTGTCTTATGGATTTTTTTTAAAACCATGACATTTTTCATGAGACAAGATTTCCAGTTTCTGACCAGTTCTACCCTGGATATTTGAACTGTCATGCCTGTTAACCCCTGAGATCCAAGCAGATTTTTAAGGGGGATTTAATGCTGCTTGAGACAGCATTACCTCCTGGGTCCCTCTGCAGCTGCTACTAAGTGAAATGGTTCAGGTCATCCCGCTTTAACTGAACACAGAGGTTCATTACAGCCCTCCACTCCATCACCAGACAGACACAAGAGTTAGTTCTCTTCTTCCCCATCCCATTCAGGGCAGGGACAATGTCTTTCTAGGTGCTGGTACAATGGAGCCCAAATCCTGATTGAGGCCTCTGGGTACAACCCTAATATAAATATGAAGTGACAGAGCTGATGAGACAATAATGGCCAAAGTGCCTGCAGTATGTTGCTGACACTCCGTTGTATATCTCCACTGTAACAAACTTATACAGTGCCATCTCCCAGCTTCTCAGTGCCTCACTGAGGATGAGCACACCACTCAGGTGTGCTGTAGTCTACACTGGCCCCCCTTTCAAGTTTGAGGTTTCTGTGCTCATGTTCAAAGCTCACCACAGGATTGGCTCTAGCTACCTGAAAGACCATCTCTCCTTCACATTACTTCCTGGAACAAAATCTGTAGGGACAAATTGTGCCTTTGCATGTGGCTAGATATTCCATTGGCTTTAATGGGAACCACTGATTCATATCCAAGAAAAATATCTGGCTCCTATTTAATATAAAGATGAATTTTTCTTACCTACCTAGTTATATATCCCCCTGAAAAACATCTCCCCCCCAGCCTCTGTTTATCAGAAGCTGAGTATGGGCGACAGGGGATGGATCACTTGACGATTAGGTGTTCTGTTCATTCCCTCTGGGGCACGTGGCATTGGCCACTGTTGGAAGACAGGATCCTGGGCTAGATGGACCTTTGCTCTGAACCAGTATGGCTGTTATGTTCAAAACAGATGCTGACAGATCTTTTACTATAATACAGTGACTCCCCTTAAAAACCTGCCAGTTTGGACTTAGATAAAGAAATAGTTACTTTAGAATTTGCAGTATATTTTGCGCTTCACTTCATTTACTATATGGAATTATTAGAACACTGAAAATATGGAGATAAACGTAACTATTTGTCTAAGGCATTTGGCAAGTTTGACCACTCTAGCTTTAATACTGTGGGCAGATCTTTGGGTGGTGTCAAGTGACTTTAACTGAGCTGAGCTATTTAAACCAACTGAGGTTCTGGCACTAAGAACTGTGTTAATCATGAAAAGCTTGTTTAAGTGATCACTGTCAAGGCTGGTACTGTAAGCTTAAAACCTGACCTGCTGGGAAGCTTTGGTGTTAACTTTTTGATTCCAGAACTGTATTTCTTTTTTAAAAAACAATCTCTACAGAGACATAAAATGAATTAATTTTAACAACTTCTTTATTTGGTTATTGGCTACTTCTCTGTAAATTTATCAAACCATACAAGATTCTTGTTTCAGACATTTTTCATTTAACCATCGCATCGCTTCAGCAAATATGGGGTGGGCTATTATAAAGAGGAAGTAATCAATTGTTCTCCATGTCCAATGAAGGTAGGACAAGAAGTAATAGGTTTCATCTGCAGCAAGGGAGATTTAGGTTAGATATTAGGAAAAGCTTTCTAACTATAAAGATAGTTAAGGAGTGGAATAGGGTACCAAGAGAGGTTGTAGAATCCTTGTCATCGGAGATTTTTAAGAACAGGTTAGACAAACACCTGTCAGGGATGGTCTAGGTATACTTGATCCTGCCTCAGCACTGGTGATGGATTAGATGACCTCTCAAGGTCCTCCCAGCCCTACATTTCTATGATTCTATGGTCAGTCATATGATTAAGATAGAGGACCACCTGGTGGTGTGAAGGACTCCAGATGAGTCAAATCTGAATGTGAATGGTCTGCAGACTAAGAATGATTTCCTGAAGGAAATTGATGAATTTAATAATTATTTATTATTAGTATTACCAAGCACCTACAGTGAATACATCTGGGATTTCACAATCTGCTCATGAACAAATCACAAACAGAAAAAGAGGTGAAATTTTCTTGAAATTATACAGGTAACTCTATTTAGATGTCTCTCTTTATAGACCCACTCCCACTGAAAGTCTTTCTATTGATTACACTGGGAGTTGGATTGGTTCCCTATATTAGACCAGGAGACAGTTATAAGATGCAGTTCATGGTAACTGATAGACTGATAATTGGCATTAATAACAGAGGACCGTAGATCATATAGAGTTCTATGTTACCATGAAGTAGGCCAAATATAAAGTCTCTTACATTTCAATCTTGAACTATTTATGTATTATCCATAGGCTGCAATTTAATAAGATAAATATTTATCTGCAATTGTGCTGAACAATACTAACAACAATAAATATTACGTGAAGGCTCATCAATGTTTAGCTAAAATCCACTCTGTCTCGGCATCTAGTTCTATAGACAGACACCTAGATGATGTGTAAATAATATGTTTGCCTATTCTCCATTGCTAGTAACAATATTTATTTATTCTATTATATAGGTTTCTTCACTGCTCAGTGTTGTTTAGCATTTGTTATTGGAACCCTGAGATTTCAGCACAACATTTAAAGACAGAACCAAGAAACCTGGCTTGTACTGGAAAGCCAAACCAACTCACACTGGAAGGATTGCAAATCTGCATGTGTGTGACATACCAGGGTACAATACATGCTAATGAGTAGCTGTTGTCACCCCTGCCCTGCAACCCTCGGTGCCTCAGTGAGCTGCTGAAGTAGCTTCCACCTGGGTCACTGAGAAACACCCTTCCAGCATGAAAGCTACACCCTGAGTATCTGTGCATAACTGCTGTCTGCCAGCCACACTTTGGTCATGCTCTGGCTCTCACCAGCCTGGGTTATACTGCAGGGTGACCCCAACACACCCCCAGTCTTAGAATTTCCCTTAGAAATGTATGAATGCCCTGTCTCCTGGACAGTACAAAATATTTTAAATGCTATTTCTTAAACTAACATAGTAATTCAGACACTTCAGTTTAAACACATTGGATTAGACAAAACAGTAAAACAAATGTATTAACTACAAAGAGAGAGATTTTAAGCGAGTACAAGTAATGAGGCATAAAAGCCAGAAATGGTTACAAGAAAAATAAAGCTAATATGTTTACTAATACCTAATTTAACAAACAATATCAGATTCAAGAAAAATTTCTCATCACATTCTTTCATCAGTCTTGCTGACCAAACCCTATCAGACAGGATCCCTTTCCCAGAGTCCAACGAATGCTTCCTTTGTTGCTTCAGGTGCAGTGAATGCAATGGGGAGAAAAAGGGGGGTGTCTTGGGGTCTTTGCCCCTCCTTTTTATAGTTTCAGTCCCTCTCTTGAAGAACAGTTCCATCTGGGCATTCGGAGACAAAGTCTACATGGAAGGATGTTCCCTACTGTCTTTTTCTCACCTTTTTGAGCTTTCTTTGGTTCCCTTCCTGCTTGATGACTCTGTTTACTGCTTAAATGCAAATTAAGCAGTGCACATATTCCTTTGTTTAGGACAGACCTGTTTGCAAACCTCTGTTTGGGCAAGGCTGTGGGGTTTGAAATATGTGTTAATAATATAATACAGGGAAATCTTATAATTTTGCATAAAATGTTGCCACATATATTTTATCAGGACAATACAGACCAGCTAATAATGTTTCAAATGGTACCTTACAAGGCATACCTTGTAGTGTGCAGGGTGTGAATACAGGCATGTAATTCCATCACAAATTGGTGGTTGGAAAGGGAGATTAACTCAGTGAGTGTACTGGCAGTGCTCACAAAGTGTGGAGAATCCAGGTCATGTTCAGGATGGTGCGTTCTGGGGACACTGTCCTCCTCTGGTTATGAACAGATGTATAGCACTGGAAGGGGGCATACTGGGGCTAGGGAGTGGCGGTGCTTGTGGTGCAATGCCCAGGTCCAGGACTATTTTTGTGGAAATTTGCTGTTGCTGTAGCATAGGCTGCTGCAGCATAGACTGCTGCATTGCCTGCAAAGGGTTGTGGTACCAGGAGTACCCAGACAACTCACACAATGGTAAGTAATTCCACACTTGATGGGGCAAGCTCCTCTGGATAAGGTGTGGTTAATCTCCTCACTGCATCTCTCTCCTGCTCCATGAAAGAACAAACCCTAAAATGGGGGAGCAGTGAACTGTATAAAGATAAAGATGTGAATGATAACATGAGCGTGAGCTAAATCAGCTAACCCTACTCAGGTAAATCTTCTATTAAAATCAGCATTTGGTCTGGGTCATTAAAATGGAAACCTTACATGTACCCCATTTGTGATATCTTTTCCATCATTTGAAATCTCACAAGACTGGATATCTTTGTAAAACATAAACTGCATCTTAAATAAAAGCTAGGGACCCGATACAGAGATTATTGGGTAAGATTATATGGCCTGTGTTATAGAGGAGGTCAGCTGGGATGATCAGAATGTATTCTTCTGGCCTTAGAATCTATGAAAGTTGTAATAGTTAGATATCTCTGTCTTCACTGCATAGTACCCACAGTGGGCTAGATCCCTTTTCTCTTATTTTTTTTCTTTCACATGCACTCTTCCATAATACATATGGCTCGCTGCCTTATTTATCAAACACAGCTGTGCTAAACCTTTAACTCCACACAAGAAAGAGCAACTATAGATAAATCATTTAGAAAGGAAACACCTGTGTGGACCTGCTCAGTTCCTTTTCCACATTAACTCTATCATTTCATGTGCACTGGTTTGTTTATGTTGGATAACACAGAAAGTAGATTTGTATGATATTTGCTTTCTTTTCATTGTTTTTTAAAATTTCATGGCCTTACAGCTTGGCTTTTAAAAAACAACTAAATGGATGGAATTAGGATGCTAATATTTACAACCTATGATCAATTTCAAGGTGGTTCTACCTTCCAGATGCTGATCTAACCACTAAACCAATATTTCTTGAAGCATTGTAGCAAGAAGTGTGTTAGCAAAGTGTCATAACTTATTGCTGCTAGACACACATTTGGTTTTAGGCATAGGCTTCAGAATATTATTTGGTAAAGAATATAAAAGGGAAAATTCTTAAAGCGGAATCAACTTGTCCTTTAATTTGGCACCCACAAATCTGTATTCACAATTGATTGTGAGTGCAAATGATAGCACTTTCAGATCTAAATAATTGATTTGTAGGCACAACCAATTAATTGTGGGTGCAAAATCAGAGCCTGTTTTTTTAAAAACAGTAGCTCAAATAAATCAAAACAAATACCTATTGACAGAGAAAGATTGTAGAAAGCATCTTTGCATGGTTTTAATTTGTTTTTCAGACCACAACAGAAAGGGACTGTTTTGCGTTTTGAAATTCATAATATGTCTTTTATATACCCACTCATGAATGATTTGTTAAGTTCCTTTATCAGGAATCACACCCGATGATATTTTTTAAAGATATCAAGCTAAGCTCATTAGGGCAGGGACAATGCCTTCTTACATATGTTTGTATGGCATCTAACCCATTTTGGGTACTACTGGAACAGAAACAGATAGTAATTATTAATAATGCGTGAATACAGGCAGATCAGAGCTGTAGCCAGAGGCACAGGAAGATGCAATGGCATGTAATTCCCTTTCCTCTCTTTCTCTTACTGTTGTTCACTGCAGACCCAGAAGACATCTAGAAAGATGTCATCAAAGAAGCCCAAGGAAAAAGAGATAGATATGGCCTTAAATAAAAGTGCTATGGAAATTTCTTACTGATCTCTATGTTTCTAGCTGCAACTCTGATATTCCTGTCTTGATGCATGTCTTCAAGCTGACAATGGGTCCAATTCGCAGAAGGACTCTGCAGTCATGAAACTTACTCCTATGCAGAATCCCTTTTAAAGTCATTAGGACTCTGCGTAGGATTAAGGGCTCATGCCTTCGGATCCCTTTGCAAATGAATGTGTCAGCGTCGTGTATCTTTTCATGTTACTTTTTTTTTTTAAAACAGAGCATTGCAGCTTTACTTTAACACTTAACCCAGACTCACAAGGCTCTGAAAATTTTTAGTTACAGTTTACACGTAATCTGTAACACACTCTATGCCTTTCCCTCCATTGGTGTGAATTCAAGCCTTACTTACTTACATTCTTGCCAATGTCTTAACTTTATTAACATGTGTTAGAACAGATAATTGGCAAGACTTGCATTTGGTATCTTCCTGTTTAAATGATACATTTTTAATAGTTGCTTTTTATTACCAATTCATTGAGAAATCCTTCTGAGTAGAAATAAGCTTTTTTAACATGAAATTAATTTCAAGCTATATTTCACAGTCAGTGTATTTGGATGTAGAAAGACCAATAGGAGTGGATACCAGTCCTGTACGATGGAAATACTAAATATTGACTTATCGTCTATAAAGATTAAAATATTCTCTTTTGTATAGCCTTAAAATAAAGGTAAACTAGATGAAGGATCTTAGTGGCCTTTTTTATGTGGTGACCTGTAAAAAGGGAATGTAGTTTTAATGCAAATATAAGAGGTCAGTTTTTAACTGCATAAATTCCAGAAATGCTAAAAATGTACAAAATATCAACTTCCAATATCTAACATTTTTGCAGCAAAACAGACTCTGGGTTTATGGGAAGAAACAGCATCATGAATAACTCATCACTGTTGATGATATTTTATTCATTATTTGATAGTCCTTAGGGGGTCTCACCAGTCTTGAACCTACTGAAAATGTTAATTTCATTGCTATAGGTCCATGTATCTTGTATACAACACTGAGTCAGGAACTTGATCTGACCATTTCTTCCTGTTTTTCATAAAATATATATAATACTTCGATTTGTCTAGAGATTTATTTTTCCCTGCTTGTAAAAGTCCTCTTATGATCATGAAAACAGACTTTGGAAAAAACAACCAATCTGGTATATATTGGTCAAATTTTCAAAAATATAATGTAGCCACAATATTTGTGCATATGTGCATAAACCCATCATTATTTTGCATTCATAATCTTTATAAAGCATTTTCCCCATTTCCTCAAATTACTCTGAGTGACTTAGTTTATGGTAAAAATAATTAGAACAGTAAAATAACCCACAATAAACTAAAATACTGAAGGTAGTAAATACAACAGTCATGATGGTTAAAATAAATAGAATCTTTGCTGTAAAATAGTTTGCTGTTTGATCTCCCTGGAAATAATAAAAGCCCCAATCATGCAAGCTTGGATGCATGGGTTTGCCCAGACAGAACAATGTGCCCACATCTGAGCCCCCAGCATACAAACGAGGCCTTGTCAAAACTCTACAGTTCAGAATATTTATTTTAGAAATTTTCTGGTGGCAGTGCAGAAAAAAATATATGAATGATCCATTTTCAGGATATAATCAAATACCTATTATTACAATGACAGTAGAGAAATGTCTTGATTTAAAAAAAAATTGCGGGACCAATTCTTCATTTCTCTGCACCATGTATAGTCAGAAAATTAAGGTCCAATAATTTTTTTTTAAAAAGTGTTCACAATGCTGCATGAGACACAAAATAAGGCCCTAATACTGCAAATTATAGGCATATGTGAAATTTTCTACCTATGAGTAGTTCTACTGGCTACAGTGGTACTACTCCTGTGTGTAAAGTTAAGCATGTAAATATATGCAGGACTGGGGCTTAAATCAGTCCCTGCTCCAAAGATCTTACAAAACAATACCAAGGTGCAAATCAGACAACAAAGACAAAAATACCAACAGGGCACCGAACATACATAATATATGAAAGGCATCCATATAATATATATTTTAGCCAGAAGAAATCTTAACACACATTGTAGTGGATCTTATTACAAAAAAAATCAGCAAAGGAGGGCGCAAGGGAGGGAAGGGGAAGGAAAATGACAATACACTCTAAAGAAAGAAAAACAAAAGATTTGAAAATTACTGCACCAAAATATTTCATTTGATGCCATTATAGGGAGCACAAATTAGAAAACACTGGGGCACATGCTCAGTTGGTGTAAATCAGTGTAGCTCCATTGACTTCAAAGGAGCAATGCTGATTTATAATAGGTGACAATCTGGCCCATTGTCTATATTTATAGACTCCTCCCCTCCCATCTCCCAGTAGCAGAATTACAGATTCAGAATGAAACTCCAAGTACACCAGCTCTTCCAGCCACTAACTCCAAAGAATAGCACTAATTTAATTCCCTGTCAGCTTTGACATGTATTGTAAAAAGAAGTCAACTAATTGGTCAGAATCATAAGAAAATAGAGACTTTATTGTCCCACTTAATTTGGCATATTCAATGATAAAATAATTTCAGTTCTTCCTTAATTTATCTAAGGGATGATAAAGAATAAAAATCTTTCTTCAGGAAACTGTAGTTTGTAACATGGTTGGAAAAGCTATCCCCAGTTTACTGAAACAAAATGAAGAACAATACTTATTTAGAGCCCATGGTGGGAAACTCCCCAAGTTCCTTACTTAGAGCCAGATTCTGGCCAGCCCACTATTAGTGCACCAGGAGGGGAAGGAGCGGGAAGTTGCCTCAGAACTTGTATCCCTGCCTGTCCAGGATCTCATTGGCTTGCTGTCCCAAGCTAGTGCTCCTGCATGGAATGCTAGTTGCCTGAAAGTGGCTGAGGCTACCGTGGTGGTTTCAATGGGAGCTGTGGGATGCTCAGCACCTTTTAAAACCAGGCCATTAATTAAGGCACATAAGTACAGACATAAGAACTTCGTGCCTGAATCAAAACCCATTGAAATCTATCAGAGTCCAAACCCTTTAAATGCCTATTTTTGGAAGGTTTAGCCATTATCTACATTTACAGTAACCCAAAGTCTACCCTGCTTAAGCCTTGCTGTATGTTTTTAAATCTTGTGTATTTGACACATTGGGCCAATTTCACCCGTGGTTTAATACCATTGGATTCAGAGGTGTAAAGCCAGGGATACATTTGAGCGCTTCATTTTTACAGCTTATTTACAGTAAGAAAATAAGTACTGTCAACAACTCTGTATACCTTCCTTACAAATAACTATAATTTTTCATACTCTCTCTCATTTTTCAGCATTCAGACTGCCATAGTTTCAAAATATTTTTTGCATCTTTAACTATCACAGGTTCTATTGCATTCTAATAACTGAAAACAAGTTCTCTTTACACAATATACAAGCATTCAAAAGATGAACATGGATATTTTCTGTATAATGCACAAAGTATATCATTCATCAGTCCTTGGGAGATACTTTGTGATTTTATATCCTCTTTATACAGTTACAGAATGTACAGTTTTCCTCATTAAGGTCCCCATTCAGCAAAATAGTTAAGCAAGTGCTAAACTGTAAGCACATTAGTAGCCCCAAGCAACAGAGGGTCCTGTGGCACCTTTAAGACTAACAGAAGTATTGGAGCATAAGCTTTCATGGGTGAATGCCCACTTCATCAGACGCAAGTAATGGAAATTTCCAGAGGCAGGTATAAATCAGTATGGAGATAACAAGGTTAGTTCAATCAGGGAGGGTGAGGTGCTCTGCTAGCAGTTGAGGTGTGAACATCAAGGGAGGAGAAACTGCTTCTGTAGTTGGATAGCCATTCACAGTCTTTGTTTAATCCTGATCTGATTGTGTCAAATTTGCAAATGAACTGGAGCTCAGCAGTTTCTCTTTGGAGTCTGCTCCTGAAGTTTTTTTGCTGTAAGATGGCTACCTTTACATCTGCTATTGTGTGGCCAGGGAGGTTGAAGTGTTCTCCTACAGGTTTTTGTATATTGTCATTCCTGATATCTGACTTGTGTCCATTTATCTTCTTGCGTAGTGACTGTCCAGTTTGGCCAATGTACATAGCAGAGGGGTATTGCTGGCACATGATGGCATATATAACTTTGGTGGATGTGCAGGTGAATGAACCGGTGATGTTGTAGCTGATCTGATTAGGTCCTGTGATGGTGTTGCTGGTATAGATATGTGGGCAGAGTTGGCATCAAGGTTTGTTGCATGGGTTGGTTCCTGAGTTGGAGTTGTTATGGTGCGGTGCGTGGTTGCTGGTGAGAATATGCTTAAGGTTGGCGGGTTGTCTGTGGGCGAGGACTGGCCTGCCTCCCAAGGTCTGTGAAAGTGAGGGATCATTGTCCAGGATGGGTTGTAGATCACTGATGATGCGTTGGAGAGGTTTAAGCTGAGGACTGTAGGTGATGGCCAGTGGAGTTCTGTTGGTTTCTTTTTTGGGCCTGTCTTGTAGCAGGAGGCTTCTGGGTACACGTCTGGCTCTGTTGATTTGTTTCTTTATTTCCTTGTGTGGGTATCGTAGTTTTAAAGGTGCCACAGGACCCTCTGTTGCTTTTTACAGATTCAGACTAACATGGCTACCCCTCTGATGATTAGTAACCCCAGTTAGACTCATGTGTTTCAAGTTAAGTATGTATTTATGTGCTTTGTTAAATTGAAATCTTATTTCATGAATATTTTTCTGGGCCATCTCCTCTGTTCGTTTTCAGTTTTATTGATATGTTTTCATGTTAAGGAGTTGAGGTGCTCTTTAATTATAATCCTCAAGTTCAAGTTCAAGTTCCCAAGGCACTGTAGCTGCTAGACTAGACCACTACTTCCTGTCTGTGAAGTATTTGATGTAAATGTAATGATTCCCTTCAGGTAGGTGGGACAACTAAGCAGTATTTGCTACTAACTAACGTGCAAATTGCCATTTGTCATCCTTTTGTTATTACAAATACTGCCAGTGCTGTCTGGTACTCATTTCCTAGTCCTTGATATCAGGATTAGTTCTCATTTTCTGGGCAGCTTTATTTGTGCTTTTTTGATGGAAATCAGATATGTAATCAAATTATTTTGATTTTAAGTGCTTTAGTGTGATTGCTGTTCTCTCTTTTCCTTTTCCCAGAGATATACCTTTCCTTGCTATCATGTGTTATCACTTATCACAGACTATAAAACTTCATTGTTACTCATTACTTGGAATTTTCTCCATATTTTTAACTATATGTTTTCATTAGGCATAGTTAATTTTAATTAAGGTTGTATTTCCAATTCCAGAGCACCATTTAAAGAATATAACTCTTTTAAAAAAAGAGTGACAAGGATTAATTGGTGGAGAGAATTCTAAACAAAGTAGTAAAATACTGCCTATATGTGACTGATTACACTGCTCTACAGCCAAAATGCTTCTGAAATAAATGTAGTCAAACTTTACTAATTCTGGGTCACTGAGAACGAAAATGATGCTTAAAATTGCTGATTGGCTCTAGTTTTCAAGATATGCTATTGGGTCAGTATATACTACCCTTGACTTGGGAATGGCGGAGGATAAGTGAGTTATAAAGGGAAGGGATCTCAATTTAAACCAGAAATGATTAAATACATCTTTGACTGGATCTATGAATAAATCTATGACTGGGTTTGGACAGTACTTGCTTTTTAGGCAAAACAATGAATGATGCAATCTGAAGCTGGTATTGCGTCATACATGATATGAATTGCATCATGTTATTTCTACAAGTCATGGATGATGCAATCATAACGAAGCTTACATCACTCTGCTGAACAAATTGCCCTATATCAGCTCTAGAAATCATACAGTGTTGTGCTCTCTTATTTGTCAGTGTTTGATTTTGCAAAGGGACACATTTCCGTTTAGCCAAAGTGAGCAGAGATGCCTCGTACTTGTGTGAACAGTGCAGATAACTTCTGCTATGTTTGTGGTGAAGTGACTTTTGCATCACAAAAGCGCAGTATAACCACTATGGTTAAGAAAGCCTATCACCTTTATTTTGGCTGCAAAATTGGAGATCAGGACAAGAGGTGGGCCCCACACATATGCTGCAACATTTGTGCAACAAATCTTCACCAGTGGTTGAACAGGAAAAGGAAATCTATGCCTTTTGCAGTGCCAATGATTTGGAGACAGCCAACAGATCATACCATCAATTGTTACTTCTGCATGGTGCCTCCAGTTGGGAAAGGTGTGTCAAGAAGAAAAAGTGGACTGTGCATTATCCAAACATTCCATCAGCTATATGCCCAGTACCTCACGGAGAAGGACTGCCGGTTCCTGATGCACCAGAATCATTCTCACTTGAGTCAGACGAGGAAGAGGAAGAGGATGAAACTTCTGGTCCTGACAGTCATTGGAGCCTGAGAGGAAAAGTGTTCAGCATCCACCACTTGTTGAATCAAGGAAGATTTTGTTACTACCCTTACACATCAAGCTGGGTCTGATGAAGAAATTGTCAAGGTCATTGACAAAACACAAGCAGCTTTCAAGTACCTCCGTGGAAAATTTCCAAGGTTAAGTGAAGCTAAGATAAAGGAAGGTGTCTTTGTTGGTCCTCAGATTCGTGAACTTCTTCGAGATGATGCATTTGACCATGCACTGCGTGGCAAGGAAAAGACAACATGGAAAGCCTTCCAGTTAGTGGCAATAAATTTTCTCGGAAACAACAAGGCAGACAACTACAGGTTGTTGGTGGAAAACCTCCTCAAGGCATACAAAAGCCTTGGTTGCAACATGTCACTAAAGATACATTTTTTCACTCTCATCTAGATTTTTTTCCACCGAACTGTGGAGCAGTGAGCGATGAGCACGGCGAGCGATTTCACCAGGACATTGCAACAATGGAGAAACGCTATCAGGGCAAATGGAGCCCATCAATGCTTGTAGACTATTGCTGGACAGTGACAAGAGATGCTCCATTTAATGAATACAAGAGACAAGCCAAGAAGCGCCGAGTAGACACTGAATAGGACTCAACTATGTACATAATAGTTTTTTGCCTTTTATTTAATAATAAATTTTATTTATACAACCCTTTTGCTGATTTTTAAAGTGTTACATAAAGAGGACAGGTGAAATATTATCATGTAAAGCAACCATAAACACATGAAAAGACCTAGGTTTACAATTTATGATTAAAACTCTACTATCTACACACTATACATAGACATAAAATGTAAAAACTTAAATATCTTAGAAACAGTAGCCAATCAGTTGTTTCAATTGTCATATTTGAATTCAGCACATCAAAATACATAATAAATAGCACATTTTATCTCTGAAACAGACGACTTCTCAAAAATTGTAGACCAGTGTTATTATCTATCACTATGGGCTTCCGAATCTAACCACAATGGTTTGCACCTCTCTATAGGTTATTTTAGTTTATAGAAAACACTCTATGAAGAAACAATATATTCATCTTTGTGGCATGGTATGAACTATGTAAAGTCTCTTTTACAAGACTCCGAATTAGATTTTTGGAAAAGTAAGGAGAAGGCACATGGTTAAGACTAACCTTTAGGACTGGTGCAAGTTATAGAATTCTGTGGGCAATAAGAATGTTGCTTTCTAGCCATTATTACCTTGGCCAGTGCTGCTCATTAATTTAATTTGATAATATGATGACCACTTTAATTCACTTTTAATAACAATTTTAACTTCTATGGGCGCAATTCTCCTGGACATTATGGCCACTTTGTGCCTTTCTGCCAGCATCATCTTACACTCTCCATTTAGACACGTTTTTATTCCCAAGTACTTAGAAATGCATGTTTAATTACAATACATCAGTGTTAACATTGATCCCAAATATATACTATTCTTTTGTCAGTAATTTAAAAAAACTGTATGAACTTAACACAAAAGCCTTCTGAAAAGAGAACGTAATTATATAAGGACACTTCAATGGCACATATTGATCAGCCTCAAACCTAAGTCCACAGATATAATTTTAACATAAATCACAGTGTTCTATACTTTTCATATTAAAATTACAGATACATTATTCTCAGGAAACAGCAACAATAAGTAAATTATCAAAAAGTTCTGTCAGTAGATAAAGCTATTACGTGATATAATTCCCACCCAAAAGCATCCATTAAAAGAGAATAGTTATTTTAAAAAATCAAGATAACCAAAATGATACATTAAAAAACAAGCTATGGGTCAGAGTGAACAGCTGTAGTATTGGGATGAATTATGCATTTCTCTGTACTTGATAAGAATAATGAGTTTATTATTATGTTGGCTGTATGCAATTTATAGTGTCCTTAACTATTCATTTTCTTGCTCCTAAGTGTTTGGATTTTGTGAATGATATAAGAGGTAAGTACATGTTTTTTCATCTTTATTTATTTAGGGTCAGATCTTCTGCTTGTATAAGTTTATGTAGCTCCTCTAACTTCAATGGAGCAAGCTGGTTAACACTAGCTGAGGACATGGCTCTTACATAGTTACATAAATAAATGTCTATCTAGGAACCTAGATAACTTGCCACATATTAAATATACAATTATGAAGTACAAAGTTAAGTAAACCCAGCAGCCTTCCCAAAATTAAGAATAAATAAACTCCAACCCTTAAATATCAGCCCGGCATATACATCCCAGCCTTCAAATTACACCAGAAAGCCAGAGAAAAGAGAACCTTTGTAGTGTTCTGTGAAGATCAATAGACCTAATTTTAAGGTCTTTGCTATCACTTAGAAAAACTTCACTGATTTTTGGAACGAAGTTCTCTTTTTGGTTTTGGAATATACCAAGACATAACAATTAACTGCAGAGTGTAGTATAAAAAGTACCGGTATGTGTATGCAATGGGCCTGAAATATGGTTGCTACCAGAACTATAGCCTCATTGCTTTCACATTTACACAAGTGTAAATCAGGAGTCACTTCATCATTGAAATTATGCCAGTGTAAAACCAATGTAAGTGAAAACCAATCGGGCCTTATAACTCAAAAGTTCTTTGTTATTTATATATTGTATTAATTCATCATTTTGTATTGTCATGCTGTTGGTTTTACTGTTTGTCTTCAGACAAAAGGAACAAAATAATTTCAATAGTTTACATTTTCCCCAGAATTGACAATGCTCCTTCATCTACCATGACATCATTGCCTCTCATGGTCTTTCACAAGTACCATAGACAGCATCAATACTCCACATCAGCAATTTGGGGCCACTACTGACACCTGCCCCTTGTGTCTTAAAAGCTACTGTTGCCATGTTCTCTTGTGAAACAGACAACTCAGAAAACCCTAACGTACTGAGGAGAGGGGAAAACAAAGAAAGCCACAAACACTTTTTGTGGAGGAATTCCTGAAAACCTCAGCAAAACACAATATAGCCTGGTATGAGCACTTTTTAAATCCATCACACTGCCTCTGAACACAGGTACATTGCCTCTTACACTTGTGTAACTCCATTGGATTCAGTGGAGTTACTCTTGATCTACAAAGGTGCAACAAGATGAGAATAAGACCCTGACGGAAATTTTGCAATCAACAGTATCCTCTCTAGAATCTAGTGCAAAACGTTTGACACCATTAGAAAACCAGACCAACAGCAGGGACAAGTAAAAATAGAAAATGCAATATTAAAAAAATACCAGGGATTTAAATTGTTTCATAAAAGCAGTGACAAGATGATATGAGATACATGACCCAGACATGAAAACTTAGTCAGAGATAGAAATGCAAGAGGCAATAATCTAAGAATTCAGTGGCTGGCACTGAAGGTAAAGATCTAATTTTCCATAAAAATGGGAAGGAGTATAATAGTTGGACTCCACAAGAGGATGATGACTCTGTTTGCCCTGATGGAAGGTAAAGAAGTCTCACCTCAAGACAGCCCAAGGGAATCTCTGCTGACAGTGGTGGGATTACGCAGTGGTGTTGTAGCTCTCTTGGTCTCAGGATATTCGATAAAGTAATATCTTTTATTGGACCAACTTCTGAAGCAGAGCTCTGTGTAAGCTTGAAAACATGCCTCTCTCACCAATAGAAGTTGGTCCAATAAAAGATGTCACTCACTTGCCTGCTCTGTAGTGGTAGTATTGTCACATTTGTAGAATTAACCCCATCTTTCCTGAATTATAATATATGGAGATATACCTTTCTCATAGAGCTGGAAGGGACCCTGAAAGGTCATTGAGTCTAGCCCCCCTGCCTTCAATAGCAGGACCAAGTACTGATTTTGCCCCAGATCCCTATGTGGCCCCCTCAAGGATTGAACTCACAACTCTAGGTTTAGCAGACTAATGCTCAAACCACTGAGCTATCCCTCCCCCTCATATACATAATGCATCACTCAAGCAGTTCTTAGGTATTAGAGAGGGTTTCCCAAATATTCAAAAGGAAGAGATAGTGAAATCCAAATGCTAGTGATATTTCCAGATCTCATCCTATGGACCAGCAAAAGGAGAAAAGAACTGATGAAAATTAAAAACTATTAGATATTAGAACAGTGGTTCTCAACAGAAGTATGCATACACCTCAGAGTATGCAGAGATCTTCCAGGGGGTACATCAACTCATCTAGATATTTGCCTGGTTTTACAACAGGCTACATAAAAAGCATTAGCAAAGTCAGGACAAACTGAAATTTCATACAGACAATGACTTGTTTACACTGTTCTATATACTATATCAGTGATTCTCAAACTGTGAGTTCATTTTAATGGGTTTGCTAGGGCCAGTGTTATATTATCTGGGGCCCAGGGCAGAAAGTCCAAGCCCAAGCCCCGCCACACGGGGCTGAAGCCAAACAATGCGTTTTTAAGTGAGGTGAACCTTGGGGTATGCAAGACAAATCAGATTCCTGAAAAACGTAGAGTAGCCTGGTAAGGTTGAGAACCACTGTATTAGAACATGGGACTAATCCTGTCTGGTAATCCTATGATCCATGTAGTCCAGCAGCCTGTCTCTGACAGTGGCCAGTATCAGCTGCTTCAGACGAAGGTGCTAGAAATCTTGCCATAAACAATAATGACATCAGAGAAACTCTCTCCTATTTTTTAATAGTTAATGGTTGGCTTAGAAGTTGTCCAATCCAAAACCCTTCTCTATTTTAAAGTATTTATTATTGTAACTCTGGAGCTTTTTGTTATCCACAGGAATATTATAATTCATTTTAATTCAGGATTGTAAATTGCTTTGAGATTCTCTCAGGAAAGGCATTCTATCTAGAAGTGATATCCATAAGAGCTGCAGGCCTCAACATCTCCAAGAACACTTTAAATTAGGGGCCTTAATGTGGGTTTAGGGGACAAATTGTAGGCACTCCCATTTGAAAATGTTGGTCTAATACTTCGTTCAGAAATGAAAAGCACAACAGGTAAATGTTTGCTTGGGAGTAAAGGGAAAGACATTGTGGGGGCATGAGTGAGGTGCTGGTCATCTACACTTACACTCCCATCTTTGTTGCTGACACAGCTTTCTTTTTTTACTCCAGCCCCTCACTTTGTTGAAAAATTATTATTTTTTGAGTGGGCCTTGAAACCTATTTCCCCCGTTTGCTGAAGAGTCAACAAATCACAAATATTTGTGATGACAAATGGTGGAAACCACCCACCCATCCATCCATCATCTACTAGTGCAACAATGAGAGGGAAAATATTACTGGCTCACTTTTTCTAGAGTTCTGAATACTAATGCTGATGGCTGCTTTTTGCTTAACACTTACTGACAAATCTATGACAAGATACACCCTCATTGTTATTGATAAGCCACACTATGACTGCTCCAAACTTCATGGGGACAGTGAGTAGAGAATTTAGATTCTGCTGGCCCCAAGACCCAGACCCTTTTCCCTTGACATTTGCCACCTTATTAGAGCACCATATGCATCTTTCCCTGGTGCTCTGTTATACTATATTCTTACAAGTGGAGGAATCCCTTTGCCTCTGTTCGAAATCAGTACTCAATTAGCTGGGTTTCCAAACCATGCCCATGTACTGGGCCATGCCTTTACGCTTTTTTGCTAAATTCAGCTTAAGAAAAGCATTTCCCTTTGTGTGTATACAATCTAAGGTCAAGAAAACCACCAGTATGCTTAAGTGCCAAACATCAGTTGAGACCAGAGTCTAGTTTTCCACAGTCACGATAAATCCCAGAAAGGCTCAGTAATATACTGTGCTGATAGCTACCCCCAAACAGTTGATTAATGGCCAAATATTTACTCAAAACCTTGCAGTACGAAAAGGGGAGGTGGGGAAACCAGGTTGCATTGGAAATAAGTGTGACCCTCTATGGAATATGGGAGCACTTTATGATATTGTTGATACCAATATTATAAAATTGCAATGAGTCTGACCAGACGTGTAAGGTATCTGCGAAAATGTTATAATTTGCCAAATATGATAATCTTGTTTATATGTTTGTATCACCTTTGTATTGTGAGTTATAGATATGTAGGGTATATCTGTATTTCCAAACTTGTGCTGTGACACCCCCCCAGACAGATTGGCATCAGCACTGCCTAGCCTGCTTGATGGCCCATCAAGGGCTATGAGCGGTACAACGAACTCATTGAAAGACCAGGGATTACACCTTATGAGTCAGCAAGGCATGTATGGGCAGGCCGGTGAACAGAGCTCTAAAGTTTTTCCATGCCATGTGCTGTGCAGCTTGCATTTGGGACACAGGAACTATAAGCCACATGGTAAAGGAATTTAAAAGGCAGCTGGATCTTCTCCATTTTGTCTTCAATCCTGCTTCTTGCCTCTGGAGTGATTTTTCTACAAATTGAAGCTGTGAACAAAGGACTGAATGACTCATCCAAGCTGTAGATGTATCCAGAGGGATTTTCAAGTCAGCAAACTCACCAATACTGCTAAGAACCTGATAAATGGACTTTGAATCTTTGTATGTATGTGACTGTTTTACCATTTAACAACTCTCTTCTTGTTCTCTCTTCTTTTCTTTATAATAAACCTTTAGTTTTAGATACTACAGGACTGGCTGGCAGCGTGGTATTTGGGGTAAGATCCAAACTAATATTGACCTGGTAACAGGGCTGACATTTGTATAATGAGCAGAGTTTTTAAAAGAACTTTCACTCTACTGGACCTAAGCGCTGATTGGGAGCCAGAGAACTGGAATGCAATAAAGGGGGATGTGTAATTTCTTTTTTAGCTTCTCGATAACCTTTGTGGAGGATCAGAAGCACAATTTGTGACTGGCTGGGAAGTTTAACTTCTGTGTTACCTACCAGTCTTGGGAGTATCTGCTCTCCTATTTGCAGCCTGCCCTGAACTTGGCATTTCCAGTGAGGGCTATCCCAGATACCCTATGCCACAATAAGTACAAGAAAATATTTACTATAGAATTCAGCAGGAATGTTATCATTATGAATCAGATCAGTCCGATCTATTTAAAATGAAAGCTGCAATCTATGTGTGACATGGAAAACAGAACAAAGGGTTGGTCATTTATATTCAATTAAGAGATTCCTTTAAAAGTCACCATGAAGAGTAATACTTCTATTTTGTTGATTACTACTCATTTGTTAATAGATGTGGCAGTTTTCATCTCTGCTTTTAGACATTATTATATTCCATCAAGCTTTCAGATCATCTATTTGATGGAGTTAACAATAATAAGCAAAAATCTCAGTAAAGTATTTATTTTACTCAGTTGTTAATTAGGCTATTTTCAAAGCATTCTAACTGATGCTTGTCCTGGTAAGTAGCTCATTTTAGGGAACATACCACTGCAACTTCAGCCTGTTGGTGACAAAGCTTCTGCTGGGGGAGCTGATACATCCTTCCCCACCCCTCATAACATCTTTCTCTGACCATTCCTCCCTTCTTTCCAAAGATACTCCCTTCCTTTATTGATGGCACACTGTTTGTTTTCTTAGGACATTTGAAAGGTACATTTCTATAGTACACAGTCTAATGCACAGTCTTACTGTAGAGCAGTAAGCACCCAGCTGATCAGGAAATCTAGTAGATACATAACTTTTGTGAAGGTGCACATGTATGCAGTGTAGACTTCGGCTGGACCAGAAGAGATGAGAGAAATAACTAGCTAATTCAGAGACAGAGTCTTTCTAATACCAAATCCATATCTCCCAAAGTGGTCCAGCAGATACACAACCCAATCCCCCCAGCCAACATGCACCCCCACCCACCCACACCCGATCTCTGGCAACTACACAAAAGACACAAACCAATTCCAAGTGTTCACCTCTTTTGACCATAGGTTTGGACCACCTTATCATAACTTTGATAAATAGATATTTGTAGAGGAAGCTGGATATGGGCTGGGAGGAGTGAAAGAAAATTCTAAGAGGATCTTTCCTCTCTCTTGGCCACTGGTCTGAAATTTGTTACCCTTATGCACATCTGCACTTTTCTCAAGAAACATTTTCTACTGCTCCTGTACTGTCATGGCTTCAACACTGGGGAAATCTCTCCCCATTGCACTAGTACTGATGAAGCTCTATCTATGGTAGCAGCAGTAGCTCTGCTTTGTTGAATCAAATGGCAAACAAGAAAATGTGGCTCCCACAAAGAGATCTAACTCCTGGCTGCCTCCCTTGAAAAATGAGTAGGACACTGCTATACTGGTAATCACAATCTCTGTGGCCCAGTGGCTGGTTAATAATTTTGCCGCCCCTAGGCCGGGAAATAATTGCCGTCCTGGCCCTGCCCCGACTCCGCCCTTTTCCGACCCCCATTCCAACCCCCTCCCCAAAGTCCCCGCCCCAACTCCGCCCCCCTCCTTTCCCCTACTGGACCCCCGGCCCCGCCTCTTCCCCCAGTGCATGGCATTCCCCCTCCTCCCCCCTCCCTCCCTGCCCCGCAAAACAGCTGTTTCGCGGCACAAGCGCTGGGAGGGGAGAGAAACAGGACACCGCGGCAAGCTTGCCGAGGAGGTGGAGGTGAGCTAGAGCAAGGGGGCGGGGCACAGAGGGGAGCTTCCGTCTCTGAAAATTTGCCGCCCTAGGCCTAGGCCTTGTTGGCCTAGGCAATAATACGGCACTGCTGTGGCCCCTTGTTAGTAACAGAACATACCAGTCACATCTATATTGCAGACATCCACAGAAATAACCACTGAAAACAAGGGAAGGAGGGGGAATCAGGAACTTTAGGCCCTCAACAGGGACTGAATCCCTCTCCGGTGCAAAGGTCTTAGCTGACTCAGTGGGAGTGGATTTTTTGCTCTTCCCTGCACCTGCTTTCCTGAATTTGGCTTAATGCAATGAAACTTACTGTGATATAAAAATGTGAGACTGGGTAAGGGGGTGTCACAGATATAGGAAAAAATTAAAAAGGGGGTCATGAAATGGAAAAGTCTGTCAAAGCAAAGGCTCCCAAACTCCAGGTCCAATAAAGACACCAGTATATGTTAGTGAAACGGCTGCATTTTCAATCAAAGATCTGTCACAGTATGCAGGAACTCAAATACCATATATACTCATTCATAAGCAGAATATTTTTGGTAATAAAGTGACGCATCAAAGAGCGGGGGTCGGCTTATAAAACGGATCTCTACCAAAATTTGATGATTTTAAACTCTATGGAATCATTGAATTGAATATCTAATACATTTTGTTTACCTGGAGCATCTACAGGCATGGAGCCCTTCAGCTCCCTGTGGCCGCAGTTCGCTGTTCCCAGCCAATGGTAAACAAAACGTCCAGGCCTGCTAGAGGCTTACCCTAATGGGCCAGGAGCCAAAGTTTGCCAACCCCTGAAATATAGGGTCGGCTTATGAAAGGGTCATACAGTTTTTGCTATTTTTACCTAACCATCTTGGGAGGTCAGTTTATAAACGAATGGGGTAATGAATGAGTATATACAGTACATACAAAAATCTGAAAATACTGTATTACTACAAGGGTATCATTATTCTTTATAATAGGTGAATTATTGTGACAACATCCAAAAATTGCTCTGGGACCTGGATACTATCAGCACTGAAATTGTCAAGGTGTCTGCAAAAACCCAGTGGAGAAGCAGAGTGCTCTGGGGAATGTTACAAAACTAGACCACATGTGACACAGCCAATTTTGGCAGAACAATTACTTCTCATAATGTCAATACAAAAGAAGTAGAGAAGGGTCTAAAGCTTTTTCACCTTGAAAGAATGGAGGAAAATATTTTGGAGAATAGATGGGGGGGAAGTGCTAATCATTACCAGTTCACAGATTGACACTTGTGCTTTCTATAATGATATCAATGTCTTTTTAAGAGGTGCTTCAGGATAAAAGCCTAAGGCCTGATTCTGCTCTCATTTAAGTCAATGGGAGATTTGCCATTGACTTCAAAGGGAACAGAGTTGGCCCACATTAGATGGAACATGTGCCTGATTCACCTCCAGTTGCAGTTAGTGGTAAAGTCTAATTGACTTTAATAAGAGTTGGATTAGACCTCAAAGGACCTGTAGGTGTTCACTGCAAACTTTTAACTTTTTTATGTACAACTATTTAGAAAGAAGGAACCTGTGTCACAAAGTTTAGGTTTTGAGATACAGAGTTTTCGTCAAGGCCATCTGCAGTTAAACAAGAGGCAAGGCTTCCGTTATCTATTGTTTTAGATACACTACAAATCCAGAGCTTTTAGAATAAGGGAAAGTGAATAGCTTTTGATGAAATAAATACCTGTACTTTTGTCTAAAACTTGAGCCTATTTTGACGTTCCCCCCAAAATTTTCTTTAATTTCATTGCTTTTCATTTATATGTCTTGCTGCACTTCTGGGTTCCAGCTGGGCCAACAAGCAGAAGTCCTAAAATGCACCAAGAAAGCATGTTTGCAGGATTTGTGGACCCTAGGTGTTCAGTAAATATCCAAATCAAATCTCAAAACTTTCTAAACTTCAGCCATCCTGTAGCATGGTCTCAGTTGATCCGACAAGCTGCTGGGGACGGCGGAGAGCTATTGCCTTGCCGAAAGACCCTGGTCACACTTCTCTCTCGACAGGGCATTAGCAGAGGGAGGTGTGCCATCACATTGGACAGGCAGGGGAGCACTGGCAGGAATCTGTGGCGCGGCCTGCAAGCAGGGCAGTGCTGGCAAGAGTCTGTGATGCACCCCTCAGGCAGGGGAGGGCAACAAGAGTCTTTAGCACTTTACTGGGGTTCTGCCACCCTGAGGCGGGGTGGCAGGGGTAGGGGAACATAGCCCAGGGCCCTGACAGTGGCGGGAGGAGAGGGTCCCGCCACTTGGTCAGCGGGGATCCGCCTTCAAAACCCTGACCAAACACCAACTCACTGCACTGTCCCGTTCCACCCCTGAACTACTTCTGTCAAGGCTGGATCCCCACTTTGAACTTTAGGGTACAAATGTAGGGGCCTGCATGAAAACTTCTAAGCTTAACTACCAGCTTAGCTCTGGTTCCGCTGCCACCATTTCCCAATTAGATTCCCTTCCTGGGAAGCCCTGAGAAACCTTTCACCAATTCCCTGGTGAATACAGATCCAAACCCCTTGGACCTTAAAACAAGGAGAAATTAACCATTCCCCTCCTTCCTCTCACCAACTCCTGGTGAATCAAGATCCAAACCCCTTGGATCTTAAAACAAGGAAAAATCAATCAGGTTCTTAAAAAGAAGGCTTTTAATTAAAGAAAAAAGTAAAAATCATCTCTGTAAAATCAGTATGGAAATTAACCTTACAGGGTAATCAAACTTAAAGAGCTCAGAGGACTCCCCTCTAGTCTTAGGTTCAAAGTACAGCAAACAAAGATAAACACTCCAGTAAAAGGTACATTTACAAGTTGAGAAAACATAGGAAAACTAACACGCCTTGCCTGGCTATTTACTTACAAGTTTGAAATAGGAGAGACTTGTTTAGAAAGATGTGGAGAACCTGGATTGATGTCTGGTCCCTCTCAGTCCCGAGAACAAACACACTCCCAAACAAAGAACACTAACAACAGCCCCCCCCCCCAAGATTTGAAAGTATCTTGTCCCCTTATTGGTCCTTTAGGTCAGATGCCAGCCAGGTTACCTGAGCTTCTTAACCCTTTACAGGGAAAAGGATTTTGGAGTCTCTGGCCAGGAGGGATTTTATAGTACTGTACACAGGACAGCTGTTACCCTTCCCTTTATAGTTATGACAACTTCCTACCTGGTCTCTCGAGTGGGTCCCTTTGGTCCCTTCAACTCATCATGGTGTTCAGCTGCTGGTAGTCCTGATAGCTCCAGCTCGCCCTCAGCGTCGGGCTCGGGTCACTGCCCAGATCCTCCAGTTCCTCGAGGTACTCTGTGGCCGGCAGTTCTGGTAACCCAAGTCCTTCCTCTGGGTCAGGTTTCCCCTGGTCCAGGACATCCCCTGGTTCGGCAGCAGTATCCACAGGGAGCAGCCTGTGTCTGTCTCCCGCCCTGGTGCGGCCCTGACTGGGCTAAGGGCCCCGCCTTTTGTACTTCCTGTTCCACCCCTCCCCTTCCGGGGAGTGGAGTAAGCTTGGCCTGGCTCCGCCCACTCAGGCTAACAGAGTGGCTCCTCACCCTATGGTTTGGAGAGAAACCACCCCGGCTCCCTACACATTCCTATTTAAAATAATCTCTGATCCACCTTTGTTTTGTGATATAACTTATAAAAATATAAATAAATATCCATTGGAACTGCACTGCCAGGGACAGCAGCCTGGAACTTCCAGGCAGAAGGCCCAGCCCTCCCATTAATCCATGAAGATTTCAGGCCCGCACCTGGAGTTTGCTCTTCCAATGCCAGTGCCACTGGTAAGAAGGGTTCTAAAGAAATGCCAGGAGATACACATCAAGCTCTTTAAATCCTACCTGCATATTTCCTGCACGAGGGCCTATCAGGCTCTAAATGTGGGGAACAACTTGTACTGTAGTATGAGAAAGTTGAAAGGAACTGTGTGTCTGCATTACAATAACTTGATGTATACATATGATGGGGGAGTAATGAAAATAGGAAAACCAAGGCCAAATTCTGGCCATTGTCTTCAGTGGACTTGCACTGGATTTACCCTGATTTAAATGCTATTAAAATCTGGTCCTAAGTTGTCAAACTGATGGGGAGGGTTATAGCTGTGTGATTCCCACTAAAACCAGTGGCAGTATTGCAGCAACCCTCTGCTTCAACTCTGCAAATGCGCCCCTGCATTGGTACTTGCACCTATTTATTTCTTTTTTAAAAAAAGAAAAAACACCCACAGAAGTTTCTCAGCTGTAACTGGAGCCCCCTCAAAACTATGACAAATGTAACTTGCTTACTATTGAATCTTTACCATCTTGGGCACTGAACTTCCCAGATCTCACAAGACCAATGAGGTCAGAGCTGGTCAGTGTTTGGATGGGACACTACCAAGTAAAGAAAAACGCTGATGCAGGAAATTGGGTTTGTAATGCAATTGGTGTTGCTCTTGCCTCTGAGCCAGTACTAAATTAATGCTCTGATCAGAGTGACTCTAGCATTAAATCCAGTCTCTGCCTTATTTTCCCATCTGGAGTCTGATACGTAAGCCATAAACAAATTAGGGTCCAAAATCAGCTGGGTCTTTGGCTACAGTCTCTCCCAAATGGGTTTCAACCAGCTTCCCAACCCAATTGTAGTATGGAATTGGTTAAAGGAGGCAGGGAACTTCCTTTCTCCCCAACCTGAGGCCCTGGAAGAAAGCTCATACTTGCAGTGGGTTTGCAGCAGATACTGCTTTAGTGACCAGGGTAACTCACTCCACCCCAGTGGAAAGTATCCAAACAAAACCTGAACCCACATACATAAATGATTTTCCCTGTCCAAGGTTTCTTCCTCTTCAGTCCCTCAGTTCTTCTGTCCCTTTCAGGTCTGTCCCAGAGAGATCCATAATCAGCAGCTACCACTCTTCTCAAGGTCTTTCTCCATCATAATAGAGAAGAAGGTTTATATAGCAGGCCTTACATTTCTGCCCAAGTTAGCATAATGCAAGAACAGACACCTATACACCCCATTATACCCCACTATGGTTTTGGGGACAGTGTGTTGCTGGAGTTCTGGCCAAATATTGCTCTCCTAAACACTGGCAAAAATCCACAATAATTCCATTGACTTCAGTGGAGATACTCCAGATTTACACCAATGTAACAGCAAAATCTGGCCTGATACTGTTTTGATGAGGAGTAAAATGAAGATCTTGACAACTTACACGTTTTGTAGTCTGGGGCTATTAAGTGTCCACGCCAAATTCCAACTCACAATTACAATTTGCTACCTAAATTTTCCATCCCCACATCCAGTTTCTACCGGATGTCCTAAGCTTTAAGTAAAAAGGGCTGGAGTAGTAGCCATGGAATTAGTATGTAGTTTGCCTTATATCCTGTCCATATAATGGGGGTATTGTGTCTCATTAAATCCATGTACATTTCATCTGCATAAATATCATTTATTAAGGATTCCTGCAGGCTGTGTGTAAATTTCACCTTACAGGTTTTTATTGTTCTTGAAAGAGAAGAGAGTTTTCACTGACATGACATTCTGAGCCTTCGGCCCCTTACAGGCTTTCTGTGCCAGTGGCTGCAGTCACAGAGTTCAGAGCAAACAGCTTCCTTTTTTAAGTCAAAGCTTAGGTAGCAAGGTGTGCAAAGAGCTAGCTTAACCTCTCTACATATCAAGTATGTCATTGCATTTCATGCTTCGCTTCCAGCATCAAGCTGGTGAATGAGAGTACAAAAGTCACTGCCCTCAAGCCAGGGTCTCCACACGCCTCTCCTGAAAAGTGCTGTTGTCACAATGCCAGCATGCCAGACTTCCCCCCCCCCCCCCCCCCAACCCCAGGTGTTTGTTAGTAGCATGGCTAAAGATTCAAAGGAGGTTGATTGTAATTTTTCTTTGGTAAGGATCAGAATTTTACTATTTTGCAATAAAATGACCGACTTCCTCTCATTGCCCCCAGTTGAGTCAGATATAAGCAGAGCATAACCTATGCCTCCTCATCACAGGAGCTCTCTAGCACCAAGACAAAAAATTCAAATGCCTCAGGTGCCCTGTATGAATCTTATTCTTCCAACAACCACTGATATTGCTTCTGTGTTCTGTAACAATTCAACCCCCCATCGTGACTTGACTAAAATCTGCTACATTTGACTGTCCTGTCAGTTATGCATATTTTTGGCACTTGAAGTCAGATACCAATCACAGTGTATGGCATTATTGTACAGTTGAGTCACATTAGCAAAACCCAGGACAGATTTCTGTGTAAAACTTTTTATTGATCTGGTTTCATTAGGACAGATGAAATGGTAGGAGCACCGTGTTTCAGGCTGAATTGTAAAGGGATACTGCTCCATAGTTTTTCTTATATAGGGTTACATTGTTGCCATGCATTCCAGTGTGTGTAATACTTTGTAGCTTCAAAATAATAGAATTACATGAACATCCTCTTATTTTCCCATTAAAACTGTCATATTTTTATTTGTTTTCTCCCCTCTATTTTCAACAGGGCTATGTAGTAACTACCACACTGAATAATATTAATCAGCTATTCCTTGAAAAACCACTGCAAGGTGGCTCAATATTATTATCTATATTATCCACATGGTGATATTAATTAAGGAAGATAGGTGGGGACCAAGCCCAAACAGCAAGCCAGTGGCAGGAGCTGAGATTAGAACTCTGGCTGTAGTTCCCCAATGTGGTTTGATTTTGGCTACTACTTTGTTCCCTGGCATCTTCAATAATAGTTCATTTCTAGGAAGAGTGATTGCCAATTAACTTCTTATGCATCTGCTGCCTGACCGGCTAGCTTGTTCTGATGCAAAGGTTTGTGTAGGTCCTATTTAAACATTGGTTTATTTTTTTATTTTTTTTTAAATCACTTCTAAAGAATTTTGGGGTTTAAATATGAATGACAAAAGAGCAAGAGTTGGAATCCAAGGGTCAATACACCTCACTAGATTTTAGGAGTCTATTTCTCTTTCCCCATTCCCAGAATGGGGTGAAAGTCACGCTGGTGCAGCAGGACTGTACAAGATGTATGCAGTCTTTAAGCTTCTTCTTAATCTTGATTTTGAATTTCACCTGACTAAACTAATTTCCACTGGATTCAATAGGAGATTTATTCATATCCTCAGGATGGAAGAAAAGGGCCTGAAAAATTTTCTGGTGTCCAATATGGCGCTTAAACTGTTTTGGAGCATCACTGAAATATGGAGTCAATCTAAGGACTAAAATATTTCAAAATGTTGAGTCCTTAATAAGAATATCCTATTTTCCCCTCACGCCACATTAACTGCTGTTTTTTCCAGCTATCTTGGGATAATCTTATTGTGTGACAGGAGCTCAGGGATGTACTCAATATCCAGACTAGGGTGAAGGAGCATGACTAGGAGGCCAGGAGAGTAAATAATTAAGCAGACAGTTAGATACACATTCAATCAGGTGCTCATCCAAATCCCATTGAAATCAATGGAAAGATTTATATTGAGTTCTCCCATTGAATCAAGCCTCTAGTGACACATGAAGCAACAGTATTTTCATCTATTAGATTTAAACTACTTCTTCGGTTTTGTGGAACGTGTGCTCTAAAGGGAAACATTTTACTCTTCCTAAACTGCTTCAAAACTCTTGGCTTATATCTTTATTAATTCAATGCAGGATACACTGACAATCCACAAAAAGGGCCTAATAATCTTGACAAATGCACTTTTAAAAAAACCAGGATCCAGTCTCTCCTCAAAATTGCAGAATTCTTAGCAAATTAAACAATTTTGTCTGCTGCCAGGAGAAACAATTTTGATGGCATGTCTTTTTAGAAACCCAGAAGAAGAAGGCAACAAGCCAGGGTAAAAATTAAATGGCAATGTAATCGTCCAAGGAAGATACAGTTAGATATTTCTTTCAATGGAAACTTTGTTTTGCAGACAGCATACACTTTACCCACACAAACACCAACAACATCTGCTGCTGGTAACAAATGACCTCTTAATCATGAGCTACTCATTTCAGAATGACTGCAGGCTGTTAGAAGAAAAGTCTTTTTGAGAAGTCTTTTTAGCAACAAGACGGAAAACAAACAATCATCTTTTACCTTCCTTTTTCACAGGAAATACAGTAATCCTATAGATATGAAAATCAGTCAATGCCTACAGCGAACACATCAAACCAACAGGAGGAAGATAGCCTGACTTCCTCTGCTCTGTTCTATAAGCATTTTGCCATCATTTGGTATCTTTGTTTTTCAGTGTAGATTTTTCCAATCAGGATAATTTTTTCCCTTCATTTTCATGCCATTTGTCTTATGGTTTGAGCTCCAGATGTTTTATTATTGCTACTTGATTACTGGCACCTGTTCTCTGCCATAGTTCTAAAGCTGCGTGTTTCTGGCCTCGCTGTTTCCTTTGTTTGAAGGCTGGATTATCAATTGTTTGGCAGAGCTGGATCTAGGCATGTGGCAAGTGTACTGCTGCACAGAGATCTACACTTTTAGGAACCCTGCTTTGTTAAGGACCCCAGGCACCATCTTCCCTATTCAGTGATGCATTAGGACCTCCGCACATCTTAAAGGATGAACTACAAGGGCCTAAACATTCTTCTACTTTCCAAAGTTTCCCCCCACATACCCATTTTCTGACTGATGAAACCCTTCAGTCCATGTTCTTTGTATCTAATAAGGAACTAGATTTCAGACTAGGGTCACTGCATGCCTTCAGAAATGACTAGAGTGCTGACCTTCTACCTCCCTAATTTGCTGAACCCCTCCCATACCCACTTACCAAATTCTCCCATTCTTAGATATGCTGTGTGTGTTACAGAAGTCAGCCTGAGGCACTGCATGTCTTACATTGCAAAAGGTCCTGAGCCATGTAAGCCACTGAACGATAGAATAGATTGGCACTCTCCTAGATGTGCTTCAAACCAGGCAAAGCTAGAGGAGCTCTGATCCCTGTGCTCCGCACTTTGCTATAAAGTTTGGTGGTGTTTGAGCTGCCTGGCTTTCTTGTTGGCTCCAACCAGGAAGTCAGAGAGATAGAAGAGATGTAGGGCCCACTTTTGAGAGATGCTGATCACCCATAGTTAGTTATTTTGAAAAATGTATCCCTACTTTGTCCCTGATCACTACAGGAAGGGGAAAGAAGTCTTATTAGATCCTCTTGCTGCCTTTATATAAGTGAGATGAAGGGAAAGAAAAGGTTTGCTGTCATCTCCCCAAATATGTAAGATGAATGGAGAAAAGGAGCCAGGCCAGCACTGTTAGCAATGAATAGTTCCAGGTTGGGTAAATCAAATGTCTTACATAAAATCTTAGTCTGCAGAAGAGAAGAGAAGAGTGAGGGGGGATTTGATAGCAGCCTTCAACTACCTGAAAAAGGGGTTCCAAAGAGGATGGAGCTCGGCTGTTCTCAATGGTGGCAGATGACAGAACAACAAGCAATGGTCTCAAGTTGCAGAGGGGGAGTTCGAAGTTGAATATTAGGAAACACTATTTCACTTGGAGGCTGGTGAAGCACTGGAATGGGTTATCTAGGGAGGTGGTGGAATCTCCAACCTTAGAGGTTTTTAAGGCCTGGCTTGATAAAACCCTGGCTGGGATGATTTAGTTGGGATTGGTCCTGCTTTGAGTTGGGCATTGGACTAGATGACCTCCTGAGGTCTCTTCCACCCTAATCTTCTATGATTCTATGAATCTGCCACAAATGTATGATTTCTGAATCCAGGATCTTTCAAATTCTGAAGTTTATGATTTGGATATATAAGAAAATTACTAGAACTGATTGAATTGTTTTGGCTGGAACAGTTTTCCCATCGGCAAAGGCAGTTTCCTCAAAATCAAATCATTTTGTGGGAGCATGTTGATTTTAACAGCATTTTGGATGGGAAAAAGCTGAAATGAAATGTTTTGACTTTCTTATTCTCTCAAAATAACATCAAAAAGATTCATTTAGATCATTTAAAATGATTTCATTCTGATAAAGCCGAAATGAAACATTTTCACCCTGTAATTTTGATTCATTTGACTTTTATATTTAAATGTTAACTTTAACATGATATATATAGTTAATATATTTTATATTATATAATAATGTTTCCACATTGTCAAAAATGATTTAACATTATTGAAATGAAATATTTAAATGGTTCCAAATATGGTTTTGGAACATGATGGAGGGTATTAATTTTTCTTCTGCAGGAAATTGCAATATTTTGTCTTTTCATTCTGATTTGGAACAAATTTTGAAATGTCAGCATTTTCCAACCAGCTTTGAGCATTACTGTAAGGAAGAACTAAAATATGTAGATCAGTGATGGGCAGGAGATGACAAATCTCTGATGATTCTTGCTACTTTTGGAACTTGGGGCAACTGATATTTCTCCCTAACAGAAGATTGACCAGCTGATTATGAAACATTTATTTCTATTATTTTCTCTGGTTAGTAACATATTGAAAAAAATAAGAACAAAAGCTATCTTCTACTTCTTCTTCCATTGAGCCCTTTATTTTTCCGTGCCAAAACAGTGTTCAGTTATATAATCATTTGACCTCCATTTATTTGAATTGGTGATACAGAGCTTTATTTTGTGCAAGTCTTTGATTTTTTTTTTTCTGGTTTGTTAGACTGTTTACCTAGTAAATATTCTAGACTGGGATTTTCAGAAGATCCTGAGTATCTATCTACCAGAGGTCAGCAAAAGCGTTTGAGCTAGATGTCCCTCATTATAGAGGGGGCTGCCAACAGAGTGTTTTTTATGAGGGCCCCAGGACTTTGAAACATACTCTCCCTCTTAGTCTGAAATAGCCTAATTAGTGACCTGCCAGGCACACTGCAAAAGCCATTGGATAGAGGTTTAGGAAAAGGCTGAGGGTATGTTCCCAGAGACAATTCGGATGAAAAGGAGCTCTTTTTGTAGCTGATTGGCTGGCTGGCTGAGCTGCATTAATTTGTTCCTGTTTAAATATTTGTTTTTTCTTAAGTGCTGCTGTATGTATTTTGCTGTTGTAAGATTAATTATCAGGGCTCCTAGAGGTCTTGTATAGATTTTTTTTTTTACTATTACTTAAATCCAAACAACAATAAATAAGGGAATTTTAGTGGGATTGGGGTGTCTAACTCCCTTAGGCTCTTTTAGAAAACTCAGCTCTAATTTCCTCAGTGTCATCATGAATGGCTACCATAATGAAGGGTTGCATTGCTCTGCAAAGCTATTACCATAATGTGATGCTGTAACATTCTCCTTCCTGTTACGAAAAAAGACCAAGCACAGATTGTTGCTATTGCTCTAGCTGAAAGATTAGTGACCAGTCTAACTGGAAGGGCTGACAAATCCACTAGGATCTGTTAAAAAGCAGCTGCAAAGGTGCAACCCAAAGAGACGTCTGCATTTATTGCAGGCCCAGGTTGGTCTCTGCTATTTGAAAACTTGGCTCTTGATGCCTTTACCACAAACAACACAGAGATGTTATGGTGCTGTCCATCTCAAAGGACTTTAAAGACATTAGTGAATATAATGACACAACATTCTAGTGAGGCAGGTAAGATTTACTGTCTCATTTTCCAGATGAGGCAACCAAGGGGCAGAGACACCAAGAGCTTGCTTCTGCTCCCACTGAAATCAATAATGAAACCTCAGTTGGAACAGTATCAGCATAAAAGTCTTGCTTAAGGGCACATTGGAAATCTGTGGCAGATCAGGAATAGAACCCAGTTCTCCTGATTCTCAGTCTTGGGCTTTAACCACAAAACTGCTGTTCTGCCCACAATTCCTCTTTGAGCATTAGCACTCAAGTCTCTAATGTAACACTTACAATAAGGAGCAGGCTTCACTACATTAGTAACCCAAATACACACAACTCCAGTTCCCTCATCCTGTTTGCCTATCATCATACACCTCTACCCCAATATAACATGATACAATATAACATGAGTTCGGATATAACGCGGTAAAGCAGTGCTCCAGCGGATCAAAGCAAGTTCGATATAACGTGGTTTCACCTATAATGCGGTAAGATTTTTGGCTCCCGAGGACAGCGTTATCGGGGTAGAGGTGTATTTATCTAACTAGCAAAAGGCAACACATCAGCTTATACAAGGGACCTGCAAGTTAGTGATAAATAAGCAAACAGAACTGGGGGAGAGGAAGAATCTCCCTTCTAGCAAAACGAGTTTAGCTGGCTGTGCAGGCTTAGCTGAATTTAGCCCAATATATTTATCATAATACATTTCAAAAAGGTGATCCTGATAGCAAAGAGTTCAGGGACCCTTGTTACAAGATCTTCCTTTTTATTTAAATCTCATTAGTTTTCTTTCTGGGGATATATTTTAAATAGGTGTAAAACAGTTCTGCTCTTTTAGAACAATTACTTTAATGTTCTTCCTTGTTTTACTAGACTTGGTGCAGCGTTCCATTGCTTCACATATCATGCAGTTATGACACTAAAGAAAAGAGGAATTAATTCATTTTCAGTGAAGCAACACAACTTAAGATTCTTTCTTACATGCATGGACATACATACTCTCAAAGGCATGCCCTTTGTTCTAGATCTAAGACAATCCTAACACAGAACAACATTTAGGGCATGTCTGGTCCCTCAGCTATAGTAACCACAGTAGTTCCTAGACTAGTCTATTCAAAGTTACCATTAAACAAACCTATATCGAATCAATGGGCTCACTTGTTTAACCTTCTGTAACATATCTTCTGTAATGTGTTTCAATAGTTTAATTGTATACTATCTAGAGGCATACTCAAATCAAAACTCCACCTCTGGATCTTGGTTTAAACTGAGTTGGCAGTTGAAGCTTCAGCTCAAGGGGTATGGAGCGGCTGCCGTATGAGGAGAGGTTAATAAGACTGGGACTTTTCTGCTTGGAAAAGAGACGACTAAGGGGGGATATGATAGAGATCTATAAAATCATGACTAGTGTGGAGAAAGTAAATAAGGAAGTGTTATTTACTCCTTCTAATAACACAAGAACTAGGGGCCACCAAATGAAATTATTAGGCAACAGGTTTAAAACAAAAGGAAGCATTTTTTCACACAATGCACAGTCAACCTGTGGAACTCTTTGCCAGAGGATGTTCTGAAGGCCAAGACTATAACAGGGTTAAAAAAAAAAAGAACTAGATACATTCATGGAGGATAGGTCCATCAATGGCTATTAGCTAGGATGGACAGGGATGGTGTCCCTAGCCTCTGTTTGCCAGAAGCTGGGAATGGATAACAGGGGATGGATCACTTGATGATTACCTGTTCTGTTCATTCTTGCTGGGGCATCTGGCATTGGCCACTATCGGAAGACGGGATACTGAGCTAGATGGACCTTTGGTCTGACCCAGTATGGCCATTCTTATGTTCTTTTTGTGATGACCAATGGACCAGATTCTGATCTTACTTCCACTTATTTTATACTGGCGTAACTCCTTTGTCTTTATTAGTGTAACTCCTGATTTCAGCAATATAACTGAGATCAGAATCAGGCACAAATCTGAACAATCCAAACTTTAGGAAAAATCAAATTCAAGATCCAGTTACCAAGTCCTTCTGATTGGCAGCGCTGAGAATTTTGGTTCTCTCCAATAATGAGATACAAAGTTCAGATCCAGATGTGGAGTCCAGCTACATTGTTTTGATTGGAGCCATTTAAAATTCCGCTTTCCATAAAATGCTCCCAGATGTTTCCATGAAAGGTATCATGTAAGAGGAAGGGATGAAAGACCTGGTTGAAAAGTGTAAATGTTCACCTGTAGGGTAACTTGTTTTATTTTTCCAGTGATCTTGAACACACCATTTGGTGACATTATGCTCTTTCAGATGCCTTTATAGCATCATCATAATGTCTAAGTTTCTCTCAAATATTTAAAAATAGAAATAACAGTACAGTCTCCTTCCTCTGTTTCTTCTTTCTCAGCCTCTAGAATAAAGAGCTTAATCAATGTAGTGTGTGTGTGTAAAGAGTTTATTGAGGGAATGCTAAATTGAAAAAGTTTTGCATATAACAGAGAACGTAGTAAGGGCTGTGGCCATTAGCTCATCTGTTAGTGAGTTCCCACTTCTGACTGATGAATATCTCCCTATTGGTCAACAGTTTCATTGTTCCCATGGAATGAAGCTATAATGGGAGGCCATGGTCATGGAGGAAAATGTGATTTCCTAGATAGCTTAGCCCAATCCTATGGAGGACTTTCAATATCAGGACAGGGGCTTTGAACTGAATTCTATATTCAATGAGCAGTCAGTAAAGAGTGCAGAACCCTGGGATGAGGGGCTCATGGCAACCAGTGTTGTATCAGGTGAAGCTTTTGGGGGTATGTGGTTTTATTTGTAGATATAAAGCATTGCAATAATCAAATCTGAAGGTCATGAAAACATGGAACTCTGTAACCAGATCTTTGTCAGCTAGGATAGCTAACCAGTTGCAGATGTGAGTTGGCATTTTTGTCTACTATAGATATTTCGCCATTCAGTGTCAATAAGGAACCCAAATTATCCTAAAACTGTGGACAAATTTAACAATCTGAGGGCAGATACCCTTAAGACTGAGGGATGTTATAGAGGAGGCTCGTTCTTCAAAGCTCTTCCTCTTCCTACCAGCATTACCTCAGTTTTGCTTAGGTTCACATTTAGACAGTTCTTCACCCAAGTGCTGATTTCAATAGGTTCAGAGAAAGCTAGAAGAGTGTATTGTTGATACTGACAGTTCTAGTACAAGTCAAAGTCATAGACACCATCAGCTTTTAGCCAGGCCAATGTTTTAGTAAGATTTTACTAAAAGTCATGTAGATAACTAGTATAAAGTGCAATAGATTTGATTTCCTTTAAAATGTTCATATCTCAGACTTAGAGGCTACAGGCTAACTTCTGCCATTTAACATGTTAGAAAACAAAGGACATTCTTGAAGGTTAAGCTGCTAAAACTTATTCCTGCATAAAGTGACTATTCAAACTGGGTGGCTTAGCTAGCTAGATTGTTAGTGACTCAAGTTCAAGTAAGGTGAGTCTGAGCTCTTTTACCCTGTAGTGAACCTGAGTATTTCATATTTTAATTGACAACATTCATATCTTTGAGCCTTTCATTTAAACTTTGATAAAATCTGCTCACAAAGGCAGATGGCAGGCTGTTATTTTTAATTCACAAGCCATGTTAAATATATGCCATATGTTATAGAACTTTTCAGGCTCAGCCTTTTGAATGCTACCACAATAAAATTACAAACTTACATAAAAGGAAATCTGACAGGCAAAATTATGCAGTTGTGGATTACATTTCTGAAAACTGAAGTAAATGACTTGACTTTCCGCTTGATAAAATATCATTATAAAAACTATAAAACTACCACTGAAGATTTAAGACTGGTTTAAAAGACAAGTAGGTTTGGGGTTTTTTAATTACTATTCTGTGTCTGGAAGTGATCCCCTGTATTCACAGTAGGGCAATATCATTTTTCTAAAGGAGCTATAAACTTTGGGACTTGCCTTTATTCATGTAAATAAAAAGCATGTTATCATATTTTACACTATGTATTTTGAGTGCCATACGTAGGGTTAATTAAAGTAATAAAATAAATGGCCTGAGTTTTATGCATCTCAGAGACTGCCTCTCCTCTTGTGTTTTACTGATGGTGATGTTGCCTGAGGAGCCACTCAAGCTGCAGCTCTCTCAGTATAAAAGAGAGGATGTTGCCAGCAGCGCAGTTTCTGTGAAAGCTCCTTGACTTCATAATACCACCTGGGGAAGCAGTCTACATTTCTTAAGAAGATGGCACATAGCTAATGAAAGAAGTCCACCTACGTACCCTGTGAGGAATTGTACATGGACAGGTCTTTCGGTACCAGCTACAGAAGACCTGCCACACCCTATTGTGCCTCTAGGACATCCTACTGTTAATCAATGGCTATGAGATTAATTCCCAACCCGGGTTCAGAAGCAGCTCAGTGATGCACTCCCATATGGGAGTTAATGAGGTGCAGCTGAGTTTACAAGAGGATACACAAAACTGTTTGGATAACTCCCAAAGAGGAGAGAGAAAGAAGGTTAGTCATGCTGGCTAGAGCCAGGGATCTCTAGGGAAACATTGGAGGTATTCTGTATAATTTGTATTTTTAATTTCACTGATTAGAAAACTGCATGGAAGCTGCATGTACAGCTAAAGACTTTTGGCCAAGGTGATGTCCATTCAAGTTACACCAGAATTCCCACAATAAAACCCAACCCAGCTAGATGACTGATGTTCAAACCTGAGCATCCAGCGAATTTCCTGTTTCCTCATTCTGCCCTACCCCTGTTTTGTGTATCCTCTTGTAAGCCAAGGAAAATTCTCATTTGTGTTGAAACTAGACATGGAAAATTTAACGCAAAAAGAAGAATTGTTGAGCAGGTTTACAGCTGTAAAAACAGGCATTGCATTAAAAATTGAAATGTAACCTTAATTATAGCTCACACTAGTATGAAAGTTGGGAACTTCCCAGCTAGGTGATAGGAGCCAATTGCAACCCAGATCTTCCATCTGGGCTCCACCAATCATCAGTAGACGGGTGGGGGTGGCGGCGGAGGAGGCTTAAGTGGCTCCCAGATACACCAACTATCAGACTGGATATAATATGGAGGTGCTGGTAGTGGCTCCATAGCTAATATGATTATATTAGTTTAGGTGATTCTGCATGGGCAGGTTTATTGTGCTTCTGGATTTTATTCCTGATTTTAATACATTTCAGCAGCTGAAAACTGCCTGGAGCCACTGGAATAGGAGCTTTAAAGAAATAATATAAGTATGTGCTGAATAGCAAGAACATTTCTGTATAGTGCAGGAATGGCTGAATTATTCATTACGAATAATTTATCCAACAAATTTGGGCATTTTTTCTTGAATACATTATTTGTGATCCCCCTCCATTATTTAACTAGATGATCGAATAACATTTGGCAAATAATATATTAGCAATTGTGAATATTTTTTTCATTATTTAACATAGCATATCAGCTGCTCTTGATTAATCCAGTCACATTGGGAACACCAGCATTTCTTATGGCTTGTAAAACAATAGACTAATGAGACTCCAGCACTATTAGAAAGACAGCAAGAGAAATTGCACCACACTGTTGTTTTTTTTAAAAATAAGAGTCAATATTTTCTAACACTGTTGATAGCTGGACAGAGCTACATAAATTCAGTAAACCCTGTAAATGATGCAAACCACTTCAAGCCGGGGAGTCCGGATGCACTCCCAGCACCTATGAATATAAGTGATAGAGATAAGGCAGGTAAGATAATATCTGTTATTGGACCAACTTCAGTTGGTGGAAAGTACAAGTTTTCGAACTACACAGAGTTCTTCCTAAGGTCAGGGGAAAGAAATCAGAGTGTCTAAGCTAACTACAAGTTGGGCCAGATAGTTACACATAAGGAGTAACATGCTGTAGGAGCTCACTTGAGGTGGAGTGGGCAATAAGAGTTAGATTGTTATGCAAAAAGAGTTTGAAGGGGGCAATTATCTTGTAGATATTTGATGTAGGCAGTGATATTGATGTATAAGGAGGTGACTTCCAGAGTGACAAGGATGGTGTACTGGAGGAGGCTTGTTAATGTTGCAGAGTTTCCTGAGGAGGTCAGTAGTGCCTTGGGGGAAGCTGGCCCTTTGTGTGGTACGTGGTCTGAGGTTGGTTTCTATGAGTCCTGATATTCCTTCTGTAAAAGTGCTGTGGCCAGATATGATGGGTATGCCAGGCTTTCCTTTTTTATGATCTTTGGGCGGGCCCTAGGGTGAGTTTGTGGGGGGATGAGGTTGTAGAGTTTTTCTTGGAGCTGTTTGGGAAAGATCTGAGGATATCTTTAAATTCCTGTGTTTCATATAATACATGCAGTTGTCCCATACAATGGTCAAGGTGCAGAAACAAGGCATGAAATTCCATTCAAATAATAAACATCTTTCTATTAGCCCTCTGCTTAATGTGTATATACTATCAAAGTTGCTACTGAAAAACCTAGGCTTTTGAGCCTTTCCAGTAAACAAACAAGCAAACAAACAAAGTGTGAAAATGTCACAAAAGGGAGCCACAGTCAAATGAACTTTAGACTCTGGAAAGAGGATCGGTTTCCTCAAAAGTCTCTTAGATGTTGATGGCTAATTCTCATCTCAGTGGAAATGGATGTTAGTTGGGTGAATATAGGCAAAAGGATTAAAAACACAAACTTTCGACAAACTTTTCTTGCCTGGTTTCCATGGAAATGAGAGTGGAAAGGCCGCTGGCAGCCAGTAGCTGAGTGTGAGAACTCTCACTTGGAGATGTCAGTTGCTGACTGTTCACTGAAAGCTGAAAGTGTTGGTTTCAAAAAATCAGCTGCAAACCATAAATCTTCTCAAATCTGCAGTTATTTACATTTGAAAAAAGTTAATAGTTTAAAAAACTATTAAATAAAATCTGTACATTAGCCTCTCATCCATCCTAGTTGACTTCATTTTGTATGCTAAGGACTGAACAAAGGTATGTAATAGAATTTGTTTGAAGACATGTAATATTTTCATAATGAGGAGGATAAAATGGATAGGCCAAATTCATCCTGGTAGTTATATCAATTGCTTCAGTGGAATTTGTCCCCACAACAATCCATATTGGGCATTTCCCTTTGCTCTTTATATAGATGTTGAAGATTGTGCCCCAGTATTGTCCTCTGGGTATTATGCAGTGCAGTTCACTGACTGAACTACTGCCCTCCAACCCAGGCAGCTGCATTTCAGTGTTGTAGTATGTGTACAGGGCTAAATTATGGCTTTGTACAAGCACTGTGTATGGGGCAGCACCTTGTTGCACTGTTCTAAGATGATTGTGACAGAAATTACCTGCCTGTCTTGCTTTGCCTCGGTAGCTAAGAACATCTGGCTACTAACAGTCCGCACATATATATGTGGGAGGGCTGGAGGCTTGGCATTCTCTGTCACCATCTTCCACTCTGCAACTGGCTTCCTATTTGGTCCAGCAGAGCCTGAATTAATTGCCCTACAGGGCTCAGCTACTATGAAGCTTTTGGAATAGTAAGTACATTTTTTGAAGGATGTAGGTTTTTGTAAGGAGAGGGGCTGGTAGGTTTTTCATATTAGATACACTGTAAATATGATTGTGGGGAAATTGATGGGCCCAATTTTAACTCTAAAACCAAATAGATATATAGTAAAAAAAGAAAAGAAAAAGGAACATTTCAAGGGTGTGTAGTAATTATATTGGTTTCTCATGGTTTACTAGTGGAGGGCATGTTCCATGTTTTCAATAGACTCACTCATTGTGAACCCATGTTCATAGTTATTACTGAAAACTGCTAACTACAAAGTAAATCTGCCCCTCTTCCTTTGCATGTTACAGCCAAAAGCTGGAAACCCACACGTGCCACTTGTAGCCAATCTGCACTCTCTGTATCATACTAACCTCCCATCCATGCATTTATTCCGCCGTGTCCTTTCATAGCCAATTTACTGTGCTTAAATAATACACAGTGGAGTAATGAGTAAAAGGTGTTTTTCCTAAGATTATAGTCTTGAAGACAGAAAAGCATTTTTATGGTATACAATAATTATCATAGTAATGTATAATTTTCCCTGGATTGACTGACTGTTAGTGCACTAATTCAGAAAGCACTAACTCAGTCGCAAACAGCATCATTAGGAGCGGAGGTAAATAAGCAGCTGATCTGCCTTGTACAGTACACTGAAGCCTCAAGACTTTCTTTTTCCCCACTCATTAATTCAGTTTTCATGGCTGCTGCAGCAGGTGGAGCATTTTATCTTCTCATCTCATTAATCACTTGTGGGTACTGAGGAGAACTCTATTAATACCTGGTCAGGAGACAGAGACAGTATAATCCATAACAGCTCCAGCAATAGCACAGCCAGCTGTGGAGCCAATGTGCTGTAATGTAACTAAGGCTTAAGTAATGTATGTAAACTAATGTGAGGCACCTGTAAGGTAAACCTGCATTGTTTATATACAAGGAACAGGATTATTGCTTAAACCAGGTGGACACAGGACAACGTTGTACAACAGTAAAGCTGTGCACATTGATTGGATGATAAATAGGATTGAGGATTTTGACTTTGCTGATTTCTTACTGCTGTCTCTTTTTTACAGAGACATATTCAATCTCAAAGTAGTTGTAATTTTAACTATCCTTTGAATTGATGCAATTTAAACATATAAAGTTGTCTCTTGTAGTGCAACATAGAATAGAGATGGAAATGATTCTGCTATGAGTGCTCTCTCTCTCTCTCTTTTTTTTTAAACAATATGTTCTATGCTGTCTCCAATCTGCTGGGATTCATCAATAAAGCCAGGGAAGCATCCAGTGCCCTGAAGGGAGCAAGATGGGATAGTTTGGGGCACAGGGACAATGCAGTATATAGCTCCTTACTGCTGCTTTATGAAGCAGTGGTGTTACATGCCCACCAGTGTGTATTGCCAGATACTGTGAGCACTCAGAGATGGGGACCAGGTCATTCCCATCAAGACAGCTGACCAGGAGTTCTTGGACCATGCAGCACCAGCTGAAGCATTCAAGGAAGCACTAGCATCCACTTCTGTCTGACTCCCATGTCAGTGCATTGAACTCCTGCACTCTTCCCCCCCCTACCCCCCTTAGCCATCCTATTGGACATTTGGGGCTTTCCACAGTGGTTGGGCTGGTCTCTTCCTTCTATCACCTGATGCTCCCACTCCTCTCCTCTGAAGCAAAGCCCCACACCCCCTTGACTGGTGGTGTAGTGGAGGAGGATCAAAATATAGCAGCATTTCCTAAGAAGTGAATTTCTATTCACATTGGAGTTGCTGCAGACAGTGATAATTGACATTTGTTGGCCAAACTGCTCTTTAGATCTACTGGGACTTACTCTGTGCTAGGGTATGCCTCACCTTCTTTGGCTATCTAGGCCCCCCTCTACCTGCAGTCCATCTATTTTCTTGTTTCCTGATTCAAAAGTCTTACTTTGTGGGGCAAAGTTTCCATCTTAATTGCCCTCTCTACCCAGGCCAGAAGAGCTCCCTAAACTTGGGTTTTCCAACCTTCAGCTAATTCTCTCTGTCTTTCTCCCTGACAATTTTTCCTCCCAGTCCCCTCACATGTTTTCCCATCCACCATGATTATTTGCAATGGGAATCTTCCATACCGGAACACCTCCACTTCATTAGGTCATGAAGGGGGCTTCTTTACCACCCAACCACAACATTCAGGATGCTAAGATGATAAGGTAATCTAGCTCCACACATCAGAGTGTAAGATGACTGGTTGCTGGTGTCAGAAAATAATGTTCCAGCTCCCACACCTCCTGTACAACATAACACATTTGGCCACATATAGTATTTGAGTAGGTGCATCAATGGAGGCAGTGAACTACGTGCCTTTGCACCATCAGGTATTTCAATTGTGGCACAATCGTGTACTTCAGGGTTTGAAGAACACTGATTCCTACTGCTAGGCCACTTCCCTCATTATGATCATTAGGCTGGTGGCAGAGGTGGATTGCCAGTCAATGAGACAGATCCTTAGCTGGTATATGATGATTTATACCAGCTGAGGATCTGGCCCATTCTTTTTAAGTAGCTTGCAAAAACAGGGAACACTATTATAGAGTTAAAATATAATAAATTTAGCTGAAACTAGTTTCAACTACACAACAACTTATTTTTGCACTGCATGAAAAATGCAGTTTTGCTTTCTGGGGATAAACTAGTGATTTATATTGATTTCCATTTTTACACATGATTTGCATCTAACTTTTTAATCAGTAAAAGCTAAATAAATATGTGCAAACCAAAGTTTTAAATCAGTTTATGCAACATATATTAACATTTAAGCTTTTAATTAACTCCTTCGGGTAAATGTTCCTGTAAACCTGATAATAGCACAACTGAACTCTCTGATAACGCAGTGACCGACATTGGGTAAATCATATGCACCCATAATCCTGCAGACTGGAAAACATCACACCTCCAAGCTGTGTATATAAATTAGAGAATTACATCACATTACCACTAGTCCACAGACATATGTAAAGTTCATTGTTCATGCACTATTGGAGGTTTTAATGCCTTTCGTCTAATACTTATTTAATCCTGAAGAAGGAGTGAATAAATGTTGGTGTATGGTTATCACTGAAATGTAGCTAACATAACTACTGTGGAAGCTGTAAGCCTGACAAATATATGGCCCCATCTGCACTTCATTTCCTTCTACATGCCCAGCCTGCCTTAAAGAATCCTGTGTCTCATTCTCCTATTCACAACCTCACGCCTTTTGTCATAGATTTTAATATCAGAAGAGGCAATTATGATCATCTAGTCTGGCTTTATGCTGCTCTCTGTGCCCAACACAGACTCTCTCCTTCAGGGAATTAAGCAGCATGGCTCTTCCCCTTCTTGGAACCCTTGAAAACTCATCTTTCTTGACTAGCTTCTGCCATTAACCATCCACTCCTGCTCTCAGGCCTATCCTCATCATCCTCTACTTTCACTCACACCCATTTTTCACCCTCCATTTCATTTATTATTATTTAGCCCTTGCTATACTAGGCATTTGCAGAGCTGAAAAAACAGCATTTAAGGCAGGGACTAACTCATCTCTCTGTTAGTACTCTGTCCAGTTCAATACGGCCCTGATCACATTTGGGGCCCCTTGGTGCTACTGTCATACAAATAATCATAGAGTCATAGAATGTCAGGGCTGGAAGGGACCTCAGCAGGTCATCTAGTCCAACCCCCTGCTCAAAGCAGGGCCACTCCCCAGACAGATTTTTGCCCCAGATCCCTAAATGCCCCCCTCAAGGATTGAACTCACAACCCTGGATTTAGGAAGCTAATGCTCAAGTCACTGAGCTATCCCTCCCTGTGCTATAAAGCTGACACTATAAAGCAAACACAGTTTATAACAGCTTTAAAAAAAAATCTTTAAAACCAACAAGGCACATGCCAAACTTGCAGCTCAATCGCTTTTCCTGAACATTACCCTCCTCCCCTGCTTGGTATTTTGCCTAATTTACTGACAGATCCATAGGCCACTGAAGTCAATGAGAGTCTTTCCATTTACTTCAATGGTCTTTGGATCAAGTCTTTATAAACATAAATAAAATAATACAAATCAGATATTTATTATCCTAAGCAAGGCTGTATTAGTACCCTCTTGGATAGAAACAAGAAAGAAATACTGTTCAGATTACTGTTCTGTCCTCCCAGCTACCAAGAGGTAATTTTAAATATTTTGCCTCTCTTTGATTGCATTGTTTCTGATGGATTGATATGTATTTCTGTTATATCAGAGCATCAGTCAATAAATGTTGTTGTGTTCAGGTTTCATCTATGGGAATTGCATAATTTCATCATTTAAAATAGCATCCACAACAAATTTGAAGTAGTTGGTGGCCAAAGTACCCAATTTATCTTTAGGGCTCTATCTCTGTGTCAAAGGCATCTAAACCAGTTCCATCCAATCTCTAATCTGGAAGAGCATTCTATAATCATTCCCCCCCTCCAATTAGCATGTACTTTCGAAAGAAAGCTAACTCAAGCTTATTAAGAAAGAAGCATCTTAGAGAGAGTACTTCGAGTGACAAATCAGACACTTCTAATGGCAAGACTTGTTCAGTCACATTCTTAATCACAGACCTTCTTCCATAGCACATGGTAGGGATCAAATGATCCATTAGAAGCTTCTTTAAATATGCAGGACCAAAAATCACATGTACTGAGCTGAAGCACCCAATGAGAATTCAGAATGACCTTCCCCAGGAAACGAAGAACTTCTTGAGTCATTAGCATACAGCTGCTAAGTGTCACATAGTGCAGCCTGATTTCAGTCTTTCACTACCATCTCACCACAGTGCCCATATCACTAATTTCTATTGGCAAAAGACAATAATCGGCAGGTCCACCCTGCTAAGTGTTAAAAAATCATAAAATTAAAGAAATAAATAAGAAATGACCCTGGGTTTCCAATAAATATTCAGTGACATACTACATGTGATAGACCACTAATCACTCTTGATTCTATGATAAAGTTGAATACTAATCCCCTTTGAATAGGGATTAAGCTTCAGTGCATAGGGGAGGGATTCATTAGAATTCATCTCATCAAGACACAGCTTGAATGAAGTTCCATAGATCCTGTATACCACAGTCTTTTCAGAGTGACAACCAATTGCCAACACTAGCAGAATTACCAGTGAGTGACTAAAATCAACAGACTGTAACCTGTGAACGTTCTTATTTTCTCAGTCAGGAGCTTCCATTGACATGACACATATCTAAGGGAATACTAGTTTTAGGCAAAACAATTCCTAGGTAATCACAGTTACAAGAAGTAAACTATTGCACACGCATAAAAATAATGGTGATGACGGATGAGGAAGGTGGTAGTGATGATGTGGATCTGTAGATTCCCCCCCCCCATACACACACACATCTTTGATTTATGCATTATCCCTCCTGGATTCACAACTATCAAATTTCTTAACCAGTTCACTGTGGAAATCAGCTCCTACAATAATCTATCAGTGATGATCTAGATGATCACACTGGTTCCTATTAGCCTCGGAATCTATGTATCTATCAACTGTCACACACTTTCCCACAAAACAGTGGCAAATACTGGGCTATATTCTAGTGATAGTTCACAAAACTGAATATTACTACACACAAATGCACAAAAAGGCACCTAATGTGATTATTAAACTAGGCTTTTTTTTGGTGTTTAGATATTTTCACCTTTAACCGAGAAAAAGCATTTGGTACCAAATCCTCAGCTGGAGTAAACCAGCACAACTTCACTGACCTCAGTGGACCCATGCTTATTACATGAGCAGAGGATCAGGTCAAATAACTGCAAAATTCATGTTGGGGTGGGGAGGGACTAGACTATCTGAGCTGCTTGAAAATCACCTCACAGTTGCAGGGTAGGATTGCTCAGGGAAGGCAGCTAAAATGCATTGCATATAGTTTCTCTGAACAGGAGCAACATGTACACCTTGCTAGCACTTGCAATATATGTGCTAACCGGCTAAGGAAGGTGGCCACAGCCCACATCATTATACTGCATCCTGTGGAGAAAGCGTGTGGGTGCCAGTGCCAAGTGGTGTAGATTTGTTACTTTTAAGTTACTATATATATTTTTAATGTTAGATTTCATGTTTTAGATTTGCAGTGACCGGTAGTAAATGGTGAATGACAATACAAGGTAACCTGGCTCTTAACTTTTTGCACCATGGAACACTGGAATAAGTTTCATGGTTGAAAGGCTGACAGCAGCCTCTGTGCTTAATTTTTACTTTGTTAGTATACACCTATATCTGAAGAAGGGCAGCTTCTCAGAAACATATGCCCTCCATGTTTCTGGTGACTGGTCTCCAAAATGGGGTACGAAGTAGACAACCATGGGAAGTTCATGCAACACAGAAATCTGTCTGAAAAATAGTCGCTAGCCAACACATTAATCACAAGCTGCAACTGACTTTGAAAGGAATAGTTCACACTTCGAGTCTCATTGAGCTTACACTATAGCCGACAGAAATTGGTTGGCTAGTTGACTTTTAACACATATTCCATCTGAATCAGAGATCTAAATACAGAAATTTAATACTCAGTGATATCAGCTGGTGTTTGTCAATACCTTGGGGATTGTGGGCCTCAGAATCAATATATGGATCTCACTGATCCCAAAATGAAGTAATTTCATCTGGAACACAAAAAATGGATGGCATTTTTTTTAACTTATATTTCACAAACACATGTATGAAAGAATATCAAAATGAAAGGTACAACTATGAAAGGGAGAGAGGCTGCTGAATTAGATGGCAAGTCCATCAGAGAAGTGAAAGGCATGGCACATATGGTGCTTGCATTTCTATCAGTTCACTGAGAAGCAGACCACAAATGCTGCAATCTGTGATGCTAAATATGCAGTGTCACAGTGCGTATCATTCACTACACTGAGCTGGTGCCTCCTGATGGCCATCTTGGGGATAAGCTCAAGGCCAACACCCCAGTCTGCAGTCTGCACACTGTCATTTGATCTCCACCATTTGCCTGCAGCCCCTTTTGAAGCCCCAGGAACCACGATGTCCTCTTCATGGCTTGACCCTCTGGTTGTGTCACTATCTGTGTTCCCCCCTTCTGGGGGAGTTTAATGCCTAGTCCACCCACTTCCCCAGTGATGAGTGTGGGGGACCCAGGCCCACCCACTACTCCGGGTCCTGGCCCAGGGACTTTGTAGATGGCAACCACATGCTGTGTCCCCTCAACTCCTCAGTACTTTTCCCTGTGTCACTTCCCCATGGCCCAACCCCTTCGTTGCCCTTACCTCAGGTCCTCAGCATGCCAGTCCTAGCAGCCAGCTAGGAGCTCCCTCTTGCTCCCCTCTTCCTGTCCAACACTGCTCTGTCCAGGGTGCTAGCTTCCTTCTACTTGCAAGGCATCCAGTACTCCTTCCTTGTGCTCCAGGAAGTAACTGACCCTGTTCTGCTCTGCAACTCTTCTTATATGGGCCTGTCGGGCCCTGATAACCTGCTTCCTGCAGCTCCTCTCCTATTGTCTGTTTTACACAGTCTCCCTAGGGCTGCTTTTAAACCTTTCTCTGCCATTTTGGGGCAGATGCCCCTTCACATGCAGTATGTATGATGGTGAAGTAAATTACATTATTGAACAAATATATATTATGATTTTAACTAGATCTCAGAGAATCTCAAGCATTTTTGAGCATAATAGGCCAGATCCTACACTGGAGCTACACTGACTTAACCACCTGAGTATCTGGCTCAGTGCATTGTGTTTGCTTGTGATAGCACTATTTTGTCTTGCTTTCCATGAATATTCTAGGGCATGTGTTTACTAGCAAGCATGTTCATGGAAACAGTGAAGTGCACGTTATTGCAGAAAGCAACTTTAAAACTCATAAATTTGCACAAGAAACCTGATTGAGAGTTATTCTCATTCAAAATGCAGCAACAATACCAAGTAACTTGTCAGATGGAACTAGATAAACAATCAAATTAGATAATCACAATCAAAATACATGACACATTTAGGTATTGAATATTTACAATGAATTGCTTGTGAACAATCTACAGACCAAGAATTAGCCACAGAAGTTATTTGATTAATGACCACAAATAAGCTATAAGAAAAGTGTAAATTACTTGTAATAATTTGCAAACAGAAAGAGGCTAAATTTGTTTAATACAATCATCTGCTACAAATTATTCACTCACCTTTAAATTTAAACTGTCATAAGTTATGATTAAGATATGAAAATTGGTGATAATTCCTATATATAGGCTGTGCTTTTAATTAAATATTTTGGATTAGATATATGAGCTTTAATGTTTCAGTCAAACATTGTTTGTTTATTGACCACATAACTTTAGTTACAATTGCTATGTTTCTCCTGTTGGTTATGGTAATTAAATGGCTACGAAGTCCTTTCTTTGTTGGTCAGACAGAATAAGTCAAATGATAGGAACAAAAATGCAGAAGCAGAAATTTGTCTGGATTAAACACAGACAAAAATCTGGAAAAATGAAGTTCTGGAAATGATACCCGAATCTGATCAACACAGTGAAAAAATTAAGTGCAGAGTGTGTGATGACTTCTGGTTTCCTGGTCATGTGATTGACTGCATCTAAGTGTGTTGACATACATTCCATTTAAGTGTGAACAAAGAAGAGCACAATTTAGCCCTAAGGAGATCAATTATATGTTAAGGACAGTTTTGTTTCAGTGTAACACAATGTACTTCTGATTCTGAACTACTTAAAACAATTAAAAATCTAAAACTTGTAAAAACTCTTGGAATCTTTACTCATTGCTAAATTTTGGCATTGACTCTAATAGGAATCCGAAGAAGTGGGCTGTAGTCCACGAAAGCTTATGCTCTAATAAATTTGTTAGGCCTTGGCTACACTTACCAGCTAGTTCGACGGCTGGAAATCGAAGTTCTGGGTTCGACTTATCGCGTCTAGTCTGGACGCGATAAGTCGAACCCGGAAGTGCTTGCCGTCGACTGCGGTACTCCAGCTCGGCGAGAGGAGTACCGCGGAGTCGACGGGGGAGCCTGCCTGCCGCGTGTGGACCAAGGTAAGTTCGAACTAAGGTACTTCGACTTCAGCTACGTTATTCACGTAGCTGAAGTTGCGTACCTTAGTTCGAATTGGGGGGGGTAGTGTAGACCAAGCCTTAGTCTCTAAGGTGCCACAAGTACTCCTGTTCTTCTTTCTAATAGTTTGCCTGATAAGGCCTGCAACATTTGGCTGGTTGTATTTTAGGTACTGTGTGAGACACTTTCTGCATGTTATCTTAAGAATTTCTGTTAGTCATGCTGCAACAAAACATGGCAAGGCCCAAAGGATCAGCATGCAATGCCACTCTGGAAAGCTATGTGGTACAGTAATATATTTGGGTCATAGCTGCAGTAACAGTCAGCATCCACTAGATGGCAAAAGGATGAAATAGTTATACAAATATTTATGGACAAGTACACATGGGGTGAAAGGGTTGTTCTTACTGAGCCATGAATAATAGAAGACAATGCATACACATCTATAATATGTACAATATACGGAAAGTAACTGGGGGAGGGAGTAGCTATTTTAATTAATATTTAATTAAATGCACAGTCTATATATAGGATAGAACAAGAAGCAATGGGCTTAAACTGCAGCAAGGGAGGTTTAGGTTGGACATCAGGAAAAAGTTCCTAACTGTCAGGGTGGTTAAACATTGGAATAAACTGCCTTGGGAGGTTGTGGAATCTCCATCCCTGGAGATATTTAAGAGTAGGTTAGATAAATGTCTATCAGGGATGGTCTAGACAGTATTTGGTCCTGCCATGAGGGCAGGGGACTGGACTCGATGACCTCTTGTCATAACTATAAAGGGAAGGGTAATAGCTGTCCTGTGTACAGTACTATAAATCCCTCCTGGCCAGAGACTCCAAAATCCTTTTCCCTGTAAAGGGTTAAGAAGCTCAGGTAACCTGGCTGGCATCTGACCTAAAGGACCAATAAGGGGACAAGATACTTTCAAATCTTGGGGGGGGGGAAGGCTTTTGTTTGTGTTCTTTGTTTGGGAGTGTGTTCGTTCTCCGGGAATGAGAGGGACCAGACATCAATCCAGGTTCTCCACATCTTTCTAAACAAGCCTCTCCTATTTCAAACTTGTAAGTAAATAGCCAGGCAAGGTGTGTTAGTTTTCCTTTGTTTTTCTCAACTTGTAAATGTACCTTTTACTAGAGTGTTTATCTTTGTTTGCTGTACTTTGAACCTGAGACTAGAGGGGAGTCCTCTGAGCTCTTTAAGTTTGATTACCCTGTAAGGTTAATTTCCATACTGATTTTACAGAGATGATTTTTACCTTTTTCTTTAATTAAAAGCCTTCTTTTTAAGAACCTGATTGATTTTTCCTTGTTCAAGATCCAAGGGGTGGATCCTGACTCACCAGGAGTTGGTGGGAGGAAGGAGGGGGAATGGTTAATTTCTCCCTGTTGTAGATCCCAAGGGGGGTTGGAACTGATTCACCAGGAGTTGGTGGGAGGAAGGAGGGGAATGGTTAATTTCCCCTTGTTTTAAATCCAAGGGGTTGGATTTGTTTTCACCAGGGATTTGGTGAAGGTTTTTCAAGGTTTCCCAGGGAGGGAATCCATTGAAAATGGTGGCAGCCGAACCAGAGCTAAGCTGGTAATTAAGCTTAGAAGTTTTTCACGCAGGCCCCTACATTTGTACCCTAAAGTTCAAAGTGGGGATCTCAGTCCTGACACCTCTCGAAGTCCCTTCCAGTCCTAGAGTCTATGAATCTATGAATCTATTTTAGATGTGATTCCAACTAACAGGGAGGAAATAGTTGCAATTCTGAAGGTTGAAGGCTATTTGGGTGAAAGTGATCATGAAATGATTGATTTCTTGATTCCAAGGAAAAGAAGGAGTTAGAGCAGCAGAATAAGGATTATGGATTTCAAAAAAGCAGACTTTAACAAACTCGGAGAACTGGTAGATAAGATCCCATGTGAAGAAAATATTCACAAAGAGACAATATTAAAGATGCAACAGCAAACTATCCAAAGGTGAAAGAAAGATAGGAAGAATAGTAAGAGACCAATATGGCTCCATCAGGATTTCTTTGAAAATCAAAAAGGAATCCTACAAAAAGTGGAAATATGGACAAACTGCAAAGGACGAGTACAAAAGAACAGCACACGCATATAGGGACAAAATCAGAAAGGCAAAGGCACCAAATCAGTTACACCTACCAATGGAACCTAAAAGGCAATATGAAAAGGGTCTATAAATGCATTAGGAGGAAGAAAAAAATGAAGGAAAGTGTAGGTCCTCTACTTGGCAGGGACAACATCAGGCTAATAACAGACAACATGAGGAGGGCTGAGGTGTTTAATGACTATTTTGCTCCAGTCTTCAAGTCAGCAGCATCTCATAAAGTTCATCTTAGTATACTTAAGGAACTAGCTGAAACAATCTCAGCACCATTAGTGATTATATTTGAGAACTCAGAGGATGGGTGAGGTCCCAGAGGAATGGAGATGGGCAAACACAGTACCTAGTTTTAAAAAGGGGGAAAAAAGAGGACCCAGGGAATTATAGACTAGTCAGCCTAACTTTAATATATGGAATGATACTGGAACAAATTATTAAGCAAAAAATGTATAATCACCTAGATGATAATAGTGGATATAAGGAATAACCAACACAGATTTGTGAAGAACAAATTATGCCAAACCTAATTTCTTTCTTTGACAGGGTTACTGGCCTAATGGATGAGGGGAAGCTGCAGACATTAAATATATCTTGATTTTTAGTAAGGCTTTTTGACACAGTCTCAAATTACATTCTCATGAGCAAACTAGGGAAAGTGGTTTAGAAGGTTTACTATAAGGTGGTTGCAAAATTGGTTGAAAGACTATACTCAGAGTAATCATCAGTGGTTTGCTGTCAAACTGGGAGGCACATCTAGGGGAGGGTCAGTCCTGTGTCCAATACTATTCAATATTTTCATTAATGACTTGAATAATGGAGTGGAAAATATGCTATAAAATTTGCAGATGACATCACCTCTGATGGATTGCTCTAGCACTCTGAAAGACAGGAATCCAAAACAACCTTGATAAATTGGAAAATTGGTCTGAAACCACTGCAATGAAATTCAACAAGGATAAGTGCAAAGAACTAGTTAGGAAGAAAATAATCAAATGCACAGCTACAAAATGGGGAATAACTGGCTATGGACTAGATGACCTCTTGAGGTACCTTCCAGCCATACATTTCTATGGTTCTACGATTAGAATTGCCCACGCAACCTTAACTCTGGCATTTCCTAACTTTTGAGTGCTTGATTTTGCAACCTTAACATTGTTTTAACATAGTTTGTGTGTAATTCATAAATATGTTTAATGAACCCAAGACTAACATCCCTTCCTTTAGCAAGGAAGACAAGACATCTCCATCCCCAACTCACTACATTGTCATCTATCATCATTCTTTGTGCTGTACTGTGTTGGTACTTAAAAAAAAAGAAATGCCCATTGCCTTACATAGATTATAAGATTTGTATTTTGCATACTTCAGTATTTTCAGTATTCAAGGTATTTCCTATAGTAGGGATTGGGAAACACTAGAGAACACTTCAGATTATATCTATTTATCTATTTATTTTATATATTTATTTGTGACGTTTTTCAGAACCATCACTATTATGATCCTTGGGTGACTTCTCCGTTTATATGATAACATTAATCTTCATGCCAATTTGAATACCTTTTTCAAATACATATTGAGACACTGCTTTAAGTGCTTTCCTGAAATCTAGATATATTACTTCTGCTGATTTCCTCTGTATGCTAATTTTGTAGTTTTTAAAACAATCAATTAACTTTGTCTGGCATTAGTTTAGGGAATGGAATGGATCACAATTGGCATTCACCATCATAAGGGCTTACTGGTCACATAACTAACAAATGTGAACACTTCCAGGACGCGTTCAGTGCTATGGCTGCAATTTTCTATTTCTTTGTAGGACTTTTCCTCATGCATGCAGTTCTTCTATAAATACCAAGCCAATGCATCAGGTTCAGATTTAAGATTCTGCAGCAAGACAATCAATCTGTGCTCAGCAAGCAATAAACACACAGTGCTCTGGCCAGATGTGCAGGGAAGTGCTTACAACACCCCCCTGCCGTAGATTGATTATTCTGAATGGAAATTGTGAAAATGGCACATCACATACCCTGTTTCTTACCCACTTCATTTTCTTGGTCTCTCAGGAAAAAAATATTCCTCAGTATACCCTGCAATAATATTGCACCACATTGTCTGAACAACAAAATAAAAGAGAAAGCTAACAAAGAACCCAACGTACAGTAGTTTAGTTAGATATGGTACAGCATATGCAATTTATATTGTTAATGACCTACTACTTAATTCTCAAATGTTAATGCATATATAGAAGCCTGGCAAAAGTGGAGACAGTTCAGAAATTTGCAGCAACCAGTGGAAGATGCCATTGACCCAAAATTGTGCTCCTAAAGGAAAACACAATACAGATGCTCCCCGACTTACGCAAGCGTTCCGTTCCAGAACATCTTGCGTAAGTCGGGAACATATCTCCAACAATTATACACACACATAAAAAAGCTTACAGGACTTTTTCCGTAAGTGCGGATTTCCATAAGTCGGGTTTGCGTAACCCGGGGAGCATCTATATATGATTTCCTATAGAAAGCTTCCTTTGCTTGCCTACTACTAACACAATCATTAATAGTATGAATTCTACCTTTGACTTGTTATCTTTAATAATCACTCAGTGCTGAGGACCCAATTCTGATGTGATTCACACCAGTGTACAAAAATATCACACTTAACCTTCAAACATTTTTAGATACTTTGGTTTCAGTATGGCATTGTGATAAATCATAATAGTTATGTTTTCATTGCATCCCCTTGATACTGAACTGTATGGGGCCAAGTATATCCTCCAGAGTCACTGAAGTTACACCAAAGAAGGCAAAGAAAATCTGAAAATAATTGGCTTGAAATAGCCATTTGTACAAAAAAAAAAAAAAAAAAAAAAGCATTCATAGACTTGGCCTTAACAAATATAATAGTTTAGTGTGTTATATATGAGGCCTAATTTCCTCCTCATAGTTACCAGTTTTACAAGAACAGACTTAAATTAGGTTATTTCTAGGGCTGTTGATTAATCAGTTAACTCACGCGATTAACTAAAAAAAATTAATCGCGATTAATTTCACAGTTAAACAATAGAATGCAAATTGAAATTTATTAAATATTTTGGATGTTTTTCTACATTTTCAAATATATTGATTTCTATTACAACATAGAATACAAAATGTACAGTGCTCACTTGATATTATTTTTATTACAAATATTCGCACTGTAAAAATTATAAACACAAGAAATAGTAATTTTCAATTCACCTCATACAAGTACTGTAGTGCAATCTCTTTATCGTGAAACTGTAACTTACAAATTTAGATTATTTTTTGTTACATAACTGCACTCAAAACCAAAACAATGTAAAACTTTAGAGCCTACAAGTCCAGTCAGTCCTACTTCTTGTTCAGCCAATTGCTAAGACAAACAAGTTTGTTTAATTTTACTGGAGATACTACTGCCTGCTTCTTATTTACAATGTCACCTGAAAGTGACAACAGGCATTCGCATGGCACTTTTGTAGCTGGCATTGCAAGGTATTTATGTACCAGATACACTAAACATTCGTATGCTTCTTCATGCTTTGGCCATCATTCCAGAGGACATGCTTCCATGCTGATGATGCTCATTAAAAAAATAATGCATTAATTACATTTGTTACTGAACTCCTTGGGGGAGAATTGTATGTTTCCTGTTCTGTTTTTCCTGCATTCTGCCATATATTTAATGATATAACAGTCTTGGATGATGACCCTGCACATGTTCTTTTTAAGAACATTTCACAGCAGATTTGACAAAATGCAAAGAAGGTACCAATGTGAGATTTCTAAAAATGTCTCCAGCACTCGACCCAAGGTTTAAGAATCTGAAGTGCCATCCAAAATCTGGTAAGCACAAGGTGTGGATCATGCTTTCAGAAGTCTTCAAAGAGCAACATTCTGATGAGGAAACTACAGAACCTGAACCATCAAAAAAGAAAATCAACCTTCTGCTGGTGAAATCTGACTCAGATGTTGAAAATGAATATGCATCGGTCCACTCTGATTTGGATCGTTATTGAGCAGAACTCATCATCACCATGGACATATGTCCTCTGGAACAGTGGTTGAAGCATGAAGGGACATATAAATCTTTAGTGCATCTGGCACATAAATATTTTGCAATGCCAGCCACTACAGTGCCATGTGAACGCCTGTTCTCACTTTCAGGGGATATTGTAAACAAGAAGTGGGCAGTATTAGCTCCTGCAAATTGTAACCAAACTTGTTTGTCTGAGTGATTGGCTGACCAAGAAGTAGGACTGAGTGGATTTGTAGGCTCAAAAACAAAACAATGTAAAACTTTAGAGTGCAGTTATTTTTTTGTAATACATAATTCTACATTTGTAAGTTCAACTTTCATGATAAAGAGATTGTACTACAGTACTGGTATTAGGCAAACTGAAAAATACTACTACTTTTGTTTTTTACAGTGCAAATATTTTAAATAAAAAATATAAAGTGAGCACTGTACAGGTTGTATTCTATGTTGTAATTGAAATCAATATATTTGAAAATGTAGAAAACATCCAAAAATATTTAAATAAATGGTATTCTATTGTTTAACAGCACGATTAATTGTAATTAATTTTTTAATCACGTGACAGTCCTAGTTATTTCTGATATGTTCTGGTGTAAGTGAGAAGAGAATCTGGCTCAACTTGTTTATTACCCTAACAGCTGTAATATATTTCAAGCAGCAGTGTATTGCTGTATGTTTGAATGGCTAATATTATTTCATTTTGGTAAGCAGACCCTACCCAAGGTAAATACGGAGTCCCTGGAAATATGGCATATGGAATATCTGTAGCCTAATGATAATCATATATGCACTGATATTGTGGGCCCAGTCACTCAAACTAACACTTTCATTTTATTAGTTATATTTCTGACATGACAGAAGCTTCAAACAAAAATGTTGGCAGTTTTTCTTCAGCAGAAATCAACCTGATTGCATCTCTCATATTTGGACATCCTTGTCACTGTTATTCAAACATGGAGGGCTCAAGTGTCAGGTAGGAACTCAAGCAAAATGATTTAAGGGGAAATTATTACTTACTTCAGAAAAAGTGGTTCTAAATTTCTTTAAGAAGATTAATACTTTCCTCATTAACTTTCTGGTTGTGATTTCAAAGCACATGAGCTCTACCTCTTTCAGAATATAAGCAGCCAACTTTAAAAAGAAAATAAATATATCTTCAAATCTTCCGTGCAACTTTCCTAGTTCTCTACAACCATCATATACAATATGAGGCTAAATGGTACTCATCTAGGCCTTTCAAAGTATATTTCATTGTTTAATGCTCAATGGATATCCAGAGATCGTTTTTGTAAAAGGTTGAACCTCCATAGACACATACTGACATGTAGCACACATTGGGTTAATAAAATCTATTATAACAATTTTGGGGGAACATGAAATTCATAATAGATTAATTCCTTAGCACAGATAACCGCTACCCAATTTAACACCTCAATTAAGCTGCACTGTATGTGGCTGGAGCTTTTGAATAAAGATGATGAGATCTGATTAACTTTAGCTTAGCTGCAATACAAAATTTTATTAGATATCAGATTCAAAACAGAAATATCCTTAGAACTAACCATTTTATTTTTAGTAAGTGATCGCCCTCTGACTCCAATTTTTGATTCCTGGCACTACTCCCAGTTTGGAAACTTTTATTGAAAGATTTATATGTCTTTGAGGCAAGTTAATAAGATACAGACTTATATTAAATCAGCCATTTTAAAAGTGGAAGTGGCTGCATGTTTCTCTAAAACACATCTAGTTAAGGCACTCTCAGTTGATAGAGCTGTCAGTAAAGGGTTAGACATCAATTACTGTATACTTATGCTGCCCTGTGGGCTTAGATCCATGACTTACTAGTAATTTTATTGACATCTGTCTAGTGAGCTCTGGCAGTTGAAAATTGACCCATTGCATCATCCAGGTACAACACAATATTATATCATCTCTTTGTTACCAAGTTTGGGATTATCCTGATAATATAGCTAAAACTGGATACGAAATTATATTTCCTTAATATGAATTTGTTTTATTGTCACCTTTCAAGCAAATTCTTATTCAATATGCATTGCAGAGTTAAACAACAAATAATAAAGAAAGAATGAGAAAGAGAATAGCCATGGAGAAAATATATGTTTTTGATGAAATTAGAAAAGTAATGGACAGTTAATTAGGGTAACATAAGTCAACATCACTGATTGAATCTTGGTCTAACTGAACAATATTCAAGTAACTCAAGTCAGTTCTTTGTACTGTGTCCACCTAATTACTGACCCATATAGTTCATAGGTGGTCATTTTATTCAAGAGCTGTTAGTTAACTGTAATCAGAATCAAGCATAGGACAACATAGTTGCTCTCAAAGATGCTGGCTTTGCTCGATTTTACATCAGAAATCAGGATTTTAAGGATTTAAATTACCGCATTCTATGCTAGATTCTGATACCTTTACTTGTATTAAGTAGCTTCCTATTCCACAAGAGGTTTATTCATCATGAATACGAGTTACAGAATCAGAAAGACAAAGAACTTCTCCACCCTGGAGTCTTCGCCCATCTTTAGAAATGAATTGAAAATTAACCATCTTTTGACGTTCTGAAATACTTAGATTTTTGGGGGGCCTCTATTTTCTGCTCAGGACAAGAATCAGAGTTATTGTACCAAAATACAGTGGAAGAGCCTGTTCTTTTGGTATTTACCGCTTGGATTGGAACAAGAAGCATCATCGAGCCTGCAGCTCATGTGATTCCCATTCCAGTTTTGCAACTCAAGAGGCTCACGTATAGGTAAAGCTTTGGATGAGCACCTGAACCTTTGGATTCCAATCTTAATGGAATCCTGATTCCGAATTTATTAAGAATCACCCATCCCTTAAAATCCTGAAATCCTTTTGAAGGTCTAACTTTAATTTTGAAAGAAAGTAAAAAATGTACAATTGAAGCAGCACATCCATCCTCACATGCTCCATTTAATCTCTATGTTGTTAAAAACCTCCCACATTTGCTACAATGCACAACTACCAAAAAAAATGCACCAGGAAGAAGTGTTATATGATTTGATACTTTTTATGATATCACAATGGAGAGTATTATCAAAGTTAATGGGGGTTAATTTAAATGGAAATTGAGGAGGACATTCTGGCCCCACTGAAATCAATAGGAGCTTTGCCAATGTATTCAATAGGGCCAGGATTTCACCCTAAGTGCCCAAATCCTTTAGCCAACTTTGAAAATCTTAACCAGAATGAAAGGGCTTACTTTAGGAAGTTATGTTGCTTGTGGGCTTCATGGCAGAGAATCCAGCTTTTCCAACCTGAGGGAGTGTTGTGGAGCTGGAATAGCAGCCACAGGACCTCCAGGTGCTGGCCACCAAAAAAATGATATTGTCTCCAAAAATCAGCCCAATAAATACAGAGTGTATGCATTACATGGCTTCTTTTCCTCCTCCTCCCCCTCTCTTGCTCGGTCTCATTACTTATGGTTTCTGGTAACAGTATAAACCATGAGAGAGAAAGCAAATAGTCTGAGTGTGTCACAAGTGCCCTATGGTAAAAATATAACCTTATATGTACAATTTGGGTCACATGTGTCTGGAGAAATCAAAAGAAGATAATTAGAAAATGCTGATGATGTTGCTTTGGCTTCGGACATCCTACTCGTTCTGTTGGTGCAGCACAGCGCTCCATCAACATGAAGCATCACATTTGCATACAGTGTGTTACCTGAAAGCAAGAAGACCATCTTATACCTCTTCTGGTTTCATTTTGTAATTGAGTACTTCTCTACCTCTTTCATGTAACACCTTAATACGTTTCTATCACCATCTCTTTTTATGCAGTTGATCTCTAACAAATTTCTCACTCAGACCCTCTGATTAAAAAAATGGATGCCTCTGAAGACATTGTTCTGCTTTGCTGTGGAGTAAATGTAATTTTTTGAAAATTAGAGTTCTTACATCTTGCTGTTATATCATTGTTTTATACTTATTATGCCAAAAGGATAAAATATTAAAAGTGTATCATTTAGAGGGCTATAGTATGCACAATGTTGTGACCATGTATTAAATGTATTTTATAGAATAAAATGGACACATATTAGGCAGAAATGCAACTGATAATCATGCTATCAAGTAAAATTGTAATGGCCAGAAGACTCATTAAATCTATAACTTGTCTAACCCAAAAGGATGTGAAACGTAAAAAGGGGGAAAATATCTGATTTCTGCATAATATATTTATATATATATATTAAAGAAAATCCATGAAAAAGAACATGAAATACCTTTAGATTAATTATCAGCTGCTCTCCATATTTTAAATCCCCCATTTTCTCATATGACCTACAGCTGTGTTAAAAAGCTGTTGAGTAAAATTTTCAGAAGTGTCTAAGTGACTTAAGAGCCTGCAACTCATTAAAAGTTAATGGGACATAAGCTCCTAAATCACTTCTGAAAATGGGACAATGGTTCCTAAGTAATTTAAGACTGCTTTTGAAAATGTTACCCACTGTCACTAACAACCATCTCCGTGAAATAATAAGGCTCAATTCATTTCAATAAATATTTTGTTATTTAGGCTGGGATTTTGCATGCTTAATTTCTTTAGGCTTCTTCTCACTAGGCAGATTCAGTTTGTATATCACCAGGAATTTACTCTGCTCTGATTGTAGTCATATGTTTGGGACTAATGTGACTGTAACACCTTCTGTGACTATTTCTAGTATAGAAAATGTAGCCCATTTCTTCCATCACAATTAGCTACACCTTGACCTGACTTGTTAATTGTTTAGATTATTGTGCTTACTTTTGTAACCTTCATAGGGTAAGCTGATGACAGTGACATATAGGTGGAGTTGGCAAGAGATGCTGAGGTATATCGTGGATTATCAATTATAGAACAGGCTCCTCTATGGGGGTTTGAGGTACTGCCAAGTCTTTAGAGTTTTAAGTTCTCTGGTGGATATTTGTGTGTGTTAACTATCTAAGTTTAAGGCTAAGCATAGTGGGGTATCTAATCCCAGTTTGTGTTTTAGCAATTGTGGGTTCAAATACGTCTGTTGTATTAAGATTATTTTTATAAAGGGGTAATGTATACTTTTAGGTATGACAGCTGAGTAGGTTAATTTACTGGAGGCTAAGACATACATTTGATCACTGTAAGTAATGTCAGAAATGCCATCCTATGCCCCACCCCTCCAACAAGATCATTTGGTTTTGTTTAAGGTAGCAGCAGCAGTGCATTTTAGGCAACTCTGCCATTTTACCAAACTAAGGAATAATACTGTCCCCTCTCTCCTTCCTCTGCTCTGGATGACCCTAGATATAGGGATCTGGTGCAGTGCTCTCACTGGAGTGTAGTGACTAGAATTTGGGGAGGCCACAGTGTGGGCTTGTACTGCAACCTCAAGCAGTGAGGCTTTGAGCAGGAAGAGGCAGGGGAGGGCCAGGGCCAGTGGCAGGAAAGCAGAAGAGAATCTTACAAATGTAGCCTCAGGGCTGCAGTCATATCCAGTGACTAAGTTCCACTGCCACTCCTTAGCCTGGGGAAATAGGTCCAGTTATTAGGTGTTGGTGTGAGTATGAGGGGAGAACACGAGCCTCTGATTTCAGCTCTGTCAGTAATACTGGGAGCTGCTGCATGCCTAGCACTCGTTAAAATCATGCCACCTATGTAAGTGTCTACATGTGGATTGAGTAGCCTAATTTTGGACACCCGTTTTTTAAAAAAGACTAGGGTGTAATTTATTGTCATGATAGTCCAATTATACTTGTCTTGCTTGAAACTGAATTGAAATATGCCCAGAAAAACTGGTTGTCTATGAAATTATTGAGCATTTTGTTTAATTGTCCCAGTTTTGCCTAGCCTTTCTCCTTACCTTCCTCTTTTGGAGATCTCAAAACGCTAAAATGGACAAAAAAGAAATTGAAAGAGCAACAAATCTGGGAAGATAACAGATTTCTAGTTGGTTGTAAGGAAAGCAAGGAGGTTGATGGTAGATAGATATTCCATTGCTTAATTAACAACAAAAGAGATTCAGAACATGCTGGAGATCTCACAGCAGTATTTATTCCATAGTTTTGGTTAAGTTTGATAGTTAGTGGAACAACTTGGCTGGCTGGTAACAATGTCCTGCAGAAATATAACATCAAACAAGATTAGAATAGTACTTTGCATTTGTAGGGTTTGGACCTCCTTTCACTTACACCCCTGAAGTAAATGGAATTATACTGATGTAAACCTATATGAGAGGAGAATTAGACCCATATATGCTTAACACCTTTCATCTGAGGATCTCAAAGCTCTTTATAGACATTAATAGCGCTGTAGCACAGCGTGCCGACTCACCGCCACGGTGCCTCCTGCTGGTTACATCAGGAATTAGCTCTTCCAGCTCCAGAGTGCCTTCTGCTGTCCGGTGTTTCTCCTGCTGTCGCTACTCGTCTTACCACTGGCGTCAGTGTAGGCCCCATGTCCCCTGTCGCCCGTGGTGCCCCTTCTCTGGGGTAGTTCTCTGCAGCCGTGCCCTCAGACTCAGGGGTCCTCCCCTCCCTGGGGAACCCCAATCCCCTAATCCCACGTCATCTCAGTGACCCACTGCGAGTCTTCATCTAGCTCCATTCCTCAGGGGCAAACTGAAGTTTGATGTGGCCACTCATCATCGGCAAGAGGGTTGGACCAGCTGCCTCTTCCTTCCCTGGCTGCTTCCCCATAGCCGCAGTACCTCCTCAGGCCTTGGAAGCTAAGCCTCAGCCGGGGAGGTCGCCAGGCTGGAGCTCCTCAGATCCTCTTGCTCTCCCCAGCACTGCTCTGTCCAAGGTACCTCCTTCTACTTGCAGGCAGCCAAGGGCAGGTCTTCATTACAGGGTGGGGGGGTCGATTTACCCCGCTGTGAGGACGGCGGCAAAATCGACCTCCGCGGCTCCCCGTTGACGGCGCTTACTCCCACTTCTGCTGGTGGAGTAAGAGCATCGATTCGCGGATCGATTGTCGCGTCCCGAGGAGACGCGATAATTCGATCCCCGAGAGATCGATTTCTACCCGCCGATTCAGGCGGGTAGTGTAGACCTAGCCCAAGGCTGGAAAGAGATGGCTAGCCTTCTGACCCTGTAGCCCTTTTATAGGGCCCAGCCTGGCCCTGATTGGCTGCCTCCCAGCCTTCTCTGATTGGCTCTCAGCCCCAGCCCTCCCCAAGGGCTGGCTTTTAACCCCTTCGGAGATGGAGCAGGGTGACTGCCTTCCAGCATGCCTACAAAGTAGACATTTTGTAGCCAATTTACAGATGGGTAAGATTTGTCATAGAATGGTTAAATGGTTTGTCCAAGGTCGCACAGTGAATTATTAGCAGAGCTGGTGAGTCATGACTTTCAGATTAGTAGTCTAGCTACTTGGCCATACTCTTCTATTACTGCTATTAAAATTAACAGAACAGGACAGAGCTGATTCACAGGTGGTGTATATTACACATAGAGGAGTTGCTGTACATCTGTGAAGCACTGTCAGGTGAATTTTCACACATGCAGTAAAAGGGTGGGTTGTAAACCCATTTTTCACCTTTTTATACCCTCTTGCTAGTTGTTATCCTTTCTATAACCCCATCTCTCCCGTGTGCAAGGTACACTGACCTGCAGATGGGTAGCTGTGTTAGTCTGTAACCATATCAGTCTCTCCAGTGCATCATCAAGGATCTACAACCTATTCTGAAGGATGATCCCTCACTCTCACAGACCTTGGGAGACAGGCCAGTCCTCGCTTACAGACAGCCCTCCAACCTGAAGCAAATACTCATCAGCAACTACACACCACACAACAGAAATACTAACCCAGGAATCAATCCCTGCAACAAACGCCATTGCAAACTCTGTCTGCATATCTATTGAAGGGACACCATCATGGGACCTAATCACATCAGCTGCACCGTCAGGGACTCATTCACCTGCACATCTACCAATATGATATATGCCATCATGTGCCAGCAATGCCCCTCTGCCATGTACATTGGCCAAACCAGACAGTCTCTACGCAAAAGATTAAATGGACACAAATCAGACATCAAGATTTGTAACATTCAAAAACCAGTAGGAGAGCACTTCAAGCACCCTAGGCACTCAATAACAGACTTAAAAGGGGCCATTTTTCAACAAATAAAACTTCAAAAACAGACTTCAACATGAAACTGCAGAACTGGAATTAATTTGCAAACTTGACACCATCAAATTAGGCCTGAATAAAGACTGGGAGGGCTGGGTCACTACAAAAAATAATTTTCCCTCTGTTGATACTCACACCTTCTTGTCAACTGTTGGGAATGGGCCACATCCACCCTAATTGAATTGGCCTCGTTAGTACTGACCCACTTGGTAAGGCAACTCCCATCTTTTCGTGTGCTGTATATTTATACCTGCTTACTGTATTTTTCACTCCATGCATCTGATGAAGTGGGTTATAGCCCACGAAAGCTTATGCCCATATAAATGTGTTAGTCTCTAAGGTGCCACAAGGACTCCTCATTGTTTTTACTGACCTGTAGATGTTTAACTTATGCCAACTTTTGAATCACCTGTGAATTTGGCCCAGTTATGTTTATGGGCCTATTCAATGCCTACTGAAGTCAATGGGAGACTTTCCAGTGACTTCAATTAGCTTTGGTTTGGGCCCTGAGTCATGTGTTAACCAAACAATTAGTAAAGTTACTCTCTTCAACTAATTAAACTGCATAAAGATTATGGGCCAAATTCTGATTTTATTGAAGTCAACATTAGAACTCAAATGGAATTAGGATTTGGTCCTAAGTAAATAAGAGATGAAAAGTAAAAAGAACTGCAACATTCTTCTATATATTACTAGTGCTACATTCTGCAACTCCTGTGGAGCTGGCATGAATTTCAAAGCACTGGCCAAGCTATTTTCCCTGTCCTTTGCAGAAAAATCACTAAGGATTTGTTTCTGTCAGTGTCTGAGAAGATTCTACTAACTTTGTTTCTGCCCTTAGCAGAGATAATTTGCACTCCTAAAATGTTTGAAACTTCTCCAAGTCTTTTTTTAAAATGTCATGTAAAGTAGTTGCTGACTCTGCCTCCTTTTTCAGCTGCACACCCTTGAGGTGTGTTACTGAGGCTGTGAAGTTGGATATGTTAGGTGCAGAGTTTATGAATATGAAAAGCAAGAAATTTGCATGATTGTGGTGTATCAGCCATTGAAATTCTTTCTTGTTTGAGCACAAAGTGTGTATCAGTGCATGAAACATTTAATTAATGAACACTAAATCTTTAAAACAAAAACTTGAGAAGAAAAGAGAAAAGTAGGATTTAACTTCTAAATGCATTTCATTTTCAGGAATCTTTAAAAATCATCTCTGAAGATCCAGTGTCAATACCACTGCAGCTTCAAAACTCATTTCTGCTGCCTTTTGCACTGTTTTAAACTTTTACTTCTAAAATCAAAACAAGGGAACGTAACCTTCCGTTTGTAGTTTCTCTTTTATAAAATGAAAGACTTCAAGGCTTCAAATGGCATGAGGGCAGCAATTATGCCATCCAAACCCACCATGACAGAATTCTAGGAATAATGGCATAGCAGCCTAGAAAAAAGGCAAAAATACTTATCCGAGGTAGGTGAGGTTTTATTCTATTTACTTCATACCTCTTTCATGGGTTCTCAAGGTGATGAAAATGAACTTACTGTTAACTTTCCTTTGAGACAATGAACATCAATTAATGTTCCATAAATTAAATAATTGAAGTTAACGTGTTGGTTATGCAACTTCATAACAGCCTTTTCTATCCATTAGCAATGTTCAGTTTGTACTCACACTAGGAAATGGGAGAGGATAGCTCAGTGACTTGCATATTGGCCTGCTAAATCCAGGGTTATGAATTTAATTCCTAAGGAGGCCATTTAGGGAACTGGGGTAAACATTTGTCTGGGGATTGGTCCTGTTTTGAGCAGGGGGTTGGACTAGATGACCTCCTGAGGTCCCTTCCAAGCCTGATATTCTATGATTCTATGAAATGTAATGTGTATATACATATATTCTAATATTTGGATTCTGCAAATCTAGACATGCTGTTACCGTCTGATCCACAGCTAGGGTGTATAATATGATATTTGATATTAGCTACCCTACAGAGTCATGGTCATATTTTGGATGTGACTGTTAGAAGTACAGTACAACTGCTGGAATACTGTGTTTGGAGGTAACTTTACAGAACATAACCATTCACTAGAGGCTCAAGTCTGTTCTCTTTACTCAAGCCAAATTGCCCCTAAACTCATTGGGAAGTTTGATAGCAGTATGGCATGTAGAATCAAGTGCAATAACTTTACAGAGAAAGGCAACCCCTTATTACAAACGTTACTACTGTCTTCTATAACAATGGTGTAAAATGCAGAAGACATCACCTTGGCTTTCTTCAGTCATGTAATACACCTTTGGACATGATACGCATGAAAACACAGGCCACTAAAACTGAGTGCATCTGAAGATTTCTCAACCTATCATTTTAAATAGAATTACTTTAAAAAAAAACCCCAAAAACATAACTTGCAAAGGTACTGTGGTCACCATTAAAAACAATTACCACTATTTCCAGTCCCAGATATGGGGGGATACTGTTGGCAAAATGATTTCTTCTATACTTTTTTATGGCTGTTTACAGAATCTGAGGCAGTATATGTTTGAAGGAATGTTGTATCATGGCTTAAGTCTTTTTTTTTTCTTTTTGGCCTCTTTTTTAAACTTAGCTTTGCTATGAGGAACTAGCACATTGCAAGAAAAATCTTTCAGTGTCGAGGTCTCCAACTGAACGAACTAGTTTGAATAAAAACTGAGTTGAATTTAAACTTTGAGGTTTGAGAAAGTTTGGCTGAACTATATCTAATGAAATTCATTTTAACACTCCCATCACACTCTTAAGTTTTGATTAGCTACCAGAAGGAAAACAGTTCTTGTGATTTTTCAACTAGTTCCAGACAGATGCAAGCAATACTGGAAATATTATGTAAAAACCTACACAAGTCATGTGAGTTTTCCATGTGATTTACAGATCAAAGGGATACACACAAGTTTTAGATTAACAAAATCAAACCTTTTTGGATCATGTTTATGCATGACAACAAATAACACTTAAAATTGAAAATGTAAGACCTCAGTTTATGCTTTTTTTTTTGTTTCTTTGTTTCTGAGGTTGCTATTGGCTTGAACTGTGAGAATTTGTTTACTCCTTTGTCCTTAATGTGGTGTATTCATCATGTTCTGGATACCTACATGCCCTAATTCCTTCCTTCAAATACAAAATCTTATCAGTACCTGGAATATACTGGACTAAAACCACTACTGTAACTTCACTGACTGCAGGGACAATTTGACCTAGTATAATTTCACTTGTTATGACCTATTATAAAAACTAGGCCATATGTACTCCTTCAACCAATAGGACTTACATCTGACAATAGGATTCCTGGGTCCTCTGGCTGGGAATTCATTAAAAATCATTGCAGGTTCTCTGCTTATGGAGCAGACTGGAAATTCTGTGGTACTTTCATGAAAAAGGAGGTTTTTAATTAATTAAATATGAAAATGAATAATACCATCAATACATCAATCCTACATTACTTATTTTGATATTAACTTCAATTTATTTTACCTTGTCACCACACTTTCTTTCTGGATATCCCAAAAATAGAGGTATTGATAAGGCATAACTGTGTTACAGAAGTTGTCAGGGATGGAACTGAAGGTTTTGGCAGCTGTGAAATTGGGACTTTTGGTGCCCCGCTATGGAGTGGGAAACGGTTAGGAACTGTAGGACAGCTACATTAACTGAATTTTGTTTTCAGTAGTCAAGTGTGAAATAGAGTTGATATTAAAGTCATCTTAGCTTTCAGACTTAACCCAATGAGGTAAATGGGACAATTCACAGCTCTCAAAGCTATTGTTGCAGACTCTCTGCCGATTCATTGGGTATGTCTACACTGCAATGAAAACCTCCCAGCTGGCCCATGCCAGCTCACTCGGGCTCACAGGGCTCAGGCCGCAGGGTTATTTCATTGCAGTGTAGACTTCGGAGCTCGAGCTGGAGTGAACACATGACCTAAGTTTTAAGTGTGGACCAGGCCTAACTGGGTAACATAGCTGCGGTGCCCAGGGGTCTCCACAAAAATCCACATCTCTAAGTGCCAGAGGTATGCTGACCTGACTCCTGGTGTAGATTCAGCTAGATGGGTCTTCCGTTGACCTAGCCACTGTTGCTTAGGGACACACCCATCACTGTGGTCTTTGCCTACACCACAGGTTTACAATGGCATAGTTACAACACCATAGCTAGTCCACTACCAGCACTTGTAGTGTAGACATGACTTTGTCTAACATTACTTCGGTTTACACTGGGGTTTTGTTTTAAAGATTTTTTTCATAACTATAGGCTATACTCAACTCTTTTTTTTAAATGAAAGTTTAGATTCTGGATCCCAGTTCTGGATCACAGTGGTAAGGGGAGGGTTCTGTGACAAATTCTGCAGCTGGAAAATGAGGGTTTAATTATAAGAACAATTTTCTCCTGTCATTTTGTGGTGCAGGCAGCAGCAAAGAGCACGGAGAGGTGCTTGGAATGGATACAGAAGAAAAGACTTTCTTAGTCATTACCTAGAAGTAGTAAGGAGTCAGAATTACTTCTAGGTGCAAGTGAGACACTAACTCTCTAAGGGATCTCTAGCACACTACTAGGGTCAGTCGGGGTTGGTGCAGAGTGTTCACACCAACCTTTTGTCTTCAGAAGTAAATCCTGATATAAATTACAACTGAAAATGTGTTTGGTGGTCTCTTAAAACTGGACTATAGCATGAATGTTACTGGTAGCTAGTGTGGTGCGCTAGCAGAACTGCACAGGAAAACTAGTGAAGCCCCTGCCTACAGTATGCTTGGCAAAAGCCAATGATGTTAGTCTCATTTTCATTTTCACCCACAGATTTTTAAAAGAAAAACATTACCAAAAAAGTGAAATCAAGATTATTAAATGGAAAGGTCATAGTATACTAATCACTACTCACCTTTAATAGGGGACACAGGAATTCTATCATCAGACCCCTGCTAGAACCGAATATCAAATTTGGGTAACCGGGATTGACGTCTCAATCTGGTCCCTCTTCCACACAGTGTAACCAGAATAATTATGATTAGAGCTATGAGAAATGTTTACAACAAAAAAATCATAGAATCATAGAAGATTAGGGTTGGAAGAGACATCAGGAGGTCATCTAGTCCAACCCCCTGCTCAAAGCAGGACCAACACCAACTAAATCATCCCAGACATGGCTTTGTCAAGCCGGGCCTTAAAAACCTCTAAGGATGGAGATTCCACCACCTCCCTAGTGAAATAGTTTTCCATTCCTGTGCTTCACCACCCTCCTAATGAAATAGTGTTTCCTAATATCCAACCTAGACCTCCCCTGCTGCAACTTGAGACCATTGCTCCTTGTTTTGTCATCTGCCATCACTGAGAACAGCCTAGTTCCAGGTAGTTGAAGGGTGCTATCAAATCCCCTCTTACTCTTCTCCTCTGCAGACTAAATAAGCCCAGTTCACTCAGCTTCTCCTCGTAAGGCATGTGCCACAGCCCCCTAATAATTTTCATTGCCCTCCGCTGGTCTCTCTCCAATTTGTCCACATCCCTTCTGTAGTGGGGGGCCCAAAACTAGATGCAGTATTCCAGGTGTGGCCTTACCAGTGCAGAATAGAGGGGAATAATCACTTCCCTTGATCTGCTGGCAATGCTCCTACTAATGCAGCCCAATATGCTGTTAGCCTTCTTGGCAACAAGGGCACACCGCTGACTAATATCCAGCTTCTCATCCACTGTAATCCCCAGGTGCTTTTCTGCAGAACTGCCGCTTAGCCAGTGGTTCCCAGCCTGTAGCAGTGTATGGGATTCTTCTGTCCTAAGTGCAGGACTCTGCACTTGTCCTTGTTGCACATCATCAGATTTATTTTGGCCCAATCCTCCAATTTGTCTAGGTCACTCTGGACCCTATTCCTACCCTCCAGCATATCTACCTCTCCCCCCAGATTAGTGTCATCCGCAAATTTGCTGAGGGTGCAATCCATCCCATCATCCAGATCATTAATGAAGATGTTGAACAAAACTGGCCCCAGGACCGACCCCTGGGCACTCTGCCTGATACCAGCTGCCAACTAGACATCAAGCTGTTGATCACTACCCATTGAGCCTGACGATCTAGCCAGCTTTCTGTCCACCTTATAGTCCATTCATCCAATGCATACTTCTTTAACTTGCTGGCAAGAATACTGTGGGAGACCATATCAAAAGCTTTGCTAACAGTAAGATATAACACGTCCACTACTTTCCCCATATCCACAGAGCCAGTTATCTCATCATAGAAGGCAATCAGGTTGGTCAGGCATGACTTTTCCTTGGTGAATCCATGTTGACTGTTCCTGATCACCTTCCTCTTCTCCAAGTGCTTCAAAATGGATTCCTTGAGGACTTGCTCCATGATTTTGCCAGGGACTGAAGTGAGGCTGACCGGTCTATAGTTCCCCAGATTCTCTTTCTTCCCTTTTTAAAAGATGGGCACTATATTGCATTTTTCCAATCGTCCAGGACTTCTCCAGATCGCCATGAGTTTTCAAAGATAATGGCCAATGGCTCTGCAATCACATCAGCCAACTCCCTCAGCACCCTCGGATGCATTAGATCTGGCCCCATGGACTTGTCCATGTCCAGATTTTCTAAATAATCCTTAACCTGTTCTTTCATGAGTGAGGGCTGCTCACCTCCTCCCAATACTGTGCTGCCCAGTGCAGCAGTCTGGGAGCTGACTTTGTCTGTGAAGACCAAGGCAAAAAAAGCATTGAGTACTTCAGCTTTTTCCACATCATCTGTCACTAGGTTGCCTCCCCATTCAGTAAGGGCCCCACACTTTCCCTGACCTTCTTCAAATCACCTGGCTTCGTGTGTCAACCTGAAGTAGCAACTTAGAATTTCAGCTGACTTTGTTAAAAAAAATCAGATGGGTGGAAGCAGCATTGTAACAAGCTGGACTGTGTTGGACTAGGGTTTGTGATTGGATGTAAGGCTGGATGAAGGTTAGAATTCAGTGTGGGATTCCACAGTGCTAGAATTTTGAACTGTTGACATGATTTGAGTACCAGATGATGAAGCTCATATGATCAGTTGATTTCTTGAGATGTGACATCTCAAATCATATAAATCTTGTGATAGCAACTGTTTTTTCCATCATCTCAAGCAAAAATATGAAAGACCAGCCATTCTATGGTTCCAATTTAGCTATGACTGAGAGAAGAGGCTCCTTTCCATTATGAAGCCAAAGAAGATCTGAAACCTTAGTACAGTTTCTCTCTCTGAGGTTCTAATCCAAATCCCATAACTACAAAAATGTGAACACATTCAGATTCAAACTTCTAGTTTTGTCCCATCATTAGTTGAAAGTATGTGCAACTTTTGAGGAACCTAGGGCCCACTTTTGAGTGAACCTGGGCTAATATATGTTTTTGCATCAAAATTGGGTGATTTTGCATGGTTCCAGTTTGTGTTTTCTCAGGTTTCAATGCAAAACCAGATGAAACTCAGCACAAAGTTCCTTTGTGTCCCAAAAAACAAAGTAAAACTCAAGTAGTGTGAACTCCAACAGATCAAAACCAAAGACAGTATTGTATGAACCTCTGTAAAGTGGGATTGCTGAATCTCACACAACTCTAAAACCAAACAGTACACCATCCTTTCCCCAAATTGGCATCTGGCACTGTAAGATGTTGCGATACACCAGCTCAGGGGGTTCCCACTAATCAAACATATTTTCCCCTTTATTGATATGTACTTAAACTTTGAGGGAATCAAGATATGCTTCTCTCCACGAGGCTACTACATTTTAAAAAACATATTTACTCCAATTTTTACAGTAGTCAAAGCTTAGTGAACCATTAAAAGTGAACCAGTGAATTGAACAAGACTGAACTGAACAGCAACAACAAAATAAAAGTACTGAAAGCATGCCTATGGCAACAGCATTTATTTTAAATCCATCTCTTACAGTATTTGTGATACATTACAAGAGTCTAGTAATTTCTTTGTTGCTCTCCCTTGCTTGGACAGCCTCCAAGACGTTCAGGCAAATCTTCAGAGGTGGTCTCTGACTTTGAGTGCCTCAGTTTCTGGGTACCCAACTTGAAACACCTCGGGTCTCATTTTCAGAGAGGCCAAGCATCCTCCATTCCAGTTGGCTTCAACTGGTCCAAGGTGTGTCAAGCCGACCATACAAAATCAATGACTACTTCTGGAAACTTTGGACTTTATGTCTTCATAAAGAGTATTTACTCTATGAACTATACAAAGAGTGACTTCCATCTAAGATAAACTTTGAATAGTCCTACTGGCTTGACCAGGGTGAGGCTTCCTTTTGGATTACTTTGTACATTTGCTATCTACAGGTCAGAAAAGGTGCTCAATCTGAGGGTTTTATTAATTGATTCTGTCCAATGTAGTATCTAATCAGAATCTAGCATATTCATTTTTATGAATATTATTCTCTCTCTTTTAATAGTAGCTAGACAAATCCTTCAGTAAGTGACAACAATCCCTAAGAATACAGAAAACAGAGTGATAAAACACAGGAGGAGTGGTCAGCTGAGAATTGCCATAGCCAGCTTTCTGTAAGCTTATCATCATCTTTGTGTGCCAGCACAAAGAAAATGAAAGACTGTTCCTTTATGCACCCCCCATTTGAAGAGCAGAAAGAAAAAGTTCCTGTGACCTGGTATACCAGTTTAGTGGTTTGCAATCTTCTCAGATGCATAGATTCCAAGGTCAAGGTCATAGATCCTCTGTATATACCTGTATAACACAGGCCATAGGACTTCTCCAAAATAATTCCTACAGCAGATCATTTAGAAAAAAAAAATCTAATCTTGATTTAAAAATTGTCAGTGATAAAGAATCCGCCATGACCCTTGGCAAATTATTCTAATGGTTAATTATTCTCATTGTTAAAAATTCATGCCTCATTTCCAGACTGAATTTGTCTAGCTTCATCTTCCAGACATTGGATCATGCTGGATTGAAGAGCCCATTATTAAATATTTGTTCTCCGAGAAGGAACTCACAGACTGTAATCAACTCACTCCTTAACCTTCTCTTTGTTAAGATAATAGATTGAGCTACTTGAGTCTATCACTATAACACAAGTTTTCTAATCCTTTAATCATTCTCATGGCTTTTAATCTAAATCCGCTCTGATTTTTCAACATCCTTTTTGAACTGTGGACACCAGAACTGGACACAGTATTCCAGCAGCAGTCTCAGCAGTGCCAAATACAGAGGTAAAAATCCCTGTATTCCTGCTCAACATTCCCCTGTTTATGCATCCAAGGATTGCATTAGCCCAGTGGTTCTCAAACTTCTGTACTGGTGACCCCTTTCACATAGCAAGCCGCTGAATGTGAACCCCCTTAAATATATAAAACAATGTTTTTAATTTATTACACCATTATAAATGCTGGAGGCAAAGCGGCATTTGGGGTGGAGGCTGACAACTCACGACCCCCTATGTAATAAGCTCACCACCCCCTGAGGGGTCCCTACCCCCAGTTTGAGAACCCCTGCATTAGCCTTTCTGGCCACAGCGTCACTCATGTTCGGCTGAATATCCACCATGATCCTCAAATTGTTTTTCAGAGTCCCTGCTGCCCAGGATAGAGTCCCCCATCCTGTAAGTATGATCTACATTCTTTGTTCCTAGATTTATACATCTAGATTCAGCCATACTAAAATGCATATTGTTTGTTTACACCCAGTTTCCTAAGTGATCTAGATCACTCTGAATCAGTGATTATTTACCACTCCCACAATTTTTGTGTCATCTGCAAACTTTATCAGTGATGATTTCATGTTTTCTTCTAGGTCTTTGATAAAAGCATAGGTCCGAGAACAGATCCCTGAGGGACCCCTCTAGAAACAAATCCACTTGATGAGGATTCCCCATTTACAATTATATTTTGAGACCTATCAATTATTCAGTTTTTAATCCATATAATGTGTGCCGTGTTAAATATATGTATGTATGTATGTATATGTTGTGTAGTACCAAGTCAAACACCTTACAGAAATCTTAGTATATTACATCAACCTTATTACCTTTATCAACCAAAATGGAATCGCATGAAAAAAGATAAGTTAAATTTGACAGGTTCTACTTTCCATAAGCCCATGCTGATTGGCATTAATTATATTAAACTTCTTTGATTCTTTACTAATTGAGTCCCGTATCAGCTGATCCACTATCTTGCTTGGGATCAATGTCAGACTGACACACCTATAATTACCTGGGTCATCCCATTTACTCTTTTAAAATATTGGCACAACATTAGTTTTCTTCCAGTCTTGTATAACTTCCCCAGCGTCCTAAGACTTATTGAAAATCAACATTAATTGTTCCAGCGAGCTCCTCAGATAGTTCTTTTAAAACACTTGGATGTAAGTTATCTGGAACTGCTGATTTTAAAATGTCTTTAGTAGCTTCTGTTTAATATCTTCCTGAGATACTATGGAAATGGAAAGAGCATTATCATTATCATATGATGGGACTACATCATCTGTTTTTTTTCCCAAATACAGAACAGAAATATTTATTGAGCCTCCCTTTTCAGCATTATTATTAATAATTCTACCATTTCCATCCAGTAACAGACCAATAACCATAGTCAGGATCCTTTTTTTCCCCTAGTATATTTAAAAAAAAACCTCCTTCTTCTTGTTCTTAACTCTGCTGGTCATAGATTTCTCTCTCTTTTTTTTTTCTTCTTTGCACTAAATCAGGTTGTTTTTAACCAAATACAGACTTTTCCCTTGATTGTGGCTTCTAGGGCATCTGGTAAAGTGTTCTTAAGCAGTTTTCATTCACCATCTTATTCAGTCATACCTGTTTTCAGCTTTTGTGAAATTTGCTCTTTTAAAGCACTAAGTGTATATGTTTTTGGTTTGGACTCTTTTCTGCTCACGTTATAAAATTGATCAAGTCAAGATTACATGTACCTAAGCTACCATTAATGTTAAGTTATGTGATCAGTTCTTCTTTAGCTATCAAGACTAGGTTTAATATAGAATTTCCTCATATTGGTTGCAAAACCTTTTGAGTTGCGAATTGTTATCTATTATACTTAGAAATTCCAAAGATGTTTGATTATTGGCAAGATGAGACCTCCAGCCTACATCACTCAAACTGAAGTCCCCAATGAGCATGCAGTTTTTTCCCCTACACATTATAGATACGAGTGTGTGGTGGAGCAGAGAGTCCCCAGACCAGCAGAGAGGGGTTAAGGAAAGCCTTTGGGCCCAACTAGGCCTACCCAGCTACATCTGCAGCCAATGCCAACCGGGAAGGGGAAGAAAAGGAAAGGCTGACTGGCCAGGAAGGAAGATATAGCTCTGTTTCTCTGCTGGAAGAGACCTTTGCTGCCAGAGTTGGGGAGGTGGGCCTGCAAGGCAGAACATCCACTGGACAGGAACAGCTAGACACCAAGGAGTGAACAAAGCTTGACTCAGAGACTGTTTGGGTACCATCTAAAGGAGAGGCTCCCCTGCCTCCTGGAAGACTGGGGGATGGTCCATTATTGAGTTATATTTACATTTAGTTTTAGAACATTTTGGGGCAAAGCCTCTCAACCCCACCCAGAAGGGGATAAAACTGTCGGGTCAATTAGCTGGTGGGCTGGAGCCCTCCTCATGCAGATAGAGATTTCTTCCCTCCCAGGGACAACAGCCGCCATGTTGGAGGACCCAGAAGGTCCACAAAGGGGAACCTGCTCCAGCCACATCACTATAGTGCATAAAAAGCCAGTGATCCTATTCCCTAATGTGATTTGGTGGTCTGTAGCAGACACCAAGTAATACCTCATCCTGCATTTTATCTGTTCGGACATTGATCCATATGCATTTAAGATCATTTTCTTTTGAATTATCAGTGACCTGAAAACAGGTAATGCCATTTTTGACATAGAGTACTATCCTACCTCCCCTTTAGCCCAGCTAATCCTTCCTAAATAAGCTATAGCCATTGATTTTAACATTCCAGTTATGTGAATCATCCAGAAGGTTTCAGTAATTCCAATTCTATCGAATTTATGCTCAGAATTGAGCAATTCCAATATCTCTTGTTTGTTACCCAGGCTCCTAGTATTGGTGTATTGGCAATTAAAGATATATTTTCTCTTCATGTCCTTTGGTTTCTTGATTAATTTTGTCCTCCACATCTTGGTTGTGTGCTAAATGAGAGCTTGCATCGTTCCTCTTTTTACCCTCTCCTTTTGTTAATGCCTTCCTGACTACGCTAGCCAGCATGTCCCAGAGGAGATTGGTCCCCCTTCTGCTGAGGTGGAGGCCATCCAAACTATACCTCCCTCCCTTTCCTTAGAAGATAAATCAGTTCCAGAAACCAAAACCCTACAGCTTCTACCATTTACCTAACCAGTGGTTCACTTCCAAAATCTTCTATCTTCTGTCTTCCTTTACTCACAGGACAGAAAAGATCTCAGAGAAGATACACTTGAACATTCTTCTTCTTCAGCATGCTTCTGAGTTCACTGAAGTCATGTGTTATCTATGAGATATCCCACAACACTGTGCCAGTAGTGCCAATATGAACCATTACCAATGGATTCTTTCCTTTTGACGTCAGAGGACTATCCAGTCCTAGAGAGACATCTTGTGTCTTGGCTTCAGGAAGACAGTACACCATCCTGTTGTCCACGTGTCCCTTGAAGAATGTTCTTTTGAGTCTTTGGAGTATTGAATCAAAGATAGTCTTATTTCCTTGGGTGGTTGAAGAACCCTTTGGGGGAAGCTTGCTTTTCCTATAGGGTGGGCTCAGATGCCATCCACAGGTATGTCCTGTACATTTATCTGTTCTCTTGGACCAGCTAGATCTCAAGAGGAATCTTCTACAGTTTCCAGATAGAGGACCTGGTATCAATTGGAAACTTCTAGGTGTGTGGCATTCCCCCTGGTCCTCTTCTCTCAGGTGGCCACAGTCTGGCCATTCTTATCTGACTCCAGCTGTGAAAAAATGCTGACATGGTCTCTTGCCTCTGGTGGTTACAAACTGCCAGGCCTCTTCTCCAACTTCCTGTGTTTTCACTGGTTGGTGACCTGCTCTTTTCGGGGTACTGATGTTTCCTGAACTGGCAGTCTCAGAACTCCTCAGCGTCTCTGATTCTCAGTAGCATCTCTACCTTTTCCAAGAACCTTTTCCTCCAGCATAACCACCAACTTGCTCTTCATGCACAGGAAGTCCTTTCTGTCTTCAGGCTGGAAAGAGAACATGGTACATCCATTGCAGATCACCACCACTGCTCCATTGCTGGGCATCATGGAATTACACATAGAGCTGAATCTGAAAGGAATACACTCCCTCAGAAACTGCCTCTGTTTGCTTCTCTAGAGTTTGCCTAGCAAGTTACTTTTTATACCAAATCTCCCAGCTTAGCTCAGCACTGCTTCTCACCACCAAGGGGCAATAAACCACACAGAGACTTCAAAGAGCAAGGCTTATCAAAGCTCCCAGAGTCAGAGCCTTGCACCCTTTACCAAGGCACCAACAGACCTACCTGTCTCAGCTGATCACTCCGGGGGTCAATACTTCAACTGTGCCATCCATACACAGAGAACAAGCAACCCAACAACCCACAGATGGACCAAACACACTAGTCACTACTTCCCACTACCTCTAAGCACAGATCGTCAGCTATGCCCTCTCAAACTCTCCTGTTAGCTGCCTCTGTTCACATTGGAAGGCACTATGGTGTTCTTGAGGATGCAGGCAGTCTCAGGTTTGTGTTTAATTAACCTGTTATATTGAGAACATAACAGATGAAACTTGATTTAGTTTCTCATCAGAGAGTCCCCATACTTTGTATATTATCATGTCTTTCTCTAGCCTAATTCCTCTTGCCTCTGCACTCCCTTTTAGATACTTAGTATTTATAAGGTGGCACTATGGCACAGTTTGTAAATTGCAAAGGTATTGGATTATATTAGCTAAACATTTAGGACCTACTCCCAAGGATTTCTACAAGGTTGTAGAAAATGTGTGATATACATGAAGAAAATTGCTTTTGTTTTTTATTTTTAATACAAAAAGTAATGAGAGGTTAGAATAGATCTGGACTGCTCTTTGAACTAGACTTCCTAAAGCCTTGAAGTCAAATCTGACCTCCTCTCCGTAACCTCCTGTATGGTGCCTGTAGCTTGTTTCTTTTGCTGTTCACTGCCACAATAATTTCATATATTTTATTTCTTGTAATAGCAGTATATTTTCCTTGAGCTTTATTGTCATTACAATTCATTTATGACACCATTTAGTATAAGTCCTTATTGGCTCAGATGAGGTTGCAAAATTATGAGTCCAACTTACTTAGAAGATGAAATGACTGCTTTGTGGCAAAAGGGCTAGCTCTGTTCTTTTTGTTCTACAAAGGAGAGTTTCTATCTTCTTTGGTACTTTTTTTAAAGTGGATTTTCAATTGCCCAATTTCCCTTCTTTCCCACCCACCTTTCATTACTTTAAATTTCCACTAAAATGTTCTCCCAGACCCTCACTCCCACAATCACAAAAACAAAGAATATCTTATAACTGCATTTTCTGCGTATATCACACTGATATTTGCAATGTTGCCAACTCTTACAATTTTATCACAAATCTCATGTTATTCTTCTTAAAGTTCTAGCTCCTGGAATCAGGAGATTGAACAAGAATCTCAATTTTCATTTTAAACTAGTAAGTTTCTAGCCCCTCGAGGTTGTGGAGAAAAGCTTGAAAACATGAAACAAGTGCATCCAAAGGGCTGAGACTCCACTTGAAAATAAACTCTGAATTTCTCATTTAAGAGAAATCCATGATATTTTAAGTCAGTCTCATATTTTTTTGGAAGGAGGAGGGACTGACTCATGTTTTTTGATTGTACAGGATTGGTAATACTGGCTTTGTACTGTACCTGGTTATTAAGACTTAATTCAAGGCAAATGAGACTTAAAACTAAGGTGCATAACTGTGAGATGATCATGTCAGACTGATCATGTCAGCGCTGTATTAGACAGAATCAGTAAAACTAAAGTCCTACAATACATCTACATCACTGCTGGGAGCATGTGTCCCACTGTGGGTAGACAGATTTGAACTAGCTCTGCTCGAGCTAGCATGCTAACAACAGGGGTGAAAGTAACTTAAAGGACTTACCAGTATGCAGGGCAGCTGGGGTCCTGGATAAGGTGTGTGTGTGGGCGTGGGGAGGGGGAGGCTTTGGGCCCCCAGAAGGGGCAGGGTTGCGGCCAGACTCCCCCAGCCAGCCCATCAGTCCCGGGCCCTTTTAAATCGCCGGGTCCCGGAGCAGCTGCCTCTTTTGCACCTCCTGTAAGCAACCCTACTGGTAGGGTGCTTAAAGCGCTGCGGCAGCGCTTTAACGTCAGCTGTGTACTGGCCCGTACCGGCAGCCATTTTCTTATCGGTACGCCGTAACAGCCCATAATGGCTTACTTTCACCTCTGGCTAACAATAGTAGTGTGAACGCTGTGGCTCTGGTGGAAGCTCAGGCTTGCTACCTGAGTCCAAGCCACCAGTTTCCCTGGATCTGAGCTCAGGTGGATGGCCTGAATCTCTTCCAGAGCTACAAATCCACACTACTATTTTGAGCATACTAGCTTGAGTGAAGCTCATTCAACTTGGCCTGCCCACACTGGGAGGCACGCTCCCAGCTGCAGTGTAGGCATGCCCTTAATACCTTCTCCCAGCATGAACAGGGCTTTAGTGTAAAAACCTGGAAAGAATGCTTTGGGGCCAGTTTCTTCTTTGGTTGTTTCAAAGGGATGGCCAGGAATCTAGGGGTGTCATCTCTAGTACAATAGTGCTCACTAATAGCTAAGAGAATATGAAAGCACATCTCACAAGAAGAGAGACAGACACACATACTTTTGCACCTAATTTATCCACATTTCAAGACTGCAGTTTAGTTTATCCATTACTCACTTTTCTTTCCAAGTTCCTACTGCTGTGACCCGAGTCCCCCTGCTGACATGAGTGAGCATGAATAGCTTAGCGATTGTGATACAAACCTAGCGTACTAAGAGTCACGTGTAGTGGTTAGCACGGTTTTCAAGCGAGAGCTCTGCTTTCAGCTACTTGCAAAACCAGTGAAATCCTGGCTCCACTGAAGTCAATGACAAACATCACATTGACTTAATGGGGCCAAGATTTCACCCACCATTTTTTTTTTTTTAGTAATTCATAAAATACCAGAACCAAACACTGCTGGTTTTTATTGGGGCAGAATCACTAACACAAGGGTCAAGGATAATGCAACTACACTATGTGCAATGGATATTTCAGGCTAATCTTTGAAAAAGAGCACACTGTGCTTGAATTGAAAAAAAAATCCCCCACTCCCCCAAACTGGCATTATTCTACACATCAAGCTTATATACTACCATGTACTGTCGTTCTCAGAAACAGCATAGGTAGCAAAACTTGATTTCCCCAAAATGCACTTCAATATATTTTAAGTATAAAAACCTAATTTAAAATAATGTCAGCATCTTTTGCCTGTAGAATATGAGGCTCAGCATCTTTAAATTATTTAAGAGGTCCTCAGAGAGTCAGTTATGCTTATAACGTCAGATTTACTCAAAGAAATGGAAAGAGCAAAGCAAAGTGTTGAACAAGGACTTCCTGTGCAATTTCTCTGAGTTATTTTTTACTGGCTATAATTGCAGCAGCATTTTAACCTTGCACAGTTTTTAAACCAAAAATATATTCTGTATAATAAGCTCAGTAATTTTGTATTTTATTTTATTTTAAGAATAAGTGATGCTGCTCTAGTGAACTTCTGTCCCCAGGAGGAGTGATTCATTCACAAATAAATACAACCTCTCTGAAGACTCAATGAAAAATACAATTGTACTAGAGCAGGGGTAGGCAACCTATGGCACACGTGGCACAAAGGCGGCACACAAGCTGATTTTCAGTGGCACTCACACTGCCCAGGTCCTGGCCACCGGTCCGGGGGGCTCTGCATTTTAATTTAATTTTAAATGAAGCATCTTAAACATTTTAAAAACCTTATTTACTTTACATACAACAATAGTTTAGTTATATATTATAGACTTATAGAAAAAGTCCTTCTAAAAACGTGAAAATGTATTACTGGCACACAAAACCTTAAATCAGAGTGAATAAATGAAGACTTGGGACACCACTTCTGAAAGGTTGCCGATCCCTGTACTAGAGATTCCAAGTCCCAAATATGTCTCTTCTTAAAGAGAAATTCTAAATGCATGAAACCATATGTTTTTAAATTCTGAAGAGGGCACTTGTACCAGAAGTCTCACCAGGCAGTTTTGTTCCTCTTCACTGTGTTGGCCGTAGCAGAATTAGATCTATATGCCTAAAAACAGTGGTTATACTAAAAAAACAAACAAAAAAACAAAAGACCCCAAAACCTCAATAAACATCAGGATCTATCTAGTATCACATCAATGTAATGATTTACCATTACTAGTTCACCACAGAAAATACCCCCAAAATACTAGCCATTGGCAAGAGATATTTCATTGTCATTGACATTTACCCGCCTTGTAAAATACTTTTGAGGTCTATGGATGAAAAAATGCCATATGAGAACTAATTATTATTAACAGAAAATTAAACCTAATATTTATGTCAGGTTCACGATAAATTGAGATTGTAGCTGTATTTTTTTTAAGCAACTTGTGCTCTCAGCTAGCTGCACACCACACTTTTTAATATCCATATGAACGGTGTGCTGTCCTGTACGGGTTTTGAGAGTAGGCTATATGGGTGTGATACTCATAAAAATGAAAGTATCAGAGCAGTAGTTTGAGTACTGTGCTGCATAAGCTTTGCCACACATCTTTTTGTTTTAATCCTAACATAGAACATCTCGTCCATTCCAAAGCTAAGCCGCTTCTCATTAAAAATTGCCAGTCATGCAACAGCTTTATAATGTGAACTAGACGGAAATCCCCAAACTCATGTTCATTTATGACCTAACCCAGGATTTGAACCCATCTTTCTAAAGATGAACAACTACAGTAGATGCTATTAAAGAATCAACATTTACCCCCACACATTGTGTTCAGCTTTCACCTTATCATTTGAATATGAAATCATCATGTTTTCTCAGATACCAGCATGTAAATGTTGACTTTTGTAGTGGTGACCATGGTAGCATGCTGACAAATTGTGTTGCCTAGTCCCCCTCTCTACTCTCAGGTGGTACTTATGTTTCTTTCATAAAAGAGAGGAGCTACTGATCCTTATCTGCTTTTACACACCTTCAGCACTAATGAGGAAATTTGTAAGTACATGGGGAATAAGATTATAAGAAGTCTAGCGAGGACAATAGGCCAATTGCTACAGTACCTCATACTGGCACACGGTGTGCTGTGTTTGAAATGTTCTATCTGTGTCTGAAATAGAACACAAGCTCCTTGAGGAAGGAAAATGTCATTTCATTTGTTTTTGAATGAAGCATGTTATTGGTACTCTTAATGATAATAGGGATAGTGAGCATTCATAACAGATTAATATTTCAGGAACAGATTTCTCATTTACTGAAACAAGCAGTCCCCAATTTCATAAGAAATTAAACACATGTGCTGCAGGTATTTCTGGTGTCCACTAAAAATATGGACAATAGTAATACATTAAATCCTGAGATCCATTAGCATCAATGAGAATATTGTCTGAGTAAGGACTGAGTAAAAATTGAGTAAGGACCTCAGTATTTGGCTAGACAGTGTATATCTTTCAACTTTAAGGATCCCATATGACCTACATACTTAAAAATAATATATAGAAACTATACTTCTTCCCCCACTGAAATGCAGCCCCTCTGAGGGAAAAGGCAGAAGCTGTTTGACAGCACAGCATCACTACACAGCAGTTTAGACCAGCAAGTGAAGATTACCCCTTTCAAATTAAACTACATGAAGAATTTTAAGTAGGCAAAATGAAATTGCCTAAATTGGAATTTGTCCAGAAGTCCAAGATAGTAAAATCATGAAGAAGTCTGACTGGATAATTCTGCAATGATTTCTAGAACATCCTGTTTTCATTGCCCCGCACTGTAAGTCTAAATACTAAGATGGGTAAACTAGAGTGTCTGTCATTAAATGGCATCATGGAAACTTGGTGGAATGAGGATAATCAATGGCACACGGTGACACCAGGGTATAAAATACATAGCAATAACAGAGCAGGTCGCACAGGTGGAGGAGTGGTGTTAGAGAGTCAAAGAAGATAAATATCTTACATGAAACAAACTGTACCATAGAATCGCTATGGCTAGAAATTCTGTGCTTAAATAAAAAGACTATAGCAGTACAAATATACTACCAACCACTGACCAGGATGGTGACAGTGATTATGAAATGCTAAGGTAGGTCGGAGAGGCTACACAAGCAGAAACTGCAATAATATTTGTGTGATTTCAACTATCCTCATATTGACTAGGTCAATATTACCTCAGGGTGTGATGCCATAAAAATTATAGGCACCATAAATGACTGCTCTTTGGAGCAGCTAGTCCTGGAACCCACAACGGGAGAGGCAATTCCTGATTTAGTCCTAAGTGGAGCACAAGATCTGATCAAAGAGGTATCTACAGCTGAAGTGCAACACTGCAACACATACCAGCATCACCTTCCATTATTCTTTGAAATATAGTACTTCATTGTTTTTGTTATTCATATTTACAGCATTGCTGCAGATTGTATGGGCTTGTATTTTCGGTTTGCATGTAAAAACAGATGCTCGTCTTAATTATTACTGTTGTTGGAAATATTACAGACTGCATGTGTAATACCTGGAATATTCTGTTCCTTTTGAGAACAGTTTTCTGGTAGTATTACCTATAGAATCTAATAGAACATGAGAGAATCTCATGAGGCAAACATACAAAACAAGATATCTCCTACTTTCAAGGGATTGTCTAAAAACCTCCAAATACAAACAGAAGAGATCATGTCATGTCCACATCTCCAAACGTTCTGTTCACCTTATGCATACATACTGCCCAGACTATATTTCCTGCATGCAGGTAAGACTTGCTTGGCTGTTAGCAATTTTATTTACTTTTCAAACAAATCCACTTTATATTGGCTATGACAGTCATTAACCCCCTTGTATCAAGTTGTTATAAATTAACGGTGTAAGTATAACAAACTAAGTGATGGAGTGTTAGATGGGGTGGGATCTGAGTTACTACAGAGAATTCTTTCCTGGGTGCCTGGCTGGTGAGTCTTGTCCACATGCTCAGGGTTTAGCTGATCACCATATTTGGGGTCGGGAAGGAATTTTCCTCCAGGGCAGATTGGCAGAAGCCCTAGAGGGTTTTCACCTTCCTCTGCAGCGTGGGGCACGGGTCACTTGCTGGAGGATCCTCTGCACCTTGAAGTCTTTAAACCATGATTTGAGGACTTCAATAGCTCAGACATAGGTTAGAGGTTTATTACAGGAGTAGGTGGGTGAGATTCTGTGGCTTGCATTGTGCAGGAGGTCAGACTAGATGATCATAATGGTCCCTTCTGACCTTAAAATCTATGACTCTAAGTGATTTATTTTGATATATACACAGGCAAACCTAGCTTAACTGGCATTAGGTATTATGGTAATGGAATTAACTGGAGTGTTCTTTGGATTTCTATATTGGAGTCCCACACTATCATAGATACTCATCTTTCATTCTCTTCTCATTCCAATAGGCTGGAATCCTGGAATAAGAAGTCTCATCATTTGGGTTTGATGAGCTTTTCATCTCAGGCTGGGTGCTCTCAGGGAAACTGATCCTGAGTTGGAATAAATCAGTGTGGCGCCATTAAAGTCAATAAGAATATGCATCAGCTGTGGATTTGGCACGGAATATTTTTCACTAGTGCTACTGTTTTAATACTATTAAATACTAAGGAATTGGATCTACAAGTCATCATCTGAACTTTCAGAAGAAAGCTGCTTCTGAAAAACTGGGGGAAGTGTCACTACCCACAATTATTTTTAGATTTTCTTCCTGTTGGCTTATCATTTGGCTAATAATTGCAGGGTAACAAAGGAATGAAGTGTAAAATAGACTGGCTTTTCCCTCACTGTCCTCTGGATTTTGGATGATTATCACCCATACTTTTGGTAACAATATAAGATTTCTCTTCCAAGTAGATTTTTCATTTTGAAGATCTACCACACCTTGACAAATTCCTGACAAAAGCTCCTCCTACTAGAGGAAAACCTGTATTGTCAAACAAACCTTTCTCCTGGCAGATGACTTCCTGGAATAATTGTTAGTGGATTCCAAATATTATATTACATCTCTTATAGGTGTTCTATGGTACACTCATCACTGTGGATATCTTACACATTAATGAATTGCAGAGACACAGAGATTAACTGATCTGTTCAAAGAGAATGAATCTGGGAATAGAAGCCAGATTTCATAAATCCTACTCCAGAGCTTTAACCACAAGTAAATTGAGCTTCTCATCTGTTTTTTTTTCCATTTCTATTTAAAAAAGAAGTCTTCATTCTCCCTTGATGTATGATTCTCTTTGAATCTAAATACAACATTGATTGGCAAACAAGGAGATCTTCTAAACAAAAATGAAATGAAGAGAATCCCACTGTTTGTGGGTGTGCAGTTATAAGGATATATGATCATGTTTAAATACTGATAACAGTTAGATTTGTGGTCTGCAGGGAGAATTCAGAATAAAATCATTCAATTTGCTGATTGATCCAGCTGTACTGTCACAGCCTATAGCATAGGCGGTTTTCAGATCTCCCCTGGGTCATTATAGATTTGCTTGTGGAATCCAATCTTCAAAATAAAACCATTGAAATATTTGTCAGCTGCATCTCTGGAAGTCTTGTTCCTTGTGGGATATATTTGTGGAAGCCTAGTGAAGCAGTCCATAAGGATCAAGAGATAGTCCCATCCATCACTATTTCCCAAGATGATGAAAATCAATTGACATTAGTTCAAATGGCTCTTTTGTAGTGTTAGAGTATAATGGAACTGTGGATCTACTCTTGCTTCTGATACTGACACCCATGGATTATATAGTGCTCTACATACTTCATACTGGATCTTAGCAAGGCCAATGGCTGTGCCTAAACATCCAGTTTTGAATGTAATTCTTCATAGACCTGTCTACGCAAACATAAAAGGAATGAATCAGTTCTCCATCTTTTCTCTCCTTAATGTTGTGCCTTACCTGTGTAGGGAATGTAAAAGTATAACTATGATGTTTAGCCAGGGAGAACAGAACATTTTAAATACACATATTAATCCTCCATATTATTTGAAACTATTTTGATATTTCCCCCCACTAAATATTTTACAGGTTCAGCCTCACAATTTAATAGTAGTGTTCACAACCTTTTGTTATGGGAAAGGAGATTCTTCAGGTTCTTGATTCACTTTGGTGTACTGCATAGGGCCAGGAAAGCTTAGGCAGATTCAAAAACATTTATAGGCCAGTCCTTGAACCATTTTGCATATGTAATGAGCTGACATCATATAAATTCAGTTCCACATATGGAATGGCAGCAAGATTAGGCCTTTGATGTTTTAGATTAAGTCTACCAATCCAATCAAATCCACCCTGGCCCTCCATATTCATGCCATTTCAGAAATAAATGACAGGCTCTCCATTCATACAATCTGATTTGTTCAAAACGAAGGAAACCAATGCAATAAAACCCTAAGTATATGCCAAGGGCCCAGCTAACTGAAAACCCATCAAATATTTAATAATAATTATTGTTTGTATTGTGGAAACTAGAATGGCTGCAGTCAGGATAAAGGCTCCATTGTGTGAGGTGATGGACAACAACAGATCATCACGACTGAATTAATTGGGGATGTTCTTCTCTGTACCTGAGCAAAGATCTCAAAGCTTTCTGGCCAACAGCCCTGATTAGGAAAAGTTAGATGTTCCTAAATTCAGCTGGCTCTGCAGCAGGAGGCAGCACCTGCATTTTGGGACTTTAAATCCATAGATTAGAAGCCTGTCAGACTTCAACACAAAGATCTATTCTTTGAGTCTTTATATGTATCAAAATATAAGATTTAAATACAAGGTCATATTCTGCATTATTTTGCATCTATGCCACTACACATTGGGGTAGAGTTTAACAAGCAAAATTATAGTAGTGCAGGTGCAATAAAAACAACCTGTCAGCATCCCTTTTGAACTAGGCTTTGTGATAGATTGAGGACAAATGTCAGACTGTTGTGCCTTTTCTGTGGATAGACCTGTTAACAAGATACAGATGTTTTATTGACCAAATTATATCTGAAGAGAAGTTTGAATCTGAAAAAAGACAGGACTTTTCCCCACTCTAGTATCATATGAACCTCTGTTTGCCCTATTATCTTTTTATTAGAAGTGACATTTAATTAAAGCAAGTTTAATACCGCAGTTCTGTGGAGGGGTTGATGAAAAGATCTGGTGTTTTTTTTCCAGTTAAGAACATCTCAGAAAAGTACAAAGTGTAACCTCATTACTCATGATTGTGATTTAGTGGCCTCGTGTTTTACAGTTCATCATGCTCTATCAATTTACGTGGTTATTACACAGATATTTTAAGCATCTTAAAGTACTGTACCTTTTACATGCTCCATGCCCTTAACTTAAAAGACAAGGGAGAGTGCTCAGCCCCTTGTCAGGAGGAAAAATGGACATTTTCCTGTTTGTAATATTATAGGACAAAATTCTGCCACTAGTTACATCCAGACAATGCCATTGACGTCAGATAGTTTGCCTGAGTGTGACAGAGAGTGGTGCTCAACTCAGGGTTAAGTACAGGATTTATTCAGAGGTGTGTGTGTGGGGGGAAATAACCTAAACTAAACTCCATAATCCCCAAATGAGAAGTGGATACACTCAGTTTACCCGCAACTACATTACTGCTATTATTGCCTTGTTCCCATTTCTCAATGTAATTGGTTTTAAAAAAATTAAAACATCACCACTTTTAAGGGATAGATGGACAATTGGGGGAGGCTAACATGCAGTCATGTTTTTATTTTCTATTTTAAGCACTCAGGGTTCAACCTAGCAAGGTCACTAAAGTCAGCGATGCTCCTCACATGCTCAAAGTTAAGTATATGCTTAAGTGCTTTGCCAGATCAGGACAAGAGTGCTCAGCACTTGCAGGACCAGTCCCTGGCTGAAAGTAGAATTTAGCACACGATCTCTCTTTTGTTATGTGCTATAATCCTTGGTGACAAGAAAACTGCTCTGTGTAACTGCACCTGGGACTTTACATAGCTATATAATGTATGTTTTCCCCCCAAAATGCACAAATAAGTTTATCATTCACTCCACATAATTTTTAAAATCAATCCAGAGTTTATAGGCAATTTGGATTTATATCATCCAAATGTCAGTGACAAGGCTTCTTCCTCTTCTTTTTTAATCAGAATAGAAAATGGCCCAGAAGATATATTGCACTCTATGTAAAACCTGCTCCTTTTGAAAGTTGAAGGCACCTCTTGGTTTCCAGGTCATCCCATCACTTTACTAATCCCACTGACTTCATTCTAGTGGACAGGGAAGGATATTGAATGTGGACAGGAAATCTGTTCCATGAAGTGCTTGGACAGCAGGATTCATCTCCATATCCCGCTTTCAAGAATGGAGTGGCCAGGCAGAGTATAGGAACGGTATGAAAAACAACCAGTCTATTCATAGTCTTAGTAAGGCTTGACAGAGCACATTTAAAGAAGTCACATAATAAATGTTACATGAACTTCATTTATTTACATCATATTTAATTATGAAGTAGGAATCCAAACATCACATTTGTTGGCATATTTTTCTCTAAGTTTAAAACATGCAACCTGGTTGTTCTTAAATGGAGCTGTTGGGTCCTGAGCTCTTTTGAAAATCTGGCCCCCTCTACAAAAGAATTGTGCCAAGATCAGCCACCTAACATATTACTGGGCATCTCCGGGTTTTCAGACAGTGGACATTTTTGTAAACCTACGGGATTTGTATTTTGTAATAAAGTGTAATAAATTTTAAAAATGCGAACAACACTGTTAATATTTCAAATACATTTAGTAATACAGGAATTTATACTGACATTAAAAGCCATACTGAATTGCTGCTTGGGTTATTTTGAAAATATCTTTATTACTAATATGACAAAAAATGACTTTAATGGCATCATAAACCAGAAACATGAAAGCATTATTAAAACCTGCTTCATAAAGAGTTATCAGCTAGCTATCAATTAAGCTGTTTAGATATGATGAAATTGCTAGCTAAACACTCTGGACCACTTCAGACACACTGAACTAGCAGTGTTGTAAAACTGATGGTTATGGATATTTAAGCTAAAGAGTAGCTTGTCTTTACTAATCTAACCTGGAGTAAATGGTATGGGACAGAGAAAAATCAAACACATTTTGAAATTGAGTCATATCTCCTAAAGACTTCACATAGCTCCAAACTTTTTCTAGTCAGCATTCCTAAATTCCAACTTTCACATCTCAGCTTACTCAACTTATTCACTCGCTTCATTAACTTTGACAGACCTTGCTTAGTTACAACAATCAGGGGTGAACTTAGAGTGAACAATGGTAAATCCAAGGCTATGATATCTGAGGGAGGAGGACTTACAGGCAGAGACCTTGGAAGCGTGAAAGAATTTAAATACCTAAGATCAATGGTCTCTGAGGATGGTGCCCTACTGAGTGATGTCCAGTATCATACTAAAACCTGTGGTGGAAATGGCACTCTTGTCACAGAGAACTCCCCCCAATAATGTTAAAAGGTAGAGTGTATAAAAATGTAATTTGACCCATCTTAATATACAGATCAGAGGCTCAGCCAACCACAAGGAAGGAAATCATTATGCTCTTCACCACGGAAATGAAAATGTTGAGATGATCAAATAGTTGGACCCTCCATGATAAGAAATGAAATGAGATTGTAGGGGGCCTACTGGGGCTTACTCCACCTGAAGACCAGTGGTTAGGGTATGTACCTGGGATGTGGGAAACCCAGGTTCAAGTCTCTGCTCTGTCTGGTTCAGGCCAGGTCTCTCTCTCTCTTTCTCAGGGGGGGAGGGATAGCTCAGTGGTTTGATCATTGGTCTGCTAAACCCAGGGTTGTGAGTTCAATCTTTGAGTGATCCATTTAGGGATCTGGGGCAAAAATCTGTCTGGGAATTGGCCCTGCTTTGAGCAGGGGGTTGGACTAGATGACCTCCTGAGGTCCCTACAGTTGTAAGATGGCTCTTGCAATGACTGTGATGGAAGACAACCAAGAGGGAGTCCAAAAACTTGGTACCTGGATTGGATATCAGTGGATCTCAGAGAGACATGTCCATGTGACAGCCTGGCATGTGATTATGAGTCTTGGAAGAAGGCTATACAAGTCACCAACCTCAATTAGGGAAATGACAAAAAAGAAGAAGAATCATCACATCTACTGAAGTATCAGAGGGGTAGCCGTGTTAGTCTGAATCTGTAAAAAGCAACAGAGGGTCCTGTGGCACCTTTGAGACTAACAGAAGTACTGGGAGCATAAGCTTTCGTGGGTAAGAACCTCACTTCTTCAGATGCAAGTACATCTACTGAAGGTTTTTTTATTGCTATAGTGGAGCACTTGGTTCTATCCATTGCCCAGTCCTGCTTGGAAGCATATAATTTTGTTTAATTTATACAATGAAATCAGTCACTTAAGGTTGTTATGTATTTTAAGTCATAGAAGACCTACACTCTCTTTCTTTCAATTAATTATTCATCTTTCTCCTGGTTTGTTGACATGAAACCATTATTTGGTCTGTTTGTTTACTTTTAATTTTTTTTACCCTTTATTATTTCTTTTAAATTATTTAAATTTCAAAATGAAATATTTTTAATGTCAAAGTCAAAATGATGTTTAATTTAAAAAATGTCAAAATAAATGTTTCAACTTTATTTTTTTCATTTCATTTCTTGGTTAAAATTATTTGCCAAATTAGACCTGAACTCACATTCCATTCAATCCGTAACTCCATTTTTCTGCAACTTTAGCAGCAGGAAAAGATAAGCACCCTTTGTTTAAGGAAGATTCTGCATCATACACATTTGTTTGCAAGATTAAGACCTAAAAATGTGAAGTCTTCTGTACTTGATTAGAGGGTCAGGGGTGTCATTTAAGAAAAATTCTGAGTGGGGAGGCAAAGTTGTGTCAGCACATGAATAAATAGAAACAGTCATCATCGCAACACAGAGCACTAATAAAAGACTTTCGGGTATGTGTTTTATACAATCCCCAAAGAGCAAATGAATCATCATTACTTAGCCATGTAAAAAGACTATTAATGTGTTTTTATCGAATATGAACTTGTTTGGCAACTGTACTTTAATTGTAGTTTCAACTTTCACACCCTCCTTATTCATCTGTAGTACTCTAAGTCCAAAAGCATTCCTAGAAATGCAATAGATGCATGCATTTTAAACCTTATTTACTTTCAAATCAAAAGGGGTCTTTAGGTTTGACTTTTTATGGAAAATGAAATTCCCAAGCCAGTGGATTTTCACACCCTTAATTACTGAGGACCACAAAACAATAGTCCAGATCAATTTCTAGTTGCTAATCTTATCCAAAGGACAATTGGGGGATGATTTGGGAACAAAAATGTCTCAGTCATTCCAAAATCTCTAGACTTTATAATATATAAGTGAAATAGCTACCCAACAATCCTGTCCAAAATACATTTTCTGTGACAAAAGCAACACCACAGAGATTGTTATTATTAAACAAGCCATACATTCATGGATGTTCAGCCAGCTCAATAAGCTGAACAGTTTGATGCCACTTTTCAGAAAAATCAGCAAGGAAAAAATGGAGTGTGCTACGTTCCACTTCCATGCTATATAAACAGTCAGGGGACAGAATTCATTCCCCATACTTTTCAGATTCTTCTCTAATCTCTCCCCACTTTTCTTTTTCTCTGCACTTGTAGGAATATTAAACAAGTCTGATTTCTGGGATTGCATTGATGATTCATTCCTAGGTTGTTGGAATACATCTATAACGATCTTGTTTTTCTTTATTTTAACAATTTAAAAAATAAAGATCTGGCCAAAATCTGGCATTTCGCATGGGAGGAAGCCTGGAGGGGCACAGAACTCTAGCAGCTGAGCAGAGGTTCCCCAAGCACAGGGCAGATACAGACAGAGTGGATCAGGGAGGCCCCATGTGTGTTCAGTCACGACCCTAACCACAGCTTCAGAAATTAGCAGTATGAGCTACCCCCAGAGCATTCAGCCAGACACATCTGCAGGCATGAAGGGGTTGGAATGACAGACATGCCTCCATTCTCCTTGGGGTAATGGATCATCACCACGCAGCCTTCACAACACCCTGCCATAGCCCTGAATAGTGCACAGGGTAAAGAGGAGAAAGCTTATCCCTTCTTGTACCTTAGCAAAGTAGTCAGGCCTAGAGTCTATCCCAGGGGTAGGCAAACTTTTTGGACTGAGGGCCACATCTGAGTGGGAAAATTGTATGCAGAGCCATGGATGTAGAGCTGGGGCAAGGGGTTGGGGTGCAGGAGGGGGTGCAGTGTGCAGGAAGGGGCTCAGGGACAGGGGTTGGGGGGGTGCAGCAGGGGGCTCAGGGCAGGGGGTTGGGGTGCAGGAGGGGTGCAGCAGAGGGTTGGGGCCTTAGGGCAGGGGGTTGGGGTGAGGGGTGCAGGAGGGGTTCAGGCTCAGGGTGGCAGCGGCGCATAGCAGGGCTAAGGCAGGCTCCTAGCCTGCCCTGCCCTGCGCCACTCCCGGAAGTGACCAGCATGTCCAGCACTGGCTCCTGGGGGTGGGCTGAGGCAGGCAGTTCCGCTGCACGCTGCCCTCGCCTGGGTGTACAACCTCCGAAGTTCCCAGTGGCCGCAGTTCCCTGTTCCTGGCCAATGGGAGCTGCAGGGGGTGGTCCTGCAGGTGAGGGCAGCACACGGAGCCCTCTACCCCTCCCCCGCCCCCAGGGACTGCAGACACGTGGTGCCAGCCACTTCTGGGAGCGGCACGGGGCCAGGGAGGCAGAGCGCCTGCCTTAGCTCTGCTGCGCCATGGGACTGGCAATCTCATGGGTCGGACTGAAAGCCCTGACAGGCCGGATCCGGCCTGCAGGAGGTAGTTTGCCCTTCTCTGGTCTACCCTGTGTAAGGAGTAATGCCTTTTGGGCATCAGAGAAGTCAGCTTGGTAACAGCTTTTACTCCATCTTTAAAAGATGTTGCCTGAACAGCAAGTGGGGGAAAAGGGGAATGAGCTATTGCCCTGCACCAAACAGAACACTTTCCATGGGGCATGGGATGATGCAGACAGAGCTGGTCAACCTCCTAACTATGCCTTTGGTTGAAAAACTGTATTACATTACACATACTTATATACAGTAGGTACAATATATACATAGGTATAGCTATACATTCATAGCTAATATTTATTCATATGCTCGGAGGCAATCAGCAGTAGTTAATTAGATTGTAAATTCTTTTCACTATGTGTGTACACAATGCTTAGCACAATAGGGTTCCAATCCATGACTGGGAACTACTGGGATAGAAATAATAATGGTATTAAAAATATCAGAGCATGGTAACATGTGACATGATCAAATAATAAAAGTAGACATGCCAAATTACATAAACGCTCATTGCTGAGAGGCCACCAAAGTATACCAACAAAGTACCACAGACTTACAAGCCAGTAAGTTAAAAAAATATTAAGAGTCCAGATCCACAGCTGGTCTAAATTGGTGTAGCTCCATAAAAGCCAACAGAGCTACACCAATATACATCAGCAGAAGAACAGGCCAAATTTTTTATCAGCATGCTAGATGAGATAACTCAAAAGGCACTATAACCATAGATAGATAGGTAGCTATATTACCCCTTATCTGGAGATACTTGAATCTCTCTCAATGAAACTAGCATATAGTTACATCAACATTCCTCATACAAACAAGGTCAAAGTCACAATACTTTATCACCACTGCTCATTTTTAGAACAAAAGGTCCACCAAATTTACTTACTCAAATGCTGAAATGGAAAACAAACATCAATGTATTCTAAGTTGTGCTCCTGAAAAAGCTAGGTGTCTTTATTTTTCTGGCTGGTTAAGAGACCCTAAGTTGAAAAATGATGTATCAATATTTTTAGATATTAATTATGTTTCTAACAATATTCTGGATCAAACACTCCACAATGAATTTGTGATTTGATTTCTTTTTTAGTATCATAATTACACATTGTAAACAACTTTGCTTTTCCCCAAAGGTTGTGTAACTTTATGAAAGGAGAAGGGAGGGAAGAAGGGTGGGGAACAAAACAAAAAATTCCATTGAAGTAGAAATTAAAAAGGGATGTTTGATATGATAAATAATGACTAGATAATGGGTTTCATTGGGATATGGAAATACATTCCACAATGAGTGAAAACCGGTGTGAAGGGGTTTGGGGAAGTACAGCTCCTTTACTAATTGTTTTTCCTCCTTGTGTAACCAGTGCCAAGCCAGGTCCAAGAAGAGGTATCAGGGAATCACTCAGGTCTCCTAGGAGATCCTTTTGGGATGATTGGCAGGAGAAGCCATTAGCAGTTGCTTTTGTTTTTTCAGTGGACAAATGCACTGTTTGCAAGAGCAAACAGCAGAATATAATACATGTCTCCTGAAAGGAAAGGAACATAAGTGGAATCAGGAGACTCTGAGGTAAGGCAGTGAGAGGTTATTATACAAAAGAGGAAGACAAAAAGAAAGCAGGAGCTGAGGTCAAATCGCCCACTCCTTCAGCAGCTAAGTGGGATAATGTGGTCAGATGGAGGTTATTGTGGTTGAGGGTGCTCTCCAGGATCCTACTGCCAAACCCTATGATTCTGCTCCCTCTATCTCATGGTTCCTCTTTTTCTAGGTGGGCTAGATCCATGGTCAGCATGGACACAGCAATGCCCTGCACCATGAAGCAGGCAACTGTGAATATGCAAAGGCTGTGGGGGATTTGTGTGAAACCTGGGTTCCAGGTGGCTTTAGCTTCGAATTTCAACAAACACACCACTCAGCAAACTGATGTAGCTACAACAGCAACTCCTCCAGCATCAGCAGCCAGCAGTACCAATTAGATGGTGCCGGGGGCAGGGGCAACACTCCCCTAAGGTTTTTTGCATTCGCTCAAATATTCATAGGCTGCAGACCCGAGGAGTGGGGGGTGAGAAAAGGCCCAACCACTTTTAAGCAGTGGTCCTTTATCAAATCAGGATGGCTGCTGCCAGAGCATTCTGGAGTGTTGCTCTGGTTGCACAGAATCATAGAATATTAGGGTTGGAAGAGACATCAGGAGGTCATCTAGTACTATCCCCTGCTCAAAGCAGGACCAACACCAACTAAATCATCCCAGACAGGGCTTTGTCAAGCCGGGCCTTAAAAACCTCTAAGGTTGGAGATTCCACCACCTCCCTAGATAACCCATTCCAGTGCTTCACCACCCCCTCCTAATGAAATAATGTTTCCTAATATTCAACCTCGAACTCCCCCACTGCAACTTGAGACCATTGCTTCTTGTTCTGTCATCCGCCACCACTGAGAACAGCCTAGCTCCATCCTCTCTGGAACCCCTTTTCAGGTAGTTGAAGGCTGCTATCAAATCCCTCCTCACTCTTCTCTTCTGCAGACTAAATAAGCCCAGTTCCCTCAGCCTCCCTTCATAAATTATGTGCTCCAGCCCCCTAATAATTTTTGTTGGCCTCCACTGGACTCTCTCCAATTTGTCCACATCCATTCTGTAGTGGGGAGACCCAAACTGGATGCAATACTCCAAGTGTGGCCTCACCAGTTCAAATAGAGGGGAATAATCACTTCCCTCGATCTGCTGGCAATGCTTCTACTAATGCAGCCCAATATGCTGTTAGCCTTCTTGGCAACAATGGCACACCGCTGACTTATATCCAGCTTCTCATCCACTGTAATCCCCGGGTCCTTTTCTGCAGAACTGCTGCTTAGCCAGTCATCTGCAAACTTGCTGAGGGTGCAATTCATCCCATCATCCAGATCATTAATAAAGATGTTGGACAAAACCAGCCCCAGGACTGACCCTGGGGCACTCCGCTTGATACCGGCTGCCAACTAGACATCGAGTCGTTGACCACTTCCCATTGAGCCCGACAAATAGCCAGATTTCTATACACCTTATTGTCCATTCATCCAATCCATACTTCTTTAACTTGCTGGCAGGGGTAGTCAGGTCAAATTTCAGTGAGTGGTGTTGCCACCTGGTGCACACGGTCACAATGCCACTGAAATTTGGCCCAGACACTTCTCTGTCCATATGGAGGGAGGGCAGAATGAAGGGGGGCTGAACTGGGCAAGTGAGGGAGAGAGGTGAGGGTTGGTATTAGAAAGCCTCTCACCTCACATCCTCCCCAAATGGTAGCGACTATTAAGCACTCAGAACAGAAGGTAGGAGAGCTGTATAGAATAATAATAATAATAATAAATTGTAAAAATTGATGTTCACGCTCTGAGGTGATCTTTCTCCTGCGTCCTGGGGTATGGTTGGGGCAAGGAATTGGACTGGGTTCCTACACAGTCACACTCAGAGTCAGGCTTTATGGAGAGATCTCTTGATATCTTCCTCCTCTGATGAACTGATGTCATCCTCGGAGGCCACTGTCTCCTTTGTGGTGGCAGCAGCAATGGGACCCCACTGACCACAAGTGCATTGGGTTCTGTAGTGGCATGCCAACAAAAAATCCTGTCCAGCTCCTCAGAAAATGGACATGTTACTTGGGCACAGCCTGATTTGTTTCTGGCATCCATGGATTTTTTTGTACATTTTCCTGAACTGTTTGATCTTTATATGGCCTTGGTCAGCATTCTGGGTGTGCCCCTTTTAGACTAACTGCTTAACAACTTTCTCAAACGGTTTCTTATTATAGTGGGTGGTTGCAAGAGCTTCTTCCCAGATGGTGAGGAGATCAAGGATCTCACCATGGCTCCAAGCTGCTGCGCAAGGCATAGTGTAATACTGCTGGAGTAATATTACATTCACACCCAGGAGCAAATGCACCAATCCTGGCTTCATGTTCATTTTTAAACTGGGGAATGGACATCCACTCAACTTGACCCAGAGCAATGGAGGGCACACAGGTAAACAGGTCAGTCACTGATACCCACAGATCAATGTGCGATAGCATTTGGAGAACTGCCAAAGTAGTGCACAGAAGCATTGTGTCCTGGCAAATAGGGAGCTAGTGCACTTTAAGGGTTTATGTCACATGTACACAGTCATTGTCAATGCACACTATTTCAAGTTAGTGCAGACTAACACACCTGTAGACAAGCCCACAGTATTAACAATGCCTGCAAGTCCATTAATAATGGCTCTAATTGCTCAAAGAATATCTACATATGACCTCAGGGTGGTCTACACTAGATCTGAAGGAACTGTTCAGTGTTTTGCTAGTCTCACCTCCTTTGTGCATTTTTCCTTTGTTTATTTTTTATCTTCCAACAGTCCTGAGATTCCCCCCATCACAGTGCTGAACCTATTTCAATAAAAAGAGCCTACACAAAGTAAGGATATAAAATGTTTTGAGGCACTTTACTCATGTGTATCCTCACTGCTAAGTGGTTGGTCTCACCCTTCCTATTTTGCTCATTTTGTAATTAATTTTATAACTTTGCTTCAAAATAGAACATAGGAACATCTAAGGAAACCAAGGAAAATATACAGTCCAGTAAGACCTGCACTAGCTAATCTTGGGACTTTTTAATGTAGTTCCTCCCACCTCAAGTTCCCACAGTCTCAAATTAAATCAATTCATATATCGCCATTTATCATCCCGGAAATCTAGCTCACAACTGTACTCTCCAATTCTCTCCTCCAGAAATGTGTCAGAATAATTCACACTTGCTTCTATCACTGTCTTTGACAATTTGTTCCATTACTCAGCAACCCTCTGTTTAAAGAAATTCTGTCTGAACTGCTTATAGATTAATACCTTCTTTAATATCAATCCATTATCTCTGTTTTTGAGTAAATTATTATCTCAAACAGTGTCTTGGTGACAATCCATTTCTTTGCCTCCAGGATCTTATAAACCATAATTAGAGCCTTGTCTGTTAAGATGTATGCCCTGAGAAAATATCATTTTCAAATATTTTAAAATCTTCTCTTTCACACTTAGGAAAAATATTTAGAAGTGCACAATAGTGCCTTTTTATTTTTTACATAAATTATCTATAAATCCAAAAGAGGGGAAGAATTCAGATTAAAGTTGAAGTAGTTTACATCTCTTCACAAAAGCAAAGTGACCAAAGAAAGCTTGTATGTTTCAATATGGTGGTAAAGAATGACAAGAAATGTGCTGTTGCAGGTTGCAAAGAATGGACTTTCCAGGACCAGAAAGATAGGTCTTTCAGTAGACAGTGTTCACTTGTGAGAATCATTCCTTTTTGTGGTCCCTCACAATCTTGTTTTAGTGGTCTTTACAGCATGGGTAAGAAGCTTGTCTAGTTTTAGCTGTGTTAACACTACTAGGACAGTATAAAAATGTTATTACTGCAGAGGTTTCATCTTTTTTGCAATAGCAGGGGTAGTGATATAGATTTTACCCTTTTTGAGTAGTTGTGTACTTATTTGTATTGTTATATATATATTAATTATTATTATTATGAAGCACCTAGATGTAATGAGAATGAGCACCGTGGGGAGAAAAATCAGTAAGTAAACCATTCTCAAAACACATATGGATTAATGGTTAGTTTGATAGCTAGATTTATGTAACTCCAAGCAGCCTATCTCCACATTTCTTCTTTGTCCAAGGCTTCATTTACTCAGTTACTGCATTATAATAGTTTTGATTTATCATTACTTCATAAGCTGCTTTGAGAGTCTCTCACAGTTGAGAGTCTCTCACTATCTATATAGTCACTCCCCCGACCCGCTGGTCAAACCAACACTTGGAGTCTGATCATCCACTGAATCCGGCTATTATATTGGTCATCTTTATGCAGTTTTTGGCATGTACCCTGTATTAAGTGTGCTATCAGCAATCTTTGCCAATGGTTTTCTCATTTCTCTTGTTACCGTATTTACTGTTTGTACATTTTAAAGATGTGAAGTGCTATATATTACAAGTCTGTAAATTCAGATATTTCCAAATCTGTTTTCATCCCAAATTGAGATGAAAAGCTGAAATATCAATTTTTTGTGTGAAATGAAGAGTTCCAAAAAAATTTCAATTCAGAAATAGCAAAACATTTTGTTTCAGCATTTTTTAGATGAAAAAGTTTGATATTGTTGAATTGAAATACTTAGTTTCAGTTTGTTGAAATGACCCAAAATATTTTGTTTCAACTGAAGTGTGTTTCAAACTACATTTCTCTATCATGTTGCATTGCCTTGTAAGAGTTGTAGTTCAGATACCTCAGGGTGCCATTCTCTGGTAATGGTTGGGGGTCCCTGGATGGACAGTTTGATCAGAGGGGAGACCATGTTGCATCATGGGAGATGTAAACCAGACAAGGCGACCAGCCTGAAGTAGAGAATGGCACAGGCACTCAAAATACAGCTCCCATGAGTCAATATTATACCACAGAGAAATGCACTGCTGCGTGCTGAACTGACTCAAAATGAAACATCTTGGGCAGTTCAACAAACTGAAATATTTCAATTTGGGTCAAACCAACTTAACATGTAATATTTTATGTTCAGTTTTATATCGCAAAAACAGAAGTTTTCAACAAAATCAAAAATTTTCCTAAGGGAAATGTGGATTTTGCGGAAACTGCATTTTTCATTGAAAAATCATTTTGATGGAAAATTCCTGATCACCTGAGACAAGGTGGGTAAGATAATATCTTTTATTGCACCAACTTCTATTGGTGACAGAAACAAGCTTTTGTGCTTACAGAGAGCTCTCTGTGTAAGCTCAAAAGCTTGCCTCTCTCGCCAACAGAAGTTGGTCCAGTAAAAGATATTACCTCACCCACCTTGTTTCTCTAATATCCTGGGACCCACATGACTACAACACTGCATGCATTTCATTAACATATTTCAGGATAATTCTTTGTACTGTGCACATAAATGTTCTCTTTTATAATCAGTTTGCTCCTCCCGTCTGATTCATTCATTGATGCTTCTATGTAGATATCATGTCAGCTTCCTGTCAATGACTGGAGATGTCATAATACTGGTTATAATTACTAATTATTTAGGATCAAGCTGTTACTCTGTAAGCCTCTACATTTCTGTAGTTAAGGGAAGCATGAATAGTGCTGCAGTAGTGGTAGGGTAAAAAGAGGCAATGTGTCTGTATAAGGCATAATGGCTCCAAAGATATTGGGGGTGGAAAGATGGAAAGTAAAGTGAGCAGTAGCTCTTGCTAAACCTTGAAGATGTTGTCAGCACTTTGGCTCGCACTGAAACGCATTGGCATTCCAGATGTTCTGCTAAATCTGGTGCAGGACCTTCACACTGGTACAAGTATGAGAGTGCATATTGATTCACGGTTTTCATTGCACTTTTTCACAACCTCAGGTATATGGCAGAGATGCATCCTTGCCCTGGAACTATTTTGTCAAGATGTGGACTGGATATTAGGGCTTGCCACTCCACATGTCAGAATCAAGGTTGGTCAAGAAGTGTTCTCCAACTAAGACTATACTGATGCAGATGCCTTGCTTGTGGAGAAGACAGTGAATTTCAGCCCTCCCTCCAAGGTCTCAGGAAGCCACCCATACCATTGGTTGAGTGTTTCATGGAAGAAGACAAAGAACCTCAGAGCTGGGCCACCAGAACCCTGGTGTAGGTGCGGTTGAGTACCATGCAGAGCATTGACAAGTTCATCTACCTAGGCTGCAAACAGAGATCAAATAGTTGTAGCAAACTGGATATTCTTTGACCAATAGGTCTCACTGCTGCCTGTATGAAGTCCATATCTCATTTACGGACAAAAAAAAATCTTCGCACTGAAACAAAGTTCTGGATCATCAGACCTGCAAACTACCTGTATTGCAATATGGGTCAGAAACCTGGACCCTCTTTCAGGCAGACTTGTAGTTGCTAAGCTCATTACATATGTCAACACTGACTGAATTCTGAGCATAAAGTGGTTTGACATTGCGTTTTTACAAAGTATCTTTAATTTTTACATTTTGTGAAAAAATAAAAACATATATTAACTATTAATTAAATTTTACTGAAAGTACCAGTGTCACTTATTCAATGTGCACAACCGCCCCCTCTTGTGGTTGATTTTTGTATGTGCTTTAAATTTACATAGCTAAATGTACTCCAATAAACTGCTTCCAGCATATAGAGGTTACTCTATGGTGTATAGGGATTCGTGTTTTCATCGTTTAATCATTATAATAAAATTAAATTAAATTAATAGAATGATCTAGACATAGTGTATTGTTTCTTTACGGTTGTCGATGGCCCTGGTGTTTCAACCATCAAGATGAAATTTCACTTCAGCTCCCTGATGTAAGTAATTGAAATTATGAAAAGGTGCCAAAAACCTTAAAAATCACCCCTAAAGACATGTCACTGAATTTGGCAAGGACAAATTTCACGTTGATGGTAGTGTGCTTTTCTGTACTGTATGCAGCAAGACTGTAGATGATGTTTGAAAGCAGACAATTGTAGAACACATGAAAGTGCTAAACAAACTGAAATGAAATAAACAAAAACAGGAGGTTGAAACAGCAAGGTCATCGAAAACAGTAAAGAAACAATGCTTGGTGACTGGATCATTTTATTAATTTTATTTATATGATTGATAGCACTGGTAGGCCTTGAACTTGATTAAATATTGTAAATATATCAATAAAACATTGTGTTCAAATGATAGCTATATATATTGTGGCTAGGGAAACTAAAGTTCAACATTTCATTTGAATTGTGGAAAAACACAGATTTTTATTTTTTTCATTGGACAATTGTATTGTATTCAAAAGTGGTGACACATCTCTTTGGCCACATCATCAAGATTAACAAAAACACCTTGGCATGCCACACTCTCAAGCTCTCTATTGACTCACAAAGGGGTGCACACCCTTACCCCACCAGGTGCCACCCCAAAGATTTGTGGATCTGCAGGACTGAGCCAGAAGGGAACTTCATTACACAGTGCCTGGTGCAATGCCATCAACTGTGATCACTCTGATGGGATAATGGTCCTCAGTAGACTATATGTGTTTGATGATGCAGTGGCCCTGTCCAGATAAAACAGCTCCAATCCCTATGCTTCCTAGGACAGGTTGCCAAATGATGACTGTGAGCTGACCGAGTGTAGTAAATGCAGAAAGTGTACCTGCTGATCTCTTTTCCAGTTGATTGCATTTTGTACATTTACCAATTTTTTTGTATATTTGTATTTAGTGTACTTTGTGTGCATATACATATATGGGCAGATAAATGGATAATAGATTCATGTACACTCTGTAAATCCTTATTTGAAGTTTGTGTATGTTTTCACCATTCTTCCCTGATATTTTGTGTTTGCACTAGACTGCTTTCTTTTCCTTAACCTCTCTGTGAAGCTTCTTATTCAGCAATAAACGCAGGACTTTTTATTCCTGCTATGCCTATTACTAAACAGAGTATGGCTTTTTCACATGTACAATCGTCTTTGAACACCTGCCAGCCTTAATGCTCCTATCTCCCAGCCCTTCACCCTTTCTGATTTTATACAGTACATTTCACAGTTTGTCTTACTGTCATTGTACTCCATCATCAAAATAGCACATGGACCTCAAGTTATTGCCAAAAACTAACCATCTTACTTTGGCTTTTTTATTAACAACGATACAACACAAACCTCAGCTAATCTTCTGCCCTGAGACTGGAAGAGTTTACCTCCAGGACCACCTCTTGGCAAGCTCCTTTGTTCACGCTGCCAAAAATACTCCACTCTTTGTATTCTGGGTGAAAGGTAGTTCAATCAAGACATCAGCTTAATCTTTATGTGGGGTTTTAGCACATGAACCTATAAAAGATTCCTTCCCATATTTTCCTGTACTTTAGTTATACTACCCTTAACATTTAGCGCCAAGTCTCAGATTGTTCTCAAACTGAAACCAATCCTATATTGGCGAAGAAGAAAAGAGAAAAAAGTTGGCAGACAAAGAATAAGGAAAATCAGGAGGGGACAAACCAGAGGAGCAGAGAAAGAAGCAAGGGGAAAGGTAGTGGTAGAATTAAAATAGGGAGAAAATCTATCCACTTATCAGTCACAGGCAGAATGGAGGTGTACCCCCACAATAACACAAAGTAGATCTTTGTCTCCCTCTTACAGCGGGAGCACATACAGAGGTTCATGAATCCAAGCCCCTAGTCCTGCTCCTTTAATTCAGACAATAAATAAAATAAGCTTTTAGACCCACGTTACAGAGGTCTTGGCTTCAGATGATCAAACTAAGGGAGTAGATTGAGAAGCAATGTCTGAAGAATAACCAGTGGGGGATTTGGGAAGTAAAGGAGCAATAGGGATAAATTGCTTGACCTAAAATAAGAAAAAAAAAATGTAACATATGTCACATCAAATTGTGAGGTGGTTACTCAGTTTTAATTCACTCCTTCACTAGGCAAATCTCACACTGACTTCAAGTAAATGTTTTACATGAATAAGGACTTAGAAATTTGGCGAAGAGAAAGGAAGAGGGTCATATTATTTTTGTTAGGTATTGCTTCTAAATGGCACCAATTTAAAAATAATGTGGTAGGGAGTAGAACGGGAATGGAGTCCTTAGAACTATTGTCAGCCTAGATTAGCTAGTCAAAACTCCCAGGAAATGTAACTGTTTTTTATTGGAATCTCTCTTCCCTCATCCAAACCCAACAAATAGATAAAAGGGGCAAGTAGATAGCAAGCAATATAAATTAGAAGTTATGAAATATAGAAAACTGATAAGAGAAGCTAAAGCAGTGGTGGGCAACTTCCCGCCCATCAGTGTAATCTGCTGGCAGGCCACGAGACAGTTTGTTTATATTGACTGCCCTCAGGCACGGCTGCCTGCAGCTTCCAGCAGCTGCGGTTCACAATTCCCGGCCAATGGGAGCTGCAGGAAGCAGCCTGGGCCGCATGGACGTGCTGGCCGCCGCTTCCCGCAGCTCCCATTGGCTGGGAATTGTGAACTGCAGCCACTGGGAGCTGCAGACAGCCGTGCCTGCGGACAGTCAATGTAAACAATCGGTCTCTCGGCCTGCCAGCGGATTACCCTGACGGGCCGCATGCAGCCCACGGGCCACAGATTGCCTACTACCGAGCTAAAGACATCAAGGAAAATCAATGGCTGGCAGAATTAAGGACAATAAGAAGCATTTTTTTTTAAGTATATCAGGAACACAAGAAATCCTAACAATGGTATAGGCCAGGGGTCGGCAACGTTCGGCACGCGGCTCTCCAGGGTAAGCACCCTAGTGGGCCGGGCCAGTTTATTTACCTGCTGACGCAGAAGGTTCGGCCGATCGAGGACCCAACTCACTGCGGTTTGCCATCCCAGGTCAATGGGGGTGGCGGGAAGCGGCGCGGGCTGAGGGATGTGCTGGCCGCGGCTTCCCACCGCCCCCATTGGCCCGGGACGGCGAACCGTGGCAAGTGGGGGCTGCGATCAGCCAAACCTGCCACGTCAGCAAGTAAATAAACTGGCCTGGCCCGCTAGGGTGCTTACCCTGGCGAGCCGCGTGCCAAATGTTGCCGACCCCTGGAATAGGCTCATTACTAGATGAAGATGGTAAAATTGTTAATAATGATGCAGAAAAGACAACCTTGTACAATAAATATTTCTATTCTGTATTTGGAAAGAAGCAGGATGTTGTACTCATTTCACATCGGAATGATGAAGCATATTATAATCCATTAATAATTAAGGAGGATGTTAAAAATAGCATCTAGTAAAAATAAACATTTTAAAGGCAGCAGACCTGGATAACTTGAACCCAAGAATCCTAAAAAAGTTGGCTGAGGAGATTTCTGCCCTGTTGATGTTAATTTTAAATAATTTTTTTAATACTACAAAAATTCCAGAAAACTAGAAGTGTGTTAATGTCATGCTAATCTCCAAAAGGGCAAGAGGGATGCCCAGGGTAACTATAGGCTGGTTAGCCAGATATAAAACGTGGGTAAAATGATGGAAAAAAATTATATGGGTTTTAATCAATAAAGAAATAAAAGATGGGAATATAATAATTGCCGTCAAAATGGTTTTGTGGAAAACAAATCTTGTCAAACAAATCTGATTTCATTTTTTTAAGAGATTGCACATTTTGTTGATAAATCTAACTATGCAGGAAGTCCTGAAACCTCCCCATAGAGGACTAAATCTTAGGAGACTTTAGCCACCAAGATCAAAGTCTCTACTGAGCATGGGTGAACTGTGATTTTTTCAAAGGCTTATAACTTGGCCAGTCTTGGGCGGATTTTTACAAGGATGGTAAAAAGCCTGTCTCTGATACAAAGCTCTCCTCTCCACTTATCCTCTGGTCAAATTTCAAATCTCTGCTCCAAAGCATTGAGGTGATAACACTTTTTAAAGAAAAGATCACCAGAATTTAACATTGGCAAGACAATATATTTTCCCTAGCTTCATTTTTTAAAACAGCTGAACTGTTTGCACTGAAATAATAGTTTGTGATCATGCAATTACAGACTTTCATTATGCATATGCAAAATAGGGATGAATTAAGGTTGCATAGGAAGCCATAATTCTACCATTTCCTCATTTGAGTGCTTAACTCTGCAACTTTAATGATCTGTTAATGTAATTTTTTTTAGATGCAATGGTATGTACAGTATAATACAGTTCCTAGTGGATAAGATGTGTTTATTTTTATATAGACTCTGTCTGTCCATAACTACTAAGATATTTTATAATGAAACAATATTCTGAAATCTCAAGTCTGAATCTTTTATAACTTCGCACTGTATTTTTTTTAATCAAATCTTAATTTGGAAAGGGCCTATAGAGTGGTTCCAAATCAGATTCACTCAAAATATATTGTCCTGAGATTTCTGTCAGTGAAGAGGACAGAAATATTGCAAGAAAAGTTCACAAAATGTTGGTGCATTTTAATCAGAAGTCTGAATCCTAGACTTCATTTGGAGTCACACCTGATTCACAGTCTAGTCCTAATCTGTATCCAAATTTGCCTCTCAAATGTACTGTTTTAAAAACCAGTCTGCTATTCTTTTATGAAATAAGAGATTGGATGTTGGATGCACCAAAACATAAATAAAACCAACCAACCAAACAAAAAACAACCCAAATCACTGACTGCAGAGTGCCACTATACACAGACGTTTGTCAAAACAGATTTTACCCTGTAATTGTGCTGAAAAAACTCTCTTATGATTGGAGAATGGAATCGGTTAGCTAGGTTTGACGGCTCTAGAATGTCACTCTCGTACACATTCACTTTAGTTTAAAATGAATCATTTTACCTGAATTTTATTTAAGTTATAAAATAGAACACATTCATAAGTAAGAAAAATGTGACTATCACCTTAGGTCAACAACAACAACCACCACCCCTGAAAAACAAGGGACTAATGAGGCATGAGGCAAGAATTTCTAATGTAAATACACATAGAATTTTGTAAATAGCAATATCAAATATATTTTAGAAAATCCATATATAATACACTACTATGTGCTAAACTTCTATACAGTTTTAATAAACAAGTGGTTTTGCTTTTGTTTAAACATGAGTAGAACACTGAGCTTTGAAACGCATGTTATTGATAACAGAACTGCAGCAAAATCAATAGTAAATTTGCACACACACTTCTCCACTGTATGCTGATCCAATAAATTACATTAAACTATAGGGCAAGATTTTGTCCCATATGTATGAGTTCTCTTTGTCCTCCCCATTTTTCACCATACAGTTTGCTGTACCTCGGCTTTAAATAAAGTAGAGAAAATCATGGCTTCACACAGTTCTCAGTGACTTCATTAGAGATGTTATGCTTATTTGTATGAGAGCAGAAAATAGCTAAGAAGCATGAGCTTACAAATGAAAATTAAGAACAAGGTCTTCGTTGTCATCTACTGATCCTGAGAATCACAGCTTCGCTCTCGTTACTTGTGTTATGTACCCTTGGCCAGATTTGGCAGGTGCATACTGGGGGGAGGAAAGGAAATAAGGAACGGCCCCATCCTTGCATAGCCCAAGTAAGAACCATACAGAATTGCAGTTCCTGTGCTCGTAAAAAGCATGGAGATTTTTTGTTCATTTCAGAAATGATGTTCCAGCTGTGCACCTTTGGGAATTGGTATGTAGTTGTGACATAAGAGCCAATCAGAATGTGGCTTTGGACAATCAGCATCCCCAGTCAGGTTCTAATTTAATTTCTGCAACTGCTGATCCACAAACATTTGCTTTCAGGAAAAAAACATCATGGTACCATCTAAATTCCAGCTGGGTGACAAAGTCACCAGAAGCTAACATCACCCATGAAAATACAGTCAGTAATAACACAGAATCGTGGTGGACTCGAGTCGCTGAGAGATTTCCATGGACTGTTACACCAACATTTTCAAAAGCGACCTTGGAGTGTGTGGACCTCTTTTTGTGTGTCTAGGCCTGAAGTTGGGTACCCATAAGATAAGGCAGATAAAATCAGAAGGCACTTTGACAATTATAGCTTTAGTGTATTTGGGTGATATATAAAATAGCAGCAACAGAGTATTCAGAGTTGCCCCCATCTCTAGTACCGGCTGAGTGAAAACAGTTTGCAGCATAAGGGTCTGATCCTGCAAGCTTCAGAGTGTCTTCAGTTGTCACCAGTCAGAGCTGAAGGCACAAAGTATCTCATACCAAATTCTGAGCAACATGCTGGGTTGGGCCCTTCCTGAGCCACAACGGTGTTAGTTCTCTTCCTATATCATTCCTATTTCATTTACTTCTTTTCTGTAATGTGCTTTCTATCACAAAACAAATTTTAATTAAAGGCAAAGTAATGAAAATCAGAAACACACACAATAATAAGAAATATAAAACTTATGTTATTCTGTGTACAACCTTCTAGAGCAGCAGAAATATTAACATTAGTATTCAGATCTATGGAACAGAATGCTATTATTAAAGCAACTGAGGAGTTTTAATATTATAAATATGTATGACTATGGAACAGTAAGGAAATATATTCCGCTCAAAGTTATCCTAATGCTGAATATTTTAATGAAACTTATTACATTTTTGTACAAGTGCTCTAAATTATCCACTTTAAAATTAGATAAAAACTATTTAAGAAATAATTATGAGTATATGTTCATTAGATTGGAGTTGGAGAACTGAGGGATAAGGGCATTAGGTCAAGTTCTTCAATCTGCCTCCAGATACTCATTTCCACTGTAATGCCCATAAGCACATTATGGCAATTGAATCTCAATATTTAGAGAATTCTAATTCATTTCCACTCTTCTCCACAAAACAGATTCATTCATAGAAAAAAGCATGTGAAAACACAAAAATAATATTCAAGCACATTCAGATAGAAATGCTCCTCCTCTCTATCTTGCCAGCCAAGCCAATCGGAATGCAGGAGTAGCAGTTTGTACATGCTGGTTTAGATTGTAATATTTACTTAATAATGGCATTGCTTTATCCTTGCTTTTAAGTTAATCACAAACAATCCTCCTCCCAGTCCTTGCCAGGAAGCCTCCCTTAAATCCATTGCAAATCATCAACATAATCTGTGTAAATAATTAATCTGCTCGAATCTTATTCCAGCAACACCTGCACCAACACTGATTACCAGATGTGTAATTGCATTTCTCTTGCATTTAAATAGATTTGCCTTTACATTCTATTCTGGTGACTTCTCTGTGATCCAGGATAGGCTTTCTTGGCCTCCCTGGTCCCCTGATGGAAGTGGGTACTGAGATAAACCAGTGTTATGTTAAACCACAAAGATGTACGTTGACCAATTTCATCCAAAGTCAGAGGTCAATGCCAGTCAGTGAACTGACCAGCACGAGACAAAATGAATCTCTCAAGCCCAGTTAATCAAGAAGCTGGACAATGTATGAATTCAACTCTGCAGCTTTTCCCACTGTTTCAAGGATTAAGAAACAAACTTACTCAGATAAAGAACTTGCCTTAGAGTTACACTGTTTTGATATCTTGACTAATACCTTCAATGGACAACGATTTCTTCATAATCTAAAAGTTATCATAATCTGTGCTTCCTACAGTACAAGGATACTACATATGGCATAGGTAAAAAAAAAAAAAAATCCCCCCTCATGCATAACTCTTACTTTCTAGGGCTATTTTCCCTCCCTCCTCCGCAACAAGTAGTAATACACCATCAAAGAAAGTTACATGCAAGTTAGAAAATAAATGAATACATAAAAAGCTTGTCTACTGAGACTAAACAGCAATTGTTAAAATTTGCCTAGATGTTTATTTCCCAAGAAAAGAACGTCACACTTTTCTTTCCTTTCATTGCATTAATGTTGGTTAAAGCATTGTTTAATGCTAGAGATGATAATCACTATTAGAATTTTACAAATCATATTTCACTAAAGTTTAATAAAAAAAATGAAGCAAAGAATTCATGTAAACTTAATTCTTTTTATCAAACTTAAATTATTTATGACATAAGTTTGAAACTGGTTATTATTTGCATACTATCATAATTTATACAGAATGAAATTCACCCTTGTGCAGACGTCCATCACGAAGTGTCTATTCATGATTAAGAGCCATGTAAGCTCTGTTTTACGCATTTAAGTGGGACTTAAGTAGTGCATAGGCTTCATGCTGACCCTCTGCACAGGGATGAATTTCACCCATACCATCCACAGTGTGTCAAGTGCACTCAAATAGCTTTTTTGTATGATGGACTCCAAGTACTGTCTTTCCCCACTGGTGTCTAATCTCATCCTTCTGGAATTAAACCGAGAATGAAGCAGCCTCTCTGCTCCCTAGAATCCAATGGAAGCAGGTAAGGAATATTCGTAGCCTTTTATATAATAAGGGCATAACAACAAAAGTGCGCATCATCATATTGGGAACAACTAGCCCAGGTCACATATCTCCTGACACCATTGCTTTCTCCCTCTACAGCTTCTGGAACTTTCTAACTTGCTTAGATAAGTTACCTCTAATACACATACAACTATCTTTACTGAACACAGGAAGATTTTAAAAATAACTAACACCTGAACACCCTGAACTCTGACGGTGTTCCAGAACCAAATGTTAAGGTTTGGGCCCATTCCCAGATTTAACTCATAGTGTTATACGTTACAAAAACTGGAAATATAATATCATCTATATTTTTTTCACATTAGCATTGTACATCCTAAGAGTTAGGAATATTTCATACGTAAAGTACACATTTTTATACTTGGAGCCTTAAAACATTAGCTAGTTATGCTTCAAAGTGAGGACGGAAACTAATACCCATTTTATAAATGGGTAGTCAAAGACAGAGAGTGGTTACATGAATTGCCAAAGATCACATGGTGAGTCTGTTGCAGGGCTGTGATTGCTATTCCAATTCCCAGTCACCCCTTCTAACCACAAGCCCACATTCCTTCTTTGTTGCTAACTGTACACACCATCTGAGCTATGTTGGCAAACAAATAAAAAGGAAACTTTCTTCTTTAAAAGAAAGCCATATGAAAAAGGAGATTGGGATAATATTTAAGATCCTCTAAAAACAAGTTACAAGCATACACAAGTGCAAAAATCTTACGGGTAAATTCTTGGCCCTATTGAAGTCCATGACAAAACTCCCAGAGACCTCAATGGGTCCCGAGTTTCACCCTACATTGTTAGGAAGTTTGTGTACTCTGAAACTGATTCTCAGTGCTTATCCTCCTTTACATTAATGGTATGTTAAAATAAGAAACATAGTACAAGTGCATAGTAGAGTAAAACTGGTATAATTGCATCACTTTAAAAATAGAAAAGCATTTGCAATGAATTACTTGATTCACATCACTTAAATTTTCTTAACGCAGCGCAATGTAGACAAACGGAATTTTATACAACATGCTGTAATATACTGCACTGGATGGCTCACAGTCATAGACACTAGAGGTCATCAAGTCCAATCTCCATCATGGGGAGAGCAGGATTGAATGGCTAATGCATTGGTATGTGAGTAGTACCAATTTAGTACACTGTAGTGGACACATTAGATGTAGGGTTGTCAAGCGATTAAACTAAAATAAATCATGATTAATCACACAATTAAAAAAATAATCGTGATTAATCGCATAATTAATCATGCTGTTAAACAATAATAGAATATCATTTATTTAAATATACATGGGTGTTTTCTACATTTTCAAATATATTGATTTCAATTACAACACAGAATACAAAGTGTACAGTACTCACTTTATATTGATATTTTATTATAAATACTTGCACTGTAAAAAAGAAAAAAACATTTTTCAATTCATCTAATACAAATACTGTACTGCAATCTCTTTATCAAGAAAGTTGAACTTAAGATTGTGGAATTATGTACAAAAAAACCCTGCATTCAAAAATAAAACAATGTAAAACTTTAGAGCCAACAACTCCACTCAGTCCTATTTCTTGTTCAGCAAATCACTCAAACACGTTTTTTTACATTTGCAGGAGATAATGATGCCTGCTTCTTGTTTACAATGTCACTTGAAAGTGAGAACTGACTTTTGCATGGCATTGTTGTAGCCAGTATCGCAAGATATTTATGTGCCCGATGTGCTAATGATTCTTATGTCCCTTCATGCATCAACCATCATTCCAGAGGACATGCGTCCATGCTGATGACAGGTTCTGCTCAATAATGATCCAAAGCACTGCAGACCAACGCATGTTCATTTTCATCATCTGAGTCAGATGCCACCAAAAGAAGATTGATTTTCTCTTTTGGTGGTTCGGGTTCTGCATCAGTGTTGCTCTTTTAAGATTTCTTAAAGCATGCTCCACACCTCGTCCTCTCAGATTTTGGAAGGCACTTCAGATTCTTAAACCTTGGGTTGAATGTTGTAGGTATCTTTAGAAATCTGATATTGGAACCTTCTTTGTCATTTGTCAAATATGCAGTGAAAGTGTTCTTAAATCAAACAACATATGCTGGGTCGTCATCCTAGACTACCATAACACAAAATATATGCCAGAATGCAGGTAAAACCATAGAGCAGGAGACATACAATTCTCCAAGGAGTTCAGTCACAAATTTAATTAACGCTTTTTTTTTAAACAAGCATCATCACCATGGAAGCATATCCTCTGGAATGGTGGTTGAAGCATGAAGGGGCATACGAATGTTTAGCATATCTGGCACATATAAATACCTTGCAATGCTGGCTACAAAAGTACGAACGGCTTTTCTCACTTTCAGGTGACATTGTAAATAAGAAGCAGGCAGCATTATGTCCCATAAATGTAAACAAACTTGTTTCTCTTAGTGATTGGCTGAACAAGAACTGAATGGAGTTGTAGGCTCTAAAGTTTTACATTGTTTTGTTATTGAGTGCAGTTATGTAACAAACAAAAAAACCCCAACATTTGTAAGTTGCACTTTCACGATAAAGAGATTGCACTACAGTACTTGTATGAAGTGATCTGAAAAATATTATTTATTTTGTTTATCATTTTTACAATGCAAATATTTGTAATCAAAAGTAATATAAAGTGACCACTATACACTTTGTATTCTGTGTTGTAATTGAAATCAATATATTTGAAAATGTAGAAAAACATCCAAAAATAGTTAATAAATTTCAATTGGTATTCTATAAAACTGCCATTAATAGTGATTAATTTTTTTTAATTGCGATTATTTTTTTGAGTTAATCGCATGAGTTAACTGCAATTAATCGATAGCACTAATTATGCGTTTTTAATAGGATTTATTTTGGTGCTTAGCAATTTGTCAAACCTTATAATTGTCCACTGTGCTCTTCTGGATATGCAATTAACTGTCATACCAGTGGCCCACATATTAGGACTATGTGAACATGATGCCCTCTCTCTTTCAAGAAATTGCACATTACTCTTATGTGTACAGATTCATAAAGATGGGAGAAAAATGTCTGACAAGTAACTTGGTAAGTAAAGAATTATCTTTACCTGGTTACATTTCTGCTGAATAAGGCCAGCTTGTGATTTGCTCTTAAGCAAGTTTGCTGGGCATGAGGAAAAGGGAGGCATATATGGAGTCTCCTCTTTTGTTCACCCCACACAAGGCGCAGTGGCCAAGACTGTCCTCTGCCTCCACTCACAAAGCACACTAAAGTGAACATGCTTCACCCATTAGAGCAGTGCAGTACCAGCATCCTACCACCGCTTCTCCTTGAAACATTCTTCCTCCCAAAGCACAACTGATCCTTGAGGCAGTGCAACTTTACACTTCCCTTATATAGGCCTGGGCAGATATGCGCAAGTAGTTCCATATATAGGCCTGGGCACATATGCGCAAGACTGCAATGAACAAACTGAGTACAGAGGTGTCAAATCTGCAATGGGTTTATTCCAAGTATGTACAGCTGGATTTTCAATACCATAGCATTTTAAACATAAACAACAAGGAGTCTGGTGGCACCTTAAAGACTAACAGATTTATTTGGGCATAAGCTTTCGTGAGTAAAAACCTCACTTCTTCGGATGCATAGAGTGAAAGCTACAGATGCAGGCATTATATACAGACACATGGAGAGCAGGGAGTTACTTCACAAGTGGCGAACCAGTGTTGACAAGGCCAATTCAATCAGGATGGATGTAGTCCACTCCCAATAATAGATGAGGAGGTGTCAATTCCAGGAGAGGAAAAGCTGCTTCTGTAGTGAGCCAGCCACTCCCAATCCCTATTCAAGCCCAGATTAATGGTGTTGAATTTGCAAATGAATTTTAGTTCTGCTGTTTCTCTTTGAAGTCTGTTTCTGAAGTTTTTTTGTTCAATGACAGTGACTTTTAAATCTGTGATAGAATGACCAGGGAGATTGAAGTGTTCACTTACTGGCTTGTGTATGTTACCATTCCTGATGTCCGATTTGTGTCCATTTATTCTTTTGCGGAGGGACTGTCCGGTTTGGCCAATGTACATGGCAGAGGGGCATTGCTGGCACATGATGGCATATATGACATTAGTGGATGTGCAGGTGAATGAGCCCCTGATGGTGTGGCTGATGTGGTTGGGTCCTCTGATGCTGTTGCCAGAGTAGATATGGGGACAGAGTAGGCAACGAGGTTTGCTACAGGGATAGGTTCCTGGGTTGGTTTCTTGAGCAGATGGTGTAGTTTCTTTTGGTATTCCTCAGTAGGATCAGAGGATAGTGGCCTGTAGAATGTGGTCTTGGAGAGTTGCCTGGCAGCCACTCTACAGGCCACTATCCTCTGATCCTACTGAGGAGTACCAAAAGAAACTACACCATCTGCTCAAGAAACTCCCAGCAATATTCAGGTTACTCCTAATATACGCTCACAGAGATACGCTCACCTGTGTGCTAAGACAGACTGGAGTATCCAAGGAGACTGTGACAGTGTACCCCATAAGGCTTTATGGGGAGGGGGTGCTTATAAACGTACGTATGACATAACTGGAATATGTTTTGTGCTGCCTGTGCCATGTAATATATCTCCGTAAAGGTTATGGTCTACTATATCTATTCATTCTATTTGTACATATATATCATTTTCTACTTGAGGTTAAGAATATGGGCTGTATGCTTGCTTGGTTTCTAAGTAAGCTTTGTGAGGCATTTGGTCAGCTTCTTTAGGAAGGAATTCGCCAGGTTAAGTACCTGATCAGGAAACACTTGGGGAACAATGCATCTTGGAATGCTCCAATCCACATAAGAAGTCTTCCTGGAGACATGCAGGATACCATGTGGACAATGGCTTCGGCCTGTAAAGACTGAGTCATGCAGGGACATGTGACTTGCCCAGGTGACTCCAGAACTCCATCTTGGAGCTGGACTTTGCATAGGAGGGAGGAAGGGGGTCTCCACCCACAAGAGAGAGTCTATTTAAACCCATGGGAGACCCCTCCATTTTGTCTTCAGCTGGCTAAGGAAGGAACCTCTCCACCCTCTCAGGATACTTGAAGGGAACTGGAACAAAAGACAGTAACTGTAGGAGGTGTGAGTGATTGCTGGACCCAGGCTAAAAGGAGATTAGCCTGTAAAAGGGAGCATTCTGGAACTGGTGAGGAACTTATCTGTATTTAGTTTGATTAGACATAGATTTGGCATTTTATTTTATTTTACTTGGTGACTTACTTTGTTCTGTCTGTTACAACTTGGAACCACTTAAATCCTACTGTCTGTATTTAATAAAATCACTTTTTATTTAGTAATTTACTCAGAGTATGTATTAATATCTGGGGGAGCAAACAACTGTGCATATCTCTCTATCAGTGTTATAGAGGGCAAACAATTTATGAGTTTACTCTTCATAAACTTTATGCAGGGTAAAACGGATTTATCTGGGTTTAGACTCCATTGGGAGTTGGGCATCTGAGTACTAAAGACAAGCAAACTTCTGTGAGCTGTTTTCAGGTAAACTTGCAGCTTTGGGACAAGTGATTCAGACCCTGGGTCTGTGCTGGAGCAGACGGGAGTGTCTGGCTCAGCAAGACAGGGTGCTGGAGTCCTGAGCTGGCAGGGAAAACAGGAGCAAAGGTAGTCTTTGCGCATCAAGTGGCAGCTCCCAAGGGGGTTTCTGTGATCCAACCCGTCACAGAGACCATCTGTGACTATGTGTTAAGGCTGTTAAAATGCCTGAGGAGTTCGCACTTGGTGCAGTTGGTTGGTAAAGAAAGTTTAGAACCAATTTGGGGTTCATGTCCTGGTATTCTACAGCCTGCCCTGAGGTTGGTACTCATGCTCTTGCATTACTGTTGGGAGTGTCACAGCAGCAACAGTGGCAAATATTTCTTATCTGCAAAGATTACCATTGACTCAGTCACTGAGCCCTCTTAGCCTCTGACAGCATATCATTAACAATGGGACCAGCAAAGAGTTCTCAAACAGCTCCAGGAAAAACAGAGGGGTAGAGAAACCTGCGGAACAGACTGGATGCCTGTCATATCCACTCTGCCATAAAAGAGAGGACAGAACTTTTTCATTTGATGCTTAGGACTTTCTAGTAGTTATCATCTAAAACTTTGACTTGTGTCAAAGGGAAGTGGCACCAGAAAGAAGACATTTCTTTCTGTAACAAAATCACTGGGAAAATGCTGAAGCCTGTATCAGAAGTGTAGCTAGGTGTGTCACATGCACTGGAGAGCATCCTAGAGAACCTGGATATATTTCACAACTATTCAATATCATTGGTTCATTTTTGTTGGAATTTGTATTGTATCTTTCTATATTTGACGGGGGGGCTGAGCAGAATGATAGAAGTAAAACAGAGGCCAGAGCCTTTTCCCATTGGTCTCTGACCTTAAAGTCAAGGACAAAAGTTACACCCCCCGCCCCCGACTTCACTGGGAACAAGACTGAGCCAAATAAGGTGGAAACTGTAAGGAACAACTAGTGAAAGTATCCAAGTCAATTGTACCACAAGGTATGCTATTTTTTACACTTGTTATTCATGGGTTTGGCATTTTTGGTCTGTTGTTCCAATCGGACAGTGTACCAGGATGCCCGAGAACTAAGGGCCAGATCTTGCTCCATTGAAGTCAATGAGAATTTATCACAAACCTCAAAAGGAGCAGGAAAAGGCTGTCATTGAAGCTGGAAGAGTCCTAAAATGCAGCTCACAGCTACCCTCCAATACACCATATTATAGATATGGAGACACTGTTAGTGGAGACAAATGATTAAAATTACAGTGTACACTACAAACCCCACTCATTCTTAGGAGTAATTTTGTAAAAAAAAATAAGTCTACATTTCTGATTGCTCTGGATACATCTCTGGAGTCTTAAAAAGAAAAGTAGCATCAAAGGATTTCTAAGTGGATCACTTTTTTTTTTTTTTTTTTTTTGATGGTGGGTAAAGTCTTTTCCTGAACCTTCACTCAAAACTCAAATGAAACCTTTTTGAAGTGAAAAACTAATTTTTCTTCACACAATTCTGCACTTCCAGATTCCAGGCAGGGCTAGAATTGATAATATTTCAATTCTGAGGAAAAAGCTGTTGTCAGGATAGTTCTGGCCTAAACAGAGGTAGTAAATACACAAAATCAATGACATCTTGTTCTGAGTACATTTCTCTTTTCAGGACAAACCTCAAGCCTGCAAAGGAATCCATGTGAGGGGATGCTTCTGTAGGATAATGAATCAATTTACATGGTCAATGTCAATCAGATTATCACCACCTCAATTTTTGGATGTTTCTCAGATCAAAACCACAAGCCATTTTAGGTTCATCCATCTCCCTAGTTGAATTCCATCCATCATCACTTTGCATTTCACTTCAATGGTAGCATATTTATCTTTATTTCCTCATGTGCTGTAGTTAGTGAAGGGTAACTGTGAAGTTTGCTTGATGTAATTTTATTTTACAGCATACAGAGATTTTAATTACGTAATTGTTTAATTTCCATACATCTTAATTGCCATAATTAAGTAGGCATTTGGGAAGTGTTAAGATTGTTTTTTCCTTCCAACAGATTAAATTTAATTTTTTACTAGTACATTTTTCTTTGATTTTATATTGTACCTTTCACCTCCCAGAATTGTCTCCTTACAACTGTGTATGTACCTATGCAACTATTATGATTTAATTTTCTAGTACTGCAGCTTTAAATTTCTAGGATTCTGCTGTCTGTTGGAAGTAGCTGCCATTGTGTTAATTTCAGATGCAGCTTTTTACAGAGTAGATACACTGTGCTCTTTCTGGACACTTTATTTTTGTTCTTATTTCCAATAAACTTGAATCAAAATCATTTTGACTGAAAGTATACTGTAGCTCTTTGTTTATGGAAAACATCACAGCTATTTGCTAGATGTTTCTTTCTGGTGGTCTTACAAATTTGCACCTGATTTCTTAGGCATTTTGATGCCAGGTCTCTTCAAATCCTTCACCCATCACATCACTTTTAAATATCTCTCTGGTCTCATTTCTTTACACTCCCCCTCACCATTTCAGTGTGTTGTCGATGGGAGCTGTTGGGCGCTGAACACTTTTGAAGATCCCTAAATGGCTGCTGAGTTCTTTTGAAAGTCTACCTTAAATGTTTATGTTGTTACTTGAAAATAGCATGATTTATCTTCCAAGCTTATTTTCATTCTGCAGCCCGTCTTTCCCAAAGAAAATAGTAACAGCATAAGATACCCACACTTCATTTTTACAGAGCATTTTCCAACTGCTTCTGAAGCACTTGCTCCAGTTTGTTGTGCTGAAACCTTTCAGTGATGGGGACATCAGGCCTTTTAGTCAAGGTGCAGGCTCATCTCTGTTTCGCAATAAATTAGAGATGGGCTATTGCTGGATTATTGAGTGAGAGACTCCTCCAACTTTGGGGAAGTTCACATCCAGATGTGGATCTAAACTTTGCAGTTTGGGGCCATCTCTAGCAGGAAGGATCTGATGCATTACATTTCTGTGCACTTTGAAGCTATACACTTGCTGACAGCCAAGACAATAACTTTGTGCAGGATACAACTGATTCTTTACAAAGTTTAATGCTGCTTTCCTGCTCCATCTTCTTACCATGTCAGCATTCCTGAAGATCTAAGTTCAATTGTACATACAAATTCCTGGTCTAAGGGGAAAGAAACATTTTGTTTTCTGCTTACCAAAACAGACAGAAGCCTTACACTCTGATTCTAAGGAAAGGCAAGAAGAACAGCGTTGTTTCTGAGGCACTTTCTTTTATTATCTATTCTTTTTTCACAGTGGTTGATATTACTTTGAAACTATTGGAATTCTGCAGTGAATAAGATAAGCAAGAGAACTATAGGGTTTTTTTTTTTTGGCAACTCTAATATTCCCTTAAATCAAATGTTTGCTCAGAAAGAAGATGTGACTATTCATTGCTTCCACAGTAAGCTAAATCTTGGTCCAAAGGAATTGCAGGGTCACAGGAATTGCAAAGAAGGACAATCTATGGCTTTCATTCTTACTTGAAAATAGGTCATAGAATGATGGGATTTATCAGTCACAATAGCAAAACACAAAACAAGCACCACCCCCACCCCATTGGTAAACAGGGTCATTATTGTACAGAAAGTGTTATTCCTTTATGCCGTGTAAAAAGAGAAGTACAACATACCCTTTCCTTCCCCACACATTAATTTAGAGCTTGTCTACACCACAAAAGAGTTGCACCAGTATAGCTTACATTGATTTAAAACCAATATAGTTTAACTATCCACACAGCTGGGCGGACACACATTTTGGTATAAGAGTGAGTTTTTCTGGTTTATTTAAATTTGTTTCTAATAAATTTAAGCTAAACCAAAATGTCTAAGCCATCTAAACACATATTTGAATCAAAGATCTTCAAAATAAAATCTTGCTGATGGAGGAGGGAAAAAAATAGAAAAACATTTTGTGTTAATATCAAGCATTAAACTTGTTATGCTAATCCAACTTGTTACCATTAAGAGGTCTGTGTACTGGCCAGAGATTTTTAAAGATGAGTTGACTAGCAGTTGTAAGCAGAGAGGTATGAAAATAGGGGCAGTGAAGAGACAGGGACAGAGTGCCATGCACCTTGGTAGCAGAGTGGTCTCTTGGATGACTATGTAATTTAGAGCAGTATTATAGTTGCTCTAAATTATTCTGAGGATAAAAGGTGCCCTCCCCCTTGCTGGTCCCATGATCAAGGAAGCAAAAATATAGCTTAAACTCAAAGGCCCCTCTTTCAGTGTATTCCAAGGTTGATCAGTCCTTTAACTGTGTACTGGAAGCTTGACAAGGGCACCTAGGGCCATGAATAGGCATTCTTATGTGTGAATAAATAAATAAATGGCCCTCTAATTTCTGAAAATGAGTTTTTAAAAGTCAATTATTTCAATAATATTCAATGATTTCAAACCTGAATGAGGTGACCTCAGTTTCTGGTAGAAAAAAAGTCATATTGAATCAGTGAATGAACAATAGGGCTTTGTCACAGACCTGCCTGATCCTGTGGACATCTCATGAGGTAAGTTCCACTAATTTTCAGTAGTTCCTTTAATATCTAACTCAGTATGGTCCACCTGGGCCTTACACACCACAAAATAAATCAAAATTCTCTCACTGACTTGAACGAAAAGTCCTGTCAGAATTAGTCTTCAACCAAGCCTGGCTTCTTGGGTTACGGCAGAGGAAGGATCCTTCCTCCCTTCTTCTGGTTTCACCCAGAACTGCCTTCTGAATAAACTGACAGCCCTTTTTAATCTGGTGTGCTGACCTCTTTTGGCCACTGGAGGACTAAGTATCACTGATTCCACCAGCGGTTGCCCCTGTGCCCCTTTCTAGGCAATCCCTAAAGGTTCAAACTCTTCCATTCTTTTCTTAAAGGGACACTTCCCAGGATGAGGAGCACCAAGGCAGTGTGGTCTCTGACAATGGGTAGTAAATGCCTGGTACACCCTGTCTCAGGTTTATTATGTTGTTACTTGATCCCCGTGAAAAGCATCTAATTTACTTTCTTCTTTTTTTGGCGGGGGGGGGGGCGGCGGGGGGGACTAAAAAATGTTACCAAACCACAAGCATCAGAAACTAATATTTTTGCTCTTCAGTGTTTGTTGCTCTTTTACTTCCCCCGTCCCCTTGCGTGGGGAATCCCTTTGTGTGTTGCAGTGTTTGGGGTTAATAAATCCAAATACATTAATATTATTTTGCATTCCCTCAGCAATTCTCTGCTTTCCTGATGTTGTGTAAAGTCCTTGGGGATGTTTGTAAAAGTGAGTTAAATAAATGTTATCTGTATTGTACTGTGAAGGTGGAGTGCCTATTAACTCATTATCTTAACTTTGCAAGCCTGAGCTCGAAAGCACTGAGTGGGGAAAAATTTGCAGATATTCATTTGCATTTATAAGTAAATATCAAATTAACCATGTATATGTCCCTTTCATTTTCACTTTTCATGGATGCTCAAGTATTCAAGTTTTAAGTGATTTTTTAAAATATTTTATAAAACAAATTTTAAATTGTATATTTGATTATAAAATTTGCAATTTGTACTATGATTAGTTACATAAATCGCATAGCATGAATTGCAAATATTAAATTTCAGAACTGAATATACAGTTCATCAGTGGTGCTGTAATGCATCAAAGTTAAGTTAGTTAACTAAATTATAGCACAAGATGCCAATAATAAATTTAATTGTAAACCCTGCATTTCAGTATAAGTGCAATTCACCTTAAGATACAACACAAGGCTTTTCCACCCCCTACGCCCTATTTTTAGGTCTTATATGGGACATAAATGGTACATAAGCTATTTGCTGGCATTCTGTGGAATATTGAATTCCATCCAATTTGAGCAATCTGCAAACTGACAATTAGTTGATGAGGAATTTTGTGAATTACAAATAATGACTGAAAGAGAAAATGTGATTTGATCATGGGCAATTTGTGAAGAGAAAAAAGGTGAAATTCATCTGGTAAGTTATTTATTGTGACTTATTTGCTCAGCTCTATTAACTACCTAATGAAAATCATGAGCAAGCAGATGGATAAGTGCTAAATTAATAATGCCCAGAGTCTAACCCCACTGAAATCAATTTAAATTTTAGTTGTGAACATTACAATGAAATCATTGGACTCCTTGTACCAGTCAGATCCCCAGATACCAGTCCGATCCTCACCTGATACAAATTAGCATAGGTCCACTGACTTCAGCAGAGCTCCATTGGTTTCCAGCGGTTGAGGGTACACCAGCTGAGCTGGGGGCTGCATCCTGCTTCACCCCCGTCCCTCCAGCGCTTGTGCCGCCATACAGCTGATTAGCGCAAGCCTGGGAGGGAGGGGTGAGGAGGAGGAATGCGGCATGCTTGGGGAAGAGGCGGGTCCAGGGTGAGGATTTGGGGAGGGATCCAATGGGGCAGTGAGGGGGCGGGGCTGGGGGCGGGGCAAGGGCGGGAATTTGGGGAGGGATCCAATGGGGGAGGGAGGGGCGGAGTTGGGGCGGGGGGGGGCACGAGCCCCTTCCGTCTGTGCACTGGAGGGCAAAATATCGGGACAATTCGCATCCCAACCAAATATCGGTCGGGACTCAGGACAAACAAGTAAATATCGGGACAGTACCGATAAAATCGGGACATCTGGTCACCCTAAGGTAATCTATGTAAGAAAATGCTGGAATCTGAGGGGCTGCATGATTCAGGAGACTGGTAGGATAGGTGTTATCACAAAAATACCCAGTACAGCCAGAATTCTTATTGGAAGTCAAAACATAGGAACCTAAGATTGAAATGGACTCAGAAACTGAATTACTTTCTCACTCCTAGGGGGTGATCTCTGCAGAACATGGCGAGGTCACATTGTTGGCTGATGCGAGGAAGCCTGAACTTTTGCTGCCCACTTTGTGGATGAATAGGGGCTCTTTTGTTAACTCAGCAACTTTCATAAACACCAAATCCACTTAAAAAGGTAGAAAAATAAAAACGCTAGCTTCTGATGTGCTTTCATTTCCCTCCATTCATCACAAATGTATGGCCTTCTGTCTTTTCAGATACATCACATTAAAACAAGAAGCATTAGCATGGCTCTTGAGACTGCTGCTATAGTAAAAATTCACTGCAGGTATTTAAAGTCTCAACCTTAGATTAAGTGGGTTTTTTTTAAAAGGATTTCCCCCCCCACAAACATAGGGTGACCAGACAGCAAGTGTGAAAAATCGGGACAGCGGGTGGGAGGTAATAGGGTTATATAAGACAAAGACACAAATATTGGGACTGTCCCTATAAAATCGGAACATCTGGTCATCCTACCCAAACACATCTATTCATTTGTTTTGAAATTACAAGATATTAGACCTTTCATAGTTTGGGGGTGGTTTTGTACTCCTATGACTCAATTGAGATTTTCCTGGCTGTTGCTGATAGTGGGGACTTGGATCTTTTGCCACATCCTTCACATTTTAAAACCAGCTATTGTGAATGGTCCATAAAAATATTGCATACTAACATAATAAAAGCTCTGCACTACAGACCAAGAGGGCATATAACAAATCATCATGTTGAAAATCCAAATATCACCTCGCAAGAAAAAAAATTGTTGCAGTGAGGTGGGTCAAGAATTTTTTTTATTTTTTTTTTTAAAGGGCTGGAATTGTGTATCTATGGAACAGACTGTACCCTTGGATACAAACACGTGGCTCTCATCATCTTCACTGGGAACCCTGAGCATGCATCAGATGCCAGAATTAGGACCGAAAGAGGGTTTCAGGATGTGATATTTATTTCCACTTCTGAATCCTACATCTTGTCATTTCAGGCACATTCAGATCCAGATTTTTAGTTCAGACCGTTGTAAAGATGGGACCATGTAGGATTTGCATTTCAAACACCCCTAAAATTCAGGCATGTTGGCATTTAAGGTTTGGGTTGGAGCCCATCTCAGAGAAAATAGAAAATATATTTGTACAATGATCAGGATCTGACTTGAAGTTACACATAAGCCTATGTGACTATAACAGCGTTTAAAAGAGAACTGGATAAATTCATGGTGGTTAAGTCCATTAATGGCTATTAGCCAGGATGGATAAGGAATGGTGTCCCTAGCCTCTGTCTGTCAGAGGGGAGAAGGATGGCAGGAGAGAAATCACTTGATCATTGCCTGTTAGGTCCACTCCCTCTGGGGCACCTGGCATTGGCCACTGTCAGTAGACAGGATACTGGGCTAGATGAGCCTTTGGTCTGACCCGGTATGGCCGTTCTTATGTTCTTATGTAAGCCTTTTAAAAACTCCTTTTACAGAGGTACATACAAATAAAATCAACAGAACTGAAATGGCCACAAAATATCCTGCCTGTGTAGGATGAAACCCTGGCACTCAGACTGTGCCAGAGCTTTAACATAGCACCAATCATAGAAGTTCTGAAAGAGATAAAGGGCTAGATTCACGAAGGGGCTTAGGTGCCCAATTGATACTTTAGTCACCGCAATCCCAGATTTAGGTGCCACCAGTATTCACAAAATGCCCTCGCAGCTGTCATCTCATCTTGTAGATGCCTGAACTCACATGGTGCCTAAGTTTTTTTTTCTGTAAAAGTTCACTAGGTGCCAATGTTTGTGCCTACAATGTATCTACACATCTGACAACAGTATTTGTCAGAGCCCACTCTTCTAGCCTGGTTCCTTATGTAGAGGCAGTTTCTCTTTTTTACACTGTCTTGGCCATTTTACTTTCTACCATTTAACATAGAAACACATCCTATTTCCTTGTGAGAATTCACCACAAACAGGCTAACTCCTTTCGGGCACACGACTAGGAAATATAAAGAAAGTCTGATATCTGTAGGCATATTGTTCTTAGCCCCACTAAAACTCTTTCCTGTGTCTCTGTCAGTCTCCCTACCTCCCTCAAACCCACACCCACACCCATCTGCTGGCTTTACAAAGGCAGCAATTTTTCAGACCAGCTCAATCGAACATCTAATTTCAGTTGTCCTGCCAATGGAACATCGTAACTGACCATCCGTGTTTACATACATCAGTTTTTGCATGCACAAAAACTTGAGAGCCAAAATGTTATCCTTTGAGGACAGGACAAGAAGCAATGGGCTTAAATTGCAGCAAAGAAGGTTTAGGTTGGACATCAAGAAAACCTTCCTAATTGTCAGGGTAGTTAAGCATTGGAATAAATTGCCGAGGAAGATTGTGGAATCTCAGTCTTTGGAGGATTTTAAGAGCAGGTTAGACCTGTCAGGGATGGTCTATATAATACTTAGTCCTGCCTTGAGTACATGGGACTGGATTAGAAGACCTCCTTTCCAGTCCTGTGATTCTATGTGCACACACAATTTTGAAGGGAGAGGTCTCTTTGAAAATGTGTTAGTAAAAATCAAATGTAAATACACAAAAGCTAGGAAATGTAAAGTTAAGCATCCTTGAAACATAGGAGTATTCACCCTGGAGGTGCTTGCATCCAATCAGGAGACAAACAGTATCAGATGACTTCTGACCAACTGCAACTCACCAATTTAGTTTGAATATCAACTACTTGTATAGAAGAAGATCTAGTCATCCTCCATGTTTTCTTCCTTTATCTCTTCAGTGGGGGAGAGTTTCTTCCCCCTCTCACAGAAGTTTTGTTTTCTTTCCCCTGGATTGAAATGGAGGCAGGTGGCAGCTGCCAGCTCTTTCTCCCTCAACATGGTGCAGGCTTTGGAGAGGGGAGGCAGCATGGGACATTCCTATTCACTCCCCTTAACTCTTTGGCTCCCCTGAAGGCTGAGCACAGTGCTGCTGAGTGCAACCCTTATCTCCACAGAACAGTTGTCAGGACCCTATCAGCAGGGCAAGGAGGAAATGCTGGCAGCAGCACTCCTGGCTCTGGGGGTGAGCTACCTCACTTCTTCCCCAGCCTGTCCAGATCAGCCTGAAAAATATGGAGTGGGGATTCCTTAATGTTACATTTTTATATTCTTAATTAGGTATATTTTCAAACCAGGCTATGTCCCTTTCCCTGGGAACAGCTTTAGACCACAAAACACTATTGCATCTCATAAACCAGTAATCAGATAATTATAGAAGCAAATGAAAATTTCATTTTGCATGCACAACCCGCAGACATACATTTTTGCGGGTGCAAACTGTGCCTGCAGGAAAGGGAGACCAGGCTCTGGCTGAATATACAGCCCACTACATATTCCACCCATGCCTCAGTACTCAGATACATAAGGGATTTTGCCTTCACTTCCTTGCCTTTGTGGCTTCAGATCAGGCCCTTAGCTTTTTGCACACACATTTTTTTGTGTGTGCTTTCCTGCTAATGCTATTTTTGCAATTTATCTCAGTTTTAAATCTCAGAAAAGTGATAGTGGAAAAGCCTGTAAATCCAACTGGCAGTGGGATGGGTCTACTATGCTCTTCCTCTTCAGCTGAAATATTCATATATGCACAGGCAGAGAGACAAGGACTTGCAATCGTCTCTTCTAGTGACAGCACATTTCAAAGACAGTTAAAGGACAAATTTGAGATTTAGAATTAGTGGTAATATATTAAAACATGTATGGCTCTCTGCCCAGATTTCTACCATAAAGTGAATTGATTATGGTAGTTATGATAACACTTTACAACAGTTCTGCTGTAATTTTATATTTAGCTAAATATACAATACAAGAATAAATGATGTCTTGTATAAATATATGTGCATGCAGACACACACACACACACACACGAGGGCATTATTCAGAAGACACAGTAAGCATAAAATAAACATCCAAAATATATTGATGTCTCCCTTTCCATTACCTATAACCAGCTTTTGCTCTTCCTCCTCGCAACTCAACACAGTTGATATTTATATAGCGTGAGTGTCCGGTACAGCCAATTAAAGGAGATGGGTTTCCAGCTTCAAGTTGCTTACCGGAGGTATGCAAATACCGATTTTTTTTTTAAATCATTCAATTCACACATGTTAACAAATATTTGCAGATTATTTGCTCAGATCTGTAGACTTGTGAAAGAGGGGAAAGGGAGTATTGTTAAATAATTTATTTTTAAATTATAGCAAAAATTATTTAAAACTATTCACTGAATATTATTTGACCAATTAACAATCCAAGTAGATAATGGACAGATGAAGAGTGGAAAAGGAATGCAAACAAGTAGTTGAAAGGTGAAGCTTAATATGGATCTTTTTTGTTGCATTTTTTTTCAGTTTCAACAAACTGGCATTTTCCAGTAAAAATGGTTTGTTCAAAATTCCTGCCCAGTTCTAATCTATACACATTTACCAGTTGTGCATTACATTGGTTTAGCCAACTACACTATTTGAATTTGGTATGTAGCAAGGATTCTCTAATTTAGAGTTGGTTGCTTCATAAAGCATTGTGTGCCTCTGTTTCAGTAACTCTTGAGATATTAGCACCAATTAACTTTCCATTTTATGGAGGGGATGCTACCAAACTACATCATTATTGTGGGGATCTGTTAAAACGGAGCTGGTCTAAAGCTTCTCTATACCCCCATGCCTCTTATGCTGGATCCCTGAATGGCAGTATAATTAAAGAATTAAAAAACAGGATGAAATATACAGTGATTAAAGACTTTAAAAGGTTAATTTGGTGGTGGGTGATGTATTTTGATTCAGACTGGTCTAGACTTTTTTCTAAGCAATTTGTGCATTCCTGATTTGAAGACATACCCATATGTCAGAACTTATTCCTTAATCTGTGTTTATAATTCATGTTTTTGTTGTTTAATTATACAGAGGTAGCTGCATATTCCTGTGTTTAATGTGCCACTGGAGTAGTTCTGTACCCTGTACATTCTGAATAATGTCTACTTTTCCCAGTAAAGTAAGTAAATGTGACAAATGTGAAAGAGAACTGTATTATTTGTATTAATATTATATGTACTTCTGTCTTTCTGATTATCATGTCTGCTTCATTGATACAAAGAGTTAACCTAACAAGAGAAGTTACTCAGCTTTAGGAAGGCAGACATTCTGTGCAGATAAACCAACCATTGATACTTAACCAAACAGTGCAGGTGTGAAGAACTGTTGTCCAAGGAGAGACTATCACAAAAAGGCTATTGACCTGCTAATGACACTTCTTCTTCCTTTGAATGGCAAGAGAGGTGATTAGCAATTTTCAAATACCCAAAGACAGATTAATGATCCAGTGACTAGCTTCGGAAGTGGCTTGGTGTAAGTCTGAGGCCAGGTCTGCACAACAGACTTATATTGGTATAACTACGTCACATCAGAGATGTGAAAAATCCACACCCCTGAGCAACGTAGTTATTCCAACCTAACTCTCTGTGTAGACAGCCCTAAGCCTAAGAAATACAGCTACTGCCTCTAGAGGAAGTGGTTTAACTATGCCAACGGGAGAAGCTCTCCTGTCGGCATAGGAGCATCTTCACTTAAGTGCTACAGTGGTGCAGCTGCATTGGTGCAGTGTTTTAAGTGTAGACCTTTTCTGAGATGCCACCGGCAAAACATTGAAGCAGACACTGATTTACAATGTGGTCTTTAGTTTGTGACTGGTGTTGTCTCTCATATTCCAGAGGTGTAAGAGATGATAGTATCTGTCATGCCACGTTCTGAAACAATTCCATGTGGACAATTGTTTCTGGGGTAAGTGAAGCCTGTCTGGTCAGTAATCAAGTGTTTGTTTTGGACATTAGCATTAATCTCAGAATTCTTTCCAGTCCTCCTCAGGATTGAATGAGGACACTTTAAGAGTTTTAGCGCAATCCCAAAAAGGCTTTTAAAATTTCAGATTTTTTTCAGAAGATTCTGGAGGTCCTTGTGAATTGGTAAGTAACTCACAACTTGACCATGATTCGACTGTACTCATGGCCATGAGTTCTGTCTCTCTTTCTCTCCAGATTTTGGGTAGGGATATATGTGCCAGGGTGGACAACCATTGAACAGGTGTTGATTTTAATGTCCCAGTTATCATTCTCATCGTGGGAATTAAGCTGCATGTCCAGATATTAATTATGTGAGCTGCCTGCCCAGATTGGTGCACAATATTCAGCAATTAAATATACCAGTACTAGAGTTGGTGTTAGAAGTGTGTGCGCATCAGCACTAATGACTGATACACCGTAACAAACCCATAGGAGAGAAGAATGGGGAAAAAAAAAACAGAGAAAGGACAGAAAGAGACAAAACTATTAGAATTTGCTGTTAAAAGGGAGGCTTGCTCCAGAACAAGACGACAAGACTGGGCAGCAGGAACAGAGGTGCCAAACAATCCGGGACTCTGCAGAAGATGCTAACATAGAACAAAAGGACTCTCGGGAGTACAGTAGTAAGAAAAATGAGATATGGCCTTGAATGCAGCTGTTCATTATTTTTCTCTAGATATGTATATCTATGGTGCTTCATCTATAAACAAAGCATAAGTGATTTAGAAGGACCTTTGCAAAGTCTCTGCATTACTTGCTTTAACTGTCACAAAGTTTCCAAAGTGTGAAACAGTAATGCAGAGGGTCCACTTCTTTCGAGGAATTCTGGGAAGCATCCATTAGGTACTGGGGAGATTTGGAAGGGCCAATACTAGTTCTAAGGCCAAGGTAGTTTGACTGCAGAATCCCATATCTCAGAAAGGGGTGCTAGACAGAGGAGCTGCACTCCCAAGAGAGTGCCTAAAAACCCAAAGTTTGAGACTAGAGCTGGGCAGAAATTTTCTGATGGAACATTTTTTCCATCAGAAAACGCTGATTAGTCAAAATTGACCCTTTGGCATGAATCGGTTGATTTTGACAAAATTCTGATGGAAACCTGCTTGGGTTTCTGTCTTCCCAGCTCTTAAGCAGCCTGCCTGGCTGGCTTCCATGGAGCCAGAGCTCCCAGGCTCTTGGCAGCCCTAGAGCCAGGGGTCCCAGGCTCCCAACTCGTTTGCATCCCAGAAGCACTGGGAACCCTGATTCCCAAGCTCCAAGGCTCCCTGAGCTGCCCAGCTTCACATCTGGAAAGTTGTCAGGGCTCTGCGTAGCTTGATAGGACCCTGAGACATTCCTGAAAAGGTTGAAACAAAATATAAATTCAACTTTTTCAAAACAGAATTTCTTCATTCCCATTCTGTGGGAAGTTTTGCATTTAAATGTTTTTGTTCTGTTTTGGAACAACATTTTTATTTTTAATTTCAGAAGTTCCAGACCCAGCCAACCCAAGCACGTGGGATCAAAGGTCTGATTCTATTACAGCAGCCTGGTGACTATCCACAAGGGGGAACTCAGCCAGGGCTGTTACAGTAAGTTTTTACTGTTTGTTTACTCTTGTTAGCTATACAGAGTCAATACTATCATAGCAGAGTGAACTGTATCCTGTTCTGGTTTAGGTGTAAAAACCGTTTATAAATTTTCATTGACATTGAACAGGAATGCCATACATATCTGAACTTTGTACCTTTGAAAATTTCTTCCAAAACTGTTAGCTAAACTCTGAAAATCCCAGAAAAATATCTGCAGTTAGAAGTGCCCAAAGGAGATAGATCCTCAACTTTCAATGGGAACTTGGCACCTAGCTCAGGAAGATGCCTTCAAAATTCCCTGCTTCCATTATGAGTGGAAGGCAAAGCTAGAAAGAATTCCATTTGACTTTAAAATCCCAAGGTGAGTGATCATAGCTGGCATTTATTTAACCACTGTCTCCTCCATCTTTTTCCTTGTAAATTGAAAAGTTGAGATATGAAACCTCTCAATGCCAATCTAGACTATAACCACACTATTCCACACAGAGCATTATAAGTACATGAGTTTTCTTCACACATACTATGCAATGTATCACAGGTTTGGAGAAATAATATATTATCTGCAGTCTGAGATATTAATCTTACTTTTTGTCAAGCTTCATATAAGTGCTTACTTTCAGGTGTTTGGTGAACATACTGTGCTGTCCCATAGAAGTTAAATTAAAAGACAAATGGGGGTAGGATATTCAGCACTACAGGTGAAAGGCTATGCTTTAATTTGGCAAAGTGAGTTTAAATTAGGCCTTAGTCTAGGTTGGTTCCCTATTATTTTGTACCATTATCTTGGCTTTAGAGAATACTTTCAAACACCTATACTTGTCAAATCTTCCACAGCCATCTGATTGTCTCCTTAACAGAAAATGAGAGAAGCAAAATGTCAAGAAGAGCAAGGATTATCTTAACCTTGTACTACACTGATCAGAACTCTGTGCTAAGTCAATGATTGCAAAACTTGTTCAGAATAGCCTGATGACTCAGTCTCCCAGAATGCTAATCTTCAAAATCAGTGCAGCAAGAGGCAAGAGGATTAAAGTCACATTCACTTGTAATGAGACCCATCATTAAAGGCAGACCACAATCCATTGATATGAGGTGGCTAGAATGTGTAATTACTTTTACTTTAGAAGTCACTTTAATATTCAGAATTTAGAATCATTGTTCTCTCATTACCTTTTACCTATTATTTCCATTCTATTCTCTTACAATTTGGCTAACTCCTTAATAAAGCTTTCACTTTGCTGCAGATATTTGGTTCATGGCTTTATGTTATATAGAAACCTTTCCCCCCCCCACCCCTTTATATGAGATGAGCAACTTGATCATCATACAGGTTCAGCTTATTCACCAGATACTTTTTAATAATCAAAATGAAATGATTGGGTTATTCTAAAACATGCTTTTTCTACTTTATTCACTTATAATTCCCTACTCCCTAAGAATACTAAAAAATGGGAATTAACTAGACCTTCCAAATATTTGTCCTGTTTTTCTTTTCTCTCTCTTTTCTAATGTTAGTGTATTTTACCCACAGCCAAACAAACTGTTAATTTATTTGAGGGCGGGGAATAGGATAGGACACTCTACATGATTAATTAGCCAAAGTATATGTGCTAAATGCAAATAAAGAAAGAAAGAACAGTGCCAAATTATGCATGCTTCACATTCACTAAGGCTGAGCTGAAAAATACAGTCTGGAAATGTACAGATTTCTACCAAGTCCTTCTTTTATACTCAAGGGACTAATTCTCATTTCAGCCACACAGCATTTTATTTTTATCATTGAAACTGGGAAACAAGCTGGCAAACATTTCTGAATCTTAATTAACCCGTTTAAAAACATTTCACAGCCACACACTTGAAACATGTTAATTCTGGATTTTTATTTGGTCTAATCTCTCTCTCTCTCTCTCTCTCACACACACACACGTTTTATTTCTGCTGAAATGAGGATCTTTTTGTCTTCTAAAAATGAGTAGTTATGGCTCTTGTGTGAATTAACGGGAAAACAGGAGCAATATTCTGAGAAATTATATCTAACTTGCATTAAATACTATATAATTAAAGTAATGAAGAGAGATTTCCAGACGGAGTATCACACACACAGACAGTGTATTGTTTATCAGAAACTCTGATATTTCCATATATGCAGGTTGGTACACAAACAAAAGTGCAGCCTATTAATTCCTGTTTCTTTTCAGACCTAACTCTACTCTAGTGTGTTACACTGCAATTCTGGATTTATTACCACTAAATAATAGTACAAAATGACTGTAATTACAATTACCTTTGCCTTCAATTTTTCCCTGTCTCTCAAAAAACTCCCTTGAAGGCTTTAAAGCAATATAGCTAATAAAATAGATGACTGAATGCTTTAACATAGATGTCATATGACAGGTCTGTAAGCATCAGCAGCAAATTGACTATTGGGCTATATGGCTCTTCTGATATTCAATGGATCAGACAGTTTGTCCTGAGTTACCCTTGATAGAAACATATACAATTCAGAGTGATTTGGGGAGGAGAAGGTTGGAAGGGAGAGGTGGAAGACTTAATTGATCATTATAAACTATAAGTATTTTTTCAGTGCAAGTCATAGATTCAAAAGAGAATTATTTCTTTTCTTTTGGATACCTATTTAATTTTATTTTTGTCACCAAGTCTACTCACAACTGAGAACTGCGGTGTCAAATGGGGGAAAAATAAGAACCATAAGAAGGCATATTCCAAATACTCATAATGCAAAACAAAGGAATAATGTCATAATTATCAGCTGGAAACTTGCCACACAATGTGTAAAAATAGGCATGCGCCATCTGGTAATCATTTTTGAGGCAAAATGGAAATTAAGGGCTACAACAAAATTAAAAATTCCTGTGCACAGGAATGTGGCAGAATCACCATAGGGTGCATATACCACTTGCTGTCATAGCTATTTACCAAGCATGTATATAATGCATAAATAATTGCTACTTTCTATAAGGTGCTTTGTGTAGGTTTCTAAAGCAGTTTACAAATTAATGGAAATACATAAATATTTTAAATAAAACATAACAAAACACGCACTTGACTTACAGACATGTAGATATTTCTTAGGACACCAGCATTTAGTCTCTGCTTTTTTGGAAGATACAGTTATGAATGCTTTAGTGTATAAAGTAGTGTGGAGAACTAAAATGCCGTTTATTAACTGGAAAATAATGAGTTTCAAATTTCAGTGCTCCTTACTTTTAAATATACTAATTTGATGATGTTAATATATGCAAATTACTCTCTATAGTTCATGTTTATAGCACTGTATCTCATACATATTCTACTATATCTAACCAATAGGCCATTTCTTCATTTTATAATAATACACACCCTTTCAAAGTATCTTTGTTTATATTTACACATTTAACTATGCATGGGTATTAGCATTTGATTTGTACACTAATTGATTTGTAGATTTCTCTTTCATTTGTATTCAGGTGAATAGAACATGAAGGCAGTCATGAATAACAAACAAATGTAATATTTCTTTCATTAACAATACAATTTATTACCACAGACTATGTATTGAATGCACCAGAAAACCATTTACCAATGTGTGGTAACCCTCAAATAATGTATCTACAAAATTTTCCCTCCGCACAGGACAAGAGCTTTCAAAACATTCACATAAAACATTTGAATGAGTAATTGCCGTGATTACACATGCAAATGAATGCTTGTTTGGGTGCTCAATTACTGCACAAACTATCTGAAGACAATTTAAAAAAAATTGGCCCCTGTTGTCCCTTTGACCTGAGTGTTAGGCAATATTTTGGCCTTGCGAGTTTGATTTCTTTAGAAGGAGAAAGTGATGATAGGAGTCATGCATTTTTCTGGTGCAATCCTGTTTATTTACAAAGTATGTCCATCAAGTCCTGTTTCCCTGAACACAGTAGAAGCAAAAAAGAACAATCAGGCTGTTTCCTTGCTCACAATTTTCAACCCTGCCTTTCCAGTGTGTCTTCTGCACCAAGGATCTCTGTCTTTGTTCGTTCCCAGGGTTATTCTCACAACTGCTTCTTTCATGCTTTGCTGGCTTTCTCCTTGAAAACACACACACACACACACACACACACACACACACACCTCTCCTATTAGTCCTTTTGCCCTTGTATTTACAACCAGTCCCAACACCTCTCAGAAGGTAGATACCCTGTCTTGACCCCTTATTGCTTTTGCAATAAACTTAATGTACAGCTTAACTCTTTTTAGGCTGATCAAGTGAAAACAGTACTTTACACTGATTATTGCCTTGTATTTCTTCCTCAAACTCATGTCATTAAAACGTGCACTATGTGCAAGATAAAATCCTCTGACATTCACATATGCCGAAAATATTTCATGAGTCAGACAATGATTTACAGGTTCACCATGGGGGAAAGGGGACTTGAGAAAGCCTGTAGGAGTCTTATTGCCCTCTTTTCCTTTCCTGTAACTCTGGAGGTTCTGCATATCAATGGGAGTTGTGGGCGTTTCATCACTCATAGTTCAGGCCCATTTCCTGTACTCATTATCTTTTGGACCATCTAGGACACAGCGCTGCTTCCACTGACGTCATGGGCAAACTTCTATCTTCAATTGATTTAACTGATATGGAATTTTGTCAGTTTTTCTCCTGCCTCTCTCTTCTATTTCTTTACTAAAGTACATTAAAATTGAAACTGAAGAAAATATTACCACCTACAAAGATATCAGTAGGCTATTGCGTATCTGTGGCATTTCAGATGGTGATACTATAATAGGAACCAGTTTTTCAGGCTTCGTACATTGTAGCACGAGCCAAGGTCCCCACGGATCTCTCTGAAGCTACCATTCCATGCTCTGCTCATTTTGAAAATCTCACTGTTGGCTCAAGTTCTCACAAGATGGCAACATCATCTGTTATTTGTATTATACACTAAATGAGTACCAATAACTGCTCTTTGATGTTCATTTGAATAACAACAAAGTTAATTACTCGCATCCTAAAATTATGTGACCATAATTGGTAGTTTAGTTGGTAAACCCTGAAACTTCTACCCCCAAATTCATTTTACAGTTATTGTAGGTCAATGCACTGAAAACACTGGAATACATTATTGGCTTCAACCAATGCCCATTGAAGCAAATGGAACAACTCCTATCCCTGAACCTTAACCAATACACACCCCTCACACACATACTTTCTCTCAAATATGGCACTTTTCCTATGCCCAGAAAGACATGTCTATCAGCATAATAAAAAAGGATAGAAATTTATATGACGAAGAACAATTGAAGGTACATTAGTGAGGATAAAATTACAGTCCTCATGCTCCAAGGGAGAAATTAATCATGAGCTGGGGTCAGGAACACATTTCTGTCTCCAAACTACAATAGAACAATATCGCACAGTTAAGTGGATTATAGGTGTTTTATGCCCTTCTCGGATGTATCTGGCTTTGGCCACAATCAGAAAAAGGTTCTACAGCTCGATAAACTAGTCAGCAATTTTTATTTTATTTTATTTTTTTTAAGGAGTGAGCTAGTATCTCCAAGAATAATCCTAATGGTACACTATTGGGATTACATTTTATCCTTCCACCTTCCCCTGATGTGAAGACAGACATTTCTTTTTGCAGCCTTAGTTCTATCCAGCAAGGCAGGGAAGCCACCTCATTAACTTAGCTGTTTCTGTGCCATAGCTCTGCCACTAAGCCAAGGTATTAATAGTTCTAGGCAAATAGATGCATTCATTAGTAGTACTGTACTTGGCAGGAATTTTTCAGCAAAATATTGTTTTAATCAGAAAATGTCAATTCATTGAAATCAAAATTCCCTGCAGGACTTGGTTAATTTTGACATTTTTTTTCTTTTTTTCTTTCTCAAAAATATTGAGAAAATAGTTTTGGAATGAAAACATTTCTATTTTTGGTCCAAAATGACTTTATGTTTCAAACTTTTAGTTAATTTGCAGCTTTAACGGTTTTGCAAGAAACTGAAAGGAGTTGAAATCAAAACAAAACTCAATTAAAACAAAACATTTTGATAGACCTGAATGAAAATTTTTCATATAATCCTTTTGTGAACATTTCTAGATTTTGGACTTTTTTGTCCTGGTTCTGGATAGGCAATTTTGTCAAATTCTCAAAAATCCTTCCAGGACAGGAAAAACGTTTCCTGCCCAGTTCTAATACATTTTGTGTCACAAAAGCAAAACAAACTTATTTCATGCATTTTATATAAAGGGGTTAATTTGGGTCAAATTTCTTTTGGCATCCATATTATTTTAGTTTTGAAGAAGTGTGTGTAACATGCTAGGAAGTGTTTCTTTGTCTCTCCCTGGTGGTAGATCCACATATACAAGTTTATGAGTCTGTTATTATCAATAATATTATTTACAACCAGAGGCCCAGGGTTCAGTCCTTGCAGAGAATATATCCAGGGCCATAATAACAGTTAGTGGCTTGTAAAGGGCTTTGACCTGTTGTGGACCTCTGAAGCTCAGGGAAAACTTCCCAGGCCAGGGGGAGTGTGTAAAATACTGGCAATGTGATTCTTTGTTCTTATTCTAATTACTTTTTGCTGACAATGGAATTTCTATATTCAGAGAAAATGTCTTTTTATTCAGCCAATCGCATTTTTTAAGTTATGATCCCTAAGGGTACTACAATTCGGGGCATATATACAGCGATTAAACTGAAAGTCATGGATATACATCATAGTACCCCCTTAACAATTACAATTAAAGAAACCTCTTATTACAAAGCAGTAAACTTTCCTTATTCTTTCAAGATAGGGTATCTACCTTAGTATGATCCTCCAATGCTACATAATTTAGTTGAAATTCTTATGCTTCATTTGTTTAGTAATGGTAACTATGTATAGCAAGCTGAAGAGTCAGAATTTCGGAGTTAGATATTTGCACAGAGCCGTAATTAGGCTTTAACTTATTAGTGGCTTAGTTTTGAACACAAGGTCACTTGTCAAAGATTTATGACCAAGTTAATACAAGAAGCAAGGGAAAATCCCTTTGATATGAAGACATGTAGATGTATTCTTCATGGGTCCAGTTCTGCCACCTTTTCTCTTACTGATATCTGATTCATAACTTTTTAAGGCCAGAAGAACCTTACTCTTCAAATAGCCACAACAGAAATGGAAAGAAAGGTCCATTGGTGTAAACCTAACTTCTTAATCCCAGTTCTGCCACCCATACTCATGATGAGTTATAACTCATCACATGAATAGTCACATTGATTTCAATAGGACAGCGTGCATAATGATGGTAGCACTGAGCCCTTAGTTCTGTGAAACACAACTAAACAAAGAAAAGGGGACAAAATTAGATTTTTCCAAAGGAATAATGAGACTCGGGCAGTACGTTACTATCACTTTTGACAAGATATTTTAGTTCATACAGAAAGTTGTCAGTCACCGAAGGGTGCTTTGAAAGGATTTGGGTAGAGAGAGAAGGGAGTACACTTTCCTTTGAGGATTTCATCCATTCTGAGTGTGAAGACTACATCACGCTGGCGACAGAACATATGCTTCCAAAAATAAGTTTAGTTTCTCTCCCCACACCTCCCCAGCCCCCTCTCTCCTCTTTTTGTTCATCGAAATGCTGAAGAGCTTGAAGACTCAGTTTGAGATTAATGACTATCTGTTGGAATGGTTTGACAGATCCATAGAATCGAACATAGTATCAGTATCACTAAAAACATAGTATCCTGATGTGAAAGCCTGTATTATTTTAAAATACTTATGTAGATCTTAACTTTGGGTCACAAACAATCCTTCAATTTAAAGCACACATTTGAAATGCTAAAATAAAATTGAATAATTTCTATTTTGGAGCATATTGAGAATAGAACAGTATAGGCACTCAGAAGTCATGATAATAAGCATTCTATTAAAAATCCTAGATACAGAGAACATCTTTATTATATATAATCATGTAAGGGATATAGGCAAGTCCCCAAATGGCTGGTATTAACCTAATACATTAGAAAGGTTGTTTACACCAAATAATTTAATTATGACCAGAGAACAGTTTCTATTGCATTTCCCTTCAATAATGTGGGGAAATTTTAGGTCTGCATGTTTATGAGGAAATGATATGAACAAAGTCACGCTGATCATGGAACAATGAAAAGTCAGATATGCAATAACCAAACTAAGGGCTTGATCTTGCATGGAACCAAGCAACTTGAATTCTCATCTCATTCAATGGGAGTTGACAGTGATCAGCACCAGTAGGTCAGATCTAATTTGGACATCTGAATAAAACCTCTGCAAAGTTTTGGGGGCACCTCTTGATATTAACTGCTGCTTCTTTACCCCTTGCATAGTCCTTTGTAGCCCAGCCTGTTTATATTATTTTCCCAAAAAATATTGTTTTCAGTCTCAGTGGGCATCTTTCCCACTATTTTTTTTTTTTTTTTTTTTTTAATTTAGCTGGCTATGCTACAGTGGAATTGCACCAGTCTGGTCCTTTGAATTCTTGTTGCAATGTCTCAGGCTCTTTTTACATTGCATTAATACAATTTGCAGTGGTGTAACTACACTGATGTAGTTACACTGATACAAACCAGTGATTTATGCCAGTGCTGTTTACTTGGGTAAATCACCAGATTAAGATGTTCCAGCATAAACCCCACCTTTCACTGGTGTAGTTGGGGATTTGTGTCGGTGTTACTACAGTAATATAGGTACACTGATGTGAATTTCTTTAATGAAGGCATGGCCTGGTAGGCTATTCTGTACTTATCTCAACAAATGTTTACACCTGCACCCACTCACTGACCTACATAGTAAAAATTCACACATGTCAAACCCAGGCACATACTAAAGAAAAACCCTATGAAAAGCATATAGTCTCTCATGCATGACAGCTATGGCAAACACTCTGACACTGTACTGCACATGCTCATATAAAAACAGGGCAATTTGGGGGTTTCTGGTATTTCTGCTTTGCGTATTCAGAATACAAAACTAAACACTACAATTTTTTTAAGATGCTGTGTCAGATCCTATAGCTATCTGTATCTGAAATAACAAATTACTAAGGGTCCAATCTGGCAGTCTTTTCTCAGACAAAAGTTCCATTGAAGCCAATAGTCATATGGGGAATTTCATAGGAATAAAAAAGAATAGGATCAAGCCCCAAGTGAACATTATCACCTCCCCTGTTCCTCAGACTTAAACACAAATTAGGAACATGCAAGAGGATTCAGCAAAAGCACCCTTATATTGACAAATCCACAGTGGATTCAGGAGACTACACAGTAGTTGTGCCAGATAAGCTCAGGAGTCATTTTAAGGTTGGATCATCAATCACATCTTTCCTCAAGTGTTCCTTTTGAAAATCATCCAGAATACAGTACCATTTTATACCTGGTCTGAAACTCCCCCATTGACCTAGCATTACCAATTTCTTAATATTTAAGATGACAGATGGAGTGCTGGGATTTGAACCAAATACTGACCTTCTGTTCTCATATGACTAGTTCTGCCTTTACTGAGAGTGTTGTCGGAGCAGCTCAGTGCTGGTTAGCTACTCTGAGACACTGTTATACTTTATCAGCTCGGAGGAATGGAAGTCATTTCCTCAGCATTCCATACCAAACTCCTAAGTGCACCTGTAATAGTTTCATCATCCTATGAAGAGATTTACATGGTTATCTAACTAATACATCATTATTTGTATGATCATTAAAGGCCAGTCTGGAAACCCCTTACTCCCGTTAGTGAGCTGTTACTGGCATGAGTAGTCCCACTGAAATGAGTTGGATTATTTGAGGAATAAGAACAGATTTAAATTTTATTAGAGAATATTTAGAAAAAATAAACGATACAGAAAATTTGAAGCGTTAGTTATTGGTCATTGGGGGTAACATACAGAGTATAGGGGTATGTTGGTGTTTTGGGGCTGGGCAGCACACATTGTATATACAGACTGTAATATCCTCAATGAGGGGTGGGTAACCGGTGGGCGGGATCAGGAGACAATCGATAAGCGGTGAGGGTCTATCACCCATACGGGAGGTAGAGACAGTCATAGGTATAAGTAAGCGGGCTGGGTAATGGGGATGGGGTGACCCTCACGTGGCAGGATTCAGCTAGGTTTGGTGGGTTCAGGGCTCAGGGGATAGAGTCCAGCAGGGGGTGTGTGTGGGTGCACGAGGTCTCCCCGGCTCACTCTCGGTATTGGCGGTGGCCGGTGATGTGCTTGATGTAGATGTCCCGGGACCAACGGATAGTGTCCGAGACCATTAGGCGTCTCATGAGCCGTGCGTAATGACAGCCCACCCCACAGGTCCTCAGCACGCGTTCGTTACACGGGTCCCAGGCACCCAGGGCCCCAACGAGCAGAGCGTCGACGTGCACCTACTACTCAAGGCGAATAAGTGTACTAGAATCTAGCCCGTAATGATTTTTTAAGGGGATTAAAGGAAAGGTAATCTCTACAAGGACAAAGAAAACCTAAATAAGCTTTTGCTTAAGGTGAGTAAACTAGAACTTCAGAGAATATTTCCTGAAACTTGCAATAGCAAAATGATAGAAACCATCATGTTCCAAATGTATCCCTAGTGCTGTTCTTTGATGTCTCTTTGAACAGACAGCTAGGCAAGAACCCCTTTTGTTATCATTCATCATATTCAAAATGTTCCAGGTGTCATGCAAAACCTACAGAACTACACAGTCAGCTATTTGGAGCCTAATAAATGACTGTAATTCCAATATTTATGAAGGCTCTATGACATAACGGAAAGGAGCTTATTAAAACAATAGCTGGAGAGAGATAAAGTGGCTGGCAGCTAGTGAGCACTCTACCCCTACCCCTCTCGTTTCCTCTTTCCCTCGCCTCTCATAAGATGTGTGCCGAAAGGGACGAGTGTAAAAGTAGAGCAGGGAAGCTTCCTAAATAAGGACTCAGCACAAGTCTAGGGGCAGGGATTTAATTCAAGGCTCCTTTTGTTGATAGCTGCTCACAGTACACTCTGAGCATTTAGAAACTTCATGCCTGTCATCAGCCCTTTAACAAGATTGCAGAGCTTTAAGCAGAGCCAGACATCAAGCTTTAACAGCATCACAGGATGTAGATTAAAACACCCAAGTCTTTATTTATACTCAAGAAACAGACACCTAGTTCTACACCTACATGAAAACAGAAGTCCCTCTTACTGACTTTATACATGCACTTGTACTCTTGTTTTTCCCCACAGATCTTCTGTGTGGGTCAAGAAGAGTGTGCTAGTGTTTGTGTATTCAAACAGGGCAGGATGGGATGGATTTATTTACATGGTACACACTAATGGATTTTAGAAAGATGGCCTAGAGGGGGAGGGATAGCTCAGTGGTTTGGCCTGCTAAACCCAGGGTTGCGAGTTCAGTCCTTGAGGGGGCCACTTAGTGATCTGGGGCAAAAATCAGTACTTGGTCCTGCTAGTGAAGGCAGGGTGCTGGACTCGATAACCCCTCGGGGTCCCTTCCAGTTCTATGATATATATATATATATATATAGAGAGAGAGAGAGAGAGAGAGAGAGATACCTATTTTTTTTTAAAGGGAAGAAAATCCAATTGATCCCCAGCCTAGGGATGTTGAAGATGGGATTAGCCCATCTGTGGGTATCACATTCCAGGGTGCAGTTCAGGCCAGTGAAGGGTCACCACCTGCCCTGCAACCTTGAGTGTGTCTCAATGCTTTGCTGCTGTTGGTCCCAGCCTAATGTATGCAGGTCACACTGAGTATCTATGTATACCTACAGCTCTGAACCCAGCAGCCTACCAGCAAAACAGCAGGCATACTCGGGCTTCCAGCAGCGTTGGTTACTATTTTCAGGGTGACCCCAACACATTCCCAGTCCTGAATTTCCCCCCAAAATGTGTGTTCTGCACTGTCCAGTCCTCTCCCAGAGCAGGCAGTTCAGACATTAGAGGTCTGTTGCTCCTCTAAGGGATCAGTATGCAACAGTTCGCTGCTTTAATTGGAATTACCAAACAGTTCCATTTAAACACAACACTGGCTTAATTTTGATTAAAAAATAAAATGAGTTTATTTAATGACAAAGAGAGAGATTTTAAGTGAGTACAAGCACAAGGTATTGAAGTCAGAAATGGTTACAAGAGAAATAAAGATAAAATGCTTTCTAGTAGCTAAAACTTAACAAGATAGAGTTGGTTGAAGGTAAAATCCTTACCACAGATTCCCAGTAACATCACTGACCAAAATCTAAGGGCTGGTTCCTTTGTCATCTTTGGTAAGAGAGAGAAAAAGAGACAACCTAGGGTGTTTTTGTCCCATACATTTATAGTCCAATTACCCTTTGAACTGCATTTTCCTGAGGGTTACCCCTAGATAAAGTTCTTTACCACTGTGAGGACAGAGACATGGAGTCTTGTACAGAGATTCCAGGTTGTTTCTTGCTAAAATACAGATCAATCTGTTACTCCCCTCTTTGTTGCCAAAGAATGGCCACTTAACAGGTGATTGCCAATCAACTTTCATGACACCAGGCTAGAAGCATCAGCTTGTCCTTTGTCTTTGAGAAACCAGTTTACCCTCTCTTGCTGTCCCAAAGACCTTGTTTACTACTTATATGTAAATTGAGGTAAACACACATTTCTTTGTTTAGGATAGACCTGTTTAACAACTTCTGCTTAGTCGGAGCTATGAGAGTTCGAGTGTGTGCTAACAACCTCACAGGGAAATCATAACTTTACATATAGTTTATCTACTCATCTTTCACCACTGAATTATTAATTTTCAAATGGCACCTCACAAGGCACATTTTGTACAAAGATTATTACCATAGTGAATACAGGGGTGCATTCGATCATTGTATCATTTCCTCCTTCCCAAAGACCATATGGAAGCTCCTCTCTGGAGATCAAATTCTGCAAGAGGGGAAAAGGGTTGGGCTAGGAGAACAAGTTCTCCCTCTACAAACCTTCCCACACCAACCCTCCAGGGATTCCACTCAAGATGTAATACTGACAGAATCAGCAATCACTATGGTGCATACACCTTCCACACTGTGAAATCCCTGGTTAGGTACAATGGGAAAAAGTTTAGGTCCTGGATGTAGATGCCCTGAATGCAGTGCCTTGAAAACAGTGCAGGCACAGAAAACTTTTGTTTAGACATTCCGGGTCTTCGATGGCCCCGCCTCAGATCTCTGTGTGTAGGGAGCTCAACTGTGTTTTTCTGTGAACTTGTGTTGGCAGGGAAGGGTAAATCCTACTTCTCTTAAGGAACAATCTGGTGGAAATTCTGCAAAGGAGAGCTCTGTGAATTTTTGAGTCTCAGAAGTGTGTGTTTCATGTACAGTCAACAATATGGCTCATGGATAGACAGTCCCTATTTTATTACCATGTAAGCCTGAAACATATTTTTATGCTACTATTTTAAAACCAGGAGGAAAAGATACCTAAGTCAGGAAATCTAAGTCCTTCACAGGAACTACTGATAGAGGAAATGGTGTAGCATCTAAACCTGCAAAACTAGAGGGTTTTTTGTTTGTTTGTTTTTTCATTGAATATTAATAACCTGCAACATCAGATACTATTGCTAGCATTTGAGCCCCATAGCAAAGTGGTGACATTCACACCAGCGAAGCTGAGCACTTCCCAAACTGAGAAGCAAAGCTAGGCATGGGTTGTTAGTGTCAGGATTTTTTAAAAAGCCTCCCGCACACCCTCCTTATCTACTGAATAAATGCTTCTTGGAGGAGAGAACTATGAGATGTATAAAGGTGAGGTGTTTATTCCCATAATGTTTGACAAAAATTGGTTGAGCCACTTTTGAGTGATGCAAGCATAAAAGATGCTACTTTTGAGATCATATAGCAGAAAAAGAGCTAGATACTAGTGCAAGCTAGAAATTTCAAACCTGACTTATTCTATAGTTCTCACTGGCAAAGAAAAACAATTCAAGTTTGAAGAAAGTTGATTTGGTATTTTTAAACGTATGAACACTTTTACATTTGGCATGTTCACCTGCATGTTAGAACATTTTCTATTTGTTTTTTGGCAGTGGCATAGTAGTAAAAGAAGAAGTGGATAAACTAATCTAAACTCTACATTCCCCAAATGAGAAGTGGGTAAGCTCAGTTTACCTGAGTTTACTCTTGAATGTACTACTGGCTTGCATGTCACTCTGGAGCTAAAATAGTTTAGAATGTTGAATGCATATTGAACCATTTCAGCTTGAATGTTTTGAATATCTTCAGCATTTTGGCTCAATCCTGCATCCACTGAAGTTAATCTGAATATTGTCTTTGACTTAATGATGCAGTATAAGACCTTTTACTTATTAAGGTATATTTAAATGGCTAAGATCACCTTTAAGCTATATGCTTGCTTCATTTCCTTGATTTTTCTTGAACCCCTCACCCCTCTCTCACACAAAACCAGAGAAACTCAATGTAAAATGCAAAAATAAATCAATCCCATCCATAAATGTCAAAATAATCCCAATGTTAAAGACTAATTCGAGTACTATATAAAAATGCGTATGATGTAGGTGAGCTAGTATTCTGAAAACTATAGCTTTAGACATTTTCATACCTGTGTTCTTAATTTCTTGATCTTAATACACCTCTACCCCAATATAACATGGCCCGATATAACACGAATTCGAATATAACACAGTAAAGCAGTACTCCGGGGGGACAGGGCTCCGCACTCTGGCGGATCACAGCAAGTTCGATATAATGTAGTTTCACCTATAATGTGGTAAAAAAAATTTGGCTCCCGAGGACAGTGTTATATCGGGGTAGAGGTGTATTTTAATGTTTGTTTTGGCAATGAATTTTAGTTTGTTTTAATTTTGTGACCATCACAATTAATAGTGATGAATAAAGGTACATGAATAAATCATAACTAGGATTTTATTTTAATTTTTCCTCTTTTCCTGTTTACAAATTGTCCATGAAAACATCACTATTTTCCGGAATTTGAGATCGCTAAAAGTGTTTTATTCAGAAATGTTCACCAAATTATTTCTGTGGAAAATTCCAGGCCAACAGATTGTGTCATTTATTGTGAGTGTGCAATATTTGAAAATTTCTATTTGATGGTTAAGATTTGATTGATCACCTTGTCTGTGTCTGCCCTTGACTGGAGGAGCAGAACTCTTAGAATTAGACTTCCAGTGTGAATGCTTGTAATTAAGTAAAAAAATTGTCACACTTTCCCTGATATTCTCGAATATTCAATTGAAATTCACTGTTTCAGCAACTATTTCTCATTTACTAGAAAGTCTGCAAAAACTGCAAACATGGGCCAAATTAATAAGTATAAAAATGTGAATGAATATTCATGGACAAAGTTTTCAGCTCTCGAGGTGCAACTTTTGCCACAACTACCGATAGCAACATGGATCTATTGAGTATGCATTTACTTATTATACCAAGGGATATTTGTTATCCCTTGATCAACATTACATAACATAATCAAGATAACATCTATATGATAGGTAGCGATGGCTCAATGTGAAAAAAAGGTTTAGACAAATGCTGCCTTGAGAATGATGAAGTGAATAGGAACATCTACTTCAATGAAGAGCATATTTTTTTCATAAGGGGCTGTAAATGACTTTGCTATCACTTAAGATAGGTCTCAGGAGGTAGCTGGTGGCTAAGACCTTAAGATTCACAAGTTTATTTTCTCCATCTATTAGAAAGAATTTAAAAAAAGAATTAGTACGTGATACTATAGCTGACACATTTGATTACATGATAACCAATCATATAAATCCTCCTGACTGAATCTGGTCCTTAAGAAGTTCATAGAGGAGTATGGAATTACATATTATACCAAGGAGATAAATCAGTTATTATGTATATGAATAATTATATGGACATGACTCCTTATTTCCTATATGTCTTTGAACGAAGCTAAGAATAGGAAGGAATTTTCATGCAAGTTTGATCTAATTTAGGAACTGAAATTTGCTTGAAGTTGCGGAATCCAAAGAGTTTTCATCCAGTGGATTTTAGGTTTTTGTGGGTGACTCATACTTACAGAATGCATTGCTGCTTATTTTTTGAAGTTATTTAATTCTTGCAGAGGGAAAAGTTAGTCTTCTACTTAAATTACTTCTTTTTATAGGCCCACAGAACAATAAAACAACCAGGTGCTTGCAAGCCTTCCTCATAATCCCCCTCATGAAGGAAAAACAAATTAGAAGCCGAGGCACTAATTCTGAATTTGATAAAGTGTCACAGCTAATGAAAGTAATTAATATCACTTTGAAACAGAGTCATAAAATGGGTCAGCTGACCTTTGAATTTAAGCTTCATTATTTTATTGTTCCCTCCTTTGCCTGCCATGGTACTTGGTTGAGATCCACAATTGGGGTCAAAAAGTCATTTTTCATTAGGGTAACAAGGCATCCTAGGAAGGTGGAATTTTCTTTTAGAATGTTCATAATTGGAACTTTTAATTCATTTGATGTTTGGCAACTGACCAGCAAGGAGCGACTATACATTATGGACATCTTAGGTAGATATGGTTGAGACACACTGGTATGCTGAACAATGAAAACATAAAATACTATACAAAATGTTTCTCAGATTCTGTGGCACTGGTAATTAACATTGAAAAGGTCTGAAATCAGTGGGGTATCTTTTGTTCTGAAACTGGGAGTTCTGATTAGGCAAAAGAAAAGCCAGTTTATTATCAGGAGCAATGCTCAATTTATGGCTAGAAAAGGATGTATACTGACATATTGACCTGCCTGTTCTCTACTGCCCCTAAATTTCATCATCCTTCCACATATAGGGCCCGGTCCTGCAAGGTACCGGATCCCTCAACTTCCACTGATGTCAGTGGGCTCTAAAGGCACCATCACTGTAGTTTCTGAGCACCTTTAAACTCCTTTGACATTTAGAGCCCTCAGAGCACTCAGCACCTTGAAGGACTGGGCCCATCATGGGTACACAGATTTCCATTTCTCTTTGCCTGTACTGCTGGCTGACACTACATCCACCCCTTCATTTTATTTTTTCGAGTAAATGGCACCAGTATATGGTAGGCCACGAATGTAATACTAGGACAGACTGCTCACAAAAAATCCAAACTTCTGTAGGCCTCTGGGTACTTTTGTGGACGGAAATAAGCTCAGTTTAAAAATTAGTTCTGCCGGATTCTAAAACAGAACAGAAGATTTTCCACAGTGAAGAAATTCAAAGTTCTCCTCTCATTAAGAAATCATTAAGCCTCAGGTTCTCTTTAGGAAGCCAGGCTAATTAATTTAAAGAAATCTTTGTCATATGCAATACAGATTTCAGCAACTGGCATAGGTGGGTGAGTTTGCAAGATCTGGGGAAGGGTATGAAGGAGAAAGACTTCTTTTGAACTAGTTTGTGATTTTAAAGGGCAAAACTAAGCATGGGTCTCTGTTGCAAGAAAATTAGTGCAACTCTTTTGTGCTTTGATTTGCAAGTGATAGGGAGTTGCTACTGCAGATAATGTTTTTGCCTTTAAACCCATAAGAACTACTGTGAAAGCAAGCAGAACTCATGACAGACCAGGGGGTTGAAGTGGAGGAACCCTTGCAGTGAAAGGAATCAAGGATTGTCTTTAGAACCCATGCTACCTGAGCAATCAGGTCAAACAAGTTTCCTATAATGAAGATCCATCCATTACCATGACATGCAGGCTGGAGGTGTAGATCACTTTCATGGTCTCCAAAGAAGCTGAGCAGTTATCAGTAACATTCAAAAATCCACTGGAAAGTCATTCATTTCACTTTATGGTCCTAATTAGCCATTTGTATAGTTCTATAATTAAATATGTTCCTTTCTCATCAAGTTTTTCACTTTAGTAATGATACCACTGTGCCACAAACAGGCCCCATGCTGTTTGGTTTGGGACTTATTCATAGCATTTAATTGGTCACCCAGTGGTTAGCCAATAACCCCTTCTATGGGAAGCAACACTCTGAATGCTGTTAATGGGCTGGAGGCACAGTGATTGCCTCCTGGTACCCAGCAGTACTGGGAATAAAGCAATTTCCTCCACTGTGTTGTGTGCCCAATAGCTAATCCTCTCCACTCCTGAAATGCACACTATTTGGTTATAAGTATTTGTGCTGGCTTACTTACCGCTGGGTTGTTAATAGGCAGTGATTCTTCAATGCTCCTTCAGTGAAGTTACAGTCTGCTTGCTGACTGCTAATTAAAACAAGTTTGCACTCTAAGACTGCAACTAAAAGGTAGCAAGGTCATATTATTTAATGCAGCAGTCTTTTATTTAACAATGTTTATACAGTTCTCATATGTGCACATTTTGCAAACATGCATGGCTATTATCATCGAACACATCAATATAGCCAAAATCAGCCACAGACTAATCTCCTAGCCTTTGAAGTGTCATTGTTAAACTTCCCCTTTCTCTGGGACTGAGCAGCAAAGACAATTCTTTCCTGAAGAAGTCTAGTGGTATCTATTTCTTTATCTTAAATAAATAAATAAATAAATAAAAAGGAACAGTTAAGCCAAAAATGTTCAAAACATTACACTGATCATTTGACTCAATTTACCAAGTCACCTTTGTCCGGCTTGTCCTCGTCCGTTCCTCCACAAAGACAAGTCGACGCCACACCATTCTATTTTGTTGTGAGCACGTTCTTTTCATTTCTGGCCAAAGAGTTTTGTCATTTACCAAATATTTTCTTAAATGTATAGTATAACATTAATTAGAATTGCAGCAGCTGTAAAAGGTTGCAAGTTTAATAGCGCAAACAGGTAGATGGCAGAACCAAATCATATGTATTATATACATTTATTACATATATTCTGTTGAAAATCAGATTCTTATACAAACACCCATCACCATGGTATCTGAGTGCCTTTCTGTAGTGTACCGAGTGACATGACTATCTGTCACATGTAGTTGTCCCTTTCTTTTTCTCTCCCCAGGGAGGAAACATTGTGTGTTGCTTTGCTTTTTTTAAAATTTCTTCCTTTTTCATTGACAGCAAGTTTCAGAAATATTCTTTAGCCATGTTTCTCCTTGTAATATCAATAGGAAAGATAGAAAAAGCAAGTGAAAAAAAGTTTTTCAACTATGTTCTGTGCCTAATAGCTTTTCATTACTTTTTTTTTTTAATTGAAAATTTGTTTTTCTACAGTCTTCAGGATGATGTAGGATTCTGCAGTTTTCAACAGGCTACAGCATAAAGCTTGCATAAGCCTTAACTATGTAGATTCTGCTGATATATTCCAGAAAAATGCTGTACCTTGGAAAGGAATGCAATATTTCTGAAAAAGCTAGATATTAGATCTATTTCCCCCCTTACCCAGGGTAAGCAAATTCTCAGCTGGGGTATACTGGCACAAGTCCACTGAAGTGAAAGTTGCACCACTTTACACTAGAAGAAAATTTGGCCCAAAGCCTTCAGTATTCAATATCAGTATAAAAACAACAAAACACCGCGGGTGGAGGGGGGAGGAATGAAACTGAATTCATTTTGTTTCCAAAGTGCTGCCTTCTCTTTGACCCTGTAGTGAGGCAACTTCACTTTCTGCCAGGGTGTTTGCACTTCATCTAAAAACTGCTTTTACAAATCGGAGTGGATTCATGCTACCAAACATAACAAGAGGGAGATTTTCCTTAGGCTCTGAAGAGTGGATATTTACTTTAATCTATATGACTTAGCTCTTATTGAATATTTGGTATATTTGAGCATTTAACTTCAAGAGTGTACATGAATGTAACAATTCTTGTTTCTCTCTCTCATTTTCAAGTTCACTTGTCTGCATATTTTTTTCTTCTCTCTCTTCATTTGTTTGTTTTACAAAACAGCAAAACCTCCTTAAACTGAAGTCCAAACAGAACAAATATTGCCTGACCTTCAAGGCAGACTGGACTTGATGACTCAGGAGTTCCCTGCAGTCCTATGTCTACATTGCAATAAAACACTCATGGCTGGTCCATGTCAGCTGACTTGGGCTCGCAGGCTACAAAATTGATGTGTAGACGTTCAGGCTTGTGCTGGAGCCCAGGGTCTGAAGGTCCCAGAGCCTGGACTCCAGCCTAAGACCAAACATGTACACTGCAATTTTATAGCCCTGCAGTCTGAGCCCCACAAACCCAAGTCAGCTGACACAGACCAGCCGTGGGTGTTTTATTACAGTATAGGAATACCATTAGTGCTCATGTACCTCTCAGGGCTTTTGGTGAAGGCTTGGGTGGTCAAACGCATGCATGTCCAATTGACTGACTTGTATTTTGTTGGTTGGGGCTATATTTTGTGCCAGACTTAATGGCTCTGAGAGTAAATTTACATACATTGAGTCCCATTCACAGAATTACTCACATGCATAGGTGTTTGTAGGCTCGGTGCCTGATTTTAAATTGGTTTGTGGACAATAAATTCATATACAAGTGTCTAGCACATCAGGAAAAATATCCTTTAAAATCAATTTGAATTTAAAAAATAAAAAGCTCTGCTTCTATAATTAACACTGCAGGATATTGCAGATTAGTATAAAATATGATATTTACGCAGTGTGTATATTTATATAGTACATTGTGCACAGTTGTGTATTATAACAATGCTATTATGTATATTATGTATGTGTACAGCATTGATCATATTATATAAACCATAATTCAGAGTGTAGAACACACATATGCATAAAGTCATTCTGATAATTTGTATCACAGTAATGGCTATTGTCCCAAACTCAGATCACTGTCCTATTGCATTAAGGACTGTACACTCACACAGTATGGTTCCTGTCCTGAAGCGCTCACAGTGTCTAAAGACAAGACAGATACAGTGTTGGAGAGAAAAAGAGAGATTAAGCAAGTTGCCCAAGGTCACATAGCAGGTCATTGGTAGAGCTAGGAGTGAAACCCAGATCTCCTGATTCCCGTGCCCCATCCATAGACCACACTATCTCTCAAAAAGAAAAACCTAATTCACCAGCTGCAGGCTCCTTGTACTTGTATTGTTTATTACAATAGCAAGGTTATTCTTCTAGTTAAATTTGATTACTTCAAACTTATTAAAAAGTGCTTATGCTGAAGATCTAGGCACTTGTACATATATTTACAATGAACAAACTAATCCCCAAACAATTAACTTCTGCAGAGAAGCCTCATCTCACAAAGTATAAACTGGACAAAATCTCCCCTATTCCAAACACAAAAAATAATACACACACAAATAATATTTAGCACTTAGGGCTTGATTCAAAGCCTATTAGGGTCAGTTGGAGTCTTTCAACTAATCTTAATAGGCTCTGGAGCAGGTTCCTGTATAGCACTTTTAATTCGTAACTGTAAACCTCTCTCTGCAGAAGGTGGGTAAACATTACTATATGCATATTAGAGCTGGAGAAACTAAGGCACAGAAAGATGAAGAGCTTCAAGAAGAACCCACAAGTCTAGTGCCCATCCATCATATATATTTTAAAAACAAGTATTTTCTTTATTACTGCACTCTTATACACATTAAAAGTGTTACTGTAATAAATATTGTTATGCTGGAAGGTGTCAACGGGTGACATCAAGCAGGTTTTTAATCTATAGATGACAATCACTGACTTATTTAAAGTAAATGGGTGTACTAGGCACCTTTAATTCAGGCTAAATGGAAGGGGCAGGTAACCCCTTATTATGTAGTGAGAGCTGGAAACAATATAAGCCACTATCCAAAGCACTGGGTCACATGGCAAGGTCTGAGTAAAGACTAAAGGAGGGAGAATAAGAGAGGTTTTCCTGAGACTGATTGCAAATGCAGGGGCTAAGGGATAGTTTGGCAAGTTGTGTGTATGGAAGAGGCAGAAAGCCCAGAAAGCCAGCTGAAAACCAGAGAAGCAGTTATGAATGTGGACATCAGAGGAAACAAAGACAGAGCTCCTAGGGTACAGAACATGCTAAAGTGGCAGACAAATTGGGGATTTTTGAGCAAGCAATCTGCTTGATAATTTTTATTCCTACTATGTTCAGGGTAACAGGACTTTCTATATATTCTTTGTAAGGAAACAGGATTGCACCAAAGAAATACCAGACTTGTATGGTCAATTCTCCTCCTAACAGAAACTACCCAGCAAAGCCCCAAATAATGGCTAACTGCTCAGGTCAAAGGGGAAAGAATAATATAATCACCTGTTTGGAAGAGATAATCTAGTGTGCCATGAATCATGATTTAATTATTCCTAACTGATCCTTAATAGATGGCTGTCAAATCTATCCTTGTTCTGCTTCAACTACAGCAATTTCACAACCTTTCTTTGTAGTAGAGCGGGGCAAATAATTTGTAGCAAATAATTTGATGAATTGTGCCTCTTTTACTGTTTTTGTCCATGTTAAGATTTTCTTGAATGTTACTAGAAACTTTTATGTATTGTATAATTTCTGCAAATAATTTTGCGTAGATTGTGAACACTCCATTTTATACCAGTATTCAAGCTGTGTTGGTTAGTTTTCTTTGGATACATTGAGTCAATTGATGTAGTTTCTGTTCTATGACAGATTGAGTGTAACACAGTCAGAATAATCATCTTTATGAGTTCAGTACTAATTCTCATTAATATTTTCTAATATTTGCTTACAGGTGACCTCTAAAGGGAGGTCTAGGTTGGTTGATTCTGAGATGATAGGAACACTAGTGAAATAAAATGCCAAGAGCGGGAAAGTTGAGCAATTGAGGAGATAAATGATTTTTAGTCAAACTATCAAATTGATATTAACAAAAACAAAATTAAATTTCACTGCTTAATTAACTTTTTGGAGAATAATATCTTTGTTAAACATTCAGAACTCCTTAAAAGCATTCAATTTAAGTGTCAGAGCTAACAGTATACATTCTCCAAGACCTCCAACAGTACTGAGCATGAACAAAACTAGACAGATCTGTGTGTTAACCCTCCATTTGTCCAGCTACTCTGCAACACAAAGGAGCTCGTCAGACAGATTCAGCTATGACCAATGTTTATCACAGCCAACTTTCCTGCAAGTGTTCTTTAGGTATAAAAGAGAGAGTGCTTAACCCACACAACACCCTAAATGACTGTCCTGGTGTAGCTGATGTAGTCGTTCTTGTGCAGTCATTTGGAAAAGCCTATTTGCATTTAACCTTTTCTATGTAGAGTTTCATACCAAGTACAATCATAACAACACAATTCAATAGTAGTTCAACATATACTTCATTATCGCCTTTGCAATAACGATACCTTTGTTGAGTTAAAAAAAAGCTTGCAAGTGATATTTCTGTTAAGATAAAATTATTAAAATGCATTAAACATATTTATAACCAAGAAGCAAAATTAAAAGAATCTGGAATGGGTTTCCTCTTGGCTGTTTGATTGCTAAGAAATGTTTTAGGAATCATCACTTCTAAATTACAGACTCCTCCTCATAAAAGAACAAATATAGCTCTGTTTAATATACAGAGTATGAATTCTTTAGGACATGTTGGAACCCTCCTTCGAGAAAGCATTTCTACCATAACCAGAATGATGAATGTTGGAAGGACAAAAAAAGAGATTATAGATCTACACCTATATCAGAGAAGGTGCTGAGCAGAAGACTTCACAAATAAGTACTCCACCAAATTTACTAGGGACCCTGCCATGTATATCTAAATTTACTTGGGAAGCACTACCATGACAGATGCTACAGAAACCCTAGAAATAAAGACAAAAACCTCACTTGTTCTGCTGCCAAGGGACCCTCCGTGGCTGTTGAAGAAGGAGCTGAATTTGCCTCTCAGTGACTCATTGGCACTCTATGTGCAAAGTGCATGCAGGACCCATTTCTTACTGTAATATATAATGCACATTGATTGCTGGGGCTTTTTGTGTATGTGTGTGCACTTGAGTAGACGATGGTCATAAGAACTGCAGTAAATATACTTAGACATCACCATAATATGACATGGCTATTCTAAAACATTCCTATTACATTCTTACAAAGCTTTGTATCCCTTAATATATATTTGAAACATATCAAAGCTAACCCTCAACACTGGAGTGTTTTTCCCTATTATATTCATTATGCCAGTGAATATGAGGTCTGTTGTATTATAATTACAATGGGTGTTAGATAGCCATTACAGAGTGGATCCATCAGCTGATAATGCCCAAAGATAGGTTGAAGTACCTCCTTACCCAAGCATCACAGTGCAGTGGTTCAAATGTGATCTGCACCCACTGGCAGCCAAGCTTCCCCGTCCTCGCCTCCTTGTTTCTCCCCTGCCCCCCGAGCGTGCTGCGTCTCCGCTCCTCCTCCTCCTCCCTCCCAGCACTTCCTGCTCCCCCACCACCTAACAGCTGTTTGGCAGGGCTTAGGACTTTCCTGGAGGGAGGGGGAGAAGCAGGGTTGTGGCGCACTCAGGGGAGGAGGCAGAGAAAGGCAGGATAGGGACTGGGTGGCAAAAGGTGGGGTGGGGCGGGGACTTTGGGAAAGGAGTGGAATGGAGGGGGCAAGGGCGGTGCATGGCAGGAAGAGGCAGGGCAGGGGCGAGGCCAGGGATTGAGCACCCACCTGGCAGAAGAGAAGTCGGCGGCTATATCTGTAATTATGTCTCAGTATGCATCCTCTTCATGGGTCACCTCAAGGAAGACTTTCTGGACAAATGCACCATGAAACCAATGATATACCTGAGATACATTGAGGATATTTTCATCTTCTGGACAGGTGACCTAAACTCCATCACAGATCTCTACCACAACTACAACCACCACCACCCATCAACCAGACTTTCTTTAGAACATTCCCACACCAGCATCAACTTTCTGGACACCATGATCAGCTTCAACAATGGAACCCTTCAGACAACTATATACAAAAATCCCACAGATCACCACGCCTATTTTCACAGATCCAGTAACCACCCCAAACACACCAAGAAATCTGTTATCTACAGTCAGCCACTCAGATATCACAGAATATGCTCTGGATACACACCTTAACTCACTGAAAACCAACTTCACCAAACAAGGACACTCCAGAGAAATAGATCGTATCAATTAATGGGCCACACAAATACCCCAGGATAACTTGCTTCAATACAAGAGAAAAAGAAATCTTCTGACCTCACACCACTAGTTGTCACCCATCACCCCAACAATCACTCAATATCTGATCTTTCATAGTCTCTTGCAACATGTGTTAACTCCTTATCTGTTCGACCTTGTATTTAGCTATGACGGTCTGCATATCTTTCCCAGACTGAAGAACAGCTCAGTGTAAGCTCCAAAGAGAGTCTTTCACCAACAGAAGTCGGTTCAATTAAAGATTTTATCTCACTCACCCACCTTATCTCACCTGTGTCTCAAATTCAGCATTTCTAGGAATTATGTCACAATATGGTGCAATATTATTCCCTGATCTATTACATTCAGAATTACTATCAGTAGTACTGATGCCATGTCCACTATGGGAATGCAACAATACAGAAAACAGATGTTGCAATGTTTGTAGATCAGAGTTTAACAAAATGTATTAGCTGTACTTCCAACACAGGACTACAGTGGCAGAAAATCTGCTGGGGAAGATTATGGTGGCACTAGATGATCAAAGTTTCTATTCCAGTTAAGGACGTATAGTGGGCCACACAGTATTCAAAGGATGCAGCACTTGAGGAGAAGGAGTGCTTTGGGTGCTGATGGGATGTGATTATTTAGTACATATCCAAGGCAGCTTCAACCAGCAGAACTCATCTGGAGCTTGTGTCAGAGATTAAACCTGCCTTTCTGTAGGCAGCAACCTGCCCTTCCTCAGGTAATTTTGTCTAGAGCACAGCAGGCCAGTCTAGAGCAGAGTTCTAATCATTTGAAGCTTGTTTCACCAGCATCTTTGTCCCTTTGGCTTAAAGAGACAGGATTTTCTAAATCTAAGAACTAGTCAGATGAACTATAATGTGTGTGCGATTCAACTAAGATACGATGCTTTCACTGAATATCAAGTTACCTGACAGAAGCATAATCATCAGATCTCTTTGGAGGAGAGGAGGATTATAATGGGAGAAGGGCAGACAATACATGTCCTTTTTAAATTCAAGTTTCATAAGGGTTTCACTTGAGTATTTACACACATTGCATCCAACAAGACTTCAGTATTTTCAGACATGTGGCATTTGTCGTTGCTGAGAGCAAACAAGTTGCTTAATGCACTTCTATTGTTATACTGCCAGAAGAGTTTATATCTGAAAGAACGGCACATACTTAACTAAAAAAAAGCCAAAAAATCTCAGCAGGCAGTGCACTCTGGCTGTCACTGAATTAAAAAAATGTACCAGAGCTGAAATATTGCAACCTGAAGGTACCAAAAAGTGATTTACAGTTGACAGGTTTACCCACAAATATTCATTCTGAATGTTTACTGGATGCTGTACTAGTGCTAGCATGTCTCATTGGGGAATGATCTAGCTAGCAATGCCACATAAAACAGTGACTGAAAAGCAGAGTAGAGGCAAACCCTCCATTTTCTAAACATGTCCCATGTGAAATAACATTAGGAGGCAGGCATCTGGCATGGAGGGATCTGCCATTAATAGAATATGAAGAGACATTGGCAGAAGAGCTACGTTGTCTGACAATTATTTTTTTATGACTCTCCCCGCTACAACACATCCCACTATGTTGTTGCCTTGCTCATTAACTACTCTTTATAACCTTTGGGTAAGATAGGAGAGACAGTGCTAGTACAGGGCACAATTCTGCTCTGTTTTGTGCTAATACATGGGGTCACACCCAAGAGGGTTCAAGGAGTTTCTTCCCAATATTCACATAGTAGTAGAACCAATGGGAGGCAGGGGTGTGGGGGTGGCAAACATGCTCCCCCCACTGGCTTGTTCTTTTCAAGCCAATAGATATAACTAAAGATATTACCACCAAGGACCTATCATCTCTCCCCAACCCCCACCCACGGCTCTGCCACTGCTTAAAACCTGGCTTTGCTACTCTATTTGCATGCAGGGAAAGAGTATTCTACCATTCTGCAGAGTGGTAGATAGGGTCCGGGGGAAGGGGCTGGGATAATGCACCCAGTGGCATTGCATGGCCTTAAGATGGCACAATGAAGTTGGGATCCTGACTGACTCAGGCATATCAAAACTTGGCGCAAAGCCAATTAGAGTCAGTGGACAGACTCAGGGCTATACTGCAATCCTGTAGCATGGTCTGTAAGGAAAATGTGGGAGGATGAGTGCACAATGATCCTTTATGGAGCAGCTATAAAGAGCGCTGCTATGAATGTTGAACCCAGATCTCCTGAGCCATCCTGCCCCATGCAAGCAGGACTTGGGGAAAATAAAACTGTAGGCAAACGTCTCGTTTTTCTATTCATTTTTTTAATTAAGTGAAAAATAAACAGAGGGAATTCCTCCCCTCCCCCAAGTTAATTTTTATTGACCAGAGCAGACCTAATATGAAATCCACAGGCAGAGTCTTATTGCTTACAGATACATGACTGACTAGCATCTTGTTAGTACCCAGAACCTCTGTCATAGGGAACATAGGACTTGCAAGACTAGACCAATTACACTGCTCTACAGCCAAAATGCTTCTGAAATAAATGTAGTCAAACGTTACTAATTCTGGGTCACTGATAACGAAAATGATGCTTAAAATTGTTGATTGGCTCTAGTTTTCAAGATATGCTATTGGGTCAGTATATACGATCCTTGACTTGGGAATGGCGGAGGATAAGTGAGTTATAAAGGGAAGGGATCTCAATTTAAACCAGAAATGACTAAAATACATCTTTGACTGGATCTATGAATAAATCTATGACTGGGTTTGGACAGTACTTGCTTTTTAGGCAAAACAATGAATGATGCAATCTGAAGCTGGTATTGCGTCATACATGATATGAATTGCATCATGTTATTCCTAGAAGTCATGGATGATGCAATCATAACGAAGCGTACATCAGTCTGCTGAACAAATTGCCCTATATCAGCTCTAGAAATCATACTGTGTCGTGCTCTCTTATTTGTCAGTGTTTGATTTTGCAAAGGGACACATTTCTGTTTAGCCAAAGTGAGCAGAGATGCCTCGTACTTGTGTGAACAGTGCAGATAACTTCTGCTATGTTTGTGGTGAAGTGACTTTTGCATCACAAAAGCGCAGTATAACCACTATGGTTAAGAAAGGCTATCACCTTTATTTTGGCTGCAAAATTGGAGATCAGGACAAGAGGTGGGCCCCCCCCCATATGCTGCAACACTTGTGCAACAAATCTTCGCCAGTGGTTGAACAGGAAAAGGAAATCTATGCCTCTTGCAGTGCCAATGATTTGGAGAGAGCCAACAGATCATACCATCAATTGTTACTTCTGCATGGTGCCTCCAGTTGGGAAAGGTGTGTCAAAGAAGAAAAAGTGGACTGTGCATTATCCAACATTCCATCAGCTATATGCCCAGTACCCCACGGACAAGGACTGCCAGTTCCTGATGCACTAGAATCATTCTCACTTGAGTCAGACGAGGAAGAGGAAGAGGATGAAACTTCTGGTCCTGACAGTCATTGGAGCCTGAGAGGAAAAGTGTTCAGCATCCACCACTTGTTGAATCAAGGAAGATTTTGTTACCACCCTTACACATCAAGCTGGGTCTGATGAAGAACTTTGTCAAGGCCATTGACAAAACACAAGCAGCTTTCAAGTACCTCTGTGGAAAATTTCCAAGGTTAAGTGAAGCTAAGATAAAGAAAGGTGTCTTTGTTGGTCCTCAGATTCGTGAACTTCTTCGAGATGATGCATTTGACCATGCACTGCGTGGCAAGGAAAAGACGGCATGGAAAGCCTTCCAGTTAGTGACAATAAATTTTCTCGGAAACAACAAGGCAGACAACTAGAGGTTGGTGGTGGAAAACCTCCTCGAGTCACACAAAAGCCTTGGTTGCAACATGTCACTAAAGATACATTTTTTGCACGCTCATCTAGATTTTTTTCCACCAAACTGCGGAGCAGTGAGCGACGAGCATGGCGAGCGATTTCACCAGGACATTGCAACAATGGCGAAACGCTATCAGGGCAAATGGAGCCCATCAATGCTTGCAGACTATTGCTGGAGAGTGACAAGAGATACTCCATTTAATGAATACAAGAGACAAGCCAAGAAGCGCCGAGTAGACACTGAATAGGACTCAACTATGTACATAATAGTTTTTTGCCTTTTGTTTCATAATAAATTTTATTTATATAACCCTTTTACTGATTTTTAAAGTGTTACATAAACAGGACAGGTGAAATAATATCATGTAAAGCAACCATAAACACTTGAAAAGACCTAGGTTTCCAATTTATGATTAAAACTCTACTACCTACACAATATACATAGACATAAAATGTAAAAACTTAAATATCTTAGAAACAGTAGTCAGTTGTTTTAATTGTCATATTTGAATTCAGCACATCAAAATACATAATAAATAGCACATTTTATCTCTGAAGCAGACGGCTTCTCGAAAATTGTAGACCAGTGTTATTTATCTCCTCCAGTATAATCTTCCTACTTCTGACAGTGGCTAGTACTGGAGATTTCAGATGAATCATATAACTCCATGATTCATGTAATTTGTAGTAGTATACAATTGGGGGAGGGATTCTGACCCCAGCTGGCAATCAGCTTACGCCCTGAAGCAGGAGGATTGATAGAACAGGAGATAAAAGCAGTGGGGGAAAATAATGTAACTTATTGGAAATATTGCTTTGGACTTTCTCTCTAATGGATTCCCCTGCAAGCTAATTCTTAGTAGTACAAATGACCTGTGGTAATGTTTTGTACTGCAGATATGCATATGCAACTGTACATACCCGGTACCCAGATTTTAAAAAGGGATTATTTACTAGCTAGCCAGAAGGAGAACATTGTTTAGGGATGGGTGTAGAGGAGAGGTGGGGGAATTTATATTTGCATCACAGAAAATAAGGGTGCTTTCTTCTTATCTCCTCCATTTTCACTCCCTGAGCCACTAGTTGTTCTGAGCTTCAGACTGCTATTCCTTCTCTAATCTCTTATTCACCCTCTAATACTAAAGGCATCTCTGGAGCAGAGGAGGTTATTTTTGCTGGGAGTATGCAGGTTCAGAATGTAAATATCCAGTATTTCTTTCTATCTACTAGGAGTTCTTTAACGGGGCAAGTGGAGAAGGCAAAGGGAGGTAGAGTGGGCTCTTTTAGTATTGTCCAATCATATCATGGGCACGTTCAGACTGATAACCATTATGCTTTCCTTTAGACAGTCATTTTGCTGGATGGTACCGCAGTGGTGCCAGGCAAAGCAGTAAACATAGTACCAGCAACTGCATGCCCCTTACCATTAGTTTTGTTTATATTTCAGAACCAGCAGACTGACAGAAATAGGTTTGACCATTAGCTGGCTCTTTTGTCATGCTACCTCCTTTATTATGTTTGAGAGATTTTTTTTTCCAGGCTGCAGCACGTAGCCTATAGCAGTGGCCTGGGGAGAGGAGACTTCACTGAGATATGGGCAACAAAGATGAGTGACAAATTGCAATGACAAGTTTGTGTTGACAGAATCTTGTGAATGATGTAGTGAAGAGAGGGAGGGGAGTCATTGCCTCCTGCGCTTTGTACCCAGAGAACATTTGTCCAGAGGCAGAGCCTGTATTTTACAAAGAAAGGCAAGGTGAACAACATGCATCCTGGAAAGCTATCACTACAACATCTGCTTTCTGTGCCTAGGCTCCCGAGCTAATAATCCTTTATAAAAGCAAACTGCTATCAGAAACAGAGGATAATAGAACAATGATAAAAATATATAACTATAGGAGATGAGGGTGTGTGACATTAGAGATTGTGACTAAAGGCTGTGGAATGAAAAATACTTTCCTGATCTGCCCAGAAGGAGGACACTATCTGTGCTAGTGCACTTTGCTGGACCGACAGAGACTTTGCTGCACTGCCAGCTGTCTAATCAGCCCTTTAAAGCAATGCAAATATAAGCACAGAAATACTGAGCCTACAGGTCAAGAATGCAGTATGCAATTTTAGTGTCTCTGCAACTATTGAATGATATGCTGTGGTATCGTGAATGTCAGGCTCCACCTATTCACAGCCAGCGGCAGGATCAGGGCCAGCATGGTCTGGGACATGTGATTATAGTAAGGACAATGAAAGGTACTATATAATTGTTAAGTGAAAAATATTTTATTTTTTCCTGATACTACCAGAGTTACACAAAAGGTGAATTAAAAGATGACTTGCACTATGCCTTGCTGTCCAAAGGCTGTACTGTCTTCCAGTTAGCTTCATGGTACAGCTGAAGAGGTTGACTTTAGCTAGAAAGCCCTTTGTGGGTTGAATCATGAATCTTTTATAAAGACTGCCTCTCCCTCTGTGGGGTTTGGCCCATCAAAAAAAGATCAGGTGGGATACTTGACGGTTCCGTGATTTGTATATGTGGGAGCTTGGTGAGCCATATCCTCTGATGGTGTAAATCAGCATAGCTTCATTGAAGTCAATGGGGGTATGCAGATTTGCATCAGAGAATCTGGCCCTATGTTCTCAGTGGAGGGTCTTCCACTCTAAAATCCACTACTCCTTTGGACAAAACAGAGACCTCTAATTTAGGTTATCTGAAAAATTAAAGGGCAAACTTTCGAGAATCACATTCTCTATCAAATACTGTCCTGCCTGTCAATTAAGTAAACAGGATTTCACCTCTAATGTACATTCACCCTTTGTTTTTATTCTGATTGATTGAGCCTCTGGTCATTGTAATCCAGACAGAGCTATTGATGAAATTCCAATCCATGTCCATGCTTGGCTTTATTTGTGTTACATTCTGCACACTTAGCCAATGCTTGAATCATTGGTGGGAGGGAGTATATATATGAATATATCACTCCCTTTACCTCACAGTTGCTGGTTGGGGAAAAAAAAAGAATAAAGCATCTGGGGGGAGGTGGGGAGGACTGTGAGGGGAGGAAAGCAGAGAACAAGGCAGATGGGAGAAGGAACATATGTTACCTACACTTTTTTCTCCCCAGTTAGAGTACTGATTTCCCCTTTGGTTTCTACACTTCCGAGATTAAGTAGGAAATTGGAATGAACTCTCTTCCCCACTGCTACTCTCCTATGCTCTCTCACGGCTGGAAAAAAGCAGATCCTCCCAAAAGCTCATTTTCCTTCTTTTTAATTAGACCATTAAAAAAAGATCACTGACAAATGTGTGGTTTTGGTAGTTTGCTTTGTTTTGTTTATTCATCAGCAGCTTTGAATATTTTGAAAGCTGTTGAGTTGTAAAATATAGACATCCCCTCATTTGAGTCTTCCTCCACCAAATATTTAAACTCTGTTCTTCATATCCATTTGATACGTGTGTGAAATAAAACATGATAACCATGGATACATCTAATTTAGCTTTGAGTAAGAACATTTTAATTTCAGTTATATATTATACACGGTCTCGTGCCACCTTTAAATCACTTCCCCCTAGAGCTGGTTGACAATAGGTCAACACAATCTTTTTTTTTTTTTGGCCAGAAAATGGTGAATCATCAAAAATTTGCATGGAAATATCTCTGTTTTGATGCAATTTTCATCAGGAGATTTCTCAAGTCCAGGATGGAATTTCTGGTCAGAGAGAGAGAGAAAGCAAAGCTACCCTATCATAGCCAATAGCCCAATGGCCAGAACATTCCGCTGGGATATGGGAGACTCAAATTCAAGTTCCGTCTGCAGTTCAGGCACATCCCAGTGACTTAACCAGCAGGCCACCAAGTCAGTCTCTCTCTCTGCCCTAACTAATATTTAGTTATTTATACAAAATGGAACAGCTCCAACAGGAGAGATTGAGATACTGACTCTATAGCCCAGCTTCAATCCCTGCTCTGAATTAGGCAGCGCAAGGACATGAACCCACCTCTCCCACATCCTGGAAGTGATTAACTGCCCTGGGCAATTGGCTGTTCTGGGGAGGGGGTCTCTCTCGTGCTCATGTGTTTTTCATTCTGATATAGAATTTCAAATCCTCAGTTTTTCACAAAACTGAATTCTTGTTTTCTAGCAAGTCCTAGTTCCCACAGACAGACATCTCTTTCTCTGCTTCAATATGGATGGCAATTTATTCATATCTCTGCCCATATCTGGGATAACAACTATTGTCTTCTTTAAGATGTCATATTAGGAAAGAAATTACTCCCTTCCACATTTTTTTTTTAAATTACACCTAGTAATCTTGTTGCAAGTATTTTCTCCAGGCTCTAAAATACATTTGCTACATATCTCACATATCACCTTATTGAAACTGATCCTGGAAACCAATTTTCTTGAGGGTTTTGTGCAAGATGAATGTTATGATGATACTCAGTATCATAATGTGCTTTAGAACCATCTATATAAAACAGAGGGAGTTCTAAATGAAGGGTTTTAAACAAAGTGATTTATTACCTGAGATTACAATAGGAGACCATTTCAAAATGAATGAGACATAAAAGAAGTGACGTGATTTAAGAAAGAGTCTAATGTAGTAGAATACAGTAGAAGTCAAAGGGAGGTAATTTGCATTATTCAATATGCAGCTTCTCATATTAATCAATGTTGTTAAAACTAATTGAAAAATTAATATTTTTTGATATTCTTTCATAACAACAAAAGTCAGTGTGAAATTCACCCTTTTATGGAGTGTCAGCACAAGACCCATGCAGCATTTAAATCTCAAGTGCACCCTAAGTTAAAGGCTGAAGAGGTACATAGGCTTGCACTAGTCCTTTGCTCAGAGGCCCAGATCCACAAAGAGACTTAGGTGTTGCAACATGCTGTATTGCAACTCCTATCCTTTAGCTACCGAGAAAAATTACTGGGAAAAGAATGGGGTCCACAAAGGGTTAGGTACCTACAATATACAGGGAGAGATTGTTACCTAAAAAGGTGATCCACAAAAGCCAGCATGATAAGCTGCGGGCCACCTAGGCGATGCTGAATACAGGTGTGTATCCTGGAGCTAGGTGCCTAAGTCTGTGCTTTAGGGAGGCACCTATCTCTGCCTGTGATCTACAAATGGGAACCCCTCTCCTGCAGTCAGATGGCTTAGGCGCTGATGTTTCTGAATGAATTAAGCACCTCCACACGAAATGTCCAGAGGAAGTGGTTACCTTCTAATGTGGGAAGCTCAAGTTCAATTCCCCTTCTGCTTAAGAGGAGAAAAAGGATTTAACAGATGTCTCCTACATCTCTCAAATAAATGCTCTAACCTCTGGGCTACAAGATAGTCTAATGTGGGTCCCCTTCACTCTCTTATTTTGAAGCTGTTCCACTTGGGATAAATACTTAAATAGTCACTGGGTGAGGGTGGGAGCGGGAGAGCGTCTGGAACTTAGCTTATCGACCTGGGATGTGGGAAACCTAGGCTCAAGGCCCTCAACTCCTATGACTAATTATTATATAAAAGTGGAACAGCCTTAACTGGCGAGAATAGGCCACAGCTCAGTGGTTGGAGAACTCTCCTGAGGAGTTGTGGGAGGCCTTATTCAAATCCTCTCTCCCCATCAGACAGAGCAGGCCATCAAGCCTGGGTCTCCCACATTGGGGTTTAGTGCCTTAATACCTTTCTGGATCTGGGCTTGAGTGAATTTCACTCAGAAATGATAGGTTGTCTTCAAGATAGTCTGATAACATTATAAAGTGAAATATATAAAAATCTGGTTTCAGAGTAGCAGCCGTGTTAGTCTGTATCCGCAAAAAGAAGAACAGGAGTACTTGTGGCACCTTAGAGACTAACAAATTTATTAGAGCATAAGCTTTCATGGACTACAGCCCTGACCTCTTTTGGGTCTATTTATTTACCAAATGCAAGTAATTTATATGGATGATTCCTATCAATGTGAATAAGAGTTATGCATATAATTATCTCAGACAACAATAAGAATACAGCCTTACATTCTGTGCTTCCAATTCCTCAACTACTATAAATAGTGTATATATTATATATACACAAATATAAATAATCAAATGTCACTTCAGTGGAAAAAAAAAAGATCCAGGATTTGGCCCATTAACACATTTCTTCTTCTATCTCTAATCTCTATGATTCTACAATGTCAATTCAAGATCGTTTTGACAGTGTGACTCAGCTAATAGATTACTTTCCCACATGTTGGCTAAGAAAAAAAAAAATCAATTTTAAGTTGAAAACATATTTGTCCTTGGAGACAAACTGATATGATAAACTACATGAATGTATTCAGATGTATGTGCTCTCAAAAACAGTTCTGCATTTAGAAGATATTTTATAGATATTCTACGATGCAGAGATTGCTATTTATAAGTACTCTCAAATAGGACCTGATTTACCATTGCACCCACTTTACACTGGTAAAATGGGCAAAGTGGCTGTAAAATGCTTATTTGGTAGCACAGTCATAAATGACTACACAAGGTGCCAGGCAATGGAGAATAAGGTCCATTGTCCACTTGTGGTAATAAACATGAGAATTCACAACTTCCCAAGATTTTTTTTTTTTTTTAAGAAAAAAGTCTCTCTATATATTTATTAGAGAAAGCACCATTTCCTGTGGATCAGCTTAACTGCTTCTCCCCCTGCTACTGTACTTGTACTTATTCATATGTGTTACAGAATGGTCAACATATGTGAAAATTTGATAAAGGATCTGATTAATTGAAAGAATGTAGACTTTTGTAACATGGCCACCTAGCTACTGGGAACTTGCCTGACAGACTACCAATTCATTCCAAGTGTAGTTGAGCACTAACTAATCATGGAGTGGACTTGATTAGTTTTATTTCCATTTATTACCTGGAATGGAGTCATGCTAGTGACTTAGAGGTGAAAGACTACATATTCCATTACCAATTTCCTGAGTTATCAATTTCCAATTCCCCATCGGAGACATTAATGTTCCTCTTTTATTGCATAACTAACAACACAAGTACATTTTTGAATAAACTGTTCTCCATATAACTAGAGGAGCCTAGGGATTTAATACAGGTTTGAAACAAAACTATGTTGAGGCAAGCTAACATTCAATTCATATGGTATATTACTTTAAATAGAAGGAGTTATTGATTATATGAAAGAGGCAGCTCTAAACAGCGACCCTTTCACCACAAATAGGGTGCTGACATTAGCAGAGTCAGTGGAAACTACTTGTATTTCAAAGGTGAGAAAGTGAGAATGAGATACAGTAGTTATTCACTACTGCTCTCATTTCATTTGCCTCAAAATTGAAAACATCAATAATTGCCCCTTATGTAACCACTGATTAACAGGTTGGCTTGAGAGGGTGTAAGGCCTTGCTCCAAAGATTTGTTTACACATAAGTGAACAGATCCCCCCCCCACCCCAAAGTTCTAGAGACTTATATGAAGGACAACGCTCTAGCCCATGCACAGAAATAGGAGTTTGAAAACTGGATTGCTCTAGTGAGCAAAAAGATGCATCTTTCTTTATATAGTATGTTAGGAATTATTAACTTTAGTTACACTTCTCTTCCTGATACAATTTTATAAATGAATCATTTCGCATACAGCCCTTGCTGTTTGCTTCGCCTCATAATTGTTACTTTATAGTTGTCAGCATTTGTCACACCACATTGCCAATGCACTGCATTCCTGACCTGGAATAATAACCCTCTCATATGATCAGGGGACGTTTAAAGTTCCTCTCCTCATATAGTTCACAGTCTCTTATGAACAGAACAATCAAAACTCATTGCCTAAAGGACCTTCTATTGTTGGACATTCAGACTCATTTGCAGTCATCACTGGTTTGGGCTAGACTTAAGTGCTACAGTATCCTAAGAAGCTACAGTTGACCCTGGTCTGTGTATCACACCTTGTCCTTTGGAAGTTGGAACATTAAGAGGATAAAACCCCACTGCTGAGAGCTACATTTGCACAAAGTACCATTTTGCTGCTTTGAAATGAGGCTGTGTTGTAACTGCAACATACTCAACTTAATAACCTCTGTTACATAGCACAGTTTTTCATTTTCCCCAATTAACCCTCCCAGAAAATGGTGAATATTCAGCATAATTATTTTCAAGTTAGCAAAACATTGCCTCCATAGCTAATGCTAATGGCATTCAATGGCTAACTATATAGGAAGATAAGTCATGAAGCCAGTTCCCCAGGACATACAGTAGAGTACATCTTGAAACTAACTATCTGATGAACCCCATAAACAATAAGGCAATGTTGTACATTTCAGTTCGCTTGCCAAAAGCATAGAATATTCAAAAGATTAAATATAGTTCTTGTATATTCCATATTGTTAACTTCATTTCTTCAGCATGCAAATAGTTAATTTTGGATCCACTGCACCATATAAAGAAATGCTTCAAGACTTTATATGGGTATAGAAGCTGATGGGGCTTGGCTGGTGTCACATGTGGCTCTCACAGAGGCTCTTGTAACCGACACAAGACTATGAACACTATACGCATATTAAGCCTGATTTCTATTGAAGGGTTCCTTCTTATTGCACTGTCCACAGTTACCTATGGATAGCTCCATTAACGAGCATGCGGCGAGAGAGAGAAAATACAGTATAAGGAGATTCAGGCATGTCTCTTACAGTTGTTGCTGCTTCTGGGGTTTCTTACTAAAAGAAAAAGTCCCATTTTTCTTCTGATTGTCATATTATGTGACTGGCCTAGAAAACTAGAGGTGGAGCCTCTTGTCTGGATTATTTGTTGATAGAATCAGGGCTGGCCTTACGAGTGGGCGACTGCCCAAGGTGCTGTGGTCAGGTGTGAGGTAGTCCAAGAGGCAAGGAGTGGGATGGGCATAGGAAGTGAGGTCGCCAAAGGGAGCTTGGAGCAATGAGAGGGTGGGGAGTCTGGCGAGGCAGTGGGGGTCAGGGGTGCCAAAGTACAAATTTGCCCAAGCACCATTTTCCCGAAGGCCAGCCCTGGTCAGAAATATGTATGAGGAGGTTCTCTGAGAGTCAGGTTTGTAAGAATACAGGGACAGTGAACAGTTTTGTAAGTAGATCTAGAATAAATAAATAGATGGAACTCAAAATGCTCCCAGTCAGTTAAGGCCATTGTACACATAGTCTGCTCTTGTTTATGCTGTGTATTAATATACTGGTCTATGAAATGTTCCCTGTGGTAGCAGCATATCCCAGGGGCATATACACAGTTTAATAAAAGTTTATCATCTTTTCTAAGTGCCAGACTTGAAGGGGAAAAATGGGAACTTCACAGCTTCACCATGCCCTAAAACAATGGTTTCTAGTGTTTTTTATTATGTGGAGCAGACTCTAGCAGGGATATCATTTTATGATCACCTTCCTCCCAATTTGCAATTATGCAGATCCTTTGCAAACCACCAGCAAGTGCTTCCAGAGCACTATTTGGGAACCACCATCCTAAAGATGATCAGACTTGAGCTCTGTCAGACCAGTGCCAGGAGTCAATTCCAGGCCAGAAAGGCCACCCCACTGAATACTCTCTGGCACCAATGCTGAGATTTTCCAAGATCTAAAGGATTTAGATACATATCTTCCATGTATTTTATCATAAGACAAGAGTTTAAATCCACTAAATTGCTTTGAAAATGTCAGCATAGGAGTTGAAAGCTGGGGCCTGGTGATTTCAAGTACAATAATATATACCAGAAGCAATCTGGATGCCAGTGCAATTCCTGAAAAATGACATAACAAGTTCTCTATAGTTAATAATGCCTTATGAGTCGGCAGCTGACTGGTTTCAAAGGTAACTCCTGGTAAGCTCACTGCAATATGCACTGCAAATGTAGAAGTCACAGATTCATAAGATATTTAAGGTCAGAAGGGACCATTATAATCATTTGGTCTGATGTGCTGCATCATATAGGGTACAAAATTTCATGATGTGATTCCTGCATCAAGCCCCAAAATCTCTGGTTGAGCTACAGCAAATCATGCAGAAAGACATGCAATCCTGTTTTAAAGATTTCAAGTGATGAAAAATCCATTACAGTCTTAGATAAATTGTTCCAATGTATAGTTATCTTCATTGTTAGTCTGAATTTATGTACCTTTTGTTCAGCTTCCAGCCATTCCACCCACATGCATTGTAGGTACTTATAGACAGTGATCAAGTCATCTCTTAACCTTCTTTTGATTAAACTAGACTGAGGTTTTTTAGTCTCATTGTAAGGCAGGTTTTCCAGACATTGAATCATTCTTGCAGCTCTGCTCTGCACCCTTCACAGTCTGTTGACATCCTTTTGAGAAGCACAGACACCAGAACTGGGCATAATATTCCAGTAACCATCTCATATCATACACAGTAGTAATAAACACCGCCCCCACCGCCCTACTTCTACTCAATATTCCTCTGCTTGTACATCTAGGAATCACATAAGCCAGCCATATGCATTACTGAGGTGAGGTCTAAACACAAAAGAAAAAAAAGTCACAAAAGCCTAGCTAGGCAGAAATGACAAAAGATGCTCTTGGCCACTAATGGCTCCTGGGAGTCCAGGAGCAACCAGAGTTGTAAGAGTAACCTCTAGATTGAAAACTTTGAGAATGGGTGTACATTCCCTCTGTATACTAGATATATGTGAAGCCTGTATCTTCATAAGAGCTCATATCTTGTGTTTCTGTTAAATGCTTCCCGAGATGGCCAATGCCAACATTATCCCGTATAAACACTAGAGGAATGAGCATAACACACCAAATTGGTTAACCGTAACTCTTTAACTTTGTCATTATTTTTCATTAATCTGAGGGTGGTATGGAAAGATGATTTGTGTGCCATGGCCATAGTGTGACAAATACAACAAGGAGTAGTGATATTCAAAAGTAGTGAAACAGGTTAAGTACTAGTTTAGAAACCTTTTTAATCTGTTTGAAAGGTAGCTCTCTCTCCAGATAAGCAAAGCTTTGGGCCTGATCCTGTTCTATGTGGCTGCATCCCTGCTCCCATACAGCACTACTTTAATAAGGTAGCCACATGGAACCATCCACACAGAACAATTTGCAAGATCAGGGTCTTAAATTGTAAGTGGCTTTATTTTTAAGGGGTGTCCTTCCCAGTAATAGACAGAATAAACTCCCAGGCCAAGATTTTCAAAAGTAAATCTCAATGTGAACTGCTGGGTCATCATGACTTTTGAAAGTCTGGCCACTTAGTTGTCTAAACATGGATTTAGGAGCCTAAAATTAGGCTTTTTTAAAAATCCTGGTCATGGTGTTCAGAGTACCAATTCTCTTTGGCCCCATTTATACCAAGTTTGGAAAAATATAGTGAAGCACCTTTTTAGAAAACCATGCTTAAACATGTTGTATGTCACCTGTAGATTGATTTCCACTAGTGAACAGAAATAGAGTCCATACCAATACACCTCTATCCCGATATAACATGACCCAATATAACATGAATTCAGATATAACGTGGTAAAGCAGTGCTCCGGGGGGGCGGGGCTGCGCCCTCCAGTGGATCAAAGCAAGTTCGATATAACGCGGTTTCACCTATAATGCAGTAAGATTTTTTGGCTCCCGAAGACAGCATTATATCGGAGTAGAGGTGTATTTGTAAAATATCCAAGCAAGCCAAAAAACCTGAGTTTCCATCTTTGTATCAAAAGATATGTTTAAGCACAATTCTCTAGAAAGGTACCAATCAGGGTTCCAAAAATCTGTGTAGCCACTAGAGTCAAAAGAAATCAGTCAGTCAGTTTGTATTGCTGGCTTTAATATACAGTATACAACATTCCTTCAAAATCACTGAACATTTTTTATGTAAGTAAAGAGCGTGTTCTTTCTTTTCAATTTTATTTAAGTAAAGAGCATATTCTTTCTTTTCACCTCTAGTGTGGGATTTGTCTTCTCATTTGGAAAATAAAATTAATAAAAGATAGAGACACGCCAATAGTTTTGCTTATTCAGCAACAGATTTGGGTATATTAAAACATTTTAAACACAGAAAAGGAAACACTACAAAATATGAATTTCAATATTGAAAAATTCTGTTTCTCACTCTTAACACTCACTCATGAAATGTTTGGTATAAAGGATAAGGGATCTTTTCACTAATGTGTTGTCTTCAACATCAGATATAGCAGAGAATTCAAGAATGTACATAAGAAGTTGAGTTACACAGAAAGATATAAAAAATATTTTGTATCTTCATATTTTCTTATTCACAAAATCCTACCTCTTCCAAAACAACAGTTTTCCCACCATCAAATATAAACTTAATGGATGAAAAGACTAACAAAAACACTCACTTCAGGGAATATTCTACAATTATTCATGATAAAAAACAAGGCAATATATTTTTTCAAAAATGTAGGTGGACAAAATATTCCAGCTATTGAAGTGGAAAACAAGTTATTAAAACATGTATCAGTGTTTTCAGGGAAGACACTGGTTAGGATTCACAAACTGATTTATAGCTACATTTTCAACAAAGTCTCTAAATTCTCAGAACATGCCTGACTTCACACAAGAGAGCCGAGAAGGGGGCGGTGGCCTGTATAACTTTTAGCCCAGTGGTTAGGGCACTCTCCCAATTCCTCCTCTGCCTGATGTAGCAAAAGGCACTGAACAGGGGTTTTCTGCTTCTCAGTTGAGTGCCCTAATCACTGGGACAATTTGGTATGCGCTTCTCTTAGGCAAAAGCAACTGATAGTTCAACAGCAGCCACTTTGCTTGTCAACGCAGCCCTTCAATTTGCCAACAATCGGGGCATAAAGTGGGCAGCCAGCAATGTACACACATTTAGGCCTCATATCTGCAAGTGCTTCAGCTTGTTCATAACTCATGTAGCCCTATCAATCTCAATAGGGATCCCACAAACAAAGTTACAAATATGCTGAAGTGTTGGCAGGATCAGACTGTCAGACCCAGATCCACAAAGGTCCTTAGACACCTGAACCCTGGATTTACATGCTCAATCCCAGTTTTAGGCACCACTGCAATCCACAAAACTCTCCCTTGGCTGTCACCCATCCCTGAAGACACCAAAACTCACTTGATGCCTAATTTCCACACTTACCTAAGTTTCTGCATCTGGTTTTGTGCTTTGCTGCCTCACTCTAGGCACCTGGATGTCCATCGCTCACCTAAGCTCCAGAGGAGTCCACAAACTGGAGGTAGATAGTGGAGGAGAGCCTCTCTCACCCAAGGGACCTACTCAGTGGACAGGCTCAGAGGCTGCTTCTGATAACCTTACAATGTTTAGCCTGCAGGTTAGTATTCTCATCAAGGAGACCTAGGCTCAATTTCCCCTGCTTCTTAAGGAAGAGACAGGACTGGAACGGGGGTCTCCCAAACCTCTCAGGAACATGACTGTACTACGTGGCTATGGGATGCTTTGATATAAGAGTCCCTCCTGTTGAAACTGTTCCACTGTGTATAAATAATTAAAGGGGAGCCAGGGGAGCAGACCCTGTCTCTCTCACTTCCCAGGTGGGTCCCCTAAATACTGAGCTATAGTGTCACTAGCTTCCATCCCCTAATGATTTCATTCATTTAACCCAAAGTGGGTCAGCTTCAACGGGAGAGATTAAGAGAGTCTCACTTAGACCACCCAATAGCTTAGTGGTTAGAGCATAGAAGACTACTATTCAAATCCTTTCTTACCCTCAGAGGAGGAGGGACTTTAACCTGAATATCCCAGGTGAGTATTATGAGCTAAGAGTAATAAGGGTGGTAGTGACAACACCACCGCCACCGCCACCACCACCTGCTGCTGCCACCATTTTGTGTAGTCAGGCAAGTGCCTAACTCATTTCACAATAAATAACTCAGGGACCTAAATTGCCTAACTCCAGGTTTGTGAATCACAAGCAGAGATAAGTCCAGACTGCAGAGAGGTGCTTATGTACCTATCTCCATGAGAGGGGTGGGGCTTAGGACATACCTCTCTTGTCAGCATCTCCCACTGGCTAGCTTAGGTAGTTCCCTGCCTAGCATAGTGGCTTTTCTTAGATACTTATCTCCCCCCATTCACTGCATAGGGAACCTGGGTCCCTCACTCAGGTTTTGTGGCTCACAGTGTTATTCCTGTGATTTTCCCTTTGCGCTTTACTGTTTCTGAGAAAACAGGGAACCTCACAAGCTCTTGTCTTTCTTTCAGCAACTCAGGGAGAGGTCTTGTCTACACATAAACATGCACTGGTTGAATTAAATCAGTTTAAAAAACACAGCATTAGTTAAACTGGGTGCAAGTTTGTTTATAACCAAGGCCAAATATGACCCCTCTTCATTTTGTTTCATTCGCTTTTGACCTCTAACCCAAAGCTATTATTTAGACTGAACCAGTAACAAGTGTTACTGTTTACACCAAAATACTGATGCATTAATCATTATAATGCAGGAAATATCTCTCCAGTTAGATTCTGGAGCAGGATGATTCACAGTGTTTTTTCAGTTCAAGAACAAGGCTTATGGGCAGAACTGTATAGGGATGCTTGCACAGTATTTGACTGGGTTATAGCTGACCCAGGGAAATACTATTAGCCCTCTCACTTTCACCTATACATTAAATTAAGCCATAATTTAAAAAAATAAACAAATCCCAAAGTGACATTTTTTCCTATGCAGGTTGAATTATGCTGATTTACACATATTAAGAATCTGGCTCATATTTAGGAGTGTTAATATATAAGGGATTATTCTAGTGATTTTTCTTTCACAGCTGTAGAAAAATATAATGTTTTAAAATGAGCTACTTTTATTTTTTTTCCCTCTTCCTTAGTAATTATCTCTAAAATGACTGTTTTTAAATATAATTTCTTTTCTGGTAGAGTTTTCACTACTCTTTAAACAAAAAGTCTTTACAGTGAATGTATATTTCCACAGCTTTGGTCCTAAAACCAATTAGGAATGCTATCCTTTTCAAACAAACAATCTATATTCTTTCAAATGAAACTAAATGAACCTAGGTTTACCCTGTATATAATACTACTGAAGACAGCACCTGAATGCTCTGTGGTAAGTCCTAATTAAATCAGGGTAATCTGTAATGTGATTCAGACCAAGGTAAATTAGGTGCCATAGTTTCTGTTTGTTCTAGATTCATGAACCATTTCAAAACTTATTTTCCCCTTCTAATGAGCTAATGAATGTTGCCTCATCATAAATCTTAGACTGAGTGTGCTTTACTTTGAATTATTTCCATATTCACTAAAGAGAGTTTAGGAGCAAAGTTTTATCTTTTTTCTTCTTTGGGAAAGTAAGGAATGACTGATGATCTAGTTAAAAATTATCTCCTCATTTAGCAACACTTGAAACAGCCACAAAGATATCTGGTTTTAGCAACAAATTACTATGGAGTACATTTCAGGGAGAAATAAAGAGACAGGACAAATGACAGAGCTAAGAGACCAAGCACTTTAGACAGGTATCTTAGAAACAAAAGCAATTAGGTTTCTAAATGTGCCATTGCCTTCTAAAATTCTTGAATTTGCTATTTGTTGAATGAAGTCTACTACTATGATGAGATTCAGTTAGGTGCTCAGAGTTCTTAGTGCACTGAGGTATTTAGAAAGGACACTGCAAGGTTAGCAGAGAAAGGTTTGGCAATACACTTATTTCAAACAATGTTAATAGGTGACAATCTCTGTATAAATACTGCACAATGAGTAAGTATCTTTATTATTTTCTTATATGCTGTAATGTGGCATTGAGAAGAACTGGAGGTGAGTTACAAAATACACACCACCTTCGCATAGCCCAAACTATCTAGTACATGCAATCCTACCATTAAAGTTAATGTGGGTCTGAATCTCTTTGACAAACAGATACCAAAAAAAGAGACTTAATATCCACAAACATGACTTCCAATCCATGCACCACTTAACACTCTTGCACTTGTGACATTTCCCTACCACACCTTTGTATGGCCACATCATAGCCTATTGGCCTTATGTTCATGCTCCCCTTGCCTTGTTCTAGTGGTTTCTATATGGGCTAGAAGCTCACCTGCATTAGTATCTTTCTACAGTCTGTTAATAAAATATCTAGGTGATGTAGATATATGTTTTAGGATGAATTCATTATCGTATCAGCGGTTGCTTTCCACCAGTTCAAAAAAAATTTTTTGTCTCCTCCGCCCCCCAAAAAGCGATAAAGAACAAGAACTAAACCCTTCACAATTTCTATTCATACAAGGGGAATTTTTTTCAAATGTGACAGCTGCCCTCTTGGCTGACACTGCAGGCACTGAGCCACGGACTTCCAGAACTAAAAGTTTAAATTACAACAACTTGAGCTAAAGCACTCCTGTAGGGCTGTACCATTCTCATATCCTCTATATGACTGGGCATAGAATGGGATCTGTAACACATACTCACTAATCAGTTACATCTATTAAAAGACTCTCATCCCAAGTTGCTGAGGCCAACAGCAATTTGAAACCTGGATGAATATTCATTATTTTTGCCCAGCTTACAGGGACTGAATCAGGGACTTCCAGAGCTGAAACACATCAACTACTATACCCTGAGCTAAACTTCTTTTGGCATTACACATTCATATAATCTTCAGGTCAGGCACTGACAGGAACCTGTAACGCATTCACCAGTGAGTCAGTGCCACAGATATCTTCTCTTTTTGAGCTCTTTCTCTCTATAGTTGTGAAAATTGTCAAGCAATAGGGCTAGATTCACGAGGAGGGGAAAAATATAAACTCAGTACGTGGAATTTATTCTCCCCCCCCCCAGAATTTTTTCTCTTCTATGTCAATCAAATATTTGTTATATTTTATTAAATTAGGTCAGCATTTTAAGGACTGGTAATGATACAACACAAATTATAATATAGGTACAATTCTAGAATCCCAAGAATATGAGTGTCTGAGAATATGGTAGGACTGGACAGATTTTGTTCACTTTGCCATATTATTTTGCCTCTAATCCTTACTTTTTCTTTCTCCTCTTCTGTCTTTTCATTTCATCTTTCTAGGTTGCTTCAATTATGTATTTTTTAAAATCAGTCCTGTTTAAAATTATGTCAGAGAGATGCTAATGTCTAAAAATAAATATGTCTTCAGTTTGCTGTTTTTGTCATTTTAAAATCTTCCCCCCCCCTTCCCTTACTTCCCTCCCTGTGTCATACAGCAGTTTTGATGCAGCAGTTTCATCTCGTGAAATAAAGCTCACTTTTGCTCATGAAAATCACCTATCATTTGAAGGAAGGGAACAAAATTGCATTGGAGTGGCTATTTTTTCCACATGGTTTGTACAGCTAGTGATTTATTAAAATGTTTTTGGTTTCACTTTGGGCTAGATCTTCAAAGGGCTGTTTTGTTTTATTGTTGCTGTTTTGCTTTTTTAAAGACTCAGTCAAATTCTTTTTCATCATTTTGCACTGGCACAAAACTTAAGCCCATACATAATATCAGAGTATTTGTGCTTCTAGCTACTTGATTTTTGCCTGAAATTATGACTTGATCCAAAGACTTTCATTGACTTCAGTGAAATTTGGATCAGGCCTTTGGCAGAGAAAGGCACAGTTACTATGATTTGAACTAAATTTGAAGTGTGGGAACAACAGTATGTGCAAATTTTGAAAATATAAATTGCTCCCATAATCAGAGAGGTTGGGCCTTTTGAAATTCTTTGTGTACGAAAATTTTCCATGCAACTCTGAGGGCTTGTCTACATGAGAAAACTGCACCAGTTCAATATAAGGTGTGAATTTAAACTCTTTGTTGACATTCATATTTCAGTTTAGAAATAGCTTTAAATCAGTAAAAAGAAGAACAGGAGTACTTGTGGCACCTTAGAGACTAACAAATTTATTAGAGCATAAGCTTTCGTGGACTACAGCCCACTTCGTCCACGAAAGCTTATGCTCTAATAAATTTGTTAGTCTCTAAGGTGCCACAAGTACTCCTGTTCTTCTTTTTGCGGATACAGACTAACACGGCTGTTACTTTAAATCAGTGTAAACTTCCCTGTGGATGCTCTTATTTTGCTTTAAGAGTGGTTTAGTTTGGTTGATCCTAAACCTGTTCCTCATTCACTTAAGCTTGGTTTAAAATCACAAACAAAACACTTGCTTTAACATTCATTAAAACTTCTCTCATCAGTAAACTAAACCACAAAAAAATAGAAAAAAAATTTAGGGATGAAAAAGGATTAAAAGGTTGCAAAATCAAGCACACTCAGGTTAGGAAATGCTAGTACAAACGTTGCCTAGGCAACTTTAATATGGATCTCTTGTGCATTACAATGCAACCTTTAATTACATGCCAAAGTGACTATCTGTTAAAAGTTTGGTATAAGTGACTTGCAAAGAACTGCATAGGAACTTGGTGGCAGATGCAGGGATAGAATCTAAATCTCCAGGGTAGCAGACAACTGCTTTAATGACAAGACCATCCTTTCTCTTCCAGCTGTGCCCTGCCTCATTCACTACATGCCTTCAAGCTTCTGTAAAAAAAAATAAGTCAGGAGTTCTATAGACAACAGACTCTTTCACTACACAGCCCTTATTCATCCCCAAGGCAGATGAACCAGGGATCCTGTGTAAAAATAATATGAGATCATGTAATTAAAGACTATGTCATAATGCATATGCACAAGTGAGCTGAATTAAAGTTACATGGGCAATGTTCATTCTGGCATTTTCTAACTTGAGAGTTTTGTCTTTGCAACCTTTGAATCCTTAACTTTGTGTTTCCTAATCTTGTATGATTTATTTTATTGATGAGAGCTACCTTAACTAATGTTAAATCAAATTTCTTGTTTCTAAATTTCTGTAGGTTTTTGTTTACTAGAAAGAAAATCTTTTATACATGCGCTGTTTAAATAATAAATCACTTACACACTTATTGTATTTAAATGTATATTTTACTGCCACTGTTATCTTTGTTAAGCTCCATCTTTCACCATTCAATGCCATGTCGTCCAATATATTGAAAGTGATTAAACTGTATTCTAACAAAACATATTTCAATTTTTAATGACTTTTTAAAAATGATGTAACAGAAAACTGATCAGGAACTCATAGCTATAATTTCCCACTGTTTTAGAAGGTAACTATTCAGAAAGCCATAGGCCCCAGTTTGTAAGAAGCCTATAAACAATATACATGAGAAGGAGCTGGAGTTCTCTACCTTACTTTCATGTAATCTTTTTTGAGAAAAGTAACAAATAAATTGCCCTTTGAAAAGAAACAGAGTAACTCACCCCAGGACAAACCCAAAGGAGAACAGCAGGAGTTTATCAATACACAGGCTGTTTTCATTATGATGCCTCCTTTGTAATAATAATAGTCAGAGGTAAATTGGTTATCAAAGGTGATTGCCATGACAACCCAGGGAATAGTGATTCTCCCCAAGTGTGCAAATGAACTGGAGGGAGGAAGTGATGAGTGGCTGATTATCTCTGATGTCACAATGTTACTGTTCACACAGCAGCACAGGGCACCAAATATATACTGTATGGGGGGGAAAATAAGGCTTTTCTTTTTCCCCCCAGATTTCCTAAAACAACACAAAATACACATTGAAGATCATTCTACTCCCATATTAATTAATGGCTGGAATTTGGTTCAAATCCCTGTGGCAAGTTTGCAAAACAAAACAAACAAAAAAAGATGAGACACCGAGGCAACCTGAACTATGCTCTTGCTACTGTGAAACCACAAAAAGACACTTTTAACCCAAACTATGGGTGTCCACATAGTAGGGTTTTTTCCCCCAAACGATTTAAACCAGTGCAACTTTCCTGTGTAGACAAGGTCTAATAGAGAATGATGTAAGAGGTAAAAAGACTCAGTTGTTGCCCTTAAAAGCTTTCTAATGTTACCTTTGCAGCCAGTGAATATCATCATGGTATTCCCAATAATTTAGTGCAGGGAATATCTAAAGGATGCATACCATGAACAATGATGTCATTTAGTTGCAATGGGAATGGAAATGTTTTTACAGGTGATGGCTTCCGGCTCTCACATACACCTTCTCTCTCTCTCTCACTCACTCATAAGTGACCCCACTGCATTTAGTGTCTATCTGGTTTGGCTGAGTCTCCATGATGTGTAGAAAATACCTGGATAGGAAAGCATGCACTTTCTTATACCATTAGTGAATGTCATATCTCAGCAGGTACATCCCTACTTACTCTACAACACTACACACTCTACCAATGTTGTTTTTGTTCCCATTAGTGTTAAATTGATAGAAGCCTAGTCGGTCTCAAACGCTGCATCAGATTTTATTTTTAACTCTCAATAATGTTATCATCTGGCTCAGTCTCAGGGCAAAATGTGTAAAGGTCATTTATAAACAAATAATCTATAAACAAAAGTCCTATATTCTTTAATTAAAAAACCCACTGCATGAGCTCTACAAAAGTTTTGTAAGTTCAATTGTATTAAACATTTGATGAATTTCCGTGTACAGCTAGATATTTATCATCAAAGTATTCTTCAGTATTACCAAAGGCAGTTAATTCTCTCTAGATTACCTTGGTGCCTGCTTTGATGCTGTGTACATTTCCCAGGGGTTTGGATATACCCAGAAGTCACTGCTGACGTTTTACTGTAGGCTAAGAATGAACACTATCTGTAGATGATCTAGCCCTTTTGGCAGCCGCTGAATTTCTCTTTTTCTGTCTTGAAAAATACTAAAACAGGAAAAAGGAAGATTATTTCTTCTTGAAAGGATCATATGTATGTATTAATTTTACATACATTTTACACATAGCACCTTTCATCCTGAAGGATCACAAAGCACTTGCAAACTAAAATAGCCTCTGACAACAAGCGACTATTCAGACAGATTCTGCAATTCAAGCTCATGTTGAATCAATGGAACTAGTCACATGAGTAACTAGTCAACATTAGTGAGGGTTAGAGAATGGGGCCCATAATGATGCCTTTAATTTCCAGCAGCATCCTTGATTAAGCTCAAGAAAACATTTTAAAGTTGCCTCCAACTTGTCTTACAATATTTTTCTTATTGTCCGTCTAAGATTATATGTTCCTTGGATTTTACCAGAAGTTGAGGAAACAAACAAACAGAGGGTGGGGCTGATTCTTATGTGGTCTTCTTGACTCCAGATAGAATCTAAATAAAAGGCAAGTAAGAAGAAACTAATCATAAAACCAGCACCTTTCTGCCAGCCCAGAAAATAATGTGACACCTATAAGCAGGGAAAACATAGGGAAAATTCCAAAATTTCATTGGAAGAGACAGGCCCTCTGGCATTTACTTCATCCAAATAACATCCAGAAGCACCGTCAACATTTTCCCGTGGCCCAATAAAACTTCACAGGTTTGGTCTGAACTTTGTCAATTGTGTGTGAGTGAACTGGGGACATATGTGTTCTCTGAAACTGCATTTCATTTATAAACAAACAAACAGATAATCCAGCACCAGATTCTTCTTCAAATAAAAATGTTTGTTGTTGAAATCAGCCCCCATGACTGCCTAGGTTGGATAATGGACTGGATGGACAATAGCAACTCAAGCTAGACAAGCAAAAATCTTTAGGCCCTCTGGATGCAAGTTAAGATGCAGCACACTGGCTTGAGGCTCACTCAGAAAAGTCCAGTTGTTTCTGAGTGGAAACTTGCATTGGCTTTTAGCTAACCAGAAAATAGTTTTTTCATATAAAAATAAATTCTTCTTAGCTTAGTGAAAACAAAAATATAGTTATATTTATTCATACATAAATGTTGGGACAAAATATATGAAACCAAATGCATTAACGTAGTATACAGTGTATAAAACTCTATGACGTGTTATTTATTAGTGCTTTGAACTGTATAAACAGATCATTGTGAATGAACTGTAGTTCACTTTAGACAGTTCAAAGCAATAGAGTCTATAGCCAAAATTATGACTGATTTGGCACCAACATATTTTGTAAGCCTTTTGAAGCCAAGGACATCTTGAGGATCAGCTCCAAATTGGATGTTAAGATATGACACTTTGTAGTATATGTATTGTTAAACTGTATATTTTTATTCCTACAAACTATTTTTTTATTCCAATAATTACATACTTGTGGACATCAGGAGAATGCTGATTTTAGATGTCAAGCTTAGGTCACTGTGTTTCACAAAGGCTCTGGTTATCAAAATGTATTGTACATTAGTTTCCCACAGATCTAGCTTCAAGGTACCATATGTTATAGCCTTTTGAATCCAAAGGAAATGAGATTGCAACCTACATTATATTTGTGGATCTAGTTCTTTCTTTCAGTTCAGCAACACAGGCTGGTCATATACCGTTTGCCTTCAAATGGTTTTTCATTTTGCGAGTTTGCATACTGATAAGAATCTGTCTATCTTTAGTTTTTTTGTAACACTGTGATTCAATGAGTAAAACAAGTGTATTTGGCAACAGTTTGAGCACATCTGAAAATACTGAACTTCGGGAAAACAAGATATATGTGATGGATGGATTTGTTGAAAAATCTTTGTTGAAAAGTGGGTTTTGACCAATAAAGCTTTTAATTTTACAAACCTCTACAAAGTTTATTTTAATTATTTTTTTTCCCTTTAAATGTTTAGAACCTGCAAAAATTTGGAACAGTAGTCTGTGTAGGAATCTTTATGAGGTTGGTAAATTCCCATCTTAGGTACATGCAGGACACAGTTTAAGCTCTATTCAAAGCAGCTTTGAATATGGAGAAGGCCCATTGAATGGTGAGCAACTGGAGGCATGATTGGCCAGATTCTCAGGGAAGCGAAATTTCCACATCACCTCAGAAACTAGAGACACAGCAGAACTGGTTCCTATATCACTCCCCAATACTGTTGCAGCTCCCAGAATAGTGGGTGGGGATGGGTAAGATGGAAACATGACTAGGCTGTGCTGCAGGCTGAGTATTCCCAGCTGGCAGTATGGTGAAAAATCACTACACTCAGGTCTGTATATAGTTTTGTGGTAAACTGCATTTAATTTAGCCTGTAGATTGATATAAGATTAGCAAAATTTAAAATGCCCCAAATTGCAAATGTTTGGGTTGTAGATTGCACTAAAGTTTGTTTTTCCAGTTTAACTGACTAAACTGCTGCTACTTTCTTAGTAGGTCGCTTACGCCATAGGGATATGTAGGTGTTGGGAGATGGAGATCAGAAAGGGCTAATGGCGTTTAGCGGTCTTTCCAAAACTAGTACAATTTAAGAAATGTTCTGTTGTAACTTATTGTAAAACTAATACATTGTTTGCTGTGTGTTCTTATTTAATGTCTCTCAGCTTGCCAGCATAGATTCAGAAGGACAGAATTGTGGGGCTCACTATATTCCAAATATTTGTGCAGTTCAGAAAAAAATCACATTTAACTGAGAGTCAACATACTCACATTTTCCATTTGAATTGAATATTGGTATAATAGTTCCAGTGAAAGAATAAATTACGCCTAAGAATTTCTAAATGCATTAGTTATATGAAATGCATATAATAGCCACACACATATGATAAAGAAAGAATATATTTTCCATATATATTTTAAATAAAGATTCTTGCTTATTCACATATAATCAATTGTCTACATGGATATGCATGCTATTCATTGTGTATATATAATATGTGTGTGCATGCATGTGTATTTAAGGTAGTATATGTGTTTTTGACCCTCTGTTTAAGACATATGACTGGGTATCAAAACTTCTGGGTTTTGATCCCAGGTTTGTTACTGACTTACCTTGTGTGCTTGGGCAAGATACCTACCATCTTTACACCCACATTTACCCATCTGCAAAACGGTTTTAATAATATTTATCTACCACATAGAAGGGAAATGTTGAGAGTTTTGTTGTGATCCTCACAACAGAGACAAGGCAGGACTCAGCTGTAGTAAATACAAGGGGGAGAGGGCGGACAAGGAGAAATACACTTTAGTTCTTAGCTCACAGAGAAACCCCAGCCTGTTTTGCACAATATTGTGACATAGGTTCTGACAATATCTTGGCTGGGATTTAGTTGTCATGGAATGGGTTGATGACTATACTAGAGGGTTAAATCACTAATAAATGTAAAGATCTTTGAGAGTTTTGAATGAAAAACACTATCCCGCAAATGCAATTTATCATGCAAACAGGGATAAGAATCTGTGGTGCACGTTATTCATTTTAGTTATGGTGATTAAGAGAAAAAACAAATTTTGGGAGGAATATTTCTAATATTTGCTTAAAATAGGGTCCCCTCCCAGTCACATTCTTGGCAGTAAAATTGTTGGCTCTGTGTTTGCAGAAAGCAAACATAAACGGGGTGCAAACACAGCTGAAAATTTGTATTTGAGCCAATATTTGAAGAACATTTTTAGAGATATTCACTCAACTCTGGAAAAAGGTTTGGTTCAGATTCTACAACGGGGCAAAGATTCAGTAGGATTCTTATTTTATCCAAATTCTCCCTCCTTATTATTGACAAAGTGATGTATGCATAGAATTGCCTTTCATAAAGTACCACAGCTCAGGTGAGAAAAAGAGAGAGGAAAACTAATAGCAGGTGTGAGAAACAAATTCATGCTGTTGCCAAGACTACCTAAGGATCCTTATTCAGTGTTTCCAAGGAGGATCCCTTTCATTGCTACAGTCAGCACAATAAACAATTGGCAGTGCTTTTGTAAGGATTGCTTATCTCTTGCACCAGCCACTTAATTCCTTTAAATACTGAAAATGGGCTCTCTCTTCTCAGCCTGGGAAGAGGCAAAATCTGACTATTAACCTATTGTCTTCCCTGAGGATCAAAAGAGGCACCAGAGTTTTATAAGTGATGGCAGCAGCTTTGTCTTAATTTAGCAGCTGCAGTATGTGTTTCTAAAGGCAAGGCAGTGGCAGACACAAGTACAACTAATCTTTTACATAACATTGTTTTGGGGAAAATATCACTTTGCACATTAAACATATAAAATAGGTGGTTCTACAATCTTATATTGTGTGTGTGTGTGTAGCAATAACTGTATATTTACATGGAAATGTATACAACCACATTTAAAATACAGATACAGCACACAAATGCAGTATATGTACTTTAAAAGATTTTTCACTTTTTACTGGTAGGTAAAATATTTCCAGCAGTATTCCCTATTATATGGGCAAGGAATACCTGCTCAAACTGGCAAAAACTCACACACACAGATTTTGATCTCAATTACATAGGTGTAAATGCATGAATTAAGAGTTACTCGGTATGTACTCCAGTGTAACTTGAATCAAAATCACAGCTACAGTGTATATAGTCTATTACAGGGGTAGGCAACCTATGGCACAGGTGCCGAAGGTGGTACACGAGCTGATTTTCAGTGGCACTCATACTGCCCGGGTCCTGGCCACCAGCCCGGGGGGCTCTGCATTTTAATTGAATTTTACGTGAAGCTTCTTAAACATTTTGAATCCTTATTTACTTTACATACAACAATAGTTTAGTTATATATTATAGACTTATAGAAAGAGACCTTCTAAAAAGGTTAAAATGTATTACTGGCACGCGAAACCTTAAATTAGAGTGAATAAATGAAGACCCGGCACCCCACTTCTGAAAGGTTGCCGATCCCTGGTCTATTACATGATACTGTAGTACTATATATGAGTGAGCAGCATGATTATTTAAAATTATTTGTATGCAGAAGCAGATTTTAGGTTACTTGTCCTGTAATCTAATATAAATATCAATCTTGCAAAGAGATGCTTCTATGTAAATAGGTAGTTACTTTGTGACCTTTCCAGAAAGAGATCTAATTCTCATTTATGTTCATTTATAGTTTAACCCACAGCAGTGGAAAGGGGTTTTAGTGTATATGAGAATCAGGATCTATCCTTCTATAATGCACTACAGCAGGAGTTCAAAGACTAAAAAGTACAAAAACACAAAATAGCCAAGCAAAAAGAAAAACTATTTTTTATATTTAGTGTTTCTGTTGAATTTTAAATGCTGCTCCAATATCCTTCCATGCTTTAGTTACATAAATAGTCCAAATAATTATTTGAAAATAATTCATAAATAGCCAAGTTAAATGACTGGGTGATTTTAAAATATCTTTTCCAGATTTGAAATAGTAAAGTAAGAAAGAATGAGAATGTACAAGCAAGTAGAAGTAGTGGTGGCAACTATTTAAAACAATAAAATCAGGACATGGACTTAAAGAAAAGCCTATACAGTGTTACTCCTTTTGGCCTGAGCATTAGCTGAATTTGTGGGTCTTGTGGGTTTTTTCAGTTGGGATGAGAAACTGATGATGCCATTACGTATTTCTTTGCTACAATCCTGTTTATTTGCAAAGAATGTACAAAGTTCTGTTTCCTTGAACACACTAGGAATCAAACAGCCTGGAGTTTCTTTGCTCACAATTCCAAGCCTCTTTCCAGACAGCTCTCTATCTAAAAGCTCTCTCTCATCTTTTTCTCAGGATCACACTACAACTGCCTCGCTGGCTGGCAGAGGGGCTTCCTTGTTGCTTTTTCTGTATGCTTCTGTAGTGTTTCTGCTGTTTTCCTCCTAGACAGAGACACAAAGGTGGAAACAAATCAATTTCCTCATTCCTATATTTGTAATTAAACTCCTGGAAACTCTTTGGAATGCATGGGCCATCCACTGCCCAGGCTTGCATACAGTCTAGTCCTTGGTGATGATTAAACAAAGGAGCATTTATTTGTTCTCTCATTTATCCTGAATAGAAGGCAGCTGTCACACCCAACAGTTTCAGTAAGATGGTGCAATTGTCCATCCCCCAGAAAAACAGAAGAGGAGATCATGTATAAAACCCAAACAAAGACTTTTCCATAATGCTGAACTGCAGATGTCTATGTTGGAAAAATGGATCCAAAATACAATTAACAACAACAAGCAAAAGAGGATTCAAATTAAAAAATGTAGATAAACTCTCCCCCGAGTTAGAACTACTTTGTGTCATGTTACTAGTGTAAAGCAGCTAAGAAACCAACATGGCCAATTATGTAAATTAGGGCTGTCCGCCCATGGCTGGCTATTGATCTGGGGAGAACAATGATGATTTAAAATCCCCCTTTGAAACCTTCCAATTTCTCCTTCTGAGTTGCACTGTGCACTCTTCAGCTGCAGTCAAAGATCAGGGCTATTATGTTTATATAGTAGAGGAGAGAACCAGTTATTATGATGTCTTCCACCCCACCATGTAACTTTACCTCTGCCCCATTTCATTGCCACCATAAGGAATGCCTCAAGGAGATTTTGATGTCAGACTCCTCTTTAAGATATTTGAAGGTCAGTGGGTAGGGTGAAGAACAGTAATGTTGGGGCAATACAGAAGAAGTTTTATGAATTGCAAACATGTTTCTTATTCCATTGGGGGTGGAACCCACCTCCCAAAGTAGACTGGGGTGGGGAAGAAGCAGCAGAAAACCTGGAATGAAAATGTCACTGAGTGAAGCTTGGTTTATACCACATACGTTTGCTGCATGTGTTCATTCAAATATAAAGTGAAGTTGCATCAGCCTTCCTCAAATTTTCATCCTGATAACAGTTATGTTCCTCCAATCAAGGAAGAGAAAACTATCATGTGATTCATGTGACCAATTGCAGCTAACCAACAGTGTGAATTTTGCATATCAGATACTAAATATTTTCAGAGTAAAACAACTGTAAACATGGCTCAATAAATTTGAATTATGAATACATCAGAGGAAATTAGGAGCTGCACCAAAATATTCCACAAGCAAAAAAAGAGGCTAAATTTATTTGGTGAATTATTTGCTTTATATTATTTGCTCTGTTCTATTATTTGTCACACATTTTTAAATAGTAATGTGTATAAATTCTGAAGGAGAAAACACAAATGTGTCATTACTTTGAGAGCTTGTAACCATGTCATATTCACCATATGTATTTTTATTCAACAGCTGCAATTACATCATGAAACTTAATTTGTTCTACACATGAAATATCAAACGATATTTTTGGTTGCCTGGTGACACTGCTTTCTTATTTTACATATCACACAACGTCTTGTATGATACATATTCCAAATGTAGCTTTCTTATAATTATTATGCACTACCAGGGGATTTACGCTAATTGGTCACATGACTGATGATCAACTGATAGATGGGAGGGTGAGAAGTAGTAGTGCTCCTCTTCTGGTCATTTTTTTACTTTATATCTCCTATTTTCTCATGTTTTTATATATGACAGAGATGCCCAGAGCTTTGGATGGGTGCTTTTTTATTTGGAGTTTGCATCAGACTGAAATCCAAATAAATATATTTATATATAAGGATTAGTGCATTGTATACTCTGAATTTTTAGATGCCTTAATAAAAAGAATGAGTCTGTGAAAGTTGGGGCATGCTTTGGGGTTCAAAAGTTGGGATTATTATTTTTTTAAAGAAGCTCATTCTGTGCAACATATATAAAGGAGAGCCAGACCAGAAAAATGCTTTTTAGCATTTTGCACATCAGCAGTTACCCAGCATCAATTTGATTCTTTCCTCCACATGTTGAAACACAGCTCAGAGCATTAAACCCATTCTCCAGTGATTGGGACAAAAGTAGGTTAGTAGAGTGGGTTGCTAGGAGACTGGTGTCAGCGTCATCTATGACCTTGCAGGGTAAAAAGAAATTGTATAGATTTATCGAGCTCTGTGACACATTGTCTAAGTCCTCTGCTCTGGCTGTCTTACTCCATTTCTATCTGCCTCAGCTCACACACACACACACACACACACACACACACACACACACACACACACNCACACACACACACACACACACACACACACACACACACACACACACACACACACACACACGAAGATGCAACTCCTCTTCTCAATCCCCCCTAATGCCTCAACATTATTACTTTGTTTCATTTAACTCCAGTATATTCTCTGAGCTAACAAGCCGCTGCAAAAGCAGCATCAGCAAAACTTCATCCTTTTAAAAGCCTGCTTCTTCATACTGTTGCTGTAAGAAATATAGGAATCAGTTCTACTGGGAACAACATTATGAAAAATGTATAAACATCACAAAGTAATTTTGCTGTCACATCCAAAATGTTTTCTCAAAGTTGCACACACCGTTTTTACAGCTGAAGTGGCTTAAGGTTAACCAATCACATACTATAGGGAGCTCTCGCATTTTTTGTCATCTTTCTGGCTTTTTGGAAACAGCCGAAGTTATCAAATACAAATATATATATATATATATAGTACTTACACAAAAAAATGAATGTTTAAAATTCCTCCTCAGATGTGCAAACCTTTTTGTTAAGAAATTCTCGTCTTGTCACGCAGATTCAGATGCTTACTGCTAAATATTATTCTTTGTATTTTTTTAAAAATGATGGATAATAAAATCCATGGAGGGTTGTTTTTGTGAGATATTAGTAGTTACACTTGGCAAAATGATTGCAAATAAGAATTTTTATTGAAATTTATTATTTTATGTTTTTATATATATTAAAGGAGCCCTTGCATAGCTCAAACCACACGTGTTGTTTTTTGTAATAGATAGAAATACATATACAGTAAACATAACTTCTTTTAGGAAGGAAAGGACTACCTCCTATAAGTAAACAATTCCCCATATCCGTTCATTCCAACTCTCTAGGCAAGTCCCTAGTTAAAAAGGTAAAACCCTGCACTGTTCCATAAAGGCCAATAAACTCTGGTTGTATCTAGGGTGACCAGATGTCCTGATTTTATCGGGACAGTCCCGATATTTCAGGCTTTTTCTTAAATAGGTGCCTATTACCCCCCACCCCCATCCCAATTTTTCACACTTGTTATCGGGTCACCCTAGTTGCATCAGACCAGCTGAGAAGGGAGTTCCAGAATTAAAGGCCCCTCACTGAGAACTTGTCTACACCAGGATGTTAAATTGGATTAATGTTTGTTAGTTCTCCTTAAAGTGCCTTGAATCCCCACACAGCCTTTTTTGAAGGAAATTATTTGGCATCAGAGATCCCAATAAGTAATTTTCTTTGGAAAAGGAGTAACTACTTTGCAATAAATTTGTTTGTGTGGATGCATTCCTAACTATTCTATTCTAGCAGTCCTCCATCTACTATCCCACACTGCATTGCTTCAGACATGGATCATCCTGTCTTTATACCTCAGTGCCCCCCACTGCTCCAGGGCTATCTTGACCAGATGTCGCCTCACTGTTTAAATGCATGATATCAAGTAGTAGTGAGTTCACATACACATTATAGCAGTCATTCCTCCCTGTGATTCTGCGTGGGCCACTTCAGAGGTCCTGACCTTGAGTGCTCTCTTTAGAGAGCTGCATGTTCAGTCTCATTTGGAAAAGAGTCACCAGAATGATATCTGCAAGACAGACAAGGTGGGTGAGGTAATATTTTTTATTGGACCAACTATAGTTTAATGGCTGCATTTAGAGCAGAGAAAATAATCTGACCAATCTTTTGTTGGTCCAATAAAAGATATTACCTTACCCACCTTGTATCTCCAATATCCTGGGACCAACACAGGTACAACACTGCATATGACATCTACAACACACTGTCAGAACAAATAAAGAAGAGTGGCCATTCCCACAGCTATTCCCAGTGCCAAGTCAAAGCAAAGAATAAGCATGTTTGCCCCATCAATAAATCCCTATGCAGTTTAAGAACCTATCTATTGAAAGCCATCAATAACTCCTCTCCTATGTATTGCCAAGCTTTAGCCCACGGCATAGCAGCACTTTCCTCTTAGCATTACAAACCTCCATGACAACACCCCTTTACCCACAGCAAACTGTTTAGTTATTGACAGGTAGCAATGAAGGATGGTGAGCTTCTAGGTGGTGATGGCAACATGCTTCTCCATGCTGAGAGGAACTTTCGTGTTAGTCTTCTGCTACTGCAGCTCCAGGGTGAATTGTGTGCAGATTTCTAGGCAAGGGGCCTTAACCATTTTGAAGTTCTGCTGACACTGTTGGTTGTCCTAGGTCTGCATCACTACCCTGCCCCACCAATCCATTGCTAATTGGCTGAGCCCAGAAGTAGCACTCCACCAAGCACAAGGGCTCCAGATAAATGCCCCGCAGAAGTAAGTGCTTGATTTCATCCTCTGCTGTATCACCATGGCATCAAACAGCCTATGAAACTGCAGAGCCAAATCCAACCACCTGCATGATTGCAAATGCATGTGCATCATCCTGTTTGCATGAAAGACTCACCACATCACTCAGCACTGGATCCTCCATGCTGCTGACAGCAGTTTGAAAATGGCACTGGCAAAATTAATGGATACCAGGAGAGGGATCATGGGAGTTCATTAGTTTGGCCACCAGCCCCAAAATCCTTTTAGTTCCTGGTAGGCATTTCCCAATACACCATGAGAAAAATCACAGAACATACAGCTGAGTGACAGAACATTGCACCTCTGCCCAGAATGCTGAGTGCTTAATTTAAACAAGCACCGAGCTATGCTGGTACCATGATTAACAAGAAAGTACCTTAAACTGGCATAGTAAAGCTGTATGGATGCATGTCAGTTCCCTACAGTTTAATTGCTGAACTTAGAGTGGAGAAACTAATCTGATATCAACATCCCTGTGTAGACATGGCCTGAGACTACCTTGCCATTAGCCATCTCACATTTAAATCTGTGGACTGTAAGCTAAAGCATCTCAGCTGACTGCAATTGTCATGGAGATGCTCAGACACTATGGTGAGGAGCATAGAACTGAAAACTTATATTACAGGTGGCACACACAGTGATGATGTCTGTAGTTAAGGTTGCTTAGACATTTCCAATATAAAAAGGGATTTTGAATTGCTTGCTGTTTTCTCAAAATTTTACCATTTTGGTTCAAAATTGGTGTGCTTGTCCTCAGACTGGAGGCACATTGTTTGAGAAAGTTTAATTAAAAATGTCCGAGCCATTTTCAAGCATAAAAAGAACAAAGAACTGCAGGTTTTTTACAATTTGTTTTTTAAAAGATCTCTATTCCCTCTGCAGGTGATGACAGAAGCTTGACAAATCAACAATTTAGGAGCTATGTCCCTGTCGCATGTCTTCGATTACCCTGGTGAAAATCCAATTTGATTTGGCTGTGTTAAAAAAGGTTTAGAAAATGTACTTTCACATGCCCATTCGATTATGTTAAACAATTACAATGAGCATCTCCCAGGATTCTATTGGCCCTGCACATGCAAGCATAGGTACACTGAGTAAAAATGTCTATTGAACAGACAATGTCTCAGAATTTCCCTAGGTATACAGGGCATGGTTAACAAAGTGAAGTGAAAGTTTATGAAATATGTTCTATGAAAATGCATAGGAAAAGAGGCAAAATGACCAACATCCTCCCTCCCTGAATGGAGTAAATGAATGTGATCTAGAAGAAGCCATGTGATAGATGCGGGTATATGTGGAAGGTGCTGAAATGAGTCAGATTAAAGCTGTGATTTTTTTCATGGAGGCTGTGGAAGTCACGGAATCCATAACTTCCACCAAGTTTGTGAATTCATCCCTGTCGGCCCGGACCTGCAGGGTGCCCCCGCAGCTTCCGGTTGCCATGGGCAGCAGGGCCACAGCTCATGGCAGCCATGGCCAGCAGGAGCCCACCGCAACTCCTAGCTAATGCGGGCTGCAGGGGCCCCCCCCCTCGCAGCTCTGAGCTGTCGCAGGTGGTGTGGCCACAGCTCCCGGCCACCACGGGCAGCAGGGCCCCCATCCGCAGCTCCTGGCCACCATGGGCATGGGGGACCCTGGAGCTATGAGTCGCCGCAGGCGGTGTGGGGTCCCAAAACTCCCGGCTGCTGTGGGCAATGGGGGTTCCCCAAATCTTTGAGCCACTGCAGGTGGTGGGGCCCCCCAGAGCTCTGAGCTACCGGGGGTGGCGGGGGACCCTGGACTTCCGAGTCTGCATAGATGGTGAGGGCCCCCAGAGCTCAGAGCAGGCCTCCACAGTTGCTCAGCCTCTGCAGCTGAGCTCCCAATTTTGTCAAGGATATTTTTAGTAAAAGTCACAGACAGGTCACAGGCAATAAAGAAAAAATAACGGGAGCCCATAACCTGTCCCTGACTTTTATTAATATATCCATAACCAAATCTTAGCCTTAGTCAGAGTTTCTTCCATAGGATCTAGAAATGTACATCTAGAAATAGAACGAGGCAAGAGCTCCTGCTGCACTGAGCACACTTATTGTGCAGTGCAGAGTGTACTACTGCTGTCTACCAAATAGTAGCATATGATGGAATTTCTTTGTTTTATTTTTTTCCCCCTCACAAAATCACCCCTCAAGGGAACATTTAGGTTGGAAAATGGAATACTCAGATTTTACAAAATGACAAAGTCAAGGTTATCTGCAAACTTAGCTCAATCTAATAATTAGAGCTGGCTGGAAATAATACAATGGAATAGTTTTCTGTTGCAAAATGCAATTCTGACAAAAACTAATTATTTCATGGGTACATGTCGATTTTGACTAAATTGTTTTGATTTTATTGTTTCGCTTAATTTTGTTTTGACTTGTATATAACATTGAAATATTAATTTTATATATATTATATTTTTGACATTGTTAAAACAAAACATTATCAAAATTAATTTTGGATTTTTCCAACTAATTTTTTTTTATTTTATTCTGCCATATTCATCCTCTGCTCTGAATAACATGCCTTTTGTTTTTGTGGGTTTTTCCCTCTCTATAGGCTTACTATCACAAACATTAATGGAATTATATACACAACATCCTTGTGATGTGAAGTAGTATCATTATCACCCTTTTACAGAAACAGAACTGAAACATAGATTAAGTGACTTGTCAAAGGACATGCTGAAATTCCATGGCAAAGGCAGGAATAGAACACAGATCTCTGGAAAGATCCCATTGACACCAAGTATCAGAGGGGTAGCCGTGTTAGTCTGAATCTGTAAAAAGCAACAGAGGGTCCTGTGGCACCTTTGAGACTAACAGAAGTACTGGGAGCATAAGCTTTCGTGGGTAAGAACCTCACTTCTTCAGATGCAAGTAATGGAAATCTCCAGAGGCAGGTATATATCAGTGGGGAGATAACGAGGTTGACACCAAGGTGCCTTGGATCACACCCTCACTGTTCATTGGGGCCATGCTCACAGTATGATGTAGGCATCATGCAGAAAATAATGTAGTCATGTAATTAAAGACTAGATCATAATGCATACACACAACAGGGTAGAGTTAAGGTTGAACAGGCAACCTTAACTGTGTCATTTCCTGACTTCTGAATGTTTCACTTTGCAAACTGAATGATCATTTAATGACTTTATAATGGAACAGATAAAGTATATGAAATAAGACTAGATCAAAAGGGAAGAGGCATTTTTTCTAACACCCAGTGCTCCAGCCTTTAGAAATAAGAGTCAGCAGTATCAACACACTTATCAGAACACCTATTATGTTAATAAAATAATTAGAAAAGGGCCTAAAGCAAAATCCCAGGTCCTAGCCCTCTGAAAACTTTGAGATAATCTGGACCTATAGAAATATAGCAGGATGTTAATTTAAAAATGTGTTTACTGACATTCTATTCGATTAAACATATTGGATTAGGTCCTCGGGGGATGTAAATCATCATAGCTCCATTGATCTGGCCCACCATTTATTAGTAGTGGATGAAGCTCAAATGATGGGCTTTGAGTAGGTTTGTCCAACAAAGATGAAAATGATTATAAGTTTTCTAACTTATTTTGAACCTCAGATAAGGTTCATGTCAGTTCTTATTTTGTCTGAACTGGTTTTCTACCTCTCTAATAGTAAGGGCCTTGTACAACCATTCTGAGTCAGACAGGGAAGTAAGAAAACTTGCAAATCAGAGATATAAATATGGCAAGATTTTTTTATTTTCCTGCAATTTAAGTTTGTCACCTAACTTTGGAAGAAAGTTTTTGATCTGCTAAGAAAACACTGTGCCACAAAGAGAACTTCCTTGCAACTGTATATCACCAGAGGCTGTAGCTTATATGCAAAATCAAGGACTATATTTTCCCCAGAACTAGGCAATATAAAGACACACATGATTTAGGAATGCTGATTTATAAGCAGAACAATGAAGAGTCTGAATAGTGCAGTTGTGCTGCTGCTGGTCTGCTTCAGTGCTCTAAGGCTCTGTGCTCCATTGCCTTTTAAGATGGTCATTACAAAAAAACAAAGCACAGTACTGAAAAATCAGTATTTCTCTCTTACTGTGACAAGTTCTCTTCCAGGGTAAAATTAATTTCAGTGTAGAAGTCTAGTCCAAGGCCCATGCACTGCTTAAGTCCCATTTCAGATATATTTGGAGGGCTGAAATGGTGTCTGCTGCTCTCTCTCTCTGTACAAAGAACAATTTTACACTGTTCCCAAATGTGCAATTTAAAATATGCGGAAAAATCCCTGCACACATTGTAAATTGCAGGATCAGGATCAAACAAGCACCCTGTGGTAGGTCATAATGAAGCAATGTGGAAATAGCATTATTGGCCTGATCAATTAGCCATTAGTCAGTCAGTCAGTCTTTCCACGGATTTCATGGGGTATTGGATCAGGTCCCATATTGACCCCAAACCTACAGCCCCTATTCAGACAAAAGATCCATTTCTCTTCAAAGGGAGAATGACTGCTTTCTATTATTGTCTTACCCCCTTCCCACCAAAACAGAGAAATGATACAAATACTCACAGAGCTGAAAATACTGTTGGCCACAATATCTCACTCCGGGGCTTACTCTACCTGATAAATACAAACCAAAGCTTCCATTCACTGCCCACCATAACAATATATGAATAAAGAGATTTTTTTTAAATTTAACCAAAAGTAAGTGAACACAGCTAGAGGAAGAGGGTGTGTTTTGTTGTGGGGGAAGAAGAGGGGTATGACAATATCTATCTTGGTTTGAAAAGCATTAGCTATTGATTATAATTGCAGTCCTACTAGAGCTGATCAAAAGGCAGAAAAATAATTTAGCAAAACATTTCTAAATTTCAAAGTTGTTTCCATTGCACATGGATCAAAATGCACCAATTTGTTTATTTTTGTGAAGGTTTCCACAAATATTTTAACTAAAACGTTTATCAATGTGGTTTTCAAACATTGTCATGTACCAAAATGTTTGCTTTCATTAAGAAAATAAAAATTTGAATTTTAAAAATGGTAACATTTTAAATAAACAAATGATAGAAAATGTTGCAAATCCCAGAAAATGTAGGTAATATATTATTGAAACATTTACCCAAGTAACTTAAGAGCCTAAATCATTTAGACACTTTTGAAAATGTTACCCACTACCAACAATTTTGCATGAAAGGCATTTTTGTAAGCTATTTTGTAATGAAAAAGGGTATTATATGAAAATAGGCTTTACTATTGCAGAAGGGAGTTAACAGTTAGAAATGGAAGAAAATAATTGAGATCATGGGCCTATGACATAGAACTATGTCAGTATAAACCAGCTAAGGATCTGGGCCACTGAATTCATCTGCCTTCAGAAGCATGATACAGTCCCTCAGCACAGGATATATCAGATATTACTGTACTACACTGATAGCACAGTGGATATTTGCTGTGATTACATGGCTCTGCAAGGTGGTCCTGCATGGTGGTGGTGGTGGTGGGTATTTTTGGCTGGAAGTAGGAAGTATCAAAAATGTCCCCTGTGAGTTTTCTAGCCTGATTTCTAGACCATGGGCATAGATAAGCATAGATAAGATTCACAAGGATGATTTCTGTGGGTATTGCAGAATATTCATAGAACGCTTATCTGCACTACAAACCTGAATCTAAGACTTATGCTCATCCAGTCAGAGAACAGGAACATTCATGTGGCTCCTGTTTCCTGTAGAAAAGTCACATTATTAAGATTGAATCTAACAATAATCTCCTCATGAACAGGCTAAAAATTATTCACAGAAATTATTTGGTGAATAATTTTGAATAACTAAAATATCTGAGAAAATTTAGAAAAAAATCAGACATTTTCTGAATAGAAAAAGATGGTAACTTACTCACCCAGCTCTAAATATATATAACATATGCGGACAACACACACTAGGAGCCACAGTCATTGGTACACTCTGCTTTGGGCCATTCCAGTAATCCAAAGCAGTCATAAACCTACCTTAACAGATCACTTAATTAAGCCAAGTTTACTGAGGTATCTCACCACCGGAGTGGTGCAAAATAATGAGAGTGTTTCTACGGATCTGGCCCTAATATGTGTGTGTGTGTGAGTATGCTTATAGGTATGTATGTATGTACAAATATATACATGGGTAGAGGCCTCTATACATAGAACATAAAGAAAATTGTTCAGTTATATTTCTAGAGGCCTCTACATGCACAAATATTGTTTGCATATATAAGTACTTATACATACATATAACATAATGGCCTATACCTACATATCCAAAATCAAGCATATCTGAAATTTTCCTAATTAGAATTGTATATTGTTTTGAGAGAGATCCACACAAATGCTAGAATCCAATATGCCACATTTTTAAAAGATATATATTTAACAGCACTATCACTGTGATCTATCAGCATCATCAGCTTGCTGTATCAAAGCATCAAGGCCATCAATAAGCCATTTTTCTTTTTGCTCTTTCTTTCATTTTTGGACCTGCCATCATCACTCTACCTGGAACAATGCTAGTGCAGCTGGGCTGCTTTGGAAAGCAGCATTAGCTTGAAATGTGCAGCAGCGTGATGAGCTCAAGATGGATAAACAGAAAAGAGCATTGATCTGGACAGCAGCTTTGAGAGATCCAAAATTCTGTCCTTCCAATGTCATTGTTAGCAAAATGTAGCTGAGAGTTTACTGGTTTGTTTCCTTCTGTTTCACCATAAGCACATTCATCAATTCTCAGCCCTATGCATTTGGGAAATTGGCTAAACTTCAGCTACTCTTCACACCTATTATTGTGGTGAAGCAGGAACAAAGAGCAATTTTCCAAACACTACCTGTGGCAGGGCTTCCTCTTGGAAATCTATTCTCCTCCAGAAAAGTAAGTCACTGCAAGGTTTCTCTAATGCAATTGGATCAGGATAATTCAGCTCAGTACTGGAATCTGGGCCACCATCTTTAATGATAACACATTGAAATTTCTTTGGGTTTTTATTTTTTTTTTTTGGTGGTACAGTATTAAAGCCCCCAGGGTGCCACATATTCCATTTTGGTTACACGAGCATTGTTAAATAAGCAAATCAGTTACCTGTAAGCAAAAGAAATGGGTTGTGTACATGTAATGCATTAGCACCTTTGCTTTAGGAATAAGTAGCCCTTTCTGTCATGGATTTGTTTTATATTAGACAATTAGTCATACTGAAGATATGTAAAATATAAAGTTATTATGAAAATACATTATGTCTGCAAATATAAATGACTTCAGATTTGTTTTAAGCCAGTGCACAAAATTTCTATCTTGTTTTAGGGAGAATAAAGATGATAAAAGCATGATCTTACCGTGCAATCCATGGCCCATAAATATGTATTGCAATGTACAAAGAAACAGAGACTGGGCACAGAGTACCTTGTAAATGTCTAATTTGAAGATTACAGGGAGGAGAACTATTGAAGTGGGGGAAGCTACAACAGTTCTGAAATAAATTTCCATAATTTTGTTGCTAAAGTAGCTGAGGGAAGCAGTTTAAATGTGCTAGAGCTAAAGTTTAAAGAACTCCTTCCATTTCACTCACAAAGCTACATTACCTATTCAAAAGGTGCACAGAGTGTTATCCATGGAGAACTGATCCAGGGCTCAGCCTTAAAATGCTCCCAACTTAGGAAGGAGCGGTACATGCATTGAGAAGCTCAGGCTAGAAGCATTTTACCTGCAAAGTCAGCTTGTTAGTAGATTTGTGCTTTCATTAAGGAATCTGGTATCAAAACAGCCTCCCAAATATTTACTAATCATCAGATCCCCCTGTTGGCAAGCTTAACCAATTCACGTTTGTCCAGCACTTTGACATCCTTTGATGAAAGGTGCTGTGGAATTGCAAAGCAGTATTCTTCCTGGGTCTGATCTTGCACCAATTAAGTCAGTGGAAGCAGGAGGCAGCTCATTAACAACAACAATGAAATCTAGACACCCCCATCACACACAATCAGGATAGATAAATGAAGTCTATTAGGAAAACTAAGATGTTCCTTCTTTTGGAATAGCTTATCCTTCAAACCACTTTCTTCTAGGAATGAAGCTCAGTAATGAAGAACACCAGTGAGGGCAGGAACCACTGATGAGCCAGAGGGATTCAAATCTGAATGCTAGGGGGGATAAAAGCCAACTAAATCTGTGGCCAGTATAACCCTCTGAACTGGAGAACTGGGAGGGGGAGGATCCTGATTCTTTCCCCCAGTAAGCCCCTTCCCCACTGTGGAAGAATAGACTATGTTTTTTGCAAAAACAAAAACAAAAACAGGAAAGCAAACAAAAGTTCAATAAAAATAACACAAAGAAAAAAATATGCAAGGACTGAAACACCAACAAGTAGCAATTAATAACGAGGTCAAATAACTGTAGGGGTAATACCTTGCATTTTATCTCTACTCCCCCCCCCCCTTTGGGGGGGGGTTAAAATGTCAGATTAGACCCTGATGCTGCAAGGCCTAATAATACATGTGCTTAAACTTATGCCCAGGCTACCTCTTTGAGGCAGAGTCTGTGAAGCACTTTTGGGTATTATATAAATAATAATATCAATAACTATAATAAAGTTTGCTTCATTAAATAACTCACACAAATGGCAATGTTACAGAATCCTTGTAATTCCACTAACATCTTCAGTTTTACAGAGGACATTTTGTGAAGTGATAACCAGATATTTCTCCCCAGGTTTTTTGTCTCATAAAAATTTCATTAGGGAAGTAGGTACTAAGCAGGTAATGGGTACTGCTTACCCGGACAGCCTTTCATAAAACACGTTCATAAATAAAAGAATCAAAAGACAGAGAAAGATGTCAGACTGGTGTGGTAATAATGTGTGCAGGGATGTTGTGCTTAAGAGTACAGAATGTAAAACTTGTTTTATGAGTGTGGTAACTGAAGAACGTCACAGAGCTCAACTTGTTTACAAAAAAGACAACCATGGAAGCAGTTAAAATTATTTTACTAATTTAGAGCCTACAGAACACAGATGACAATGCTGATGATGTAAATCTGCAGAAGAATGTCACATAAATAGGAGCAAGAAGGTAAGATTTGATTTGGGATGGAATGATTTGAAATGCAATAGAAATGCAGTATACTCCCTTAATTCCATTTTAGATATAATGGATATAGGTATCCAACTTGCCCTGTGACTTTTGGCTACCAACTATCTATTTTGGTCAACATGGAAAAACTCTTATATGCAGAAACAGAGATGGTACTACACCGAGCACTGAACACATGCTGAAATAGATACCATTGAATTTATAGCATGTGTGTGCCCTATTCCCCCTTTCTAACATTTCTCTTATGATCTATCACCAAATGAATTAGTACTCTAATATATCTTTCTTAGGGAAATAAATATATATATCAGTCCCCTTAGCACTGCATACATAAGAACAGCCCAAATTATATTCAAAGAGGAAAATAGGATATTGGAGTTACATTCAGCTTTATTCTTGAACAAATTAACAGCTTGTAGCTAAATATAGACTATGGCTTCCAATAAGACAAGATTTACATTTAGGAAATGGCAACACAGTTCTTCAGCAGCTGCAGTCTACTCACTTGGCACTATATGTTACCACTGTTGGCTCTGTGGCACATGGCTCCCTTCAACCTTACCCCTTTCATCAGCTTCTGCTCAGGAACTGTGTCTACAGAAATGGCCGGGTAAGCATGGAAGATGAAGGACCCAGGTGGCATTTTGGTTTGCATTTCCCCAGCAGAGACACCTGGTCCTTCATTTGCCAGGCTTTCTGTCCACTTCCCCCATGAATGACCAGTGAGCGAGCTTGGCAGAGACAAGACCCTGGTGCCCTTTGGTTTGTTCTGCTGCAGTAGAGGCATCTGCATCCATAGTTGACCTTTTCTGGCTCTGCTGTAGGCTATTTAATGCAAAAATATGTTAGAAAATTACATAAAAGATCATACCCAGAAAAGGGAAAAAATTCTGAATGAAGGCTGAAAATCTCTCCTTACCTCTCCCCAATGGGCCAAACTTTACTCTCATGCCAGTATAAATCTGGAGTAACTTTCATGACTTTGGTGTAGTTACTTTGGATTTTATACCAACGTAATTGACAGATGAATTTGTTGAACTGTGTGTAGTCATTGCAGAGTATAATCCTCTAGAAGGAGTCTCTGAAGCACTGCAGGACCTATAATCTTACCTTTATGTCTTAACATGTAAGGTTGTGTGGCTGATAAGCCAGCTTTACAGCCCCTTTGAACTAAAAAAGCAGAGACAGAGAGCTTTAGAAGGAGGCCAGGATCTGGCCAAAGGAGTTCCCATAGTTCCAATATGTATTCCGGTATTTTGACTGTCTGGACCAAATTTTTTGAGGTTCGTCCATCTGAACTAGGTGTGGTGGAAGAAAAATCCAGTTCATCCTTAAATCTACATACATTATTCAGAGACGAGATTCATACGGTGTCAGATTGGTACATAAGTAAGTTTTTCATTGTGAAGAGTGGAAATCACATGACAACTATGCAACACAGATAATACATAAAAAGGTAACAATCCTTAATCTTGCCGTCACTTTAAATTTAAAAATCAAAACAAAAATATTACTTCAAAAGTAATTTGATGTCTTACAGTGTTATACATATTACATTCAAATTTGTGAATATTTCATACAGTATTTGATTAAACTACAGTAGGCATGTTAAAACTCAGTTGTGCCTTTAAGTACCGGGTCTGTATTTGGGGCAGTGAAAAGTTGAGTCCCCATGCAACCACAATCTGGTTCATGATATTTATTATCTACCTTAAAGAAACACTACAGGCAATATATATGAAGTTAAAGACTTGAAAATTAACAAGTACATTCTGACTTAAAGCTCAGAATGTAATAACTTCAACAACAGCCATTGAGCCACATTTACAAATTAGAGATGTCACTTGAAAACATGCCCATTACTGCTACCATTCTGCTTTATCAGAGCTCTTATTAACACTGCTTTGAAGAAAGAAAGGGGCATACTTTAAAGTGACTAGTCTAAAGTGCCTCACCATTTCAAATTAAAGCATTATTTTGAAGGTTGTGCTGTGCTCTCTAGTCTCATCTGTCTCAATAAATTTATCAAGATACTCCCACAATGCAAAGCTTACTCACAGAGGAAAAAATGAGAGCTTAGCAAGATATAACCCGGATAGAAGCCTGATTTGGACACACCATTAGAAATCCCCCAGATTTGGATTAGAAGGGTCAATCCACAGGTAAAGGCATATGGAACTTTTAAGCTCTCTCTCTCAGCCTCAGCTCTGGCTTGGTCTAAATGTCATTTCCACTCTTCTAATGTAGGATTTCCAAAAGCTCTCAGTGTTGGCCTAACTCGGCTCCATTGCTGATTGCAATGGGAGCACAGTTAGGCCAATGCTGGGTGCTTTTTTTAAAATTCCACCTGAATTGCTTGTTTTAGCAAGAGACAAAGATGGAATAGGCTTGGAAACTGAACTCCTACACCACCTTTAGGGCTAGACTGCGTAGGCGAGAGTTAACACATATTAGTGGGTAGTATGGGCAACACTGAACTACCACTGCCCATCCATAAACACAGGCACCATTTGAATCTGTCATTGTGACCATCTCCTCAGGACACTCAGAGTTGTAAGCTACTGTGTTACCCCTCTGCCTCAGCAAGGGAGAGCTTCACTGGGGTATGAACTGTGTGTCACCTCTCTACCACACCAGTCTGTCCTCCTCACCAGCAAACCTTAAGACTGATCATCTTAACCCTGCCGTGCAGGTAGCAGCCAGTCTGAACCCTAGTCCCCAAAGTGTCTCCCTGCAGTGTCCAGTCCCTTTCACTGGACATTCACAGGAATTGTTACATTCATTGCCTCCAAAGAGACAGAGCATGCATCAGCCAGCTAGGTTAGCTGAGGACTCACTCTACTTCAACACAACACCACCAAGATCGTTTATAATAAAACAAAGACTAAGTTTACTAAAAAAGAACAGAGATTTATGTGATACTAAGCAGCATAAAAAGAGACAGGCATGGTTACAAACAAAACCAAAATAACACACTATCTAGTGCCTAAAACGTATTCTAGCAAGGTATGTCTTTGCCTAAACAGCTTTCCCACTGACAGCATACCCAGCCCTTCCTGGTAGGATTCAACTTTCACAGAATCAGAGGGTGCTGCTCCCTTCATTCCTTAAGTGATGGATAACTAAGGGGTTCTCTCCCCTTCTTTTTATAGTCCAGTAAATGTTTGAAATGTATTCTTTTGAAGCATATCCCCAGATAAAGTTTTTCTACCCTGCTCCTTGTGCTCCAGGATGCTGGCCCCAGGCTGTTTTCTCATCCTCCTGATAACTGGTGCTTACCTCAGATGCAAATGCATTTCCATTGTCTCTGCCTTACAAAGCTGGACCCAGGCAGACTTGCAAATACACATTCCTTTGTCTAGGACAAATTTGTTTATCAGGTTTCTCCACAAAATATATTATGATCATATTTCCAACATACATACACAACTCTTTGTACATCATCCGCGCATACATCACACAATGATATTCATGACCAGCATGTCACCAGCTTTCATGAAAGCTCTTACTCAATACACTTTTTATAGTACAATAATATTGTATACAATCAGTTGATTCAATTGCTTATTCTTTGGTGTTCAGATTCCCTGTTTTCTCCAGTGCTGTCTGGACCCCAATTGCCACAGTCACCTTTCACCAACTTTATATTGAACTAATAAAACAAAGGGGGGGCAAGAAAAAAATTGGGTTCAGCTTTTCATTTATTTATTAAAAACTTGTGTTTCTGGGGGGTGGGAACTTATTTGGATATCTGGTAAAATAGTTACTGCAGTTCCAAAGGGCACAAAATTGTACTGCCATGAAGGTTATACTCTCTGTTACAATTATTTTTCTCCTTTGTAGAGCATGGTGACTGTTTCTCAGGCTACTGCTCCTACACTTAGAATGGGGAGGGATAGCTCAGTGGTTTAAGCATTATCCTATTAAACCCAGGGTTGTGAGCTCCATCCTTGAGGGGGTCACTCAGGGATTTAGGGTGAAAATCTGTCTGGGGATTGGCCCTGCTTTGAGCAGGGGGTTGGATTAGATGACCTCCTGAGGTCCCTTCTAACCTTGATATTTTGGGAGGTGGGATAGCTCAGTGGTTTGAGCATTGGCCTGCTAAACCCAGGGTTGTGCATTCCATCCTTGATGGGGCCACTTAGGGATCTGGGGCAAAAATCAGTACTTGGTCCTCCTAGTGAAGGCAGGGGGCTGGACTCAATGACCTTTCAGGGTCCCTTCTAGTTCTATGAGATAGATATATCTCCATATATTATTTTTATTATATTTTGTATTTATAATAGGCCTGGAAAAAACCCTTGACAATGTAATGCACAGTGGTGAAGAACCATACTGGGCTCTGAGTAAATTAATTTTTTCCCCATCCCCAAATTTTAATTCTATGGCTAATAACAAACATATTTTAATAAAGATATTATTCCTCAATATTGTTTGAATACTGACTTTTAAAAAGCACAGGCAATTAGCTCAGTCTTGGAACATGTTCTGTCCCAGTGTATCTCAGAGAAGAACGGTGGTGGAGAATGGATAAAGGTGTTCTTTATTGACTACCAGCCAAGAAAGACACTTCTGAGTGACCCTTGATTCTTCTCTCTATTTCATGAGAGAACAATATCTCAACAGAAACACTTATACCTTGATTGAAAGCCCATTAGTCCTAGTGGCACAAAGTCATCAATGTATCAAACAAGATGAATCATGCTTCCAAGGACTTTTGTGGGCTCAGCAGCTGTCCCAGTGTACATAGATGTAGGAGGAGTCACAACAAATTGTTTCTTCAATTCTATTTTACTGAGAAAAAAAATTCCACCAACAACTGGCCTTCTTTTAAATCTTATATCTCTTTGATATCAGTTTAATATCATTGAGTTCAATGGAATCACTCCTGATTTAGATGAGTGCAAGTTAGATCAGAATTGGATACCTAATGTTGGGGTTTGTTTGTTTCTTTTTAAAACTCTAAGGTGGAAAAAATCAAGGGAAAATGTACAGTTTGCAAAGGAAACATGATTGTCTAGTTTAAAGGTTGATTTTAAAATCAAATATAAATATAATCTTAAACAGTCTATTCAGCTAGATGTATCTACTAGGATTCTTTACTTCAACAATCAATTTCAGCCTCTGCTTTCTTTTAGGGGTTTCAGTAGCCAGATACTACTGGGATGGATGGTGTATTAGAACAACAGAGGGAGGTAAAAAAAACAGATTAGATGAAATAGAGTGGAGGGAGAGAAAGCACAATCCCTTGCCACCGAAGCTAATAGAAATCTTGTAATTGACTTCAGTGGGAGCAGGACTGGTCCCAGATGGAACAGGGAAAAAAAGTATTGTATAGGGATTCTTCCCCAATGAGTGACAAGAATCAAACTGAAGCTTAATGGATAATCACATTTCTCATTTATATCTGGGAAACTTATCCTCAGCTATGACAGTATTTGCACCAAAAGAGAAAGAAGCTTATAGGGGTGCCAGTGAAAGGGTTAACAGAGAGCAGCATTTATACATTTCAGTCCATCTGCAAATCCCACAAGCCATGCAAAGAACTACTGTGCAGCCCAAAAAGTGGATTCTCCAGAGGGCAGTAAGACCTATATTACCTTTGGAGAAATGATGGCAGTTAATAAACTACTCAGTTTCTATTGTGGAGAATCTGGACTTGAGATGATTGATGAGACCATTAAAGCTTTGCTACCTGCTCCCTTTCCACATGTTTGTTTCAGATATGATCCCATATATACTAATACTAAAGACAGGAAGCAAATATTCATTTTCAGTAGATACATTGACCCAGAAAAAAAATATCACAGTCTTTTCTAGGTCTCACAGCCTATTGGATCAATCCAGTTTCAGAAGTTGTTGAGTGGCTCTGCATTCTGCAAACAACATGCACGTATTAAGAACCATACTAGATGCTTTTTGGAGAAGCCTCAAAAACTGAACCATTTTTGCATGGAAACGTTCCTGTTTTGGAAGGAAGCCACCATAATTTTCAAAACTTTGCAGATACATGCCAACAAATATCAGCCTTGGCACTAAGGCATGCCATTTTTAAATGAGACATGTTACAGTGCAAACAAACACAAAAAGAGGAACCATCTAATTTGATGAAAAATTAAAATCTTGAAGCCATGAAATGGCCCAGAAGCAAATGACTTTTTCATATGTCGTCATGAAAAAAATATTCCTAAATTTTGCATAATCCTGCTGTTCATAACTCTAGCACTACAAATGCAAAATAGAAAATTAGAGGTACATGTAAATCAGTTTTTAACACTATCAGCATTCCATATTATACAAAGTCCACTATGTCATTCACCAGTCAAAGTAGTATTCCTTTACAGACAACTTTTAACTGTGCTGCTCAAGTGATGGTGTTTGACATGTGATGCTATTTACTCCCCAAAACAATGCAGACAGGACTTTCTTTCTGACAGGGATTCTGCCCATAATAGATTTCCAGTACAAAGAACTGGTTCATCTCTCTCTGATCCTCCTGTGGACAGATCTTTCACACAGAAGTGGTGAGATCAGCTGCTTCTGCAGTATGCCAGCCTCATCCTGATCCTGGCAGGTCCTTCTTCATGGGTCCAAGTTCTGCATTGGGGTTGGGAGAGGAAACTAGATGGACTGCTGGAGAGGAGTAGACAGGCTGTGGATCTGTGGCCCTGTAGCCCCATTGTGGATTCTGTTGGCTGCCGTGACCTCAGTGGAGCCGTCAGAGAGCTGGGGCATGCAGATGCCAGGAGTCAGCTGGTGTGGAGATGTAGGACTTATGTGCCCTGGCCTCCCATGGATCCACAAAGATCTTCTGGATTTGGGCAAGCATCACACTATTTCCCCCAACAGCATGAGGGGTGGGAGGAAGAGAGAATCCTTGTGGAGGATTCTCCCTCATTACCTCCTCCGCCTGGTGCTAGCATAGCAGGGGACTAATCATTTAAGTAAGTACTGATGGATTGGGTTTTGGAATATATAGTCTCAAAATGCTCTGTCATTTCATCATCAAAACATTCCTAAATACGTTCAATAAAGCAAACCCCAGTATTGCATTTGCCAAAAAATTAATCCACAATAATGAAGTAATCCACAGAAAGGAGAGCACAAACATTTTAATGGTGTTTTACCATCTATATTGTGGTTGTGCCCATAAATGATTGAAGCTTTTCAAATGTAAAGAAAGAGATATGAATCCCACCCCAAAGAGCTTACAATCTAAAAAGACAAAACACAAATGAAAAATGAGGGGAAAAGAGACTAGAGAGAAATGGTGCAGTGACAGTGATGATTAGATGCAAATGCCCCCCCCCCATTTTAAATATATGTTTTATTCATATTATAAAAATTGGGGGATTTGGGAGAATGTATGTGAGAATGTTAGAATGGGGGACAGAAAGGGACTGTGGGACCAAAAGGAAGGAGTAAGTGAAGGAAGAGGGAAAACTGTATGGGAGGGAGAAATGGAAATGCAAGGAAGTGAGGCAAGTGAGAAGGGCAATGGTCAGTGAGAGTGAGGATGGGCAGTTGCAGTAATAAGAGAGGAAGCCGGGGCGGGGGGAGGGCAACAACCAATGACAATACAGCAAATGAGAAAAAGATATACAGAGTCCAACTTTCAGAGCTGTTTGATTTCATGTGACTGTGAAGACCTCCTGGCTGCTATTGTTTTCCCCCAGGTAGACAGGGAGGGGAAATCTGCTGATCCTGATAAATAGAAGAGGACCCTTCTAGATCCAGCGGGATGGGACAGATTGACATTCTCTGCCCCTTGTAACATTAGCTGTAGTTGGTGCTGTTGGATGTGGGGAAAGTGCCCTGGAATTTGAAGATTTTTGCAAGCTCTTCCCAGCTGCTGCTCTTGTTTCCCATGTGGCAATCCAATCTATTTTGTTACCAGTCATGATTGAGATGTAACTAGAAGTTTAGATGTACAAAACTACTTTGGGACTTCTTTGAGAGCTTGCAGGCAGTTAAGTGCCAAGCTATGTCAGATGATCATTCAATGTGAATAATCTGAAAGGCCGTTGTGAAATAGGGATGGACGAGGGTAAACATTCAAAACAATCAAGCTGTCTGCTGGACTTGAGCCTCCACTAGAAAGAGGTTGGCTCTTTGAATTTTCTGAATAATAGCAGCTCTTATCTCCTGACTGTCTAAATCAGGGGTAGGCAACCTATGGCACAGGTGCCGAAGGCGGCACGCGAGCTGATTTTCAGTGGCACTCACACTGCCCAGGTCCTGGCCACCAGTCCGGGGGGCTCTGCATTTTAATTGAATTTTACATGAAGCTTCTTAAACATTTTGAAACCTTATTTACTTTACATACAACAATAGTTTAGTTATATATTATAGACTTATAGAAAGAGACCTTCTAAAAAGGTTAAAATGTAATACTGGCACGCGAAATTTTAAATTAGAGTGAATAAATGAAGACCCGGCACCCCACTTCTGAAAGGTTGCCAACCCCTGGTCTAAATCAATTGTTTCTTCATGAACTGGGTATAAAAGACAGGATAATTTTCCACTTCCAGCACTAACTTATCTAACAATATGAACTTTCAGAAACAGCAAGTAGCTAAAGAGAAAATACTAAAATAACTCTCATTGTGTGAAAACAGAGGGTTCATTATCACCTCTAAATGGCAATTCCTGTGTTGACTATAGCTCTATGTCAAGGACAATTTGTTTTAAACCTGCTTCTCTTTGCCAGCAGAGAAATTGCAATGAAGACTTGCCTTAGCTTGGTAACAATCAAAATCCTGTTTGCCTTTGTCCAGCAAATCCAGCAGCAAATGTTAATGACCTGTTGACCACCTTGAGAAAAGAAAAAGAGTATCCACAAACTAACAAAACCCCTTTCAGCAAAACTAGACCCAGCAACCACTCCAGAGCCAACTCTCTTTGCCCATGTCTCCCAAGGATTTCCAGAGACAGATGAAGAGTTACATTCTATCCCATCAGCCATTCTTTCTGATATGTCAACTATACTTCCCTCGGAATTTTGAAGTATGTTAGAGCTTCATTAGAGTGAATATATATATTATCCTACTTAGCCGGATTATTAGTGTAATTAGCATTGCTGCTGCGCTGCTTTAGCTGTCGCTAGGCATTGGTGTCAGAACGGAAGTCTGGGAATTCGTTTCACATTGTGATGTGTGCTGACACTAGATGAACTAACACTTAAAGTTCTTAATCCTCACTACAGGAAAAGTTTCTGAGTGCAGTCTTGGCACCCAGCTGATTATTTAACGTTGCTGGAAGTTGACAGTTTATGCATATACCTTATGAGACAAAGCCAATTTCATCAAATTCCTCTAACATAAAAATCCTCCCCACCACCTGCCACTTTCTTCATTCTGTTTAAACTGTGTTAATTTATGGCTAAATCCTAAATCAGGATTGACTTCCATAGTAGTTTTGCCTGAGCATGGACTGAGCACTGCAGTATTTGGCACGTGGTACTTATCATGAGCGGTGCAACAAGCAAATATGATTTTAACAGAGCTACATTATGAGGGAGGTATCTTATCATTACAGCAAAAAAGTAAATCCAGATTCTACCATCACTACTGAGCCAATAGGTTCCTTTGTCCTATATTACTAATAACAATGTATGTTGAACTCAGTGAGATTAGTTCACATGAGTAAGGAATGCAGGACTGAATCCATGGCTAGTACTTAGTATGTGCACTCAAATTGTACTCATTTAATTCAGTATCTTGAAACAAAAATATCTTATTTATATTTGCCTTAATTTGGGTCTGCTTGTGTTTATAAACTGGCTGATAATTATTGTAATGGCCCCTGATAGCACCACTCTAATTATAGTTATATACGCAGTTTCATTAAACCATCTAGTTTGAGGACTGTAGCAAGCAAATAATTTTTAAAAGTTCTCTTCAGGCTGACACTAGAACAAAACAGCCGGTTTTCAACGTGATGCATGGGGCCTTAAGGGCATAACTCAGAGTAGTGGGAAGGGATATTGCATGGATAAATTCCTGCCCATAAAGAAAAGAGGTTATCCTAAAACATTCACCACAGAGCAATTTTTGTTTAGTAAATATCCAAAGAAACCCTTTTTATGAGTTGGGTGAGGATTTAAAACAAAATGAATTTAAGATTGTTTTCAGATCACATTTTGCTTTAAGATAACATACAAAACAATGTTGTCATAGGGCAAGCCTCCCTCCCCCACCAGTGCGTTCTCCTGGCCAGCCACAGCATGACGGGCACTATATATGCATCCTGCCTCAGTTTCCCTCCTCTGAGTCCCCAGAAATAGTCAAACCATGTGTGTGTATTATAGTGTGTGTATATTATACACACACACACACACACACAGTATAGCCCCTGTAGTGTTCGTTATAAAAATCCTGTGCACATAAATCATAACAATAGGCCCACAACTATAATCCAGAACTCCCCTCGTATGATCCTGACAGTACATGGAATTTATTGCCTCAGCATCTTTCACCATACCCTGAATTTCCAGCATGGTCCCAATGTTCCTCACTGGACCCCAGCTCTCCAGGACGATCCTCTCCTGTCCTTATACTAGGACAATCACTCCAGCCCTTTCTACCTAGAATGCAACCCTGCTCTTCCCAGCAGGAACCCCCACAGCTTCTCTGATGGGGATCCTCCTTCATTCCCCCTGGACCTCTCACAGTTCTTCTGGGTCTGTCTCTCCGGCCCCAGAGATGTCAGAGGGCAAATTTCCCCACTGTTCCTCTGCCTTCAGCTCTCTCCCACCTTGGGCTCTGGCTCTCCAGTTCATAGCCAGAAGGCAACTTCCTCTGCTGCTCTTCCTGCCTTCAGCCCTCTCTGACCCTGGCTCTCTGGCTTGGGGACACTAACCAGCAAACCCTACTTGTTACTCTCCTGCCTTCAGCCTTCTCCCAGGTTCCAAGCATACAGTCTTCCTCTAGCCAATTCCTCCCTCTTCCCACAGACGGCCTGTAGAGAGCTTTCTACTCTCCACAACTTTCCCCCAGAGACTTCCTCCAGTTTCCTGACTGACTTTTCCTGACTGACTCTCACCATAGCTCTTTCTCACTAGTCTCTCCCTGACCTCCAGATGATATCCCACCCTCTTAACTTTCCAAATGGTAGGACCTGTTCCGACACAGGGAATATGGACCTGCTTTGGGGCCAGCCAACTTGTGACATGTTTCAAAAAATCTTTTGAAATGAATTAATCTCTCATGTAAATTGAACACTTTTGTTTCCTTTAAAAAACCGTAACGGCTGAGCTACTGAACTTCAGTGAACAGCTAGAGTGTATATGCATCACGCAATTTCCCCACATGGTATGAAAAGGGTCTTTACAAGATTATTGGATAACATAATACTGTAATTACATATATTTACCTTAATTATGTACTTAGGCATAATTATACTATACATGACATTTGACTAAATATTACTTTGAAAAAATCTAAGGAAATTCACTATAAAACTAGCATAAGAAGGATGGTATGGTCCTCAGACAGACACACAAAAGAAGGAATTTCAAAAGAATAACCTCCATTCCTCAGACACAATGAGGGTGCCATCATAATGGCATCCTGCTGTGCTTCATTGTGTCCCAGTATTGTTTAAATCCTTACTTGTGAATGTCTTACTTTTGTGAATCTCTCTCTGACCATCTCAATACTGATGTGGTTTAGGTTTTCTGAATTAATTTAACTGGAATTACTAATGCCACAGTACTAGAGTCTTTATATTTTAGTTAACTACAGTATCACTCCAGTATTTCTGATAAAAGCTGAATTGCCTACTTGTTACTGAACTTCTTAAAGTCTTTTTATATATTTATATTTTAAATGACTAGTGCTGGTGAAAGATGGCAGACTGATACCAATGAACACTGAATTCCTCTGCTTAGCCATACAGACAAGAACAGTATTGGCAACATCAGGGTAAACCTCCCCATGCTACCACACCAAAGTCCCTTAACGCTGACCTGGAGGACGATCTTCTACAGGTGAGATGGTAGTTCACTCTTCTTGCCTGGCCAATCCTTGGTCTCTCTTAAGGAAATAGAATTATAGGAGCACAGGAAGCCAATGGACCAGTGGTCCATTTAATCTGGTATCTCTACCAGTGATTAGTACCATATACTTCAGAGAAAGGTGCAAGAAACTCTGTAATAAACAATTATGTAATAACCAGTCTATAGGGGAAGTTTCTTCTTAAATCCAGGCACTTAATAGATGGCTCATGCCCTTAAGCATGTTTTTTTTTTTTTATTTTTTTTTTTATTTTTTTACTATTTATACATGTTTTGTCTTCTATCATAGAATTATGGAAGTTCTCATTATTCATATTAATGCCAAATCCTTGTTATGAATTCTGTTGAATGTCCACTTCAGTGATACTCTGTGGCAATGAGTTCCACAGATTAAACATTGTTTAAAATTTTTTTATCACTTCCTCTCTAAACTAAACAAAGCTTTAAATATCTAATTATATGGAAGTCTCTTCATGTTCCTGATAATTTTTATCACCCATTTCTGAACCTCTTTTGTTTCTGCAATATTTTTAAGATGGATTGACCAGAACGGATCACAGTATTCAAGATGATGATATATCAACAAGTGTGCCAGTGTCATTTACAAAATGGATTTTTATTAACAAAGAACTGAGTTGAGGCCATGTCCGTTTATTTTTTTTAAATCTTATGTAAAAGTTTAATCTAAAACTAGCTCAGTGATTTGTAGGTTTGATACCAAACAATTCTTTGCAATTTCAGTAGAATTTTGTCTTATGTTGTATGCAGGTACCTTATTTTATGAGATAGTTATAAGAGTGTGAATCTGTTGACCTTTCTTGTGAAGTTATTCATTATAATAAAAATATTTTTAATAATGCATTTTCATCTTGCATGGAAGAATGAGGGATGAAATTCTGGAATTTTTTTACTTCAATCTTTGGATGCAGAATTCAAAACTGATTTATATCTGAATGCATGTGTTAAAAATAGCAGCACCAATGTGTCTTTAATCAGTATGTTTAAAGAACCATTCTGATATCAGCTCATCAGATATTTGCAGCAGCAGTTGATAATCAAAATGCTAATCCACAGAGTCCATTCATAATCTAGTTGTGCTCAAAATAAAGAAAAATAATTTGTACATCTGATTTTCAGGTATTCCTTGTATTTATGTTATGCTAAAGAAATAAATGGCTTTTAAAGGTCTCTTGTAAAACTAAGTAGCCCCTTCTCCTTGTTTGTATTCTCTTTTCATAAATCCTAAAAACAGATGTATACACCTGTTGTCAGCTGTTTTGTCACTATACAAGCTGCCTCTTGCCAGTTTTTCGTCATGTTGTTAGACGTGATTTATTGTGTGCTGTCAGTCCTGGAGTTTCTCTACAAAGAAGCAAATCTGACAACTGTTCCTGAATAAAGAAGTCATCAGAGTAGTAATCAGAAGTGTACAGACCTATCCTAATGTTTACTTGTTTTATTACTCAATTCTCCATGTCACTTTGGATTTAAAACAAACAAACAAACAAAAACCCACAAACACAACCTATAGTATTTCAACTTGAGGGAGAAAGTTATCACACAGCTATCTATCTATCTATATATCTATAGATAGATTAGATAGATACACACATCAATATTCTGTATACTGCTAAATAAAGGCTGCACTTTTATTGTGTATTTTAATGCCTTTTATAACAGTGGAAGTGAATCTCCTCAGGCTATCAGAATGCAGAACTACTGTCCAATTATCACATCATGCAACTGTTCATAGGATATAATACATCGGCAGTGCGTAAATCCTGAGATTATATTCATTGTCACTTCATAAACCTAGATCAGGCAAAATAAAACATAGTTTAGTTGTCCATTACACATTCACAGTGAACAGTTGTGTTTCTTTTACACACATACCCTCTAGCAAAACCAAAATAACTATAGGAATACTGATACCAATTCATACAAGATCAATAGCTTACCCCAAGAAAGGAATGTTGTGAACACGTACAAAATCTATTTCCTGAAAATCTTCAGTCCCCAGCCCTAGGGTATTTCTCTAGTTCCACTGATAAACAATGCTGTGCACTATACATGTTCCCTATGATATTGCTATATCTTAAGTATCTAACAAAGCAAACCCACTTCAATAGTTCAAAATACTTTTCACAACTTTGTTATGTAAAATGGTCATATACCACAATTTACATTAACACAAAGCAAATCAGTACGTATTTATGTTTATAAACACAATAGCATTGTACTTGCATACAGTACATAGTTCTCTGAACCTTTGTAAATACAGAATCCACTGCTATGTTGTCAGAAACATATGGGCCTGCAGATGACTAGGTCAGAATGATGCAAAGAGCAATACAAATATCACTCATGTCTCCAAGTGCTCATGGTTATACTGTGAGGAAGTTTCTGCATTTTAAAATTGGCAAAAGCTGTTTTACCCAATTACTTAATCTTTCATGGCTGCTATCTTTTTCCACTTTCCTCTTGGAATTCACTCCAGGGCTCCTTCAAAGCTAAACATCCCTGTCTCCCTTTTTTATACAGAGTCTTACAAGCTTCACTCCAATAACCCACAGATGTCAAGGGACAAGACAAAGGCAATGGTACATGATCCAGTGTCACTTATTCTCACCATATTGCTTCAGTCATTCACATCGCATAGCCTCACCATCTGCACAAAATGTTAGGCTCACTTTCAATTTGAAATCCATTAATACAGAAAAACGAGAGACAGAGTGACTTACTGAATAAGTACTGATCCATGCACTCACACGTATTACAGGTGGAGCTGGTAGCACCACCTATTGTTAGCATTGTCTATGTTGTTTTGCCCAGGTTAAAAAGGGAAAAGTTTGAGCAAAGTGATGGGCAAAGTTGGAAGCTAGTTCTTATTTTGGCTGACCTGGTTTCGCTAACCCTATCGTTTATGACATATTAAATATGGGGGCCTGATATATTTGGACCAAAGGACTAGTCTTATCAAAGTGGTTATAATCACATTAACATGATTGTTGACATTCAACTTAGAGGTCAATAATATTCTCTGTTAACTATAGGAAACAATCATGTCCCCTTAGCGCTCTCTCATTACAAACCAGAGAAATGTGTATGCATATATGTATGTATTTACCTTCCAGTACAAATCTCTGATACAGCATCTGCTTTCAAGGTTAACTACTTTCCTGCTGTATCCATTGCCAAGACAAGAAAGTAATGGCAAAATCATTAATTCAGTGTCTATTCATTGCCCTGCCCTTGGGAGGTTCTACTGGCACAACAGAGGGCACTTCTTGAATGATCCAAAAATGCCAGTTTTCTAAAAGGAAGTGCCCAGATTTGAATGGCTATATGTTGATAACTCATAGGCCTCACACAGATTTCACTTACTGGATGGACATACATCCCAGCGTACTCGAGGAGGCATCATACATATTTCAGAGCTCAGGGGATGAAATCAGTGGGAATTTTGCCATTGACTTCAGCGGAGCCAGGATTTCACCCAAAGAATTACAAGCCTAAAGTGATGAAGTGCAAAGGGTTGATTCAAATTAAGAAGAACTTGGGCTGCTCATTTGAGTCTCCCAATCCTACACCCTAACCAGTAGGAGAGATTCTCAAGAATTAGGGCTTGTCTTCACTACAGGGCTAAGTCAACCTATGTTACGCTACTCCAGTTACATGAATAGCATAGCTGGAGTTGATGTAGCTTAGGTTGACTTACCCTGGTGTCTTCACTGCACTCTATCAATGGGAGACACTCTCCGGTCGACTTCCCTTATTCTTCTTGGAGAGCCGGAGTACTGGGATCAACTGGAGAGCGCTCTGCTGTTGTTTTAGCAGGTGTTCACTAGACCCGCTAAATCGATCCCTGCTGCATTGATTGTAGCAGCATCGATCTCCCAGTAGTGAAGAAATGTCCTAAGTTGTAAATTACACCATCTGGTTTTGTGCAGCTTCACTGTTGGTAGTGACCAATAGGTCTATACCAGGGGCGGGCAAACTTTTTGGCCTGAGGGCCACATCGGGTTTCCAAAATTGTATGGAGGGCCAGTTAGCAGAGGCTGTACCTCCCCAAACAGCCAGGCATGGCCCGGCCCCTATCCAACCCCTCCTGCTTCTTGCCCCCTAATGGCCCCCCTGGGATTCCTACCCCCCGTTCCCTGTCCCCTGACCGCCCCCGGAACCCCTGCCCCTGACTGCCCCCCACCGCCCCATCCAACCACTCCTCTCATTCCTGACTGCCCCCCACCCAGGACCCCTGCCCCCATTCAACCCCCATTCCCTGCTTTCTGACCACTATCCACACCCCTGCCCCCTGACCACCACCCTGAACTCTCCTGCCCTCTATCAACCCCCCCTGCTCCCTGCCCCCTTACCGTGCTGCCTGGAGCACCGGTGGCTGGCAGTGCTACAGCTGCGCTGCCCAGAGCGCCAGGACAGGCAGCTGTGGCACCCAGATGGAGCCAGCCATGTCACCGCGCAGCACAGAGCACCAGGTCAGGCCCAGGCTCTATAGCTGCGCTGCCTGGAAAGAGCTCGCAACCCCACCGCCCAGAGCATTGCGCCAGTGGTGCAGTGAGCTGTGAGGGAGGGGAAAAAAGCAAGCAAGGGGCCAGGGACTAGCCTCCTGGGGAAGGAGCTCAGGGACCGGGCAGCAGGGTCCCATGGGCTGGATGTGGCCCGCGGGCCGTAATTTGCCCACCTCTGGTCTATACGCATGTAATCCTAAGGAAAACAAGATGGTGATATTTAATTTACAAAGGAACAAACTAGATGAACAAATAACATGGCTATAAAGTCCTCATGAAAACAGCAAGAAATAACAGTAGATTATTAGTTAGCCCAGGTGGCTTGTTCCAGGAATCTCTGGTATCCATTAACAAAAACAAAAAACCTTGCATCCTTTTTAGTTTGCTTTTGAATATTTTGGACTCCAAATGCTTTGTATCTTACTCGCATACAAAGCAACCCTATTTAATATATTTAAAAGGTCCTGTCACATCTGACACTGTTGTTATTTAAAAAGCTTCCAAAGATGTTTTTTGAAGTTTTGTGCAGCTAACTTAAAAGACTCTGCCAGCAACATCCTAATGAGCTTCATGTAATCCTAGCAAAGGAAAGGAAGATGAAGTACAATTTCAAGAGCGTCAAGTACTGCATCCAACTGCACATATGCAGCTGCAGTGGCTTTGGCAAAATAAAAGGAAAAAATATGCATGACCAAAGTAATTCCAAGTGACACTCTGTGGCAAATCCAAGCAAAAATGGCTTGTTGGTATGCTGGGAAAGAGAGAACTACTGAGGAATGATTGACTAGAGAATGCTGTTTGGCAGTATATTCAGCTTGCTGCACTGACAAGAAGTTTTGTGATGTGTGTCAACTTTATTTTGTAAATTATTTCAAGAGGAAGCAGGAGGAAAAGCTGAAGTTGCATTTTGCCCAGTACATTAGTGAGCCTCCAAAGATAGGAGCTGACTAAAAGATGGGAGACTGTTAATCTTTTTTTAAACACTGTTGTTTAGATTATGCCTGCCCTAATTCTGCTCATTCCCCTTGAAAACACTGGGGCACATCCTCAGCTGTGGTAAATGGTCATAATTCCATTGTCTTCAGTGCAATTCCATTGATTTACACCAGCTGAGAATCTGGTCTACTGTGTGCATGTTGCCACCTATCATATTGTCTCAGAAATAACACTTTGCCAGCAAACCTCTGTTGTTCCGAATTCCTGTTATTCCTCTGTATCCCTAATAAAAATACTTCTTCCTTGCAAGTCATTCATAGAATCATAGAACTGGAAGGGAGGTCATCTAGTCCAGTCCCCTGCACTTGTGGCAGGACTAATTATCTAGATCATTCCTGACAGGTGTTTGTCTAACCTGCTCTTACAAATCTCCAATGGTGGAGATTCCACAACCTCCCTAGGCAATTTATTCCAGTGCTTAACCACCCTGACAGTTAGGAAGTTTTTCCTGATATCTAACCTAAACCTCCCTTGCTGCAATTTAAGCCCATTGCTTCTTGTCCTATCCTCAGAGGTTAAGAAAAACATTTTTTCTTCCTCCTCCTTGTAACAATCTTTCACATACTTGAAAACTGCTATAATGTTCCCACTCAGTCTTCTTTTCTCCAGACTAAACAAACCCATTTTTTTTTCAATCTTCCCTCATAGGTCATGGTTTCTACACCTTTAATCATTTTTGTTGCTCTTCTCTGGATGCTCTCCAATTTGTCCACATTCTTCCTCAAATGTGGTGCCCAGAACTGGACACAGTACTCCAGTTGAGGCCTAATCAGAGCACAGTAGAGCGGAAGAATTACAGTACTTCTTGTGTCTTGCTTACAACACTCCTGCTAATACATCCCAGAATGATGTTCGCTTTTTTTGCAACAGCATTACTGTTGACTCATATTTAGCTTGTGATCCACTATGACCCCCAGATCCCCTTCCACAGTACTCTTTCCTAGGCAGTCATTTCCCATTTTGAATGTGTGTAACTGATTGTTCCTTCCTAAGTGGAGTACTTTGCATTTGTCATTATTGAATTTCATCCTATTTACTTCAGACCATTTCTCCAGTTTGTCCAGATCATTTTGAATTTTAATCTTATCATCCAAAGCACTTGCAACCCTTCCCTTCCCATTTGCAAACTTTAGAAGTGTACTCTCTATGATATTATCTAAATCATTGATGAAGATATTTAAACAGAACCTGACCTAGAATTGATCCCTGTGGGACCCTACTCGCTATGCCCTTCCAGCAGGACTGTGAACCACTGAGAGCTACTCTCTGGGAATGGTCTTCCAACCAGCTTTGCACTCATCTTATAGTAGCTCCATCTAGGTTGCATTTCCATGGTTTATTTGTGAGAAGGTCATGAGGGACAGTATCAAAAGCTTTACTAAAATCAAGCTATACCACGTCTACTGCTTCCCCACTATCCACAAGGCTTGTTACCCAGTCAAAAAAAGTTATCAGGTTGGTTTGATACGGATCTTACCTACCTTCCTGAGTTTGCTAAAGTCTGCCTTCTTGAAATCCATTGTCTTTATTTTGCTGTTCTTCCTACCATTCCTTAGAATCATGAACTCTATTATTTCATGATCACTTTCACCCAAGCTGCCTTCCACTTTCAAATTCTCAACCAGTTCCTCCCTATTTGTCAAAATCAAACCTAGAACAGCCTCTCCCTTGGTAGCTCTCTACACCTTCTGAAATAAAAAATTGTCTCCAATACATTCCAACAATTTATTGAATAATCTGTGCCTTGCTGTGTTATTTTCACAACAGATTTCTGCGTAGCTGAAGTACCCCATCACCCCCAAGTCCTGTGCTTTGGATGATTTTGTTAGCTGTTTAAAAAGAGCCTCATCCACCTCTTCTTCCTGCTTAGGTGGTCTGTAGTAGAACCCCACCATGACATCACCCTCATTTTTACCCCTTTTCTCCTTACCCAGAGACTTTCAACAAGTCTGTCTCCTGTTTCCATCTCAATCCCAGTCCAAGTGTATACATTTTTAATATATAGGGCAACACCTCCTCCCTTTTTTTCCTGCCTGTCCTTCCTGAGCAAGCTGTACCCTTCTATACCAATATTTCAGTCATATGTATTATCCCACATGATGCCAACCATGTCATAGTTGTGTTTATTTACTAGCATTTTGAGTTCTTCTGCTTATTCCCCATACTTCTTGCATTAGTATACAGACATCTAAGATGCTGGTTTGATCCCCCCCGCCAGTTCTGTCTTGTCTCTCCTTTATCCTTGCTATAACAGTCTATGCCCCCTGTCCCCCCCCCCCCCCCCCCAAATGCCAAACCTTCTCCCAGGTCTCCATATTCTTGATTTACTTGTGGGCTTTGGTCACCTGCCCCATTCGAACCTAGTTTAAACCCCTCCTCACTAGCCAGTCTGTATCCAAATATGCTCTTCCCCTTCCTCGATAGGTGGATCCCATCTCTGCTTACCAGTCCTTCTTCCTGGAACAGCATCCCATGGGCAAGGAAGCCGAAGCCCTCCTGACGACACCATCTTTGCAACCAGGCATTCACCTCCAGGATGCATCTGTCTCTGCCTGGGCCCCTACCCTTGACCAGAAGGATGGAAGAGAACATCATCTGTGCTCCCAACTCCTTCACCCTCACTCCCAGAGCCTTGTAGTCACTTCTGATCTGCTGAAGGTCAGACCTTGCAGTATCATTAGTGTCCACATGGATTAGTAGCATGGGGTAGTAGTCAGAGGGCCGGATGATCCTCAACAATCCCTCCGTAATGTCTCAGATACGGGCTCCTGGCAGGCTGCATACCTCCCGGGATGCCATGTCAGGGTGACAGATGGGTGCCTCTGTCCCCCTCAGAAGAGAGTCATGACACCTTGTTCCATATTGTTCCTATCCAATGGGCCTCACCTTATAGCCATATCCTCCATAGGATGAAGGCTGTGGCTCCATTTTAAAGCTCAGCTCAGACATGTCTACAAAGATGAAGATAGGACTCAAACTCACATATTCAATGAGGTTGAACATGTTGCCAAGGGAGATTTCTCCTGACATCCTTAAATGTTTAAATAAACCATTTACTGGGGTGGTGGGGTTGTAAAAAATAGTCATGCCTCTCACTAAAGAAGAAATAGGGAATGGGCCTGTAGCGATGTGAGACTCAGCGGCACGGCTCCTCCTGTTGGTCATCCTGGGAATTAGCTCTTTTCCAGCTCCGGAGCGCCCTCTGCTGACCGGTGGCTCACCTGCCTCAGGCCCCATGTCCCTCCAGGACCCTGGTGCCCTTTACCTCAGGCTTCTGCCCCAGCAGTATCCCCACGCTCTGGGTCTCCCCTCCCAGGGGAACACCAAACCCTCTAAACCCACCTTCCCTCAGTGGCTACTGCCAGTCATCATCTAGACCCCATTCACTGGGGCAGACTGCAGTCTGTAATGGCCATTCATCATTAGCAAGGGGTTAGGACCAGCTGCCTCTGCCTAACCCCGGACTGCATCTCTGCAGCCCCAGTACCTCTGTAGGCCTTCATCACAGCCTGCAGCCTGGGGTTTTACCAGGCTGGAGCTCCCCAGCTGCCTTTACCCTTCCCCAGCACAGCTCCACCTCAGGTACTTTGCTCCCAGACAGCTAGCCCCTCCCACTCCAGGGCTCGAGTAACACTCCTTCAGCTCCTGGCCCCTAGCCCTCTTATAAGGGCCAGCTGGGCCCTGATTGAGCAGGCCACAGCTGTGGCTGCTTCCCCGATCAGCCTAGCTTGGCTTCTTTAATCCCTGTTCTTCAGGAGTGGGGCAACTGCCCCACTACAGGGCCTCCCAGATTTGTAACTATATTGCTTAGCCACATGCACCCAATAATGATTTGGAAACTCCATTTGAGGCAATGCAACTTCAGCTTTTCCTCCTGCTTCCTCTTGAAATAATTTACAAAATTAAGTTGACACACATTACAATACTTCTTAGCTGTGCTCTTGAGATAGAGTCTTTTATTCCCGACAGCTTGGTGCATGTTACAATGACTTAAGACTCTCACCAACTCATATTTAGCAAATTCTATATTCTGCCCCATATAAAATAATGTAAAGCTTAAATTGACAGTAAAGACAAATATTAAAATATGAGGATACAAATGTATATAAGGTAAATGATTTAATTTCAATTGATAGTTGGATACATTCAGTTTCTTATGCAAACATTATCACCTGCCTATATCATAGAATCATAGAATCACAGACTTTAAGGTCAGAAGGGACCATTATGATCATCTAGTCTGACCTCCTGCACAATGTAGGCCACAGAATCTCACCCACCCACTCCTGTATCAAACCTGTGTCTGAGCCACTGAAGTCTTCAAATCATGGTTTAAAGACTTCACGGTGCAGAGAATCTTCCAGTAAATGACCCATGCCTCACGTTGTAAAGGAAGATGAAAAACCCCCAGGGCTTCTGCCAATCTGCCCTGGAGAAAATTTTTTTCCCGACCCCAAATATGGTGATTAGCTATACCCTGAGCATGTGGGAAAGACTCAGAAGCCAGACACCCTGGAAAGAATTCTCTGTAGTAACTCAGATCCCACCCCATCTAACATCCCATCACAAGCCATTGGGCATATTTACCGCTAGTAGTCAAAGACGAATTAATTGCCAAAATTAGGCTATCCCATTATACCATCCCCTCCATAAACTTATCAAGCTTAATCTTGAAGTCATATATGTCTTTTGCCCCCACTATTCCCCTTGGAAGGCTGTTCTAGAACTTCACTTCTCTGGTGGTTAAAAACCTTCGTGTAATTTCAAGTCTAAACTTCCTGAGAGCTAGTTTATATCCATTTGTTCTTGTGTCCACATTGGTACTGAGCTTAAATAATTCCTCTCCCTCTCTGGTATTTATTCCTCTGCTATATTTATAGAGAGCAATCATATCTCCCCTCAGCCTTCTTTTGGATAAGCTAAACAAGCCAAGCTCTTTGAGTCTCCTTTCATATGACAGGTTTTCCCTTCCTCATATCATCCAAGTAGCCTTTCTCTGAACCTGTTCCAGTTTGAATTCATCCTTCTTAAACATGGGAGACCAGAACTGCACACAGTATTCCAGATGAGGTCTCACCAGTGCCTTGTATAACGGTACTAATATCATCTGGCACTTCCAATAACAGTAGTTATATAACAGTTACTAGGAAATATGTGAGAAAATAAATAAATAAATGTCTCCATTACAGGATTTTTTTTAGAAAATAAACAATAAACATTAAGTGTTTCATTCTGGCAAATGTAAAGTCATACATTAGGAGCATATCATGCAAGCTGTACTAAGGGGATGGGGAAGCAATGACTCTGAAAAAGATTTGGGGGGTATGGTGGATAATTGGCTGAACATGAGCTCTCAGTTCACCTAATGTGATCCTTGTATATATTAACACATGAACACTGAATAGGAGTAGAGAAGTTATACTACCTTTGTATCTGGCACTAGTGCAACTGCTAATGGAATAACTGTGTCAACTTCTGGTAACCACAACTGAAGAAGGATGTTGAAAAATTGGAGATGGTTCAGAGAAGAGCCATGAGAATAATAAAAAAAGATAGGAAAACCTGGCTTAAAGTGATAGATTCAAGGAGCTCAAATTATTTAGCATATCAAAAAGAAGTTTAAAGAGTGACTTGATTACAGTTTATAAGTTCCTCTACATGAGGAACAAAATTGATAAGAGGGCTCTTCAATCTTCCAGACAGGTATGACAAAATCCAATGGCTGGAAGCTGAAACTAGATAAATTTAGACTAGAAATAAGGTGCAAATTTTTAACATATAGGGTAATTAACCATTGAAATAACTTACCAAATGCCATGGTGGATTCTCCCTCACTTGGCATTTTTAAATCAAGACAATATTTCTCTAAAAGATCTACTCGAGTGCAAACAGGAACTAATTCAGGGAAGTCATACGACCTATGTTATGCAGGAGGTCAGACTAGATGATCACAATGGTCCCTTCTGGCCTTATTATCTATGAAAGTATTAATCTGCAGAGGGCACCTTCTGGGCAATACATATAAATTGTTTAGCCCTTTGTCACATCCATTGTTATAGGAGATAAAAGATAATCTCTAAAACCACAGTGCCTGATTCACCTCATTTGTTCCACTTGTTTTACACTCTATTGATTTCATTTAGACTAGTGTAAGAGAGAGCAGAATTTGGTCCAAACTCCCTAAACTCAGTAAGATGTCCTTCGATTGGCTTACCAGAGCTGGTCAAATTATTTATTGTAAGCCTTTTATCCAATGAATGTTGTCCTTTCTTCCTGATTCCAAAGTGTTTGCAAACCCAACATCATTTCTACCAATAAATTAGTTTTTCATAAATATTTGCTGATTAATTTATGTAAAGACATTTCTGCCTATGAGTTGATTGCAAACTACCTACGGCCACTATATTTGAATATTTACTTTCTATCATTTGTGTTGTGGGATTTGATCATCCAAGTCACATGGAATTGGTTCTGACTCATGATTGGATGTCTGAAACTTTTTAAACAGAAGAATTAATACTGAATAACGCATAAAGCACTTCTGGTATAAAAATTTGGGATGAATAACCTTTTATGTTAAATTTTTTTAAACTTCTGGAATTTGCAAACATTTTCACAGATACACTGGTACTTTTATGAGTACTCATGTACAACAAATAATATGACACCACAAATAACACAGACTTCCCACATTTACTTGCTAAAATATTCATGTTTTTTCTATTGTTCAAACATTTATTCTATTTGTGCTCACTTGCCACCCTGCAAGAGAGTGCAAAGGTCACCAGTTTAAAGCTGGAGTTATCCAACCTAAGCCTATGGAGCTGCAACAGCTTCATGGCAAAGTAGGTGAGTGGGGAGGATCCAGTTCCAAGGATCAGGGAGAAAGCGCTAGATATTTGGGGAGATTTTCAAGGGCAACAAAGGAGTGTTAGATGCTCAGCTTCCACTGAAAGTCACCTTACTCCCATTTGTGGCTTTGGAAATCTCTCCCTATGTTACTTCTTCAACTCACACATTCTTATATCCTTCTGTTAGTTGCCTGTCTTGCTACAGTCTTTCCTCCTGGTCCCTTGGTATTTGAACTAAATGAAGTTAGATTTACTTAAGGGCTCACCTCTGAATATGACACACTGTCTTGCTGCCTGATCTCACTGTCTATGTTCCACCATCCAGGGCCTTAATATCTTCTCATATCGGACCATTCCAAAGCGTATTGCACAGCAGCTGCTATCATGCTCCATGCCTTGGTTTGTCTCCCGATGTCTTCTGTTTGCTGCCACCTCAAACTAAGTGTCAGTGGAGGAGTCTTCTGTGGTGGAAGGTCATAGCCAAGAGATGCACAGAAACACAGAATGCCTGCTCCACTTTACAGATTACCGATATTTGATATCTGATTTCTCTTCCTCCTCCCTTTTACCTGAGCTGTGACTCCACTCATACTGGAATATATTTCTCTGCTGGGCCTATGTCAAATAAGAGAGCTATTTTCTTGCATAATTAACATATTTTAATGTAAACAATTTTCACTTGATATTTGATCATTTATGACAACTATCAGTTCACTACTATGACACTTTGCCTCCCAGGTATCCACCTTTATAGGTTTCTGTGAAATAGTTCAGTTTTGCAGGAGATCATTCTCTCTCTCTCTTTTTCTCCAAGTCCAGAAAACAAAAAGGTTTTAAAAAATGTCATGCTATCTTTCACAGAAAGAACTAGAAGTTATTTAGGGATCCCATAAAAAATGTCCAGCAGAGGGAAAAGAATTCACCAATTAATTAAAGAGAAGACTGAAAATATTCCTAGAAAATCAACCTATGTAGCTTGAAACAAAGTCCTATGAAGTTTGGTTTGCTTCCTCTCTCCTTTGTCGAGGGTAGCTATCTTTCACTTTTGATTTAATTGTTCGGAACACAGCAGCATGATAAAAGTTTTTTTATGGAAATTTCTCATAGCAACACAATCAATCATATTTCCAATTCATGCACTGTCTTGAGCCCCTGAGCCTCAAAGACTTTTTTCTGTGGAGCTTACTTGTTAAATTAGCACTGATCAAAGGCTAAAACATTTATCATGCTTATTAGTGAATAAACCTAGCAGCAGGTATCCCAAGTGAGGAAGCAAATCCTCATTTCCTGCAAGAATGAATTGGAAATTATCCAAAGTGCTTGCAAACATTTTTCAGGAGTGACGAATTGTCAAAAAGAAAGCAGCTGCGAGATGCGGCAGCTCTAGGGTTAGAGGATAAAAAAAAAGAAGAGCATTTTTCGAAGGTATCTTCAAACTACCCCATGGGGATATTCTACAGTTTGATTTACTGTAATTGCCTCTGAAATCCTGTATCAGCTGACCTGAGAACCAAGTTACAAAGTAACTGTATAAACTATTGTGGTTGTTAACGTTCAGATAAATGGGAAATTCTTCACACTTGCTCCTCAAATGCCTATCTTTTTTCATTTGTAAGAATGCATGTTGACAAGTTGGAGGAGGCTCTTTAATGCTGGAGATACATAAATCTGCCCTCCCTAGCTGAATAGAATGAGTATAACATTTCTGTCTGAGACTCAGTGGTCAGTATTGGTTCACTGAAGCCTCTTTCTACTCAGAATAAAAGTATTTAATAGGCAAATTAAGGGCTTACTCCTGCTCCCATTGACTTCAGTGGAAGCTGGAGCTGGCTCTTGAAATTTGGCAAAGTATATGCAACCGTGATTCTTTAACCTTTACTAAAATGGAGGAGGCACAGTTAAGGACTACGTTATCCCTGGGCCTGATACAGGTGGGAGGGGAGAAGGGAGGGGAGAAGGGTGCAAGGTGTCTCATATTCCCCAACCAAGAGAGGTCAAGGCACAACTGTAGTCCCTGTGACAGAAAGCACAGGGACTGGCTCCTTCCTACTGTGTCTGGGTGTGCAGGTCACCCTGAAGGGACAGGGAAGTGGCCCGGTACACGATTACACTGGCCAGGAATAGAGAAGGGGCATGTTGCAACATCCAAAAGGAAGGTGCAGTGTGTGTACTCTCCCCCTGCACATCCTGGAGCAGTTTGGTCCTGCACTGTCCCTTACTCCAGGCTGTGTCTTGATGACACTATTCAACCCTAAACATCTCAGTGTTTTCTCCCGGCCCTCAGATCCGCCTTCAGATTTTAATACTATAACTTTCAGTACTCCACATAGCTCCAGCTTCAGATGCTACCCAGGAGGATGCATAACCCAAGACAGGTACAGTACTGAGTTATCTGTATAGAAATATGTATCAGTATTATTTCAGAGATGATAGGTGTGCAGGTGCATTTTGCCATCTGAATCTGAGAATCAACATCATAAATCACGTCATTTCTGAGGATAACTCAACCACAAGCTACCCAGAACCTCGTTATCTGAAAATGATAAAAATTAGAAGTGGGAAAAACACATGCATGCACCTTAGTATTTAAACAAGGAAATGAAAGTGAAACTATCATGGAAGTTTTAGATGCAGTGAAAGGTTTCAAGAGACTGTTCTTGATGACTAAGTATTTTTGTGTTTACTTTAATGGTGAGATTCACGTTTTATGATATTCTATTGTAACAGACATGTTTGGAAGGTGGAAGCTAGATCATTGCTTACCAAAGATAAACCAATGCACAGTGACCTTAAACCTCCCTTAATAGTGGATTGCTTTAATAAATTGGTATTTTTTTCTTTTCAAGTGGGTTTCTTCTCTGAAAGACAATACAGAAGTTCTTCTAGCAGTGCTGCATGCACCAGCTCAGTCATGCAAGGTGCATCAGACTCTCACCTCCCAGTTGGATGTTGCTCTGGAGACATTTTCATCTTAGAACTGACAGATCTGAAAACTCCCTGAATATGTCCTTGTTGGTCAATATCCCTGATGGCAGGAACTCCTGCCATTTGAACATTTATTTCTGTGCTAAATCAAATTTCCTGCACTTGGTTAGAGAGTAATTATTATTCTTTAGTTATAGGTGTTAGAATCCACAGGCATTCGGCTATGTGTTTTCCCCTGAATCATGGGAGCACCACATCAGTCTGAGTTTCATCTTTGCTCCCACTGGTTTCTCTTAATAGCCAGCTCCTATCAGAGCACCTCCCTTTCTGAGAGGTGCTGGGGCTGAGGCACTGAAGAAGCAGATATTCTCTCTTTTGAATTTCACTATAAATAATTCCGAACAATAGGAATGTCTGTGAATAGCACAGGTGTCTCCCCCCGCCCCCATGTCAGAGACAGAAGTGTAATCTAGGTGGCAATCATTGGACTTCTGCAGTAGAGCATAGACTTTTAGCTACGACGATGACAAAGGACTACATAAGTGAACAGGCAGAGAGCTGTAGTAAAGAAAAAATTCATTAGAAAATGCAAAAACATGGAAAATTCACCTGGTTGAATAAAGCAAATCTTGGCTGTTCCTTTCCCCCACCCCAAGTTTTGGGTTTATTCAAACCTGAAATTCAAAATGAAACCCAACGGGTGCAAAACTATACAGAGCAAAACAAAACAAAAAACAATTAGCATGAGCTTCCTGAAAAAACAAAACTACTGAGTTTCATACAGCTCCATTCGTCAGGTGTGAGGGATACTCACAACACCCTAAACATTTCAAAAGTCCAGAGGATGACTGTAGTACCATGAGATGGGCCTAATAACAAAAATAATAAAGCAATTCTCAGGCAATTCTGAGGGAATTCCAGACGATAGTACTGTGATTCTAGGGGGCAATATAGTAGGATCCCATGTTTCCAAGATACCAAGACAATGGAATTTGTCACAGAATCCACCCAATGAGTTTCTCCTTGAGCCCAGTGGCATGAGGGCCTAATACACAGGCACTTACAGAAACAATAGCCAGATTTTCAGAGGCGCTCACTATCCACAGCTGTGACTGACACAGTGAACACTACCAGCATTTCTGAAATCCAGGACACTTTTTTCAGTATATAAATAGATTTAGATGTCTAATTTTAAGCAGACAAATTTGAAATTTTGGCCTAAGTTTCTAGCCCCCTTATAGATGCAGAGAAAGCCCTTTCAAAAGAGAACTGACTGAAAACCAATATGATGCTGCTTAACTGAGTCTACAAACACATATATGGTGTGAACAACCCACTTCATCTCAGAAATCTGTTGATTTTTATACCTAATGATACCAAACTTAATAGCAACTATTTCACTGCTGATGACCATTTTAGTAGAAACAACAAGCGCTAATGAAGAGATCCATTATTGTCGGATGCAACAACCATTTCCCAGGTGCCAAAAACTCTAAGTGCCCACTCTTCAGTGGTGGAAAAAATGACTGCAGCTCCACAATCCTATCTTCTATAATATGGTTATGTGTTTCAACACAAAACTCAGCAGCACATTGAAAATTTTAGGCTAACCATACAAATAATTAATATCCAATAGATAACATAGGGAATATTTATTGATGCCTCATTCCTTTGCAATCTAGAGAAATATAGTCTAGACGAACCTACTATGAGGTGGGTGCACAACTGACTGGAAAACCAGAGAGCAGTTATCAATGGCTCACAATCAAACTGGAAGGGCATATTAAGTGGATTGCCACAGGGGTCTGTCCTGGGTCTGGTTCCATTGAATATCTTCATAAATGATTTGGATAATGGCATAGAGAGCACACTTATAAAGTTTGCGGATGATACCTGTGACCATGTGCCTGGGAGGGACCACACTGAGAATGCCACATTTAGGGCAGATTTCAAGAAACAGGGCAGACAATCCCCCAAACCTGGTGGTTTATTCACTAATTAGATTCACCAAGCCAATAACAAAAAAGCCTCTGCAATACCACACTGGTTAACCAGAAGCCAAACATAGTCCCTCTTAGGCATTCCAGCCCTTAGCTCCCATACAGACAAACAGGTCTAATATAGTGAGAGGTTATTAAATACCCAATTCACCATATGTGAGGTTCTTACTATTCCCAAAGGATCAGACAGACACTTACCCCCAGGTCAATATGTATCTCAGATCTTACCCAAATATCACGTTGTCAGCCAGTCCTTAGATTTATTAATTAAAGAAAAGAAGTTAAAATGGTTAATAGATCATATACATACAAATGATAGCAAAGTCCTTATATCAGGTTTGTAGCAGTGATGGAATAGACTGCTGGCTTGCAAAAGTCTCTCTGGTAACTTCCAAAAGATGGAAGAGCCTCAGTCCATAGTTCAAAATACTCCTTTTAGTTGTAAATCCACAGTCCAGAGAATTTGAAGCAGGAGAAAAGGCAAAATGGAGATGTCTCAGGTATGTGCATGGAAATTGACTGTCCCAAACAAAGCCCACAGCCCCTGTGTCTGGAAAGTTACTGGCCCAAGATGGAGTCCAGGGTCTCATGAGCATATCACATGCCCCTCCATGTTTTGCTGAATCACAGGGGGTGGCCATTGGCTCCTTGCTGTCTGAGGCATCCACAGGAAAGGCCTACTGGGTGGGATGAGATTCTTCAATGGCTCATTGTGAAAGTGGAGTGTCCTTAATGGGCTAGCCCTAATGTAAATGCAATCCGCAGATATAACCCAGGAATACAACACATGTTTAAGATACAAGTGCATAGCCAATATTCTTAACTTCAGATACAAAGATGACATATGCATATAAACAAGATAATTGTACTTAGCAATTCATAACTTTTCTATTGATACCTTACATGACATACTTTGTACAAGATTTATGATAATTGTGTAACAGTGGTAAAACAGTGATATAAATGGTCACCTTTCTTATACACAGCATCACAATATCGAGCTGGGAGGAGTTGACTAACTGGAGAAATGGTCTGAATTAAGTAGGATGAAATTCAGTAAAGACAAATGCAAAGTACTCCACTTAGGAAGGAATAATCAATTGCACAAATACAAAATGGGACGTGACTGCCTAGGAAGGAGTACTGCAGAAAAGGATCTGGGGGTAATAGTGGATCACAGACTAATTATGGGTCAACAATGTAATGCTGTTGCAAACAAAGCAAACATCTTCTGGGCTGTACTAGCAAGAGTGCTGTAAGCAAGACACAAGTAGTAATTCTTCCACTTTACTCAGCATTAATAAGGTCTCAGCTGGAATATTTGTCCAGTTCTGGGCACCACACTTCAGGAAAGGTGTGGTCAAATTGGAGAAACTCCAAAGGAGAGCAACAAAAATGATTAAAGGTCTAGAAAACATGACCTGTGATGAAAGATTGGAAAAAATTGGTTTGTTTAGTCTAGAGAAGACTAAGACATAATAAGCTTCAAGTACATAAAAAGTTGTTATAAAGAGGAGGGTGATAAATTGTTTTCCGTAGACACCGAGGACAGGACAAAAAGTAATGGGCTTAAATTATAGCAAGGGAGATTTAGGTTAGACATAAAGAATAACTTCCCAACTGTAAGGTTAGTTAAGCACTGGAACAAATTACCTAGGGAAGTTGTTGGATTACCCTCATTGGAGGTTTTTAAGAACAGGTAAGACAAACACTTGTCTGGGATGGTCTAGATAATACTTAGTCCTGTCCCAATGCAGGGAACTAGACTAGATGACTTATTGAGGTCCATTACAATTCTACATTTCCGTGATTCTATGAGTATTGCAGAGGCCACCAAATGGCATTGTTACATAGTTTTACAAGTACTTTTTCTTAGTGTGCAAGCAAATGTTTAGTCATAGAAGAGATGCTGTAGTATTATTGGTTTCTGATGCAGTTCTTTGGGAGGGCAGTGGCAAGCAGCAAAAGAGTTTGCTCTTTGCTTGAATCTCTCCAATTAGAGTAAATTCCCAGGGTTGAGTTGCTCCCTGGGAACCAGGAACTGGTGTTTGGGTTGTGATCTCTGGAAGAGGGGATGGCCAGTATGCTGTTTGTGATCACCTCTGTTCCAGGACTGGTATAAATAAAACAAGTTGTGATAAAAATATACCCAGATGCCACATCACTAATTTCTCCTCCAATAGAAAGCTGACTTGTAAGTTTCCTGATCTCTTACTGTTTTGCTTGATCTGTTTGCTTGATCTGTTGCTTGATATATTAAAATAAATATATTAATTTGTAAATAATATATAATTATTTATATATTAATATATAATATATATAAATAATTTATAAAATTTATAAATACATTTTTATTTATTTATTAATAAATAAAATATATTTATTATTTAATATAATAAAAGAAATATATTAACTTTCCACACACCATTCAGAACAGGGTAAACAAACACCGCTCAGGCATAGGATAGGAATATTTAGTCCTTTCTCAGAGCAGGAGGCTGGACTAGATGACCTCCTGATGTCCCATCCAGCCCTATATTGCTATGATTCTATGTTTCATTCAATAAGACCCTCCATTTTGAACTCACATGAAGCTTCTGTCCAATGCAGCACCACCACAGCCACAGAAATCAAGGGACTTTTTCACAAAAAAAAGACCCAGTCCTGCAAAGATTTACAAAAGTGCGTAACCTAAAGTATGCGTGTATGTCTCTGAAGGTTCTGGGTATTATATGGCCCAGGTTGCCATTACCTATGTGGGATCAGAACAAGTTCTGTGGAACCACTGTTTCTTCCTGATTGCAGTTGGAACTTGAACAAAGGTTGAATTTCTATACTTTGGTGGTATACGTCAAATATTTCACAAACTGTTCTTAACTATGCAAAATAAATGTATGAGGTTTCCTATATCTATTTTTTTAGCATTGAGATAAAAGTCAAAAATAAAAAATGTGTATTGGAAGCATATTGGAGTTATGGTCTGCTGAACAAATAAATAAAGATGTGCACATATGCATTTTGACATTTTTTAAAAAAAGCAACTTGACAGTGAGCTCTATTCAATTGAGAAATAGCCTCCCAAGGGAAGTGGTGGAAGGATGCACCATCTCTTGGGACCTTTACAACTAGATGAGACAAAGCGCTGGTGAATATAGTGCAGGGAACAATCCTGCACTGACAGCAGGCTAGACTAATAGGTTTATCCCCATCTCTAACCTCTATGATTTCTATAAGAAACTTATTTTATTTACTCAACCTAAACTTTGCCTTTGCAGCTCCTACAGTCTATTACTCATATCTAGCCCAGAGATAATTTTAATGATCAAATTATATATCCCCGGAAAACAGGAAAATGGATATACTAAGGTGTACTGTACTGCAAACAATAAATAGGTTGTGGGCATTTCTATAATATATACAATACCAGTCCTTTCATGCTTACACAACATGGTCACATGGTCTGTTTACTTAGTCATGCCATGAGTCATCCATCTAATATCCCTGCCCAGCCTCCCAGTCAGCCATCCAACTAATTTCCTTCCCTTAACTGCTTTATGTTGACAATGAAGCACAAGGTGATTTTATATAGACTATTCACTGCTTGTGGATTACTCCTATGACGTCTGATAAACACAGCATGAAAACACGCTTGAAAATGACCAAACAATCAGCAGGAAATATGTTTGTTGTCACGTCACAGCAAATAAATTAGAACTTAAATAAAGAAGATTTTCATAGTTCAGACAAAGCTGTCTTTCAGATGTTTCACTTATCTCATCACAGGGGCTGAAAATTCCCAATTTTACTTGGCAATTTTTTCCAAGTTTGTCTGCAGGGCAAAATTTTGTCATTTATTCCCTTAAAACAATGTTCTGCAATTTTGTAAATGATGGGTTTTGTAACTCTCTTTCCTTCTGTTCTCAACAGAACAGATACATGAGCCTTGTAAAGCTAAACTTAAAGAATCCTTGTCCTTTTGGGGTGGTGTTCAGATGAGTAGCTCTTTTGTTTCCTCTCTTATCCTGCTTGAATTCCTTCATTTCCTGGTGAATCCTACTAGGATGTTTCGTAGCATTATTTCATCATCCACTCTCACTCCTGGGATTTATTGTTTTCCTCTTTGTATATCTGTGACATATCAGGGTACAATCCACACCGATGAGTAGCTGTGTCACCCCAGCCTGTAATTTGGGGTGCCTTGGGAATGCCTTGCTGCTTTAGCCTCCAACTGGGCTGCTCTCAAACAGCCACCAGCATGCTGGTCACTCCCAGACACTTGTGTGTACTGCAGCCTGCCAGCCACATCTTGGCTCTCACCAACATTGTTTATTACTCCAGGGTGACTCCAACAGTCTCCCAGTCCCAGACTTTACCCCAGGAAAGTATGTCCTGCACTGTCCAGCCCTCTCCCAGACAGTCCAGAAATATTAAGTTCATTATTTCTTTAAGGAAATAATATACACCAGCTTATCATGATACACGAAGTTACTTAGGGCTAGTCTACACTAGAAGCGCTACTTCAGCACAGCTGTTCCAATACAGCTGTGCCACTGTAGTGCATCTGGTGGAGACGCTCTATGCCAACAGGAAAGCTCTTTCCAGTTGACATAATTACTCCACCTCCTTGAGAGGCAGAAACCATGTCAGCAGGGGAGCGTCTCTCACTGACATAGACCTGGGGTAGACAGTGCTTAGGTTGCTGTAACTTATGTTGCTCGGGGGAGTGGCTTTTTCACACCCCTGAGTGATGTAAGTTATATTGACATAAGTAGTAGTGTAGACCTGCCCCCCAAACACTTTAATTTAAGCACACTGAATTAGATGAAACATTCTTATTAACTACAAAGAGAGAGGCTTTAAATGAGAATAAGCATAGCAATACAGTCAGAAATGTTTACAAGAAAAATAAAGATGAAACTCTTTCTAATGATAACCTTAAACAATATTAGATTCAAACAAAGTTTCTCACCACATGCTTTCACCAGCATTAAACTCTTCAGGTCAGGACTCCTCCTGCAGAGGCCAACAGCTGCTTCTCTTGTCTTTTCAGGTGCCAGAGTGAGATGGATAGGGAGAGAGAGGAGGCAGGAGCGGCGCCGGGGTTTTTGCCGCCCTAGGTGGCAGCGCTCCTCCTCCGAGCATTCGGTGGCGGGGGTCCTTCCGCTCCACGTCTTCAGGGCACTTTGGCAGCAGGTCCCAGAGCGAATGAAGGACCCGCTGCTGAATTTCCATCGAAGACTCGGAGCGGAAGGACCCCCTGCCGCCAAATTTCCGCTGAGGGTGGCAAAATGCCACCCCCCAAATCCTGCCGCCCTAGGCGGCCTCGTAGGGTCGCCTAGTGGAAGCACAGGCCCTGAGAAGAGGGGTATCTTGGGATGTTTGCCCCTCCTTTTTACAGTTTCAGTCCCTCTTTAAGAAGCATTTCAAGCTGAGAACCAAGACACAGGGGGTCTGATGGAGGAAGGAGACCTCATTCTGTTTCCTTGCTAAGATGCAGATATCTTTGTCCCTGCTCCCCCTGCCCTTTCTTGTAAAAGAATGAGGTGATGGCGGATCAGCTTTGTTGACACCTGGCTGGGGCATCAGCTTGCTCTTTTCCTTTGAGAAAATGATTTAACCTCTCCCCAGACTTATCTGGGAAACATACTTTAGTCATGATTTTAGCTTATATTAATAACTTTATACACAATGTTGCTATATGCATTTTACCATGATATCACTGAGCAGCAAGTTATGAGTTTCCAAGTGATACCTCATAAGGCATACCTTGTACAAAGATTATTACAAAAGTGTGCAAGGGGTGAATACAGGGGTGCATTCTGTCACAATATCACCTTTAAATTCTAAGTACACAGAGTTCTCAGAGTTTTATTACAGCTGTGCTCTCTCAGAGCCTGATCCATCTTGCATTAAAGTCAACAGGAGTCTTTCAACTGAATTCAGTGGGAGTTGGAACAGAACCTCACCTGGATTTTACTTTTGTTCTTTCTTGTTGTTCTATCTATTCTAAAATAAATCACTTTACACACATATCATAGGTTATATGTCTATGAATGAATGCGTAAAAATACAATACCTTTCTGGCTTTTGGTAGCAGGGACATGTAGTTCACAGTTTTGAGAGGTATCCTGGAAATTCAGTCTCCAGGATATGCTATTGGAATAGGCTATTTTAGATTAATACCTCATGGACACAGATGTAACAGCATTTCTTCCACTTTATTCAGCATACCAGCTGATTACAGTGGTTTGGCTTCACTGCTTTACAAAGTCACATTGTGCCCTATCAAATCTTTAGATTCTCTTGTCCAGATATTATAGTAACTCATTTGGAGAGAACCATGTAACAGACCCCACTTTATTTATGTGGAAGGGGACCAGGGGTAGGGAAAGGAACACAGCTGTCTAACTCACTTGCCTCTGGGTTTAGTAGAGCCAAAATGTGTTGATAGCTGGGGCATCATGCAAAACCTATATGTTTTCTCAGAGTCTTTCTGAATAGTTGGGGTGAAGGAAGCATTTTCAATTTCAGTGGGTGGGGAAAATGTTTATGTTAGATCAATCTGATTTTTTGTACGTACATTTGGGGTGGGGGGGGGGTGAGGGAGCATACTTGCACCTAGAACACTAGAGGCACATTTTCATGAATTAAATTAAATCAGTAATTGCAGCAAGTATGTCCTAGCAAGTCAGAGTTTACATGCTATAACCAGATGAGAGTTACAATTCAGAGAGTGTGGGTAGCTTTATATAAAGGGTCCACCTCCCACCAGGCTAGAGAATCATCCTGACAGTCTGCAAAACCAAGCTGCATGACAACTTCCAGTGATCACTGTAGTCTCAATGAACTCTAAAGAAAAAATGGTGGCCACTTCTCCCATCTCCTGTAATTTGTCCCACTGGATGGGGGCAACCTTATGTTTCTGTTACTATTAGTACAAGGGTGAGAATACAGAGGAACTGCTGCACTTTCCCTCTGCTGGTTTGGGGCTCAATTTGCTGTGATTTTCTGCCCTCTGCACCATGTAGTAGAGGGTAATCTAAAAGCAAGCATATGCAATAGTCTGTAAAACAAACAAAAACACGGCTGTTTCTCATATATGAGTTTATGACACCAAATATATGAAGTGTTATTGTGACACTGATTGTAATAAATATATGGACAAATAACCAACAACTGGCAAGTTTTGGATGGCTTATAATGTAGGTAAGAGATATGCAAATTGACATAAAGAGTGGGGTGTGATTTGTCTATATTAGTCTGAACATTAACCACTCTTTATTCACAGGGGATAATTGTAAATTGGCAGGAGATCTGATTCAGCTGATTCATGAACCTTGTTTTTGTTTCACTGCACCGGCACAGGAGAACGACAAACACAACATGCTGAAACATGAACTATAACTGAATGCCTTCGGGAAGTTGCAGGGGACATTTTTCAGGTGTGTGGATAGAAAAAGGTTGAGGAGAAATACCATGGTGTGAGGCTCTAACTCTCTAGAAAGGCACCCAGAATCATGATACTTCAGTAAGTATGTTACTGTTTCCACAATGAAAGTGATGTCCAGCACAAGAGAGTGATTCAGGTATAATATTGTTTTTTGTTTGTTTGAAGTGATTTACATTTCCTGTCACTCATTCTGACCCAACTCCTATTGAAGTCAGTAAAAGTCACTCCATTGGCTTCCAGGGGAAGTTGATCAGGCACATTACCTTTGCTATGACTGTGTCAGAAACCATGATCTGTACACTAATCTCCTTCTTCAAACTCTATAGCTCAGTGAGACACAGCAATGTAGAACACTTGAAAAATATGTTACGGAGTTTCTGCTATCAGGCCCTGCAGCAGTTAATTGAGACCAGGTGCAATTTGTTACTCTATGGTTTTCCTTTTTACAATCAATGTATTCCATTTTCTTGTTAAATCCTCTTTTTTCTTTACCGTGAAATAATTATGATGTAAACTTACTTACCAAAGTGAATTCAGCACAATTACAGCTGAATGGGATGAGGATTTGATTTAGTCAAATTTATAGATAAAAAGTTAAAAATAACCAGTGGGGGAAAAAATCAACATTAAAGGGGGAATCTACATTTGAAATAACTGAGGCTTGTTTTGTGTAAAGTTTATGCCAATGCTGAAGGGACTCTTTTAAACATTGCTAAGTAAAACAGAATTATAGTTGAAGAACGGCTAGAGGCAAAGAATTAATGAAAAAAAACCACCCTGTTGTGAGACCCAGCAAATTAGGAGCTATAAAAGGGGTATTATATTTAGAAGTGTTAACACAGTTTTGAGTTTGCAGGTTTCAAGAGGGGAAGTGAACTGAGATGCTTCCATTACTGTATGTCTTAATATAGTCAACATAGTGATAACCTTGAAAAAAGTTCAAGAAAGGAGGAAAAAAGTGTAAAGGTAAGTACAAGTATTTAACTGAAAATAATGTAATTAATATTGATTTATCAGCAATGCTGGTTTTCAGTCTAACTCAAAGCCTCTGCTTCTTAATTGAAATAAATAAGGGTAATATTGATTAGAGAGATAATATTCTTTAATGAGAGATGTGTTTAAATAGGTACTTTTAAAGAAAGAAGGTGGATGAGGTAATATCTTTAATATCACCGACAGGACTACAGGAACACTACATAGATACTTTTAAAGGCAGTCAAAACTGATAAAGCTTAATGGTTGAATTAATTCTCTTTTGTATTATCACCTACATTTTTTTTTTTTTATTTTCAGTAGGAAAGAGACATCCACTTGATACTGCTACAGACATTCTCCTTGTGGCAGGAGAAAAAGAGAGGTTCATGGCCCAGTTCCTCAGGGTTCACACTCAGCTACAGCAGGGACAGTGAGTAGTTCTGTGGCACGCAACATCCAACAAATTAATTGCCCGGGGGAACTTAGAGGAGAGGAAAAAAGAAAAAGAGCAGGAGGGAGCTTGACTGTACTATCTTCAGCCATCATCCTTGATAAGATCAGATTCATTAAATACAAAGTGCTGGAGTAGGAATGTGAAAGGACGAACAGTTGAACTTTCCACTTCTCCCCCAACCCCCCTAAAGAAATATTTAAGAATAAGAGTACACGGATGACTCGCCAAATTAAGAATGGAATTTCTGCAGAAATATTGCACACTGAATCTACATTTCTTTCTCACCCTAAAATACCTCTGACAATTGCTATGGGAATTTCAGGTACACTAGGAATACAGAAATGGGACCCACTGATGCCCTATTCATATCTGTTGGCACTAGCAAAGGATATTGCATTAGAAATTTCTAACTCTCAGAACCAAAAATTTAAGACCAGATTAATTTCAGTCTATGTCAAATATTCTATAGTGCTAGTGTTCAACTAAGTATGGACCAAATTCTGCTCACCTTAGCAAAGCATGGAGTCCCATTGCTTTCAATGTGACTACCTGTGTGAATATGGTAAACAGGGTTGCAGAATAATCACTCATTGGGAAAGACATTTAGGAATTAAAAATTAATAATCCTTATAAGTGCACATGATAGATGGATGTTTGGTGAGCAATAGCCTCAGCTGGCATAGCTCCCCTGAAGCTAATAGAAGTCTGCTGATTTACACCAGGAAGGATCTGGCATAAATAAGTATATTTACATTTACTCTTAAATGAACATATTTACCCATTATATGACTTTGTGTTTTTGTATGAACACCTACCAATATACTTATACATGTGAGAATTAATTTGGTATATTCAAGTGTTTTTCAGTGCACAATGAAAACAGAAAGCTTACAAATAGATACAGAGACTAGTTTTGTTTATACTGATTTGTTTGAGTAATTAAAGAGTAATAATAAATGGTCACAGTTAATTAATTTTCATAAGAGATAAAATAAATATGTTTATATTAAGTTCTTGGAAGGCAACTAGGACACTGAGCTTTTTTTTTTTTTTTTTTAAAGTTTAGTCTGAAATAAGACCCTAGAATATGCAGCAACATTAAAGAACCTTTGGCAGGTTTACATCCTTTTAGAAAAATATTGCTGACAGCTAGATATCATAGAGTTGCTGCTTTCATGTGCAAATCACAGCTTGCGCCTGGTTCCCATCAATGATCCAGAAAATAAATTGAATACTTTTTTTTAATTAAAATGTTTTAACAATAAAACTGTGAAAAACAACCCTGAAGTCCCTTTGATGTAACAGAAGATAAAATATAATGCCAATTTTGCTAATGGATATGAAAGGAGAGATTTTTTTTTCTCCTTTCCAATAATTGAGTTTAATGTCAAATCACAGACTAGAGCATTGTCAGACAGGGCTAGAGGCTATCTCACCCACTTGGATGTGATTTGAGCTGAGGTGTAAATCTCAGATTGGGTTGAATGGTCATGTTTTTCCGATAGTCACGGGCTGCAAGTCACAAACTTCACTTAGAAACAGATTTATCCAAGCAGTGTAACAAGCAGACTTTGATAAATAAACTTTTCTTTGTAAGGGGAATAATTGCCAGCAACCCGAGTTCTAACACGAGGTAGGGGTTTGATCACTCAGCTAATTTATCTAATCAAGCAAAAGTTTCCGAGACAGAATTACTGAACTTTTTAAAGATAGCAGCCTCCGAAAAAGTTACGTGCCAGACATATAAAACTTAACAGATCTGAAATCAAGTTGGACAGCTGAGCTGCAGAAATTCTACCAATAGTTCAATATGTATGTGTTAGTTTGACATATCTAAACTCTTATTAGGGACAGAAGCCATTTGTCAACAAGCAAGTTTTTAATAGGTGTCTACATTCTAAGAATGAGGAGACACAGCCTGGCATAAACTATTGCTTTACAGACCTGCATCAAAGGGTAGGTGTGGGCATTGGCTGCTGGTGTATATAATCCCTTCCAGAGAAATATAAAACTTAAAATTAGCACAAGGGATTTTACTGCCCTTGATCAATTGAAACTGCATATCCCTCACAAGCAATAGTCACTCAACATTTTGATACCCTTAATATTTCTGATAACAAAAATTCTGAATCAAACTGGTAAAATGTCCCTTTTGGATCCTTTTATCACATAAACAAAAAAGCAAATAATCTCCTGCTTTCCCAGTATAGTTTTATACATGTACGTTGTATATGCAATATAGGGGGAGCAGGGAGGCACAACAGGTAAAAAGTTACTGGATGTATCACCGTCTCCAATATCAGAATATTTCCCACAATAATCAGCCAAAACAAGAAAAAGAAAGAGGTAACAAGGAGGCTGGAGAAAAATTAGAAGCAAATGCATAAATCAATTACGCTACATTTTGGAACCACAGCTCACACTAATGAGTTCTTACATGAGTATTCCCATTGACTTTGATGGGAGAGTGATCCCCAAGGTGAGTGAGGATTGTACAATGTAGACTTTACTGTATAGGTTTTTTTTTTTTTCATTTCCAAAATAAATGTTAACTGTTTAACTTTATAAATATTTTTCCTCCCTTCTGATGGGGGAAAATTGCGAAGTCTGGTTCATAAAAATGATAAGGGACGTTGTTTTGTTTTAAAAAGAGAATGAAACTGAACAATTAAAAAGAGAGAAATGGTAGAAATCAAACTTGCCATCATTTGTTTAGTCTCTAAAATTTTAGTTCCTTTAAAACCTCACTGAGTCTTGTCAGCTTTAATCAATGGCCAGGGCTATGTAGGAGACTTTTCATTGGAGTGTTGACCAGAGAATATGCTGAATCAGTGAATCTCCTCAGCATACTGGCTATCCTCCTCCGTCTCCACCCTATTTACTGTTCTGCAAAGGCTGGATTGAGGCCTGCCAGTAAAGATGTGGTGGTGAGCATTCTACACTGCTGAGACTTCTTTTCCAGGTGTTACCAGTAATCTGCAAGCTGGGTTTCCACCAGCAGAAGGCAGAAATAAATAAAGCCCAGTATCTAACCTATGGGGTCTTAAGCACTCCAGGCCAGATGTATGCGGAGTAATGTCGCAACCTGGGCAAGCAAAAGAGCAGTGGCTGAGATGATCAGATGGCAGAGCTGGCAAGGTCACAGCTAAATGCATTGGTAGAGTTATTACAAATGTGTTTAGCACATTATTCAAAATTTAGAGCTTAGTGAAAACTCTTGTCAGACAGTCACCTAGAGAACCAGACATTGGAGGACTGGAAGTTGAGCAATTAAAAACCGGTTTGTTGCCTTAGGCATGTTTCAGTTCACTGTTCAGCAGCTCTCTTTCTCTTACTGTTCTACTCCTAATGGTTCACTTGGTTAAACTTGTGACCAAAAAAGAAAGAAACACACATACTATGCAAAACAACAACAAACAGCACGGTTTTCTGAGAGCCCATTGGCTGCAAGTCAAAAGCCCCATTGTGACAGCTACCAATGTGCCCTATTAATTAGTTTACAGGTACATACAGATTTAGAGTGTCCTTTTATTTACTTACTTACTCAAGTTACATTTATTATTTTGGAACTTGGTTTCAACATCTGTTAGCATTAGAACCAAAACCAGCTCTTCCCCCAAGAGGTTAAATTTTGGGCTTGCTGGAGCTCACTTACACTGGTTCTGCACCATTGATTCAAAGAACTTACTTCTGATTAGCACCAGTGACAGGGGGAATAAGGCTCCACGTGTTTAACTTCTGTCCCCGCTCTAGACTTCCTCATCATGTGCATGATTCACTTTTAAAATAGGGTTGGTCAAACTGATTCAGAGGGAACTGGGATTCTCATTTTTTTACCCCAAACTCAACATCCAAGAGACAGTCACATTTCCCTCACTCTCACCAGTGTAAGTCAGGACTCAGTAGAGTTCTATCAATGCAAAACAGATGAGAGACCCCAAGAAACCCCTGTCTTGAGGTGTGAAAAAGTTCCATTAATTTGTATTAAGAAATTCATTACCTTTCCCCCACCCCCGCTTTTTCCCCACTCTCTCTCCCCCCCTTTTTTTGGGTTCTTCCAGCTGGGACTAGGAGGGCCAAAGTACTGGGATAGTGGCCAGTCTACTAGGATTTACAGCCTAAACAGACGTGGGCAGTATTATAGATTTTATGATAAAGCCATCCATAGGAGATTGCTAAACCAGGTTCGCAGGACAAAGAAATCTAGACAATTCAAACTGAATCTTTAAGGAGGTTCACCATCACAGTGTAAGAGTTTTTATCAACCAGAATCTTCTGTTCATATAGCAGCTTGGTCAAGTAATCACATTTTGTGGGAGACAGACCTTTTATGTTGAGATGACAGACAAGTAGGTATGAGTCTATGTTTTGATGTTTGTACTGAAAGGGACCATTTTGCTTGAGATTATTGCTTGATTGCTTTTTAGACTACATTTGGTCGCCACGTTGATGGTACTGGTTTTGCTGAAGAACTGAACAGGAAGGACCATGTGAGAGTTTCATCTCTCTCCATCAATTGGAATTATATTATTATTATTGCTAATAACCCTGCCTTATTGCCCCATTTTCCCTGATGCCCAGAGTGAATGATTACATCATATTTACCCCTATGTAAAGGGTGGGTTTAGGATTCATCATGCATGCTGAACATAAGACCAATGGGTGGAACAATGTAAAAATAAAAAAATAAAAAACAATAGATTCATTATCTTTCATTAAAGATAAAAATATTGTTTTGAAATTATATATGTACTGTGATGAAATACACATAGAACTTAAACACACACAATGTACCATACACAGTACTATGCAGTGGTGATGGTGCTTTACCCACATACAAGACAAGTTTCCTTTCCTGAACCACTTGCAATCTACGGGTTAGCTTCTACCTTTTGCCGACAGAGGGGAGTACAGTGGATGTGGAAGGCGTGCCTTGCAGCTGGGGTCTGCAGAAGGAATTGTGGCTGAGTCAGCCAGAAAGAATTTTGAGGGCTCCTGCACCCTGGAGTGGTAACTGTATTGTCCTTGGAGAGGACACGTGCTTCCCCCAAACCTAGTCAGCTCAACTGGCCAGTCACGGACAACAAGGATGGGGCTACAGCTGTGCTCCACCTCACTTCATGCTACCCCAACCTTCTTCATTCCCTTTCAGACAATTAGCACCTGTACGGTAGCTGCACAACTTCCATTCCCAGATACAGCTGTCCCTGAAGGAAGGCACAAGAGGTGATATCTCTTTCACTCCACCCTCTTGCAGAACCATATGGGGGTATGTCTTCACTGCAGCATTAACGTGGGTGATCAGAACCCTGGTTAGGACAGCCCAGGTGTGAGCCATTACATTACAAAGCCACATCCAACTTACTGAGTCCACAGTGGTGCTCCACACATTCACGTAAGGCACTAGGACTTCTGGGGTCATATCCAATGTTCTTAGCATTGAAGTAAGCTGAGCTGTTCTATGATTCTTTTCCAGTGACTTGTGAGAGAACTTGTCTGTTCTTCTGGGAACACAGAAGGAGTTGTGGAAAGGCACTGGAGGACTATCAGCAGTCAAGTAGTTTAACTTGCATCCTCACTGCAAAGTGGACAGGCTCTAGCCTGTAGCCCAGGATAGGCCAGCTAGCCCAGGTGTAAAACACCACCATGCTCAGGCCAGATGGTTTTCTGTGTGAATGGGAGCCGGGTTAGTGGCAATACCACCTGAGTAAGATCCCAAGTTAACTCTGCAGTGAAGACAAGTCTGTATGGCCAGCCACAATCTGGTCCTAAACAGCAGCCAAAATGCAAAGGAGGTGGAAAGGATGCAATATAAAAGCACAGAGAATGAGTATTTGGCAAACATCTTGTTAGATCCCTGGGTTTGTCTGTTTTTTTAAAAATTCATTATTAATTTAGTTATTTTCAATCTTCAAATTGTAATATGAACTAAAAGAAAGGACAGGAGAGCCATAGAGGATTGTTTCTATCAAAAGGCTAGCGAAAAGAAGTGAGATTTTAGGTGAGACTGGGTGGACAGTGAAGTGGCTTGGGGCACAATAGAAGGGGAGCTGTTCCAGTAACATAGCTCACACACATAAAAGCACAGAACAGAGGACAAGAGAAGGTTTGGTGAAGTGGCCTTTAAAGAGATTTGCAAGTTTCTGGGTGCAGAGGGAGAAGAATGGAGAAGAGTGAGGGTTGAAAGATATGAGCAGGGAGTTAAAAATAGAGACGAGATCATGGAGACATGAAAGGCAAAGGTCCTAATAAGCCAGAAGTCAGCACTGGTGTGTCTCTGCTCTCATTGAAGTCCATGTTAGTTTTACCATTGTAAATAGTAGCATTTAGGCTAGTGCTTTAGCACTTTAGAAAACTCTACCCAGAATTTTTAAACCAGGACTTATATTTGAAGGCTGAATAAATAAGAACACAGTCTAATTAGTGTATTTAGAATATTTATTTCACAATCATTGATAATTTATTAATCATTGATTTTTTTATCTTTGGCTTTAGAAATCAGTGCCAAGCTCTCTCTTACACGTTTTATTAAATGCTTTCCTCATAGTTATATCTTTGTACAGTATAGAGGATCTAGTTACTATTTAAAAGTTGTGAGCTCTATTCATATATTATAGGTAGATTTCCACGGCTCAGTATTCCCAACAATCACTTATTGATTCAAAATTGTTTTTCAGCTTCTAGAGTGGAACTTGTTAGTGAAACACAAGTGCCCATTATATTGTTGAGTGACTGCCTAATGCTTATATAATGTATGTTCTTCCTAACTATTCAAGTATGCACTTTTTACAGTGGCTAAATAAATCATATAACAAATTCATCAGTCAGATAACACATGTACCTATATTTAAATTCCTTATCAAAATAACACTGATATTTAGAGGTAAATTGGCCAGCTCTATGGAAACATCATGGTTGGCTGGGGTTTCAATTTTCATTTCAGTTCTAGATGGAATTAAAGCTATAGCATTATTTTAGTATTATCACCTGTATCGCTGAAAGAGAATGAGAGATGTGTAAATACATGCTTATCTTTGATACTTCTTTCAGTGCTATTAGCAGGAGGGAGCCTTACGAGGCCATCTGAGAAGCCAACTCTCTCCTGGAGGGTTTTTACGGCTACATGCTATAGCTGGAGGGGCCAGTTATATTAACTTCTAAGGGTAACCCAGTGACTGGTTTCTCTTTCAAAAGATGGTCATGGACTGATCCATATGTGAGTCATATTTCATGCATCTCTTTAGCAGTCAGAGGTTTGATTTCTCTTACTCACATGCCAACATCATTGTTTGAAATTTCAGCAGTTTTAAAACTATTATTAGCCAGTCTGCCTGGAGCGTCTCATGTCAGAGCGATGCTCTGTTTTGAGTTTAGTCTAACTCTGTATTTAGTCTCCGTATTTACTCTAACTTCCTTTCCAGTTTGTGGCTTGTCCTGTAAGAAAACTGACATTTTCTTTCTTTTTAAGTGAAAAACTATAAATAGATTTTGCAGTGTTCCAGGCCATTCTCTGGTTGTTCATAAGCTCATTTTCTTAACTCAGGTAATTTTAAAAATCACTTGAATTGTACCTATTTTTTTCCCATTGGTCTAAATACATGGAAGAGGTGCAGGTTTTCATTTCTGTGGGCCAAAGAACCCTCTCACGTGGAAATGTCTATAGTGGGGAGTTGTGTTAGGGAAGAAAAGCTCTGCAAGGTTCTCTTCAGGAAATTGTCCTCAAGTCATTCTTCTGGGCATTTGATTCTATTGTTCCCTTCCATAGTGAGCAGTGTTTCCACCCACAGACCACAGGGGAAATGCAAAAGAATGGGTCAGTCCCTGCAGTGACTCTGCCTCTCCCCTTCTCTGTCTGCTCCCTCTACCATCCCCCTTGATCTCCCTAGGATCCCCTACCACTACTCCCTCTGGGCCTTCTTTTTCTGGAGCTTCATGAAGTAGAGCCTGTCATTTCAGATTTTTATCTCTGTAATATATTTATTTTGATGTATTTTATTAAGTGTTAATTAATGCACTATGGGAGTCCCCTTTCAACCCTCTGTGTAAATTGATCCCCTTCTTTCCATATGTTTTGCCCATAGGGTTTTCTGCAGCCCTAGGGCAGCAATAACCCCTGTGACTTTGCAATGGAGTGAGGGAAGGAGACCATGGGTTCTCAGTTTATGTGATTGCAAGAAGAGTTATCTTTATGGGGGTTGTATTTTTGAACCATTAAAAGCAATATTGAGGACTTGTTTTCTTTCAGCTTTTAGCACCATAGAACAGCTATCACTGTCAACCAGATTTTCAAAGGTATTTAGGCATCAAAGATGTGGATAGGCACCTAGTGAGATTTTCAAAAGGAACCCAGCAGGTTAGGCTTCTAACTCTCATTGAAATCAGCAGGAGTTATGCACCAACTTTCTTAGGTACTCTTGAAAATCCCACTAGATGCCTACATCTTGGGTACCTAAATACTTTTGAAAATCTAGCCATGTGTACATGACAGAAAATTCAGACTCTACTCTTGACATGGAATTTGACAGCTACATAGGCGCTATGCTTCCTCCATAAAGGATCAATTAAACCCTCAGGAGCCATTGAGACCCTGTAGTTGGTCAGAAATTAGAATTCCCATTTTGTAGGAAATTTTGAAATAATAGAGTGTTCCAAAAGGGAACAAAGAAGAAAATCTTGAAAATCCCATGGCCTGGAAATTCCATTTTTTTTAAAGTCAAAACATTTTATTTTGATCTTTTTGAAATGTTTCCGAGACACCCGACGCTTCCCAGAGCCCCACCAGCCTGCCAGGCAGGGAGCTGACTAGGTAAGGGAGCCTAGAAGCTAGGGCTTCTGGACTGCAAGGAGCTGTGAATCTGGAATCCGTGAGAGCTTTGGCTCCAGGACAGTCCACCTAGTGAGCTGCCCCAGAGCCAGAGAAACTGAAAGCCCTGGATCCCTGCAACCAAATGGGCTGCTAAACAGCTGGGCAGGTCAGCTGGCAGGAAACAGGATAGGTAGGATTTCATAGGAAACCTACCTTTCGTCCACTGGAATTTCATAGAAATCCCATGTTCCCATGGAATGTGTCTCTTTCAATGACTCAGCATTTCCCAACAGAAAAACAATTGGAAAAAATCCAACCAGCTCTATTGCTGAGTCCAAGGCAGTAGGGCTAGGATTTGTCCACCTAGTGGAAACTTCATCAGGAAATCCACAAATTGGATCTGAAATGTGAGGCTACTCAGTGTAATGAGAGGTTCAGCAGAAAAAAACAGCATATGGTCATAAAGCAGGGATAGTTCAAATTATTTTAGAAGAGCAAGAAACCATAGAATTAGATGGATCCCCCCCCACACACACACAGTTTTTACCCATTCCATAGAGAAATGTGTCAAAATGATGGATGAAGTTCCATGTGCCACAATTAGTTCTCCGTAGTATTAATGGCAAGCCATTAGATTGAGGAGAAATTTTTCAAAGTGGTGCACAGGGACTGTGTTATGCAATTCCCATTAAAATCAATGGGAACCTTGAGGCTAACCCACCTCCCCCCCAGCACACTACTTTGATAATGTACCCCTAATGTATCAATAATTTCCATTTAACTGCACTTAAATTAGCCAGATAGTTCATCATGTTTTATTTTTTAAAATATTATGATTACACTTTTGGGTACCGATACATGTGTATTTAAATGATATAAGTGCCTTGTAAAATCCCAAAGCAACGTCCTTTTCATTTCTCATGTAATAAATCTAATATACAGTATATCCACATTTTTCATTAATTATATCAACTAATTACCTTATTACAAAATAAATGGTAGAGAAATTACAGTTATAGAGGGATCACTGTTCATCTATTATGCATGAATTACTAACTTCTAAATAAAATAGTCATTATGAGCTAATGTGAAACCTTGATAAATTAGCTAAACTAAAAGATATTAATTGTAATGTCACGTGAATTATTGCTGCTAATTGTAAAATATTAGTGCATCAGATTAAAATGAAAATTATATTATTTTGAACACCTGGGCAAAATTCCTTTGGGATTAATTGACAGAGGCAATTCAAAAGTCTGGGCACTAAAGTCAGTCTCAAAAGGGCTGCATGGTATATGGACAGGCTAACATACTTAGTTAATTTAAGTGGAATATTTCATTGTGGATGTAAATTGAGGAGAAAAAAAGACTACAATGGACTATTTTCATACTTAATGTAGTCTGTTTTCCTCTTACAACCAGTATGTGTACTCATGACAAGCATGGATGGGCTACTTGAGTACACGGTTAGAAATGAACTCTGTGCATGTGTGCGTGCGTGCTTGCTATGAACATATCAATCTAATATGACCCTAAGAGGTACTTTGTGAAAGCTGTGAATGCTTTCTAAACATAAAAAGCAGAAGTACATTAGATGAGCAGGACTATTGGATATAAATTCCCTTTCAGATTCAGCCTTGAAAGTTCCTTGATGATACTTAAGAATCAAGGTTTTGCTTGGCAACAAACTACATTAAAGAGCAAAATGGATGTCAGCAGGTTCAATGAAAGTGATCTGGCAGATTTAGATTCAGAAGTTTAATAACCTTTGGAGATAATTTCAAACCAAAGCCCTGGATCCAAAACGCTCATGAAGTTAAGGAGGTTACAAATCCAAATCTAATTCAAATTGTGTGGGTTGAACCAATCTCTAGTGTCATTTTTTTTTTAATTCCAACTTTTAAAAATAAAGATTATATAGGCTAAGGACCAAAATTCACACAGTTTCTTCAATGCGCAAAGAAAGTGCACCGTTGAAATGTGTGTGTATAGGTGGAATGTGGGTGTGAAGGTATGAATGCAGATTTCAGAAGAACATTATATATGTGTATATATATGAGAAAGGGAGAACTATTTATCACATCATAAAGGGGTTAATTCTGGATATCAGAAAGCTTAAAAAAAATCTATATAAATTCTTGAAAACCTCAATATAGTCAAAGGAAATGGAATCCAGCAGTAAGACAGAAGCAGCCTCCCCCTTGTCAGAGCCAGAAGTAAATGTGAAGCTGACAAAACACGGGCCCAAGGAATCTGCTAAAGAGACAAATACCAGAAAGAATCACTTTCATATTTCACAGTCTGAATCTTTATTATGGCCAGGCAAAAGAAAAAGGAGAATAACATAGTAAATGTCAAAAACCATGCCAAATCCTCGAAAAGGACTGTTTGAAAAGGCAACAAAAGTAAGAAAAGACATCAAAACCACATACCTGTAGGCACATAAAAACTGCCCACAGAGCATCACTCCTCTTGCATTGCTGTATAACAATCCTAAAAAATGTTCCCTGGATTTTCTTTGCTGGGTGGACACCTTATGCAAAATAGATGCCTCTCACTTATGTATTCAACTGGATTGCATCTAGCTTATTTTAAACCAACACCAATGGCTAACACTCATGTGTCGCACTCATGAATATTGGACTTACATGACAGGGTGCCTTTAGGTGACAGCTTGCATTCCTGGAAAACAATCAGCTGATAAGTAAGAGGCATGACTTACTTTGATTTTATGGCTTTCAATTTATTTTCCATTTAAGATTGTGTAGTAAGAAACACTGGTAACACGCCAGAGATAAATATTCTTTTAAAAAAGCTCTCCCATATTTCTCCTCGGATGCCTCTCAGCTACTGCCAGAGAAAGATGTGGTGCTTTAGTTTTCAAGCTAAGACTAAGCTTGCTTCTTCTCCCAAACCCTCTTTTCTTCCCTTTTTCTCTACCAAACTTTCTTTGCCATCATCCCAGTTCATCTTTGCTTGTTTCCTAGATGTAAAGGAATGAAAAAGAGTTTTGGCAGATGGCCAGATGGCTGAGTTCCTTTTCCAGTGACCATTTTAATACTGCTAAAATTTAATTATATTGCTTGTGTGTGTTAGGGTACTTAGGACCTCAGCCTCTTTTTAGATCTTATTTAAATATAAATGAATACATCTTTAATTATTCTCTCTTCTTCTCCTGCTCCCCAAATATCTCAGGCTTTCTCCTCTATCTCTCTCCTACATCAACAGAACTGCATCCTATGCACTGGTACTTTCTCATATTGGTTGGTGCCATGTCTTTCTCTATCACATCACCACACAGTAGCCAAGCCTTTTGCCAATTTCGTCCTCCTTTTCTGCCTTTTGGATCATCTCTCACCTACTTCTTGTGTTTTTGAAGAAGCAGAGAAGTTAATACAGAGTACAAAAGAAGTTTCTTCTCACTTTCAAAACACCAATCTTGCCTTCAACTCCTCCTATATCCCCTCCCATTTTCTATGTCCCATTCAAGCTTCTTTTCTCCCATATCTTGCACTTCACTCTAACACTACTGATCTAGGTCTTGTTACATCTAACAACCATCTTCTGTGTACAAATATGAGGATATATATATATTATTAATGTTATTAATAAAGACGAGCCCAGACATTGGGGAAACTTGAAACTGATCATATCTGGGTTTTTGGTTCTGGTCCACTTAGTGCACCTCATTCTTTCAGTGGCTCATTCCATTTCCCCAAAGTAGCTTTATTTCTCCTTAAGGGATTCTTGTCCCCTCTGGTAATTGGTGGGATGTCTCACAGCAAAAACTGCCAACAGCAGTTCTTCTGACATTAAAAAAGAAAAAGTAGATCATTACCAAGTAATTTCATATCATGGCAAAATGCTCTGATATTAACCAATTAATGGAGGGACACTGAAATCAGAAGAAGCTACTCACTCACCCTGGCAGCACCACAAAAAGGCCTGTGGTCATTCAAGATGGAGAGTTTAAAGGAAGTAGAAATCTAATTCCCCAGGAACTATTCTAAAGTTTGTAGCAACATTCATCACTGTACCGGAGTGCTTGACAAAGCAGAAAAATGTAAATTGGGAGGACATTCCCTACTGTAGCTGAAGGGGCTGGAGAGCTTTAGGATCATTCCCATCTGATTCTGTCTGGAATTTGAAATGGGCTCATATCAAAGTTATAGAATAATTTCCCCTCAAGTTTTTCCAGAGTTCAGGGGAGGCCAGATTTGGGGTTATATAACTGAACCATAGCTATACTTTGAGAGTATACAGGTAGGAAGGTACAAACCCATACTTGGCTGCCACTGAAAAAGGCCCTTTCTGTACCCACTGAAGTCATCAACAAATTGTTATCTCTATCACAGTAGCACATTGCAGCAAGTTTAAGATTATTGGCATTTCCATTATTAATCCCTTTGTCACCGAGCAGAATATATGATAAGTTGGTTGCTTTAATTCACTATTAGCCAAAGACTGTCATGCAACACTGTTTAAATCACTTTTATTTTTAAGGGCCATATTGCGGGCTGACTACAATCACAATCCATGTGCTCCTTACTAATTACACACCAATGTAATGTAGTCTTACCAGACCAGAGAATCCACCCACTGACTCCAACAAAGAGCTCTGCCTAGCAGGCGCCCACAGGAAATGGGGGAAGAGTGAGGCTATGGCTAGAGGTGAGCTAGCACACAGGTGGTGTCTGGGTGAATTTAAGTATAAATGGCACCCTCCCTCCTGCTCTGAAGAACTGTAGCTAAGTCATCCTGATTTCCTACAGAGTCTCCTGCTCCAACACAGCTAGTGGCTTAGGGTAACAACTTGGTTCTGAGCTTTTATTAGACACTTAAATATTTGATTATATATTTGTGTAAAGTGTCCCTTATTGTAAAAAATAATGAATAATTAAAGGACATGCCTCCTTAAGTCATTAAGAAGAACTTTTTGTCTATGTCTGATGCATATGGTATGCAGCATCACGCACTGACCTAGGCACAAGGGCATGGTAAGGGTAGAATGGCATCTTTAACTGTTTCTTTGCTTTTATCAGTCAGATTCTATTATTATAATGCAATTAAAATAACTGTCCTTTTTCCATACTTTTTGTACTGAATAGAATTAAGTTTCTTTAACAGAAAGGGAGAAATCATGCTTGGACTTTGACCCTTATTTGTGTCCCAAATTGCATTTAAACACACACACACACACACACACACAGACACACACACACACACACACACACACGGAGTGAAAAGCTCTGAGAATAGGTTTTTAAAATAAAGGAAAGTCCTGAAAGTGGCTTATGTAGCTCCATTTGCTGAAATTCACTCATATCCCTGTATATATAGCATCTTTCTTGGAATCACAAGGTATGCTATGGAAAACTTCTCTCTTTGGGAGAAAACTTCTCATAATGGGACACATCTGATTTACCCAAATGACATGATACTGTTGCATTAGTAAGATGAAAGGCTTTTATCTTGCTCAGAGACATACATATTATAGTCATTTCAACAGATGAAGTGTCAAACTGCTTAAGAGTATCAGTTTTGACATATATACAAATAATTGCCTTGGGAAACTCTAAGGCAGCGAGTCTAAGATACACAAAGATGTGGAGCTGACTAGTGCAGATGCTGCTTTTTACAGCTATTTTGGGAAAACAGCACTTTTAGTGATAAGTAAGGTAAAATTGTGCCTATTTAGAAAAGCTAAAAACCCTTCACGTTTAATCAGAAACCTCTCCTTTCTTCACTCTCATCCTCATGAGATTGGTCTTACTGGTAAATATTTAATCAGTTACTATGAGCACGTCAGTCTGCAGTCCTGCATATATCTTTGACCATCCAAGAAAACATATCTTACATATGACACAGAGTAGTCTATTCCAATTATGCAATGGGATGAAAATATCTCAACATTTAAAACTTAAATTCTCCAAAAACATTCCTTATTACAATAAAAATATCTGTCATTAATGGAAAATATGTACATTAGTTAGTTGTGAGATATAGTTTTATATTTAAAGGAGGATGGAATTTAGAAGGTGTTTTACTCTGCATGCCCCTCTTGTCAGCATTGACAGGGCTGCAGCTCTTAATTGGTTGACATGATTATTATACTTTTACTTTAAAATATAATGTTTTTTAAGGCACAAGGGATGTTGTACATTTAGTGATGGACTTTCTTCATTAGTAAGCATTATGTTCCATGATTGAGTGCCAGTGAGATGGTAAATGCCAAGCAATGTCCAATAGTATAAATCAAACACAAATAATTGTATTCCAGCCTTTTGAGGTAATGTATTGTCCTCCATAGGCATTCTGCTCCAGATCCCTTTCTATTTCAGATCCCTTCACATCTTTCCCAATCAACATAAGGCCTAATTCAGCTTCCAGTGAAGTCAATGGAAGGTCTCCCCTTGACTCCATTGGGAGTTGGTTTAGCTCACTTAGAATAAGGCAATGGGGTAACTGCAAACTGATTTTGTCTTCATCCTGTGTGTAATGTGCCATATTTATTAGTGGTTTTATATACAAATATTAAATACAATTATTGTCAACAGTGATAATAAAAATATCCTGAGACATCTTCAATATTTAGATTGTAAGGTCTTGGAAAATAGCCTTTTTTCATTATAAGCGTGTATAGTGACTAGCACTATACTGATCCTTAGTAGGGGATTCTAGGCAATACCACAATACAAATAAGAGCTATCCTGGACATCTCACTCTCCTAACTCTGTATTTTTAGGACAGGATTTTCTGCAAGACCTAAACCAACACCACGGGTATCATGATCAATTTCCAAGATGGACTTTACTTGTGAAAATTCTGTCAATCTTTTAACTGAATGCACAGGTATGAATGCACACAAAAAACTGTGCCTGCTATAGTGGACCTACTGAGATTGCACTAAGATTGGGCCTCAAAGCACTAATGGTGGTAGAAATGAATCTCTAGAATGACTCTGATATTTATAAGAGCATCAAGGCATGTCCATATATTATTTGTATACAGTACTATAGATGTGCAATGCACTTTACATACAGAATATGTCCCATGCCCTGATAAGTTTGTACTGTAGGTATTTCATTGGCAGTTGTCCCATTGTCTTATGCTATATAGTCTTGATCCTGCACCAATGATGTCTAAGGGCACTTTGAAGATTACTTCAGTGGGCACAGTATCAAGTCTTATGTCATTAGAGCTTGATGGAGTCAGATCATCACTGGAGCAGAAGTAAGGGAGATCAACAATGGGTGCATGTGGAGCCGAACGTCTAATGGAGTGTTCTATAACTTATAAAGGATTGAATAGGTATATTCCCCTCTCCTCGTACTCCTGATGTCAGCAATACACCTGATAACTTGAATAGAAAGTAGAACAAACCAAAATTTCAGGGATGGTGGGGAACTTTGAAAGAAAGCTAACGCTTTCTTTTTCCTCTCCCTTTTTCAATGAAAAAATTTCAAAAGAAATTTACAAAACCCTGCACTATATTTTAGCCTTCAATTTTCAAAGTGATGTGTAGAATTTTAGGAGGATAAGGAAATACTTCGGATAAAATAGGATCCCATCCTGTGTCCTTGCTCTAAACTTCAACTGATCTGTTGAGGTTAAAATAATACAGTTTTATATATTAGAATACATAAAGGTGGATGTGGGTATCACCTTTGGACCTGGAATGTACATTCTCTGCTCTAATACTTTCCTTGGTTAAAAATGATATATAGAATCTATCCCTCAGATTGCCTTAATTTCTCCGATTTGGAGGCTTCATGCTAAACATGGTAGAAATAATATTTTTGTAAACTATTAGACTGATTAACTTTGGTTGACTTATGATAAAAGTGTCAGATTTGTTCTCCTCTCCTCCCCCTTATAATCAGCAGTTCATAATAAATGAACATAATAAGATGGTAGTACAAAAGAACTGTGTTTCAAGATTCTCAGATCAAAAGGGCACCGGACAGGTTGAAATCCAGTGAAAAAGACTGATGACCATTTGGTGACCTCTGACACAGTAGTCAAAAGTCAAAGTTGACATTTGGGGACTTTTTAAAATGTATTCTCTGGCCCACAAATAACTAATGTACCAAATTTCAGGATTTTAGCTCAGAAAGACCATCAATAGTCACTTATTCAGTCAGTCACCCCATTGTTAGTATTACGTATTACACACATATACTTCTACAAATATATATATATATTTATTTACCATTTAAAAAAAAACTATGTTAAGAAAATGTTATGGTTGCATCGTTATGCACTCAAAATTCAGGAAATGCAAAAGTTAAGGTTGCACATACAACCTTAATTCTGCCCCCATGCCACACATACAACTTATTTCTTCAGACTCTATTTTATAGATTTCCTTTGAAGAAAGATGTGCTAGTGATTGTAGATACTATTCAGAGGATGAGGCAGCATATTACAAAGCTAAGTGGCCTGCATAGAGCAACAAGCTTTCACTATTTCTCTGTGGTGTTGTAATATACCTATAGTGTGTTGTTTAATACGTGTTTAGCTGGTACTTTTCATGTAGAATTTAATTAATGCTGTCAAGGCTGCTTCCCCACTCTGAACTTTAGGGTACAAATGTGGGGGCCTGCATGAAAACTTCTAAGCTTAACTACCAGCTTAGATCTGGTCCGCTGCCACCATTCCCAAGTGGATTCCCTTCCCTGGGAAGCCTTGAGAAACTCTTCACCAATTCCCTGGTGAATACAGATCCAAACCCCTTGGATCTTAAAGCAGGGAGAAATGAACCATCCCCCCTCCTTCCTTCCACCAACTCCTGGTGAATACAGAGCCAACCCCCTTGGATCTAAAAACAAGGAAAAAATCAATCAGGTTCTTAAAAAGAAGACTTTTAATTAAAGAAAAAAGGTAAAAATCATCTCTGTAAAATCAGTATGGAAAATAACTTTACAGGGTAATCAAACTTAAAGAGCTCAGAGGACCCCCCTCTAGCCTCAGGTTCAAAGTACAGTGAACAGAGATAAACACTCTAGTAAAAGGTACATTTACAAGTTGAGAAAACAAAATAAAAACTAACACTCCTTGCCTGGCTGTTTACTTACAAGTTTGAAATATGAGAGACTTGTTTAGAAAGATGTGGAGAACCTGGATTGATGTCGGGTCCCTCTCAGTCCCAAGAGCGAACGACTTCCCAAACAAAGAGCACAAACAAAAGCCTTTCTCCCCCCCCCCCCAAGATTTGAAAGTATCTTGTCCCCTTATTGGTCCTTTGGATCAGGTGTCAGCCAGGTTACCTGAGCTTCTTAACCCTTTACAGGTAAAAGGATTTTGGAGTCTCTGTCCAGGAGGGATTTTATAGTACTGTACACAGGACAGCTGTTACCCTTCCCTTTATAGTTATGACAAATGCTGTGTGACATGCAAAGCAATATAAAGTACTACAGGATATCACGTATATGTATTTAAGGTGATATAAAAATTGCATAACATTTTGCATTATTTGAGAAATAATGATGGGGTCACATATATAAGCCTGTATCATAATTTATACTCGAAAGGAGCTGAGTTAGGTTTCATATGCAACATTAAATGGTGGGATATTCCAAAACACCCAGTGTTGTCCTAACTGCTCCTACTGAAGTTTACTATCTAGCTGAATGGACACAGAGCTTTAGCTTTTTTTTTTTCTTACTTTTGACTACATACTATCTTCACATTTTCTTATTGT